>NC_089730.1:21705276-22376526 GCF_035083965.1 Branchiostoma lanceolatum
TCCAGGACGTTGAATTTAAGCTCCCAAGGAACGATACTTTAGTGATAACCGCAAATACAAGTTTTGAGGAGGTTGTTATTGTTAACAATGTGAAGATGGTAAAGTACAAACGACATGAGACATTCAACGTCGAGCCAATGGTGCACAATCTCACAGAATGCTTGAAAAAGAACAAGGTGCTGAAGACATTGAGGCTTAGGTGGAAAATCGGTAGAGCTCGGAATTCTACAAGCAGAATTTACTATGGAGTCTGCAGTCGTAAGTCTTTCTCCGACCTGTGTTTAGCGATCCAGGAAAATCGAACTCTGAAGTCTCTGGTGGTTGAGAGGATGATTTCTCACCATCATGTAAAGCGCAAAGCAAAGATGATTGCCAAGTTAGTGCGTAATAAGCCAAGCAACTATGAGGAACTCAGTGTTACCATGGCTAGGCGTTCGCCCGGAAAGTTTCAAACGTTTCGTCATTTTTTCCTGGGTCAACAGAGCGATAGTACCGATGAAGAAACGGGTTGGTCATCACCTTAGCAGTAGAGGCCTCCGTAGTCGCTCTTGAGAGCAAAAATGTCACCCATTCCAACACAAAGACCTATTGAAGCGCCCTTAAAACAGTGTAGCGGCGTGAACTGGTTTCGTGTGCCTTTGACATTCTGTACCACATGATAGCAAGACTTGTTCATGTCAGAGGCAGCCATATCCAGATGCTTGATGGAAACAAAAGAAGCCTTGATGTTTATGACCTAGTAGACTAATTGTAAGAAGTTCTGATTAAGTAGCATGAAAATCTTGAGTCAGGTAAGAGATTAGTTCAGATTTATTCCAATTAAATTAAATGCCATTCTGGCGTATTTTTACCTTCGTAAAAGTTATATATAGACACTGAAAACAGAAACATTACATCTGACAAGAGCACGACAATACCCACCCACCCTGATATAGCAAAACTTCCAGTTCGATGTCATGTGTTTTATTTAGATGGTAGACGCCAGATGGTAATGAGCTAAGCATTTAGATAATATGTTATAACATGTTGATATAATTAGACCAATAACCTATCCCTGTAAAGGAAACAATTGTATACTCCAGTCAAAACAACAAATGAAAATTGCACCATATTTCTGTATGAAGGAGACAAAAATGCAAATATTTGTATATACCGAGGCTCACTTCGGTACGTTCCAGAAGTTGAATGTTCAGTTAGAGATAGATTGTTTCTATTTTACTTCAAACTGTAAAAATGTATCAACCAACATGATTACACACTCGTTTATATTATGTCTTCTTTACAACAAGTCTGTTCACAGTCACGAGGCTAAGTTGACTGACGTTCACTCATTGTCTTCTGTTGAACACAGGGATAGCAAAGTAACGTGGAACGTGTGTCCGTTTCGGTAACAAAGTTGTTTGTTGTGATGTAGAATATGTGTCAGTTTAGAGAAAACATTGTTTATTATACAAACCACTACAGCACGACCGATAACAAGTGGTTAAACACTGAGATGTACAGGGAAGGTTACAGGTCAATTGCGTCCCTTATTATACTAAAACAGCAAAGTGGAAAATATATTGAATTTCAACGAACAATGTAATTTATACCAAGACATTTACCAAATTGATCATATGCATTGAATGTATTTGTATTGCTTGTTGATTGTACCTGTGTTCTATTCAGAAATAAAAGACTTGGTAGATGTGATACCTTATTTTGCTACTTCTATTCCTGTTATAACTAGTCTCTGTTTTGTAAAAAAAAGGGGAGTTTTTTATATCTTGTTTTCGCGCTCTTGCATATATGATTAGATTTGGAAACTACTGCAGTTGATGTCATCTATAAAGTTAAAAGTAGCAACCTCGGGTCCCACCCATCCCGTGACCTCGGTCAGGGTCGTTGGGCTTGTTTAATCGGCTGGTGGGGGAGGGGGGCGTAAACGTCATTTTAATTTACATCGTTCAGGAGTGGTTCAGGAGCGTGTACTCCCCGAAATTACAAAGTAGTCATCACGTAATTCGAATTACGCAACGCCATAAAATACTGCAAGCAATCCGCCAAACAACCCCCCTCCGGCTGTTGAATGGTTCATTCTCACAAACAGGTACTTGGTGTCCAAAAGGAAAACAAAGAGAGTGACGTACTGGGCCCGCCATCGACAAATAAACTTTGTTTTGATATGGTTAGGATCTGTGGCCTCCCCCTGCCCAAATTCAACGTGTCCGTAATAAGCTTAACTAAACGACTTGTCCCTGTAGTGAGCTTGCTGGACAAAACTTACGTGACCAAACTGAAAGATATGTGGCATAGGTGTGTAATCTGACGTTTCGGTGAGCCACTGTGAATGGAGGCTGTCCGAATGACGGGACAATACTGCAGCCTCCCATACTATCAAGAAGAAAGGTAGTCTAGTAGATTACAATACCATACATTATATCATGTTTTAATCATAGTATTTAATTTTACAGCAATAATAGCAACAAGTTTCATAATTCTATATTTCACATAACCTTCCAAGCTAACACCCCTACCCACCTAATGCGATCATCCTTACGTCACCCATCCAAGATGGCGGGGTGGTATCAACAATATGATACCATGGTTACGCCCCCCCCCTCTCCCCTCCTTCAAAGCTCAAACGAGCCGACGCCAACATATCTGCCACAAAACTGTTACATTTTAGTTCCGTCATACACTGCTGCTGTTTTAAGAAGTGAAACTACTTTCTCGGTCGTCTGTTTCCCAACCACACCAACAGGTGGCTAAACTAAACGGTTACCCTTCTCAAGTTACGTACAGAAACTTGAGCAGTTCACGCCTGACTACATTTTGGACATTCACTCCGCCGCCGCCATGGCCAGAAGTATGGATCCTTTGTACACCCCAGGTACGGCTCGGGGCGCTAAATTGGCAGCTCTGCTGGTGGACGAGGGGACTTCCCTACTCAGGGAAATATTTGAAGGTGAGGTCGAGAAAATGAACCCTCCAAGTCTTCGTCAGCAGCTAAAGAAGAATAAATGGCGCTTCTATCGTGGATTCAACACGCAGGGTAAAAAGCACAGGGTGAACTTAAATCCTGGTCAGAAGAAAACACTGTACCCACCCGGCGGTGATGTTCCAGATACTGCACAGGGGTTCGACATATCCTTGTTGGAACTCCTCTTGAAAGAACTCGTGTGGTTAGAACTCGGTAGAGATGCACCGTACTCAGGCGAACGGGACAAACTTCGGCAGTTTAGAAACAACAGTTATGGACACATTTCAAGCACGGACCTGTCTGAAGAAGACTTTGGCAGACTGTGGGAGGAACTGACTGAAATCCTGGTTGCCCTCGGCGGGGACAGAGACAAGATTTCAGAAAGACTCAGCTCTAGTATTGACCCGGAACAAGAAGTAGATAACTTTACCCTGCTAGAGCGTCTGTACAAGGAAGACATGGAGCTCAAACACTTTCTTCACAATCTGAAGGGAGGGCAGGGAAGTCTGAAGGAAGGACAAGAGGGTCTGAGGGAAGGCCAAGACAGCCTGAGGGAAGGGCAAGGCAGTCTGAAGGAAGGGCAAGACAGTCTGAAGGAAGGGCAAGACAGTCTGAAGGAAGGACAAGGTAGTCTGAAGGAAGGGCAAGAAGAGTTGAAAACTCTTCTTTTAGAGCACGTCCGTAATAACCAGAGCCCGGGGGCGAGCACCAGGCCATGTGCAGAACCAAGCTGCAACACTGACCAGGAGCACACAGGTAAGTTTTGATTCTCACGGGTAGTTTCATCTACATAAAAGGGGGTGAGGGTGGTGGATATACGTCCTAAATTTAAGGCCAATATGCAGGTACGGTAGGTGATTGCAGTATTGCACATATATAAGGGCTGGCTGTTAACACCCTTAAGCTGCCAGTCCCGGTTTTATTAGGGATACAGAAACATCCCCTGTGTGCCGCTCCCGGTTATAACCGGAATTGGGTATTCACCAGAAGAAAACAGCATTGCGAGCGTGTAGCGCTCGCAGCCTGGAAGCTAAGGCAGTTAGGGCCTCCAGCCGTTTCGCGGATCCCGGCGTGAGGGAGGTCAGGGCCGAGGGTCAAACATTTTTGATTCTTACTTACCTGAAAACCTGGCAGGTTACAGGTTAAAACAAATGATGGCAGATACAAATGTAAGACTTTGTCAATGATATAGTTTTGAAACATTAAAACACAATGAATTAAATTTTTCCAATTTCTATCTACTGACAACCTCCCCCCCCCCCATTATTTAAACAAGATTAATTCAGTTTAATAAAAACCTACGTATACTTCAGGGTCGCCTGATCTGGCTGGTGACGTCATTGCCTCTCTGAAGGACCTGTACGCTACAGAGTATGCGCATGTGCGGCCTCTTCCGTGGTGCGAAGACCTCAGCCTGCATCTGGAGGAAGTCTACACCAACCTGCGGCTCCAACAAAGCGACGGTAGAGGGAGCTTTCAGGACACAGACACTATCGTAAGCTTATCGGATATTTACAATCCAAGCGTCAAGTCAGCTGTCAGAAAGATACGAGTAGAGGGGGACCCTGGTATTGGGAAGTCGTGCTCTTGTCAGAAGCTTGCTTATGATTGGTCCCGTGGGAAACTGGACAGGTTTAAGGTTGTGTTCTTTCTGGAAATGCGACACTTAGCTGGGAAAGTAAAAGATGCTATTTTTGAGCAGCTCCTACCAAAGGACACAAAAATGACCCCGGACCAGCTCTGGTCCTACATCCAAGAGAACCAGGAAGATGTTCTCTTCATCCTAGACGGTCTAGATGAGCTCAGTCAGACAGCTAGGGAAGTCACAGATGTGGTGGACTTGATTCAGGGTAAAATCCTCAGGAACTGTCATGTCCTGGTGACCTCCAGGCCGTACCACCGTGTCAAAGACCTGGAGAAATGTCACCAGTTCTACAGAATCGCAGGCTATAGCAAGGAAAATTCAGAGAAGTTCATACACAAATATTTCTACAAGTATCCAGAGTCTGCCTCAAGACTGGTGAAACAGGTACACAATAATATAAATCTGTCAAAAATAGTAGTAAATCCCCTCAACAATGTGCTCATGTGTGTTGTCTGGGAAGATAACAACAACGAATTACCTTCTAGCAAAGCTGAACTTTATGAAATGATTGTTTTGTCGATTGCTAAGCGATTCTGAACGAAGAGAGCCCTCCCAATGGAAGGTGACAAACTTTCTCCTGACATAGAGGAAGCCCTGCGAGGCCTTGGAAAACTGTCATGGGATGGGTTACAGTGGTATGTGGTCCAGCTCCAGTTTCACATAGCTTCTATTACAGAAATGTTTGGCCCCACTGCCGATATCATGTTGAACATGGGACTCCTGACTAGAGATTATTCTTTCTCTCGAATCAAACGCACCTGCTTCTGCGCGTTCCTGCACAAAACGTTTCAGGAATACATGGCTGCTTGTTATATTAGTAGTCTGTTCACGGATGGAAGTAGTAGAGAAGAGGGGATGAAATGTCTTCGTAGTTTGTTTGGTTTGACAAAGGCTACTGACATCGACAAGACACCGATTCGAAGTAGTAACTTCAAATACAGGGAGGTTCAGAACTGGTTACTTTCGATCCTAGGTGAGAATGCAGACCCGCTGTTTGACATGTTTGCAGAGGAACTAAACAAACCTCAAACTGATAAGGACAGGGAAGTTTTGTCGTTTGTGTGTATCATGTGGCTCGGGAAATCTTGTGTAGGTGTTAAAATGGCTGAGATTGTAGCTCCTTTCCTGTCTCAGCACATAACTAACAACATGGGTGATTTGAGTGAACACTACGATCGTCGTAGTGATAATCGTCATATCAACTGGATTGTAGGTTTGACTCACGTACTGATCTGTCAAAAGAAACTCGATGAAACCAACAACCCGAGGCTGACACAGCATCTGACAATCAAGTGCAATTCTGTAGGTGCAGATTCTTCACGAGGACAACAGAAGCTTGACATGCTGGAAAACACATTATCAGACTATGACAAGATGCGCTCTGTAACGTTACTTGGCGATAGTAGTTTTAGGGCTCTTGGTCGTACTTTCTCCCCACTGTGCACATTCATACCTCGGTGTGGAATAGAAAGTGTGTCTATCGATATCTTTCTTCCGGCACTGTTAAGTTCTCTGGAACAGCTTTCAGTGTCACCAAGGATTGAGCATATAAGATTCACTGTAGTTGGTACCTTAATGGCTATGACGGGGCCAAAGCAAGCTGCAGACTTCTCAGAATACGACAGGCTGTTAGCCCAAATGATTCAAAAGCAGAGCTGTCTCAGGTCCTTGCGGCTAGAGATAGGAGAGTGGTATCGTGGAGATCCTGAAGCTAGGGGATTCGGTAACCTAACAGAGACCCTACGGAGTATCTCGGAACACACAAGACTTGAAGACGTTGATTTCGAGCTTCCGTCGAGCGATATGTTAGGTTTAGCTAAATTTAGGTTCGAGTTTGCTGGTTTTGATGAAGGTGTGGAGATGGTTAAGTACAAAAGACATGAGACATTCGATGTGTATCCGATGATACACAAACTCACCGAATGTATAAAGAAAAACACGGTGCTGAAGACACTTAGGCTTAAATGGAGGAGAATCGGTCAGCTCCAACAGCCTTCAAGCAAGCTTTTCTATGGAATCTGCAGCAATCAGTCCTTCTCCAACCTGTGTTTGGCGATGGAGGAAAACCGAACTCTGGAAACGTTGGTGGTTGATGGGATGTTGTCTGAATCAAGGTGCAAAGCAAAGATGGTTGCCAAGCTGGTGCGTAATAAACCCAGCAACTATGCGGAACTCAGTGTTACCATGGTTAACCGTCCGCCTGCCAAAGCCTTCGTTACGTTTCCGGCTCTTTTTGTGTCTAGGGCAATGAGCGACAGAAAAGCTGGAGAACCCAGTGGGTCATCATCACCACAGCAGTAGAAGCCTTCATATTAGTGAGCACAAATGTCACTTAGTTCCCAAAAAGACAAGTTGAACTGTCCTTAACAACAGTTAAACATACTGAGGTGGTTACTCGTGCCTTTGATATACGACTGCTAGCACACCATACTAAGACGTGTACGTCAGAGGAAACCATCTGCTTGATGGAATCGAACGAAGTTTCGATTAGGATACATGTATCCAAGGAGGTTATATAACCTCCTTGATGTATCTTACATATATATGATCTGCTAGTTGCCACTAGTTATGATTAAATCAAGGATTTGATTAAATAGAGCATTAGAATTCAAAGTGAGGGAAGTGAATATTTTTTTCCCCGAAATGTATCTACGTACCTTCGTATCAAGTTTCTCAAAAGTCTATTATGAAGTGAATATATAGACGCTAAAACAGAAACGTCAACTTTAGAATTTACATCTGACAAGAGCACGACAATACCCACATTTTGATACAAAGCTTTCTTCACTAAGATGACATGTATCTTATTCAGGTGTTCCTGCTTACACATTGTAACAATTTAAACATTAGAAATATGTTAAAACATATTTCATACTGATGTGAGTATGATAATCCATACTTAAAGAAGAAACAACTGAACACTCAAGTCAAAATTGTGCAACATTTATGTATGTACATATAGATAAAAGAACATGCCACAAAGGTTTGTTTATAACAAGGCTGATTTTGCTGTCAGGCCGGTGCGTTACAGAAGTTGCACATTTACATAGATAATATATAGAGATTTGTAGGAGGAACTTTACCCTTTGCCTTTGTGCATTATGATAGATATGAAATACAATTCCTTCATTCAGTTGTAATCAGCACGTTGAAAGGGTCCAAGCTACCGTAACTTCGTTATGTCATAGAATATTTTGTACACTATGAAGATCTATACAGAAAGCAGTGTGATCAGAATTGTATGAGATGAGTATTCGTATTGCATGTCACCTCTAGTACTTTGGATACTTTTACCTTTGGAGGTATAGTGAGTGTGCCTCATAGGATGATACATATATAAACTTCTATCTACACAATGCCATGATACATGAGCGTCAAATGTATGTTTCTGCAATGGATCATTAAACAATAAACAACAGATGTTGATTTCATTCATGCTGGTCCCATGTCATTTTATTTAAATTTATTTTGTATTAATCTAATTCACAGGTATTTTTTATATGAGTAACGTTATCAGGTAAAAAGCACAATTGCCTATATAAAGCCAAAAACGTAACAAGAGTAAAGGCACAATATCAACATGCATACACTACATAAATACAAAGTGGATAAAAGAAAAGTAAATTTAATTGATTGTATGATCATACCATGAACACGGCAATTTCTAAGCAGATCTATCGGTGTCAATGACAGTATCCAAAGGGCAAAAGCAGTATTACTGGCCACCGGCCGTGGCTTAGCTGCTTCGCCCTTTGGATACTGTCATTGCCACCGATATGATCTGCTTGGAAATTATGAATAAGGTACCTGCACTGTGTAACGTTAACGGGCAAAGATCTCCCGGGTGGGCAAAGTTGGCCAGGCGGGGGCAGACCTCACACTTACCGAGCAAACCCAGCCTACAGTCCGGGGAGAGACTTCAACGGTGACCGTGATTAGGACGGCCCGTTAGACCGATACCTGAGGCTGGATGTACGGGGATCGGAGGGCGTCCGGCCCTGAGCCATACATCCACGAATTATAACCCGTATTAAAAACCAAACCAGTAAATGAATAAATAAATGAATGAATAAATAAAAACCTAAATTTTGCAATGTCATCAAAAGATAGCGAATCTCTCAGTCCTTACCTGACCTTCGCAAGGCCGATCTGACACGTGCCATCAGCTGGGCAGGGTCAGAGGTCAAACCAACATGGCGGCCGCTGAGCTGGAAACTTTGGAAGCGCAGAAAACAGGTAGAGTTTTGGGAACACTTTGCTCGGAAAACTTTAACAAACGGTAGCTATGAATAGACACTGGTCTCAAAAGCTTGTAGCATTGTCAGTTTATCCCCGACGTTCCATGCTTATATTCGTTGCCACATTTTTGCATGAAGAGTGGGAGGGGGGCGTTCCACGAAAGTGCAAAAAGCGGCGATAGTTCATCCACAACACATCCACTACCGTTGAAGCATTGAGCAGCTGTGCAGCTTATATTTTCTACGAGAAAATCTTCCTGGAAATTTTTAGATAAAAAAAATGAAAGATGCATCTAACTGAACGAACTAAAAAGTGACACTTCGCCATGTGTAACCCAAGAATTATGAAAATCATTTTCATGTGTATGGAAAGACGGAACTATTACACATTGACACCTTTAGCTTTAATACGGTATATATAGTCTTTGATAAGTATATTTTGATGCAACAAAACTATTGCCCTTCCCCAGCCCCTCCCTCTGCAGAGTTACTGGACTGTCCCTTCTCCCTGCTGGAGGTGGGCTGTGCAGGGAAGGTCCACGTGTGCCCTGGGGGGGATGCAGCAAAACATCCACTGCCACCGCTGACTACGGTAGGGGGCGCTTCTTCTGTTTGACTTGATTTATTTGTTTATTAGTAATGCATACCCAGTAAATCGCCCCGTGGCGTGACACACCAGGTTTGTACTGAACAGTACAAGCTGCGTATCTGGACAGATCTTATATGATCCACTCACACAGGGAAGGACCCCTCTATTCTATGTATAAAGACATTCATCCAGCGCTATAAGATAGTCACGAACATGGACTTCCTTCAAGGATTTACATTATACATGTACTAATACTAGTAAGTGTACTCATTGGTAGTTCCATTGCCTTTCCATGATGTAAAATCAACCAATTGATTAATCATTGAATTAATGGGTTCAACTTTATAGTGCTGTATAGTGCTGTATAGTGCCTACTAGATTGTAAAAGCTACAGAGTTATTACTGGTATGCTAGTACTATACTGAAGAAGAAGCTTTAAGAGTCTATGTAGGAACTGAATCATAAATGCTATGCTATACTGTAAAGAAAAGTTTAAAGGAAAGTGTAAAGTGATGCCAAAATGCACAGAAAGCTTGGACTGATTTGTTGCTCCATGTTGTGCTGCAGCTCCCCCATGGGCTGCCGCCGGTACTGCAGGAGCTGCAGGCCCAGTTGCGAGGCTACCTGCAGCGTCCCGAGGAACTCCCCATACACGACTTCCAGAGGGCACAGAAGTGAGTCGGTTGGTTGGTTGGTTGGTTAGTTTGTTGGTTGGTTGGTTGGTTGGTTGATTTGCAGACACACAATCAGAGACTCTTGAAGTAACGGAAATGAACTAAACGAACGGACACGGACCATGAACCAGCTTTCGCCCTACTTTATGTTGTATGTTGTAGAAATTGTATATTGCTGTACCATAAACATGTAATGATTTTTGATAGTTATTAGGACTCAAATGACTGTGTATCTCTGTTATATTGTATCTGACCCTTACCTCTTCCCTCATGACCTCAATGAAAAGCGGCCTGCGTGCCGATTTGAGCTTATCATGAATAAACAAAGGTTCAAACAAACAAACAAACAATACTTCCAATAGTGCCTACCAATACTATAAAGAGCTGTCCAATGGATGGGACACTGTAACCTCTTTGTTGCACAGTTTCCCTGGTCCAGTGAACCTGGCCTGGGTGCCAACCTATTCCAGCTCCCTTTTTTTAATGGGAGCAAGTATACAGGAGCCCCAGTAGTTAATCGATTGGCTCAGTAAATTGATAGAAGCACATTCCACAAACCCCTTCCTTGTAGTGTTTTTTTAAAATTATTATCGTGTGTGTCAGTCTTTGTGCTTAGATTGCTGTCTCCGGTATTGGGTCGAGTTGACCAGGGCGATTTCCCCTTGGTACAGTCAGTTTCTGGGAGTGAATGCAAGTTTTCTTCCCTGTGCTCTGTATTCATGTAGCTTGAGTACCAGCCTCCGTAGTGACTGCTGGCTCAAAAGGATTTTTTTTGAGCCAACGGTAACTACATAGGCTGGTATTCAGGCTAGTATTCATGATGTCCTCTTGATAGATTTTCAAATCAAAATGTTTGAGAACCAAACAGCTAGTTGTAGTGGCCTAATAGAAACACTCTCTCCCCCCCAGGTTCTGGCCGCGTGAGAGAGACCCGGAGTCGCTGTACTCCGCTGAACTCTGCCCCGTCCAGACCACACTTCAGGTGGAACGGAACCCGACCTCGGGGGAACTTCTTGGCTACAAGGAGGTACGAAACTCTAGCCTGGAGTCCAGCCTTCTTAGCTTTAGTCCGCTACCCAAGGTCCACTCCTCGCTTCTTGGCTAAAGCTAAGATGCCTGGACTCAAGGCTAACAAAATTCTTTTTGGCATAGAATTGGTATTTAAGTTGTATTAAGCTCACCATACATGTTTTATTGTTGTATTTCAATGTTAGTATAAAACTTGGCTTATGACAGTGAAATATAGCAGTTTCTGATAATATTCAACCATGACAAGTATCATATTTCAGATCAATTTGTGTTGTTAAATGTTAGTCTTAAAAGGAGACAGTAAGGGTATTTAGTGCTTTGAGACGTCTTAAATTCAACATGCCTTCCTTCAGGTGTACGTCCAAGACACAGGGATCTCCGCCAAGAACTCGCTGTCACTACGGCGCCCACCCGGACCCCCCACGGAGGCCACGCGGGGGAGCTCCACTAACTACCCCTTCTGGCCGGGGGGGATGGACGAGCCGGACCTGGGGACCGTTCTTGGGGAGGAGGGGGGAGGGGCAGTCGATTTTCAGACAGGTGATTCCAGCATCGTGTTAAGAGCTTACTTTGTGATGTGTGGAAACTTTCTGACTACTGTTTAACCTTTAGCACGCTGAAGTAAACATTTGGCACCCCATTCCCTATTGGTTACAGAGTTAGGCAGCAGAGAGAAGGTTAATACATTCAAGTGGCATATTGGTGGATTTTTTTAAAGCTATGACGTAAATTGGAACTCAATTCATTTCATCATCATTAAGTTAAGGTTTATTAAGGTGGCCTTTTGGTTAAGGTGTTTGCCTAAGAACCAGGAGGGACTGAGTTTGAATCCCTGACAGGTCCCAATGTTGTGCCCCGAATGGGAAAGGTACTTAACACCAACTGCCTCACTCAACTCAGGTGATAATAAGCAGCTATTACCGGCTTGTTGTTTTTATTAAGAAATAGAAGTTTTTTTTATTTTGTCTGAGAATCGACCAACACGAGTTAAACATGTCTTTTGATATTTTTCACAGACCTCCTCTCTTGTCCGCCTGGGTTTGAACACGGAGTCGACTTCAAGAAACTGAAGAAGAAAGAAGAACAGTTGGGTAAGGTTGACTTCAGACTCTTCCTAGTTCAGTGTCATCAAAAATGTAAAGATCTGTTTCAACTTGATATTCAGTGTCAATATCAAAACTTCACTCCATCTGTATTGTAGTTGTCCTTGTCAGCAGGGCTAGCCCTTTGTAATAGCACCAGGCTAGTTGGTCAGCCCTGGCTGTGTGTCCTGAACAGCCAAACTAATAAATAAATAGATTTAATACAGTGCTAAACTTCCTTCCAACACTAATGTATTCACGGATCAAATTTTCAAAAACCATGATCAATAATGACAAAAATTTGATCCGTGAATACCTAAGTGTTGGACGAAAGTTTAGCATTGTATTATGATTACTACCAACACAGATGAGCTTCCATGATAAATAAATAAACTGTTTGAAAGCAAACCAAACAAATAAAGATATTGCAATCTATTGTCACAGTCATCTCATAGCCTTAACTTGAATAATTTCAGCCAGTTTAGATGTAGAACGTCCCGATTGATGAATACCACACTGCCATATCGTGTGAAGCTCCTTAATTTAATGTGAACATCCAATACTCTGTAGAACTGTTTCTCATATATATCTTTAAACTGCAAGTAAGATTACAAGCCTTGTTGCATACAGTACACTGCAATCTAAACCTCGGCCTACAAAGGTGTATTTTATTGTGCATGTACATGTATGATGTATGAAAATAAACCAGTTTACTTACTAAGGAGGTTTAATAGGCCTTGCTTAACCTAACTGTTTGTGCACGCCCTACCTTCCCAGTTGAACGTACGTCTGGAATTTTTGTTGTTCTGATGAAGTTTGGTTCTTTTGCAGCCAAGATGGCGGCCCCTTCCCAGCATGCCCCAAACGTGCTGAACCTGGCGGACATCCTTGCAGGGGATGATGGGATGGACTGGAGTGAAGATGAGGAGGAGGAGGAGAAGGAGGTGAGAGAACTGGTTGCCAGGGAAACAACTGTGTCTTCAACGGAAGGATTATGAGAACAAAATGTTGTCTTATCATCTCTAAAGCTAAAATTCTCCGTATATCACTTTTATTAACCTACTTCCTAATGATATAGAAATCTTTATTGACACAACAAAAGTACAGCGACTTTCGTAAGGTCTTCTACAACTATACATGCAAACAACAACAATGGGATACAAAAGAATTACCCTACGTACAAGTATATGAATAATACAAAATGTCGAGTTTAACCCATCACTTGTATCAAAGAGTCAGTGTGTATAGTTGGAGAAGAGATGCCCCCTTAGCAGGGAGAAGGTTAAGATACTAGATCTGTTGATGTTGGAATGTTTGATTGAGTTAATTTAAGGATGTATTGTGTGTTATGAACAAAACAGACATTTTTGGCTTCAATGATACTCATTGTTATCATCCTTGTATTTTTCTCTTTATGTAATTTGAATATACACAATTTTTGTATGTAAAAATATGATGGTGTCAGAGCTCAGAGGCCAAGAAAGCCTAGAAAAGTAATCAGCCTTTTGTAGGTGCGTTTCGTGTATACAAGTTTGATATCCTACTTTCCAACAGGAGGAGAAAGAGGCAAAGGAGCCGCCGACACTACAGAGGACAGACAGTCTGGAGAACATGCTGCCTCAGGTATGGTTGTCTGAGCTGTTCTAGTTCTGCATTCTTCTTATTTGCTTTTTTCTATGATTCATTTTGTAAGGTTTGAGGTCATTGAGGTTATACAGGAAATCTATCTTTCTTGCTTTTGTTCTCAGGAAAGCCATGCTGTTCAGGAGTCCAGCACTCCCAGTCCACATTTAAATATTGCTTTTTATTTCCAAATGTTGGTGTTCTTTACTATCGTTGAATAAATTCATCAGTCACGTTTACTTGACAGTTACGAGAACATTCTTCGAACAGTGACTAGAAAATGGTAGCGAAAATACGCACCTCCAAATTTTCGACGACTCCTGTCCGTCTTGTTCACGGAGTGGCCTAGTCTCGCGAGAACACGAGACTAGGACGAGACTTGTGACGATCTTCTTGCCTCCCCCGCCTCCTTGCGGAGTAGGGGTAGGTAGGACTTGGGCAGCTCCCAACCTCCGGTACGGTTAATCCCAGCGCGTTCCAACTGGATGTGGACTGCCTCTTTGATCTTCCTGTGAGCATTACGTGACTCGAGATCTACGATCTCTACGATGTCCTGGATTGGGCCGTTGGTGACCCTGTGTTTTGTTTTTAGTTCATGCTGGCTGAGTGCGGATATGCCGTCACTACAGTCTATGGACTTTTGATGTTCCTCAGTCCGTTCTCCTAGGGACCTCTCTGTTTCACCCACATATGCCTCACCACACTGTTCACATGATATTTTGTAGATGACGCCACACCTCTCACTTGGAACTAAAGGGTCTTTCGGTCTGACCAGAGCATTACGTAGTGTATATCCAGGTTTGGAAAACAGGCTGACGTTGTGTTTTGCGTACACACGTTTCAGTCTCTCAGTGACACCTTTGATGTAGGGGAGTACAGCAAAACTCTTGGCACGTCGTTCCTTGTTTTGGGGATTGTGGTCCGTGGTCACCTTTTTCCTAGCGTTGTTGTCCCCCTCTTTGAGCGCCCATTCTGGGTAGCCACAGTGACGGAGAGCTTCTCTAACTCTTTCTTTCTCTACTGCTCTCAGGGTGGGGTCTTCTATGAGTGTGTCCGCCCTGTGCATAAGTGTTCTCACTATGCCCAGTTTTTGATGTACCGGGTGGTTTGAGGACCACTGTAAATACTGGTCAGTATGAGTCTCTTTACGGTACACGTCTGTAGTGATGGAATTGTCAGGGTTCCGCATCATCATGACGTCCAACATGGGGAGGCGACCGTCCTTTTCCCTCTCAATAGTGAACTTAATGCTGTCATGTTGTTTGTTGATGTTCGCGCTGATTCACTACTCCGGTGTCATCCACATATCGACCCCAAAACTTGGGACGATGGGGGGCAGTGTCGAGGGCTTTTTGTTCAAACTCCTCCATGAACAAGTTGGCTAGCACTGGGGACAATGGTGACCCCATCGCCATGCCGTATGTCTGTTCATATATGGCGCCATTGTACTGAAAGTATGTTGTGCTGACCACAAGAAAGAGTAGTTCCCCGAATTCCTTGGGGGTCAGCAGGGTACGGTCCTTCCAGGTAGGGTCAGCCTCTGCTCTCCTGGTAGCCATCTGGACGACTTCCTCTCCCGGGACGCTGGTGAAGAGAGCCGTAGCATCGAATGAGGTAAGTACCTCCCCCTCTTCCAACTTAATTCCTCGGATCTTGGTAACAAGATCTTTGGAATTCTTAATGTGTTCAGCAGTTTGTCCCACAAGGGGCTTCAACAAGTCGGCCAGGTGTCTGGCTAGGTGGTATGTAATTGAATTAATACCTGACACGATGGGTCTCATCTTGAGTGGGTCTTTGTGGATTTTTGGTGTGGCGTAGAACCTAGGGGTAGCGTCTGACGTGGGGTATACAATGTCATACACCTTCTGGTCTAGGTGCCCTGCTTTCTTAATCTCCCTTAGCTTCTTCTGTAGTCTGCGCTTAAGTTTCTTGGTGGGGTTGGTAGGGCCAATGACCTTGTATGTGTCCTTGTCATCCAGTAGTTTTTCACACTGTTCCACATACTCGGTTTTATCCATGACAACTACCGCCTTACCCTTGTCTGCTGGGATGATGACTATGTCCTTATTTTCTTTAAGGGACTTGATGGCTTGTCTTTCATCTTTAGAGAGGTTGGGCTTTGGGGGTTTGGCGTTCAGTAGTATGCCTACTACCTCATTTCGCAGTAGTGAGGCTTCTTCCTGATTTAGTTTTTGAGCGGCCACCTCAGTAGCTGTGACGATCTCCTTGACTGGGATGGACCTAGGGGTGATGGCAAAGTTCAGGCCTTTACCTAAAACACGCATTTCACTGGGGGTGGGTTTGTATTTTGACAAAACTCTTACCCATTTTTTGAGTTGGGTGCCGGACAGGTCAATGTTATCCTTGTCTCGATGAAGTTGTGGGCCACCAGGTTTCGTGGATTGTAGTTTTTCCAGTTTCCTTATCTGCGACATTTTGGAGCGCTGAAAGGTCACTTCCTGTGACCTTTGCACCTGCGCCCTGGCTCTATCAAACATGTCCGGGTTATCGGCGCCATGACAGCGATTGCGAAACGATGAACCGTACCGGAGGTTGGGAGCTGCCCAAGTCCTACCTACCCCTGCTCCGCAAGGAGGCGGGGGAGGCAAGAAGATCGTCACAAGTCTCGGCCTAGTCTCGTGTTCTCGCGAGACTAGGCCACTCCGTGAACAAGACGGACAGGAGTCGTCGAAAATTTGGAGGTGCGTATTTTCGCTACCATTTTCTAGTCACTGTTCGAAGAATGTTCTCGTAACTGTTCTTTACTAAAATTCCAAAACCCACTTATCATTAAAAACATGGGACTTTTCATCAGCCACTGCCTCCAAAGAAGAAGTCAAACCCCCCAGTAATGTTGTCTGTAGAAATATTAGCTAGAAGCATAGAATAGACACTCGCTACCCTTGTCACATTTCCTACTGTTTGTATCATTGCAATTAGCCTACGGGCAGGAATTGGCGACTAAAACTTCCATTGTTTATTCTACAGGAGAGCGAGGCTGCGGAGTTACCCATCCCCCCACCCCAGGGGAAGCCCCCCCAGGAGGAGCAGTGGGCGGTGAAGGTGGACATCAGCACGCCTGTGTCCGACTTCCACAAGAGGATCCCCAACCCTGCCTACCAGGTCAGACAACCGGGTTCATCTTATGTGCTTCTGTTTTCATTTTTTACCTCCAGAATACATGAACAAACCATTAAAAGTTGCTAGGAGGCCACCATCAAAAGTGTCCCCTTTATTGCTGACACTACCCACATACTGAATGTCATAAAAAACCATGCACAGATTCTTGAGTTATACTGTCGACAAACACACACGCACACACAAGCGACAATGAAAACTTTACCTTCTTGGCAAAGGTAATGAACCATTATACATGTACAATAAACAGTGGATTAACGTCCCATTGTAACTTGTGAGGACTACAAGCCTTTCCTGTTGCATACAAATGAGGAGGTTGACAACAGTCAAGTTTCAGAGCTGTGTGTGTTTCATTTGTTTGTTTGCTTGTAGTGGCCGTTTTAGCGCAACATGTTCCCCAAAACAACTGGACTATGCACTTCTGACTATTCTGGTTCACTTTGCACTGCAGCTAGCTAGGTGTCACTGCTGACAATATGCGGTCCCAGAGGTAAAGTATTGTCACATACATCATACATGTGTGTGATTTTGTTTATTGTTTGTTTGTTTGTTGTTTGTAGTGGCCGTTTGAGCTGGACGTGTTCCAGAAGCAGGCGATTCTGCACCTGGAGAACCACGAGAGCGTGTTCGTGGCCGCGCACACCTCCGCGGGGAAAACCGTGGTGGCCGAGTACGCCATCGCGCTGTCACAGAAGCACGTCACCAGGTACTAGAAGTTCTTACATGTAAGAAAGGCCGTAGGGTTTGCAGTTATTTGGAGTTTCTTTTAACACAACCAGGTATTGATCTCACCTGCTGACGTTTCGGTGTCTGTCAAACACCTTCTTCAGAGCTTCTGACTGGAGTACTGCTTCTCACCGCTATAAGTAGCCGATGTAGGTGGCGCTTTTGCGGCGAGAACGTAATCCCAAACGTGGCTGAGCTTGTATCCCCCCTGACAGACACCGAAACGTCAGCAGGTGAGATTACCTGGTTGTGTTAAAAGAAACTCCAAATATCCTATGTTCTACCAACCTTATGAAAAGTACTAAGGGTTTGCAATTATTTTTGCTGACATTCTACTTTATTTTACGTTGTGCACCCAAAATTCTTTCTGTGCATCTAAATCTTTAGGTTAGGTGAACCTGTTCCCAAAAATGAATTTCGAGCCCTGAGTCATATTCAACTGGAAAACTTGAACTTGAAATCAGAATCTGAGTGCCTTGGTGCACAGTTACAGCATCAGTCGTTTTAGGGGTTTTGTTACTCATAACAGCTCCTTGCTCATGCATGGCAGACACTATTGGGTTCATGGCCAATCCACACAAAGTAAATACAATCAGATGTTATACAGCCTGCTATTGGTCCATTCAAATGTAACATGGCCTGCTGTTGGTCCATTCAGATGCAACACTGAGCCATTGGCCCATTCAGATGTAACACCACCTGTTATTAGTCCATTAAGATGTAACACATGAAGCTATTGGTACACGTACATTCAGATGTAAAACGGCCTGTTATTGGTCCATTCCAGGACGGTTTACACCTCACCTATCAAGGCCCTGTCCAATCAGAAGTTCCGGGACTTTAAGCAGACGTTTGAAGATGTCGGTCTGCTGACGGGAGACGTCCAGCTGCGACCTGAGGCGGCCTGCCTCATCATGACCACCGAGATCCTCAGGTAACCCCTAACCCCTGAACCCTGACCCTGCCTCATCATGACCACCGAGATCCTCATGTAACTCCTAACCCCTGAACCCTGACCCTGCCTCATCATGACCTCCGAGATCCTCAGGTAACCCCTAACCCCTGAACCCTGACCCTGCCTCATCATGACCACCGAGATCCTCAGGTAACCCCTAACCCTGGTACGCACCCTGAACCTTAACCCCTGACCCTGCCTCATCATGACCACCGAGATCCTCAGGTACGCTTACAAACAAGCAAACAAACAAACAAATGCATCCTCTCTGCTAACCATGCACATATTCAAACCCAATCCCCCCCCACCCTTCCCCCTGTTTTTTTTTCCTCATACAAGACGGACAGCATGTAAATTGATTGACATGCAAGGCTACCAGACGAGTTTAATTGTTAATCCATAGAGCCTATTGGAGAGCTCTGGTTGCGATTGGTCCCCCCCACCCCCCACCGCCCCACATATTTTGGATGCCCTGCTTCTAACTCCTACCTAAAAGCCTGTGTGGTGGACTGTTACAGACATTGGCATATGTCCACAATAGCGTTTAGGCGGGGCTAGACGCTTGTTTGTGTTTACTTATTTCCTGCTCTTTGTTGATTTGTTTACCTGCAGGTCAATGCTGTACAACGGATCGGACGTTATTCGAGACCTGGAGTGGGTCATTTTCGACGAGGTGCATTACATCAACGACGCTGAGGTAAGGTCTCCCACCAGAGTTTCTTCTGTGATTTTTTACGTAGGCAGACAGACACCCTCAGGCTGAAGGGGCTGCAATTCCACCAGAAAAGTTGATACAACACCAGGAAATTTCATTCTTATAATGGTGAAAAGCTGTTACCTGACACCTGTAGTGTGTTACCTGACTCCTGTAGTGTGTAACCTGACACCTGTAGTGTGTAACCTGACACCTGTAGTGTGTGTTACAGAGGGGAGTAGTGTGGGAGGAGGTGCTGATCATGTTACCTGAGTAACCTCCTGACACCTGTAGTGTGTAACGTGACACCTGTTGTGTGTAACCTGACACCTGTGTGTGTTACAGAGGGGAGTTGTGTGGGAGGAGGTGCTGATCATGTTACCTGAACACGTGAACATCATCCTGCTCAGTGCCACAGTGCCCAACACAATGGAGTTCGCAGACTGGATCGGGTGAGCAAACCACTTCTTCCTTTATCTGCTTGGTATCTGAATAAGACCTGATATATCTCTCCTTCTTTTGACATAAAGGTTCGTACACAGAGCAGTGAGTGAAATCTTTACAGCATTTCTGGTATCCAGACGATCTACGTTGTTATCATTCCCTCCAATGACTCACTGTTCTCTCTCTTATTTCTCACTTATAACAGCTAATTGTATCATTTCCAACCCAGCTTCAGAGCCATTGCTCCTTTTTTTCTTTCACTTCAATGGAGAAAAATGAAAATGTTGAAAATGGCCCGGCATTGAAATGTGAAAATAGTTATTTCCAAAGATATGAGATCTTTGTTCTGAATGCTGATTTTTCTTGTGTCTTAAAAGTAAGAAAAGTTTGAGTGGGCCACAAGAGTTTTTTGTACACAAAGTAAGTAAAGTATCTTGTATAAGAACTCATTCCTGCACCAGGCTATCCACCTTTACAACAAGGCAAATCAGTACTACCCATACTGTTAGTTTAATTACCAATGATGTTTCTAGACGAGTAGATTTTGCTCTTAACTGTGTACGGATATTGGAAATGTATGCGCTGTTATATGTTATGTTATGTTACATGCGTATTGTTTTTTGATTAATTGCGGATGCTGATGTGTACAGTGTTTGTGTAAAAATCAACACAATTCAGCTTTTATGTAACGCTGCAAGGTTGATTTAATAAACTGAATTGAATTGAATTGAATTGTAGAAGTACTTAAAGCTATTTTGTTGAGTTCCCAGGAGGACTAAGAAGAAGAAGATTTACGTGATCAGCACGCTAAAGCGGCCGGTTCCACTGGAACATTTCCTGTACACGGGGAACAGCAAGCAGACCAGCAAGGAACGCTTCCTCATCGTGGACTCCGCAAGGAACTTCCTCACTAAGGGGTCTGTCTGTTTGTCTGTTTGTTTGTTTGTCTGTCTGTCTGTCTGTATGTCTGTCTGTCTGTCTGTCTGTCTGTCTGTCTGTCTGTCTGTCTGTCTGTCTGTTTGTCTGTTTGTCTGTTTGTCTGTCTGTCTGTCTGTCTGTCTGTCTGTCTGTACACGGGGAACAGCAAACAGACCAGCAAGGAACGCTTCCTCATCGTGGACTCCGCAAGGAACTTCCTCACTAAGGGGTCTGTCTGTTTGTCTGTTTGTTTGTCTGTCTGTCTGTATGTCTGTCTGTCTGTCTGTCTGTCTGTTTGTCTGTCTGTCTGTCTGTCTGTCTGTCTGTCTGTCTGTCTGTCTGTCTGTCTGTTTGAGCCTTGTCCTGTCTGATTTTCATTGAGGTCACCAGTAGAGATGCATACCTTCCTCACTAAGGGGTCCATTTGTTTGTTTGTCTGATTGTTTGTTTGTTTGTTTGTTTGTTTGTTTGAGCCTTGATATATTCATGGCTAACTCAAATCAGCTTGCTGCAGCTATTCAATTTTCATTGAGGTCATGAGGGAAGAGGTTACTATTCCTCAATAGTTAACAAAATCATAGGGGAAGAGGTCAGACTAAGTATGAGAAAGATACAAATCTGAATCTTTGTTATAATATTATGTAAATTCTACATTTATTGACAAGAATTTGGAGTCCTCATACCTCAATGAAATGAGTTTCTGTGAATTTCTTGTCTAATGCATGACTGAATTTCTCACTGATTCAGAGTATCGATTTTCAAACTGGGTTCCATAGGGCCAGAGATGTGTCTAGACCAGGAAATTGAAGACAGGATAAGAGATAACCTTCAAGTTTGATAACTTATCACAGGTACTATGCTGCGATCGACGCTAAGAAAGCCCGCGCCTCCAAGTCGTCTTCCGGGTACGGAGCCAAGGGCACCAGAGGAGGGGACCCCAGACAGGTGGGGTTTTTGGTTTAGGGAAAAATCCCAAGAATCTACTGTAAGCTGTGTAGGGAGAGTACTCTGCACAGTAAAACAACACAAAGTGGGGATTGTAACACAGCCTATGTTATGAGACAGTCCATGTTATGAGACAGACTATGTTATGCATTCCGACAATCAGACTATTTTACACAAATTTGACTTCACGCAAGGTTTATTAACACCTGTACCTAACCAATTTCTCACCTGTTGTCTCACCTGTGTCTCACCTGTTGTCTCACCTGTTGTCTCACCTGTGTCTCACCTGTTGTCTCACCTGTTGTCTCACCTGTTGTCTCACCTGCTGTCTCACCTGTTGTCTCACCTGTTGTCTCACCTGTATCTCACCTGTCGTCTCACCTGTTGTCTCACCTGTTGTCTCACCTGTTGTCTCACCTGTTGTCTCACCTGTTGTCTCACCTGTTGTCTCACCTGTTGTCTCACCTGTTGTCTCACCTGTTGTCTCACCTGTTGTCTCACCTGCATCCCCAGGAGAAGAACGTGTGGCTGTCGATCATCCAGGCGATCCAGCGGGACGACAAGCTGCCCGTCGTCGCCTTCACCTTCTCCAAGCGGCGCTGCGACGACAACGCCGCCATGCTGACCTCGATCGACCTCACCACCGCGGCCGAGAAGAGCGAGGTTCACATCTTCATCCAGAAGTCGCTACAGAGGCTGAAGGGGCCGGACAGGGACCTGCCACAGGTTTGTTCATTCATTCATTCACTCACTCACTCACTCACTCACTCACTCACTCACTCACTCACTCACTCACTCACTCACTCACTCACTCACTCACTCATCCAGAAGTCGCTACAGAGGCTGAAGGGGCCAGACAAGGACCTGCAACAGGTACGTTCACTCATTCACTCACTCACTCACTCACTCACTCACTCACTCACTCACTCACTCACTCACTCACTCATCCAGAAGTCTCTACAGAGGCTGAAGGGGCCGGACAAGGACCTGCCACAGGTATGTTCACTCATTCACTCACTCACTCACTCACTCACTCACTCACTCACTCACTCACTCACTCACTCACTCACTCACTCATCCAGAAGTCTCTACAGAGGCTGAAGGGGCCGGACAAGGACCTGCCACAGGTACGTTCACTCATTCACTCACTCACTCACTCACTCACTCACTCACTCACTCACTCACTCACTCACTCACTCACTCACTCAATCATCCAGAAGTCTCTACAGAGGCTGAAGGGGCCGGACAAGGACCTGCCACAGGTTTGTTAACTCATTGTTTGATTCATTGATTGATTCATTCATTCATTCCTCAGTCCCTCCCAGTGGAATCCTGGGTCTCACCTGTGTTATCTCACCTGACTTGTATTCTCTCACCTGTATGTTGTCTCATCTGTGCAGGTAAAACACATGCAGGACCTGTTGAAGCGCGGCCTGGCGGTGCACCACAGTGGGATCCTGCCCATCCTGAAAGAAGTCGTGGAAATGCTCTTCAGCAGGGGACTGGTCAAGGTGGGAATCTCTCATTCTCTCTTTCAATCAGTAACTCCCTCACTCATTCACTTATTAACTGTGTAACTCCCTCCCTCATTCGTGCATTCATTCACTAGAACTGTTTCTCTCATTCATTCACTCACTCATTCGTTCTGTAACTCCCTCACTCACTCATTCACTCGTTCATTCAGTAACTCCCTCATGTCACTTATTAACTGTGTAACTCCCTCCCTCATTCACTCATTCATTCACTAGAACTGTTTCTCTCATTCACTCGTTCATTCTGTAACTCCCTCACTCACTCACTCATTCACTCGTTCATTCAGTAACTCCCTCATTCATTCACTTATTAACTGTGTGACTCCCTCCCTCATCCACTCATTCATTCACTAGAACTGTTTCACTCACTCACTCATTCGTTCTGTAACTCCCTCACTCACTCATTCACTCGTTTATTCAGTAACTCCCTCACTCATTCACTCGTTTATTCAGTAACTCCCTCCCTCATTCATTCACTTATTAACTGTGTAACTCCCTCCCTCATTCACTCATTCATTCATTAGTACTGTCTCTCATTCACTCGTTCATTCTGTAACTCACTCACTCACTCGTTTATTCAGTAACTCCCTCATTCATTCATTTATTAACTGTGTAACTGCCTCCCTCATTCACTCATTCATTCACTAGAACTGTTTCTCTCATTCACTCACTCATTCGTTCTGTAACTCCCTCACTCACTCATTCACTCGTTTATTCAGTAGCTCCCTCCCTCATTCATTCACTTATTAACCGTGTAACTCCCTCACCCATTCATTCACTAGTTAATTAATGTAACTCCCTTCCTCATTTACTCATACTCATTAGTACTGTTTCTCTCTCATTCACTCCTTCATTCTGTAACCTCCCTCCCTCATTCACCCATTCATTCAGTTCTCTCTCTCTCTCTCTATCCAATTTAACGTCTTTTGTTCCCCATCATCTGGGGGTTAGACGTGCTTGCACATGGATGGGGAAGCCCCAGAACTCCTCATCAAGTGCAAGTCCTTTTTTGTAGCAAGAGTTTTTACGGCTGGATGCCCTTCCTAACGCCAACCCAAACCCTACTGCTGGGCTTAGGACATGGGAAATGTGTGTTAAGTGCCTTTCCCAAAGGCACAACGTCTGGGTGCATGTCCGGACATGTCTGGGTACTCCACTGGGGATTGAACCTGGGTCTTATTGGTTCATAGCCAGATGCTCTGCCACTGTGCTACACAGACGCCACAGTTATTGTTGTTATTTGCTGTTTTTCAGTTCCTGTTTGCGACGGAGACGTTCGCCATGGGAGTGAACATGCCGGCCCGGACGGTTCTGTTCGACTCCATCAGGAAACACGACGGCACGCAGGTCAGTCTACGGATCAATAACTGATAAATCTATCAATAAACCAATCAATCAATCAATTAATAGTGGAGATCATTTTTATCAGCAAAATTATGTTTCTGTTTGACTCTATCTGAAAACACGAAGGCAGGACGGTCAGTCTACTGATCAATAACCAATTTGTCTATCAACAAACCAGTAAAATCAATCAATCACAGGATCAATCATCAATTTGTTTTTATTAGCAAGTATATGGTTCTCTTTGACTCCAAGTTTGTTTTCTCATCAATAAGATATCCATTAACAAAGCAACCAACAGCTGGCATGACTGCACTGGGGTACAGGATACCACTGGTTCTGACTGGTACAGACCAGTTCTGACTGGTAAAGACCAGTTCTGATTGGTACAGACCAGTTCTGACTGGTACAGACCAGTTCTGTCTTGTATAGACTGGTTTTGACTATTACTGACTGGTTCGGACTGGTTCTTTCTGAATGGTACAGACCAGTTCTGACTGGTGCAGACAGGTTCTGACTAGTAAAGACTAGTTCTGACTGGTGCAGACAGGTCTGACTAGTACAGACTAGTTCTGACTGGTGCAGACTGTTTCTGACTGGTACAGACCGGTTTTGACTGGTACAGACAGGTTCTGACTGGTACAGACCGGTTTTGACTGGTGCAGACCGGTTCTGACTGGCACAGACCGGTTCTGACTGGTGCAGACTAGTTCTGACTGGCACAGACTGTAATCTGGTGCATCTGTCCCCACAGATGCGAGACCTGCTGCCTGGTGAGTATATCCAGATGGCTGGCCGTGCGGGCCGGCGAGGACTGGACACGACCGGTACTGTGATCATCCTGTGCAAGGGGGACGTCCCGGAGATGGCAGACCTGCACAAGATGATGCTGGTCAGTCCTGCGCTGTTTTCCTCTGTACCTGTGCCTCCTAGCTAGGATTCTTGCTTGTTTGTTTACTTGCTGGTGGGTGCTGAGCTGGATGAAAGTTGAGCTGTAATTTGCAACAAAGAAAAAAGTGGATTTACCCAAATTTTTGACTGACAAACTCGTCTTTGTCAATGAATGAGCGATTCAATGCTTCCGTGCTGTTAATCAGATAGGACACGTGACTCGGTGAGCAGCCGATCATAAGTTGCAGAAAGTCTCTGGTGCCTCCTCCCAACTTGTTTGTTTACTTGTTTGTTTGTTCCCAGGGTAAGCCGACGCAGCTGGAGTCCCGTTTCCGCCTGACGTACACCATGATCCTAAATTGGCTGCGAGCGGAGAGATTGTTTGTTTGCTTGTATGTTTACTTGTTTGTTTACTTGTTTGTTTACTTGTTTGTTCCCAGGGTAAGCCGACGCAGCTGGAGTCCCGTTTCCGCCTGACGTACACCATGATCCTGAACCTGCTGAGGGTGGAGGAGCTGCGGGTTGAAGACATGATGAAGAGGAGCTTCTCCGAGTTCCACACCAGGAAGGACACACAGGTGCACCAGACCGAGGTCAAGAACGTACAGGTGAGACCTTGGGAAAGTGGTGTGCAGTGCTGCACAGGCCTGGCATTGATGGCAGACGGATTCAGCACTTTGGGCATTGATGCCATATCAGTCCAGATCCCTGGATAATTTGGCATCAATGCTGCCTTAATGTGATGACCATTAATCATCGTTTATCATTTTGGCTCCTAAGACTGTAGCAAAGTCTGATCTCCTTCCCCTGACAAGAGCCAGTCACACCAAATTAACCCCCTGCCCTCAGTCTCCAGTCTTAGCACACAGATGACTTCTCCCTCAATCTAAAGGTGGAGGAGAACTAATTACCGTGACAGGAAATGGCATCAATGCAGCACAGTCTACAACAATTGGAGATGCCTTCCTAAAGATTAAGCGTGACCACTAGATAATTGCCGTGGCAGAAAACGACATCAATGTGGTACTGCTTCAACTAATTGGCTCAAGGCTTTGCTGGGTTGACAGTTTAGGGAGGAAAACTTGGACAGCCATAATTGGTGTAAAATCACCGTGCCAGTCGGCATCAATGCAGCCTTGAAGCAGCATGAAAACTTTAAGTATCAGTGCGGCAGTGAGCAGGAGTTTCGCTAGTGGGAATAAGACCAGTGAATGAGGCGGTGAATGAGGCAGACTGCTATACATGTTTTTTTTTCTTTCTTTCTTTTGACATGCATGCAAATCCATATGACTGGCTAATAAATGTGTGCACTTCACTTGTTCTTTGTTTATTTGTATGTTTATTTTGAAATACAGGAGAAACTAAAAACAGTTTAGAAGCCAGATTGCTACATGTTTTGTTCTTTCTTTTGACACATATGAAACTCTGTAGGACTTTAAGCAGCCTGTGTGGCTAATAAATGTGTGAAAGTCACTTGTTGCTTGCTTTTTTTACTGTACTGTATGTTTATTTTAAATTCCAGGAGAAACTGAAAACAGTGAAGGAGCCCGACTGCTACATGTGTGGGCTCGACCTTGAAACCTACTACGTGACCTGCAAGGAACTCTGGGAACTCAGAAGGCAACTGCAGGTCAGGGGTCAAATGTGAAAAAATCTGAAATCTTAAGTCTCTTATCAATAGCCACCAGGGTTTAAGTCATAATGATTGTGGTTATTGCATATCAGTTGACATCCTTTAGAAAGTCAGTAATAAGTTGTGCCTTTAATCTTAGACTAAAGTTCTTTTTATGTATAAGATGTTCCTGCACCAATGTAGGTACAGTACTGTAATTCTTAATTTATTAACTGTAACTTAATTTTAGCTGATTTAATGGTCACTAGTCAACAGCTAAAATTTCATTATTGCTAATATTTGATCACTAATATTTGAGACAGTAATGTTTATTCCCACCGTTAAAATTAAGTGCCGTGACCTACTCCATTTTCTCCCAACCGCTATATTTTCCTGCCGCTATATTAAAGTGATTTACAGTATATGCAGAAGCCTTGTTCCCAGCTATTCTTGTTTTTTTTTCAAACATGCTGATATTCAACTTCAAAATCTGTGAAAGATTGCAAATTCTTTTTTGAACTTTCAGCTTAGAATATGATTGTTTTTTACAGTTTTAAAAATTGTGCCGGTGACTTTTGTGTACTCTACAGAGACAGATTCTGACATCACCACACGGACTGAAGGTCATGTCGGCGGGAAGGGTCGTAACCGTTAGCAACCACAGACACAACAACGCCCTGGGAGTGGTGCTACAGGTATAAACACGTTTTTATAACTTTTCTTTGAATAGCAAAGTTCTTTTATTCACAACCAAGTATTCTACACGAGCCAACGTTTCGATGACCATCTGTCATCTTCATCAGGGCAATACTGACTGGTTCACTGCGCACTGAGGCCAGGTGTTACTGCTTACAATGCTAACCAAGCTTCAGTGTGCTGTGAACCAGTCAGTATTGCCCTGATGAAGATGACAGACAGTCATTGAAACGTTGGCTCATGTAAAATACTTGATCATGAACTTAAAATATGCATGTGATTGATTGACCATGTGTTTTGGTTCTCCTCTTAGTTGTTTATTTATTTGTTTGTTTCCGTCTCCCAGGTAACGTCAGGCAGTGGTAACGAGAAGCTCTTCACCACCCTGATCCTGTGTGACGCCCCGGTGGCAGACAGTGCGCCCCCCTCCCCCCCTCAACCAGCTGCTAACGTCACCCCAGTCCTGCCGAACACCGCCCTGTTCCTACCGGACGGACCGGGCGGCCACATCATCGAACCGCTCCGCCCCGAGGACATCACCATGGCGACGACCTCCGCCCTGAAGGTCAACGCGGACAGGATTGTGGACGACGTCAGAAAAAGGCAGCAGCCCAGGTTCAGGTGAGGGGGAGGGGGGCTGTTTGTCAGTGGAATCCATGGAGTAAAGACTAATATCATGTGCAGTATTCACAGTTTCAATGGGATTCATCGATGAGTGCAGACACTTTTAATTTGATTTCCTTTAATTGACTGTCCAACAACTGCATAAGTTTTGTTCTTTCTATATTTAACTTAATTGCATTTAATGTGGACAGACCCCAGGAAGAACAGTGTAAAATTTGTGAAAATCAAACACTATGATGGAGATCTGAATAAAACAAACAAACAAAAACATGAAGATCTGTTGCAGTACCGTAAAAAGCCGCAAGAGGGCCCAAAACCTGATGATTTTTGACAGGTTAGGACCTAACAACATACCATTATCTAACAATCCAGTGAAAGGTGAAGCAGTCATCCTCAATTGAGGTGAAGCATGATGCTTTTTCAAGTAGCTAGTGGTACCGGTAGGGCAATGCGGCTTCGCCACGGCTCGCGTTTTTGGCCAAGCGCACCGGGTCACCCCTACTCTTCTCGATAAGTGTGTTGGGTTCTTTTACAAACACCCAGTTGTTTGTTCCCAGGAACGACCCACCCGGCCAGTCTGTTACCGTAGCGACCCAGGAGCTGCTGAGACTGACGGAGACCCACCCGGGTGGGTTGACCCCGCTCGACCCGGTGAAGGACCTGGGTGTGCGGGACGTGGACTCCGTGGAGCTGCTCCGGAGAAAACAGTTCCTGCTGGAGTCCCTGGAGAAGTTCTCCTGCATCCACTGCACCAAGTTCAGGGAGCACGTGAGTCTGGCGTGGGTTACTGTTTGGGTGGGTAGGTGGGTGTGTTCTATGTGTGTGAGTGGGTGTGATCCTGCTGGAGTCCCTGGAGAAGTTCTCCTGCATCCACTGCACCAAATTCAGGGAGCACGTGAGTCTGGCGTGGGTTTCTGTGTGGGTGTCTGTGTGGTTAGGTGGGTGTGTTCTATGTGTGTGGGTGGGTGTGATCCTCCTGGAGTCCCCGGAGAAATTCTCCTGCATCCACTGCACCAAATTCAGGGAGCACGTGAGTCTGGCGTGGGTTACTGCGTGGGTGTCCGTGTGGGTAGGTGGGTGTGTTCTATGTGTGTGGGTGGGTGTGATCCTCCTGGAGTCCCTGGAGAAGTTCTCCTGCATCCACTGCACCAAATTCAGGGAGCACGTGAGTCTGGCGTGGGTTTCTGGGTGGGTAGGTGGGTGTGTTATATGTGTGTGGGTGGGTGTGATCCTCCTGGAGTCCCCGGAGAAATTCTCCTGCATCCACTGCACCAAATTCAGGGAGCACGTGAGTCTGGCGTGGGTTACTGCGTGGGTGTCCGTGTGGGTAGGTGGGTGTGTTCTATGTGTGTGGGTGGGTGTGATCCTCCTGGAGTCCCTGGAGAAGTTCTCCTGCATCCACTGCACCAAATTCAGGGAGCACGTGAGTCTGGCGTGGGTTTCTGGGTGGGTAGGTGGGTGTGTTATATGTGTGTGGGTGGGTGTGTTCCTGCTGGAGTCCCTGGAGAAGTTCTCCTGCATCCACTGCACCAAATTCAGGGAGCACGTGAGTCTGGCGTGGGTTTCTGGGTGGGTAGGTGGGTGTGTTATATGTGTGTGGGTGGGTGTGTTCCTGCTGGAGTCCCTGGAGAAGTTCTCCTGCATCCACTGCACCAAATTCAGGGAGCACGTGAGTCTGGCGTGGGTTACTGTGTGGGTGTCTGTATGGGTAGGTGGGTGTGTTCTATGTGTGTGGGTGGGTGTGATCCTCCTGGAGTCCCTGGAGAAGTTCTCCTGCATCCACTACACCAAGTTCAGGGAGCATGTGAGTCTGGCGTGGGTTACTGTGTGGGTGTCTGGGTGGGTAGGTGGGTGTGTTCTATGTGTGTGGGTGGGTGTGATCCTCCTGGAGTCCCCGGAGAAGTGGAAAAGTTCTCCTGCATCCACTGCACTAAGTTCAGGGAACACGTGAGTCTGGCGTGGGTTACTGTGTGGGTGTCTGTGTGGGTAGGTGGGTGTGTTCTATGTGTGTGGGTGGGTGTGATCCTCCTGGAGTCCCCGGAGAAGTGGAAAAGTTCTCCTGCATCCACTGCACCAAGTTCAGGGAGCATGTGAGTCTGGCGTGGGTTTCTGTGTGGGTGTCTGGGTGGGTAGGTGGGTGTGTTATAATCATATGTGTGTGGGTGTCTGGATGGGTGGGACATATGTGTTGCATGCCTTGGGCAAGTGTGAGTCAAGCTGTGGAAAGGGTGGGTGAGTTACAAGGGAGGCTGGGTGCTTGTGTGGGTTTCTGGTTGTGAAAAGGGTGAGTGTGCTGTGTGGGTGAGTGGGTATGTGGTAGGGTGTGTTCCTGTTTGAGTCAAGGAATTTCGTTTTCCTTCATCCACTGTACCAAGCTTGGGGGGGTAGGAGGAAGTGTTACTATAGGCCTGGGATTAAAGCACTAGTCTAGGGAGGGCAAAGAGAGGTTCCCTCTGTGCTTGCCTGTTCAGAACTGCTCTAGATCTCAGACGTCTATCCCCTTTATTGATGACTGATCGGTTACAGATGTCTGGTGTCTCTGTCATAGGACTCTCTCTCTCTCTCCAATTTTACGTCTTTTCATGGGGGTTAGACGTGCTTGCATATGGACAGTGAGCCCCAGAACTCCTCAGCAAGTGCAAGTTTTTTTTGTAGCAAGAGTTTTTACGGCTGGATGCCCTTCCTAACGCCAACCCAAACCCTACTGCTGGGCTTAGGGCATGGGAAATGTGTGTTAAGTGCCTTTCCCAAGGGCACAACGTCTGGGTGCATGTCCGGACATGTCTGGGTACTCCACTGGGGATTGAACCTGGGTCTCATTGGTTCATAGCCGGATGCTCTGCCACTATACCACACAGGACCACCAGTGGATATCTTCCACCTCTCACCCTCTAGATGTGATCTCAACAGAAGTTCTCCTCCATCCCTTCTCAATGTTTGCTCCTTTTTCTCTGCAGTTTGAGGAGCTGAGGGAGAACAGAGAGCTGAAGGACAGACTAAACCACCTGTGCTACCTGCTGTCGGACAATAGCCTGGCATTGTTACCTGAGTACGAACAAAGAGTACAGGTGAGACACCTTAATTACTTACCAGGGATCTCCCTAAAGAATGGTACAGTGGCGCTCCTGTTCTAATCCCAGATCCATCCTGTTGATTTCCAAAGTTAGGGCATTTTTTCCAATTTTTACCCAGCAAAGCCTGTAATTTTGCTCAAAACTAGAAATTTCAGGTGTAAAGCTGAAGTAGCAGAAAATAACTGCCATTATGTCTGAAAAAGGCAAAAGGCAACATCCGCTCTCCTTTTGAAAGTTGTGCGCCCCCTCCAGATCTACCACCTCACGACACGTATCCTGTGCCCGGCACCCTCCCCCCATCCTGCTATATATTTCTGGGGAGATCCCTGCTTACCTTTCCTACAAGTATGCTACAGGTGTACTTACCTGTGCCCACCTTTTTCTGGGTTACCAAGGAGGTGACCAGGTACGGTGCATTTAAAGGGTTATGTTGCGTGCGAGATCAGTAACTCAACTGTTCTCACCTGCTGTGTCTCACCTGTTGTGTCTCACCTGTGCAGGTGCTGAAGCGGCTGCGTTACCTGGACGCGGCAGGTACAGTGCAGTTGAAGGGGCACGTTGCGTGTGAGATCAGTAACTCACCTGTTGTGTCTCACCTGTTGTGTCTCACCTGTTGTCTCACCTGTTGTGTCTCACCTGTTGTGCCTCACCTGTTGTGTCTCACCTGTGCAGGTGCTGAAGCGGCTGCCTTACCTGGACGCGGCAGGTACGGTGCAGCTGAAGGGGCGCGTGGCGTGCGAGATCAGTAACTCACCTGTGCTCACCTGTTGTGTCTCACCTGTTGTGTCTCACCTGTTGTGTCTCACCTGTTGTCTCACCTGTTGTCTCACCTGTTGTCTCACCTGTTGTGCCTCACCTGTTGTGTCTCACCTGTACAGGTGCTGAAGCGGCTGCGTTACCTGGACGCGGCAGGTACGGTGCAGCTGAAGGGGCGCGTGGCGTGCGAGATCAGTAACTCACCTGTTGTCTCACCTGTACAGGTGCTGAAGTGGCTGCGTTACCTGGATGCTGCAGGTACGGTGCAGCTGAAGGGGCGCGTGGCGTGTGGCGTGTGAGATCAGTAACTCACCTGTTGTCTCACCTGTTGTGTCCCACCTGTACAGGTGCTGAAGCGGCTGCGTTACCTAGACGCGGCAGGTACGGTGCAGCTGAAGGGGCGCGTGGCGTGCAAGATCAGTAACTCACCTGTTCTCACCTGTTGTCTCACCTGTTGTGTCTCACCTGTTGTGTCCCACCTGTTGCAGGTGCTGAAGCGGCTGCGTTACCTGGACGCGGCAGGTACGGTGCAGCTGAAGGGGCGCGTGGCGTGCAAGATCAGTAACTCACCTGTTCTCACCTGTTGTCTCACCTGTTGTGTCTCACCTGTTCTCACCTGTGCAGGTGCTGAAGCGGCTGCCTTACCTTGACGCGGCAGGTACGGTGCAGCTGAAGGGGCGCGTGGCGTGCGAGATCAGTAACTCATCTGTTCTCACCTGTTGTGTCTCACCTGTTGTGCCTCACCTGTTGTGTCTCACCTGTTGTGTCTCACTTGTTGTGTCTCACCTGTTGTGTCTCACCTGTTGTGTCTCACCTGTGCAGGTGCTGAAGCGGCTGCGTTACCTGGACGCGGCAGGTACGGTGCAGCTGAAGGGGCGCGTGGCGTGCGAGATCAGTAACTCACCTTGACTCACCTGTTGTGTCTCACCTGTTGTCTCACCTGCTGTGTCTCACCTGTGCAGGTGCTGAAGCGGCTGCGTTACCTGGACGCGGCAGGTACGGTGCAGCTGAAGGGGCGCGTGGCGTGCGAGATCAGTAACTCATCTGTCCTCACCTGTTGTCTCACCTGTTGTATCTCACCTGTTGTGTCTCACCTGTGCAGGTGCTGAAGCGGCTGCGTTACCTGGACGCGGCAGGTACGGTGCAGCTGAAGGGGCGCGTGGCGTGCGAGATCAGTAACTCATCTGTCCTCACCTGTTGTCTCACCTGTTGTATCTCACCTGTTGTGTCCCACCTGTGCAGGTGCTGAAGCGGCTGCGTTACCTGGACGCGACAGGTACGGTGCAGCTGAAGGGGCGCGTGGCGTGTGAGATCAGTAACTCACCTGTTGTGTCTCACCTGTTGTGACTCACCTGTTGTGTCCCACCTGTGCAGGTGCTGAAGCGGCTGCGTTACCTGGACGCGGCAGGTACGGTGCAGCTGAAGGGGCGCGTGGCGTGCGAGATCAGTAACTCACCTGTTGTGTCTCACCTGTTGTGTCTCACCTGTAGTGTCTCACCTGTTGTGTCTCACCTGTACAGGTGCTGAAGCGGCTGCGTTACCTGGACGCGGCAGGTACGGTGCAGCTGAAGGGGCGCGTGGCGTGCGAGATCAGTAACTCACCTGCTGTGTCTCACCTGTTGTGTCTCACCTGTTGTCTCACCTGTTGTGTTCTCACCTGTGCAGGTGCTGAAGCGGCTGCGTTACCTGGACGCGGCAGGTACGGTGCAGCTGAAGGGGCGCGTGGCGTGCGAGATCAGTAACTCACCTGTTCTCACCTGTTGTCTCACCTGTTGTGTTTTCACCTGTTGTGTCTCAACAGTTGTGTCTCACCTGTTGTGTCTCACTTGTTGTGTCTCACCTGTTGTGTCTCACCTGTTGTGTCTCACTTGTTGTGTCTCACTTGTTGTGTCTCACCTGTTGTGTCTCACCTGTTGTTTCACCTGTTGTGTCCCACCTGTACAGGTGTTGAAGCGGCTGCGTTACCTGGACGCGGCAGGTACGGTGCAGTTGAAGGGGCGCGTGGCATGCGAGATCAGTAACTCACCTGTTGTCTCACCTGTTGTGTCTCACCTGTTGTGTCTCACCTGTTGTCTCACCTGTTGTGTCTCACCTGTTGTCTCACCTGTTGTGTCTCACCTGTTGTGTCTCACCTGTTGTCTCACCTGTTGTGTCTCACCTGTGCAGGTGCTGAAGCGGCTGCGTTACCTGGACGCGGCATGTATGGTGCAGCTGAAGGGGCGCATGGCGTGTGAGATCAGTAACTCACCTTGACTCACCCGTTGTGTCTCACCTGTGCAGGTGCTGAAGCGGCTGCGTTACCTGGACGCGGCAGGTACGGTGCAGCTGAAGGGGCATGTGGTGTGCAAGATCAGTAACTCACCTGTTGTCTCACCTGTTGTGTCTCACCTGTTGTGTCTCACCTGTTGTCTCACCTGTTGTGTCTCACCTGTTGTTTCTCACCTGTTGTATCTCACCTGTTGTATCTCACCTGTTGTCTCACCTGTTGTGTCTCACCTGTGCAGGTGCTGAAGCGGCTGCGTTACCTGGACGCGGCAGGTACCGTGCAGCTGAAGGGGCGGGTTGCGTGTGAGATCAGTAACTCACCTGTTGTGTCTCACCTGTTCTCACCTGTTGTGTCTCACCTGTTCTCACCTGTACAGGTGCTGAAGCGGCTGCGTTACCTGGACGCGGCAGGTACGGTGCAGCTGAAGGGGCGCGTGGCGTGCGAGATCAGTAACTCACCTGTTGTGTCTCACCTGTTGTCTCACCTGTTGTGTCTCACCTGTGCAGGTGCTGAAGCGGCTGCGTTACCTGGACGCGGCAGGTACGGTGCAGCTGAAGGGGCGCGTGGCGTGCGAGATCAGTAACCACGAGCTGCTGATAACGGAGCTGGTGTTCGAGAACGTTCTGACGGACCTCCAGCCGCAGGAGATCGCTGCGCTGCTGTCCTGCATCGTCTTCCAGGAGGTCCGTCTGCTTGTTTGTTTGTTTGTTTTATTCTAATCGAATGACAGACTTACATGTGCAGGGAATGGCTTGTAGCTCCCTGAATTATGTGCAGTTTGTTTTGAGGCCACACCAATTCAATTTCTTGGTTAAAGGAAAAAAAAAAAATTTGAAAAAAAAATCATGAAAACGGCCCAGCCTTCTGTTTTCATGAATTTTTTTTTTCTGAAATTTTTTCTAAAAAATTTTTTTGAAAATAAAAGTCTGTTAACCAAGAAATTAAATTGGTGTGGCCTAATGGGTTATTGAAAATATCAAGCTATAGACAACAAATTATTTACATTACTACATGTAGTATTCAAATTGAAAAAGACAGCCGGAGATTGCATGCCCAGTAAACCTCATGGTGCAGCAAGCCAGGTTTGTACTGAAGAGTACAAGCCGCATACTCGACAGATTTATTTCATCCACTCACACTTGGAATGACCCCTACTCTTTTCGATAAGTGTGGCAGGTTCTACCTTGCAGTTGAGAGTTCAAGTCCCAACCGTTGTCGTGATTTTGTTGTAACAACTCTACCCACTTCTTCCACAATGTATGGTTTCCTTGTCAGTGTTAGAAATGAAATTGTTTTTAACGTCTTTTGTCCTCTCTCCACCCCACAGAGAAGATGTGTGGAGCCCACTCTGACAGAAACACTGCAAAAGGTAGGATTAACATGACACGTATTACATTGCCGATCTCCGAAGTCAAGTGGTTTGTCTATCCATGCTATTTGTTCAGCGATTTGTGAAATTTTTCACTCAACAGTCTAAGCCTCTAGTGGGGTGTGATTCCACAACTTTCTGTGGCAAAAGAAGTTGAGTTGGAGAACAGTTTGATGCATCATGATGTGATGTTTAGTAAGATTTGATTTAGAATGATAGAGATAATTAAAATCACGAGGCGTTAATGTGAATTTTCCTCCCCAGGGCAAGTATGCTGTAATTGCCGTGGCGACGAATCTTACTGATTGTAGTTACAAAGCTAGCATAATGGCTATCACATCAAAATATATACCGCAGACCTTCTACTGTTCAAAAATCACCATGACAATTTGGCTCCCAGATTTTGCTGACATTTCCTCTGGCCCATGGACTAACATGATGCTCGGTAACATAGACTTGTTACTGTAAATGCAGAAATGTTTGCGGTGGTTTTGTGTTCACGGTTTTTGCCCACCTACATGTATGATTGTAGCGCTACTATTGTTTCAAACGCGAACATAAAACCACCACGAACACTCCATTTCCAGGAGTCTCTACCGCGATGTAAAAACCATGCATTTACCAGGTCTGAACTTTCCTCATTCCCGTCCCCAGGGTAAGGATGCGATGGTTGCCATGGCGAGGCGTCTAGCGGAGCTGCAGCGGGAGTGCGGCGTGAACGTGCAGGTCGAGGACTGCGTGGAGGAGCTCAAGTTCGGCCTGGTGGAGGCCGTGTTCCAGTGGGCCCAGGGCATGGTGGGTAATGTAAGGCATGGTGGGTAATGTTGGGCCTGGTGGAGGCCGTGTTCCAGTGGGCCCAGGGCATGGTGGGTAATGTAAGGCATGGTGGGTAATGTAGGGCATGGTGGGTAATGTAGGGCATGGTGGAGGCCGTGTTCCAGTGGGCCCAGGGCATGGTGGGTAATGTAGGGCATGGTGGGTAATGTAGGGCCTGGTGGAGGCCGTGTTCCAGTGGGCCCAGGGCATGGTGGGTAACGCACGGCATGGTGGGTAATGTAGGGCCTGGTGGAGGCCGTGTTCCAGTGGGCCCAGGGCATGGTGGGTAATGTAGGGCATGGTGGGTAATGTAGGGCCTGGTGGAGGCCGTGTTCCAGTGGGCCCAGGGCATGGTGGGTAATGTAGGGCATGGTGGGTAATGTAGGGCCTGGTGGAGGCCGTGTTCCAGTGGGCCCAGGGCATGGTGGGTAATGTAGGGCATGGTGGGTAATGTAGGGCCTGGTGGAGGCCGTGTTCCAGTGGGCCCAGGGCATGGTGGGTAATGTAGGGCATGGTGGGTAATGTAGGGCCTGGTGGAGGCCGTGTTCCAGTGGGCCCAGGGCATGGTGGGTAATGTAGGGCATGGTGGGTAATGTAGGGCCTGGTGGAGGCCGTGTTCCAGTGGGCCCAGGGCATGGTGGGTAACGCACGGCATGGTGGGTAATGTAGGGCCTGGTGGAGGCCGTGTTCCAGTGGGCCCAGGGCATGGTGGGTAATGTAGGGCATGGTGGGTAATGTAGGGCCTGGTGGAGGCCGTGTTCCAGTGGGCCCAGGGCATGGTGGGTAACGCACGGCATGGTGGGTAATGTAGGGCATGGTGGGTAATGTAGGGCCTGGTGGAGGCCGTGTTCCAGTGGGCCCAGGGCATGGTGGGTAATGTAAGGCATGGTGGGTAATGTAGGGCCTGGTGGAGGCCATGTTCCAGTGGGCCCAGGGCATGGTGGGTAATGTAAGGTATCGTGGGTAATGCTGGGCATGGTTGGTAACCCAGAGCATTGTGGGTATCCTGTGGCATTGTGGGTAATTTGGGGTGGCTGGTGGGCCCCGATGTGCATCCCTTACTCCACACCTACAGTTCCCTTTGTCCAGTGATAGGGCTGGGTGCACAGGCACAATTTGGCTGATTCGTTACATGTTTCTTTTGGTCTTTCGATAAATCTGTGTCAGAATGATGATTTTGTGTGTTTTTTTTTCATGCAGCCGTTTTCCAAGATCACAGAGCTGACAGACGTGCAGGAAGGTCAGTTTTATTAAAATTCTCTTCTTTTGGTGATGGGAGGGTGGTGGGGGCATAGCTGAAGCTTCTTTCTTATGTAGGTGTAAAGCAAAGTGCATGTCCAGGTTTATTGTTACACAGCTTTTACCTAGATCCATTTACTGCATGTTTGGTGTTCATTCAAGTGCAGGAATCTACAGTTTTGTGATAGACTCTTCAAAACTCCAGAGCGCATTCAGCTTGGAAGGGATGTATTGATGTCGGTAACAGTGTTTCAGCCAGACTGATGGTAGAAGGCATGAGCTTGCTAGGGGGGGTCAGGGGGCATGTCCACAGAAAATGTTGACATTTCGAACCCTCTCAAACACCAGTTTCTTTGCATATATAAAAATATTTATAAACAAAGATATTCAGGGGAAAAAAACATGTAGGGGGCGCCAGAAGCCTATGCGGCTATCGAAACTAGACAATAGGATTTTTTTTAAATTGTACATAATCGAAACTAAGCAAAATTTACAAAAGAACAGTTGAAACTATACCATAAATCCTAATGAAACAAATGAAAGTGAAATATTACAAAATGAATTCTGTAATATTGTCGGTGCAATAGCGTTGTTTCCACAGGCTTTTTTTTGTTTTACTTTCAGTTCAAGTGTGCATGCTATGTTTCTGTATGCGTGAACTTGCGACCGCGTTTTGACGTCGGTACGCTATCGTTGTTTCCGTAGGCGTGATCGTACGGTGTATCCAGCGGTTGGACGAGACGTGTCGGGACGTTCGCAGCGCCGCCCGCATCATCGGAGACCCGAACCTGTACGCCAAGATGGAGCTGGCCTCCGAGAAGATCAAGCGAGACATCGTGTTTGCCGCCAGTCTCTATACGCAGTAGTGTAACAGTGGGGATCAACCTCCACTAACTGACCAATCTAACTGGTGCAGACCTTTTAGCCTAGTGGTTAGCGTGTTGAATTCCCAAGCCGTGCGGATTGGGATCAGCGTGAGTTCGAATCTCGGGAGCGGGGTACTCTCCCCTTTGGGTTTTTACAGTGGCACACTAGTTCTGTCCAGTGGCTCCAAGCTACGTCAGACCGGAGTCACCGGACTGTACAAAGGTTTGATCAGCTCACATTAGAAGATGTGAGACACTGATAGTGTTCCACGCCAGTCTGTACACGCAGTGGCACTTGTGTGAAACCAGTAAACCTCCAGTTTTGTACAGTTTGTACCAGCTACAAATGTGCGTCAGACTGGGACTGTTAGGTTTGATCCACTCACACAGAAGATCAAGAGAGACAATAATCGTGTTTGCCGCCAGTCTGTATACCTGTTAACCACCTCTAGGCTTGATACCGCTCAGGGCTCGAAATAGTGGGTGCATGTGTAATCTCCAAGCAGATCCACGCCGGGCGCGAAAATCGTAGTATGCTAGCCAGAGATGGTCCAGTCAGCCAGAGAGGGTTCATCAGCCCGGACCCTCTCTGGCTGACTGGACCTTCTCTGGCTAGCATACTACGATTTTCGCGCCCGGCGTGGATCTGCTTGGAGATTAGTGCATGTGCACCTGTGTGCACCCAAAATTGGAGCTGTGCACCTAATTTTTGACTCTGGGTGCACCAGTGCACCTAGATATTTTTGTAGGCAATAGGCCTTAAAAAAATAAAGGTACACTAGTTTACAGAATATTCTTGAAATGGAAGTATCAGAAAAAGTAATATAATTTGTAACAGTTGTACTTTATTTGATGTATTACTTGTTTTAAATTTTGAAGTTAGCTATAGAATTACAAATTGAAGTTCTTAAGATCATTAAACTTTGTAATTATGTTTTGCTGGTATTCAACTTTATTTTGTGGTGCACCCAAAATTCTTTCTGTGCACCTAATTATCTTGGTTGGGTGCACCAGTGCACCTATTTCCAAAAATGAATTTCGAGCCCTGCCGCTGTATTGTACAGTGGGTAAAAGCTATGTTAGACCAGACAGCAAGGCTTGATCAGCACCATAAGATGTGAGACATTGCTCATGTTCCACGCCAGTCTGTATATACGCTGTAGGACTTGTGTAAAACCTGTAAACCACCTCTAGGTGTGTACAGTAAATAAAAGCTGCATAAGACCGGACTGTAAGGTTTGATCCACTCACACCAGATGAAGAGAGACATTGTGTTCACTGCTAGTTTGTTTGTTTGAACCTTTGTTTATTCATGATAAGCTCAAATCGGCACGCAGGCCACTTTTCATTGAGGTCATGAGGGAAGAGGTAAGGGTCAGATACAATATAACAGAGATACACAGTCATTTGAGTCTCTACATGCAGGACTTCAAGGATTTAATTTTGTTTTATTCAAATTGAAATGACGCAATACTATTGGCCAGTTTTGCATGATGTATACAAAGTGACTAATAAACTTGTGGACGTACCGATTGATAAGTATCTAATGCCAGCTCAGAAGATGACTAGAAATAGTCATGCTTTTAAGTACCAGATCTAGAGTTATCAACCAAAGATTGATGTGTTCAAAAATTCGTATTACCCGAGAACTAAAAGTAGAATGGAACTCGGTGTCATCAAATACTGTAGGAACATCTTCACTAAATAGCTGTAAAGAACGGTTGCAGTCAGATGTGCAAAAGTTAGGTGTGACAGGCCGTTCAGTGTAATATAACCAGCTGCTGCCGCGCCGCGTGCCTGCGAAGCTGGTGTGTTACGCCGAAGGGCGGTTATACCGGCTATACAGATAGTTTTGCGTCCAAGACTTCAAGGATAGGGACTGTTGAAGGGGATGAAAGTTTCAACACACAAATTCAGAATCTACAGTGTCTTTATTCTAATTGTACATCAACACTTGAGATAAATATTACAGACATACACATTCAATCATGTAGCAATGCCGTATGGAATCAGTGGAACATACAAGTTGGGAAACAGCTACTGTACCTTTAAAAGGTGTTTGAAAAGGTAAATATGAATGAATGTCATTTCGCAATAATTGTACAAGGTATAAAGTATGACAAAGCAGATCTAATGCTGACCAAGACCGTAACCAACTGGCAAAAGGAGTTTTCACATAGCCACCGAAGCATAAATTTGGGCTGGCTGAAGAAATTGGCTGGCTGATATGATTTTGCCCCCGTGGATCTGCTTGGAGATTAACTTTACACATGGAAACACTACTAACTTTAAATAACAAAGAGGAACACTTAATGGATAATTGAATGAATTCACAAATGTTGCAAAATAAGTTTGTACTGTTTTAACAACAGAAAATCAGACATTATCACAACATACATTCTAAAAAAAAACAGCATTGAGTGTAAAAATCTAAATTGTTAATTTTCCTCCAGCAGTTGAGCACATACATGGTGAAATCCTTTCTAGACAAAGTTGGCCCTGTCATGGTCATCATTGTTATTTACATAAAGAAGAGTATATTGTTACATCTGCCTTTACAGAATAGAAATGTACTGACATCCTTATCTATGATCACTCTTCTGTAACAAGTTTTGAGTCTGCAGTAGTTGTGTGTTCTTTTTCTTCATATGACGTTAATGACTATTCTGTAACACTTAAATCACAATAATTTCTGAAACTTATTATTGATAAGGTATTTTATTTCTGTATTTGTACCACCTGATGTCCCATTCACCAACAGGAGAGACTCTGGTCCCCACAAACTAATTGTGAAACAAACCATTAATTCTATCATCTTCCTGAGAAAACCTAAAAGTTTCTCCTCTATCAGAAATAGGCTGTCCAAAGGGCACTTTCAAGTTTTGTTTAGATCTGAAAAAACATGATATGCTATTTTCCATATACATGTCTGAAGCATACATTAAGTTGTTAAAGCAGGTCATATTGAGTACTGAATGATCCAGTGAACAGTCTACATATTCGTCTATGACCTGTAAGAAGTTCCAGAAAAACAGAGTGTATGGAAAGAAACTCTCACAGCCAAAAACAGATCTTAAGGAAGGATCTGTACACATACAGTCTGGACTCACAAAGTGATTGCCACCAATAAGTTCTATGAGTTCACTTAAATTCTGGGGAAATTCGCCGGTAATATTCCAAAGACTTTTTTCAAATTTCCTTCTCATCTTTTTATTCTCAATAAGTTCCATACTTGCATTATATGTACGCAAATCAAGCTCTGCACTAACTGAATCAAGTTTTGCACTAACTGAAGCAATCTCTTCACGTCGAACTGATTCTGGTGGAGCCCTTAGCAGCATATCCCTTGCTAGTTCTCTTTGTCTGTCCACTTTAGAAATGTAAGCATTCAAACGATTAAGTATTTCTGACAAACTTTCTATTCGGTGGTTAAAACTGAACACCACATTGTTTAGTGACTGTAGACTAAGACAATTATCCAGTAATGCCTTGACTAGGTAGAGAATTGAGTCTAGTAATGGAAGTAGCTTTGAAATGTCAATTTTGCGGTACTTTTCCATCTCAGCTACAGCAACTGACAGAGCTGAGCAGTTTTGTATGGGAAAGGCATAGGATTCACTCTGAGCTAAGTTTTGCCTAAGCTCATGTGCCATAGCGGCCAGCTGATACTTCCACCTTACCTCACGATGGAATGCTAAGTATGATAAAGGTGAGATTGCACCTCTATGTGGATTTCTACCCCATTTATCAACATTAGTTTTCTGAGACAGGACACTCTTCACCACTCCTGGGTCACCTATCAGTTTGTTCCAATCACGACGAGCAAACTCCAGAATGTCGAACTCTTTACTCTCTCTTGGCAATCCTAGCATCACTTCATAGTATCTATTGGTACATGTAGACGTGTCCATAGAGTCGTAGTACATGAACAGAACCTTTCGAACCTCCTTTGTTGCGTTTTTTACAACTCTCCTGTAATCGTGCAAACTTTCTCTGATTGTTTTTATCAGATCGCAATTGCAAGGCACTGGTTCCCCACCTGATTCAGTTGATTGGGAAATTGTAACAGTTGCTTGATGACAGTACTTTGCACACATGTCTATCTTCTCCAACCCTATCATATCAACATACAAACGCAAGGCATGCTGGGCTTTTATAAGAAGTAGTCGGCCTGCAAGAGCAACAAATGTTATTAATGGGTTAAAAAATTCTGTCCAATTTTCTGGCGCAGGGTTTGGAACAAAAATAGTGTCGTGTGATGAATCAAGTATTTCGTATCCTGTGACACTGTACAAAAGGGACGTGGGGGGATGGGGGAGGCTCAAGTTTGCTACTTCTCTAAATAGTCCCCTGTGAATATCTGTAGAAATACTTTCTAGTGATGTTTTGACATGATCAATATTACATGAATTTGCAGCACTGTAGGATGGTTGCAATTTACCCAGCTTTACCCCCTCCCAAAACAGGGTTTCAGCTATATATACCAGGAGTTCAGACGATACATTACGGTTATATAAACAAGGCAATAAAGTGTTGTTACGAAAGTTGACAATGTCACGAAGGTGATAGCACAGCTTTTGGGTAGAATTACGGCCGACAAGTATCAAAATTTGAGTCTCAAGGAAAATGTAAGCCTCAAAACAAGCACCCCATCGGCAGAAAAACTCAGCAGATTTATTCAGGAATAAGGATGAGCCGGTGATCGAGACTTGAGTTTGGTACCTGTCAACATTCAAGGCCAGATAATGTATGTGGGCCATCAATAACTCTGCCTGGACCCTGGATGTGTCATTCCTGTTCCTTAATGACAATGTGAAATATTTCAATGCGTTTTCTAGATGCTCTAATCTCATAGATTCGTTCATTTGTGACACAACCACCTCCTGTACTATCCTGTTCACACTGAAGGCACAAGGATGGAAGGCACTGCAATCAGAAGCCAGGGAAAATTTCTTTAGGACTGAGATCATTTTCTTTGTATCTAATTTGCCAGAGGTATTGAAAAGTTTTGTAAAGTTCTTGGTGTTGGGTTCTGGGCAAGGGATGCAGTCTGGGCCCATAAATGAAGTCATGTCTAAAAGCTTAGCAGCATCGCTAGAAAATTGTGACACGTATTGACCTGTAATGTAAAATGTTTGTTGTATGCTCCTGTTTGTAAATTGTTCAATATCTGCCTCATCTAGCAAGTCTACTTTCTCTGTCGCGTTCCCTACAGTATATCTATCATGATATTCTTTAACAGAATAGCCAGTCTCCTCTATGAATGCAAACGCAAACTGCAAGGCCAGAGGATGGTGGCCCAGGGATCGGCTGAGACGTTTGATGTCGACTCTGTCATCCTCACTGCTAGCCGGTCTGACGGTTTTGTTAAACATTTCCTGGGCCTCAGTTTCATTAAACGAAGGGAGACCAATTGCTGGAATGAGCTTAATATCTAGTCTTAGATGTTCCTGAGAAGTTAGCAGAACATGCATGGTCGCCTTCAAGGTGTGAGGCAGCAAAGACTCAAGCTCTTTCTTGGTTTCTCTACCTGCCTCATCAACTACCAGCAGCCAATCTTGAGACTTGCTCAAGTACATTTTAAGTAGATATTTTACAGACTCGCAACTCAGATCATTGTCACGCACAGATTCCTTCCCTCTCTCACTAAGAAAAAAGCCATACCGACTAATACTGGCGCACAGGTCCCCCTTACTCGCTAACCTGACCCAGAACACCCCGCCATGGTACCTCCCTGCTCGCCTGTGTCCGTACTCGATGGCTACTGACGTCTTACCGACGCCGCCCAGACCCTTGATGAGGCAGGTCCGGTTCTCCTGAAGACAGGCGTCGACCTTGCTGAAGACGTCTTCTCGTCCCACGAACGTCTTCAGACGACGGGGGAAGACAGCCAGGAAGGTTGCTTCTGTGGCAATCAAATAGTTTTTTCCGTTAACGATAACGATCTGACTGAATGTTTGCATGAACATTCGTTTAATGTCAGTAATTTTGTCCCTAGATGCTATATTGTTTGTGTTTGTTTGTTTGTTTGTTTGTTTGTTTGTATAAACATTCGTTTTACTACAAAACACTCAAATCGAGCTGCAGGTCGCTTTTTATTGAGATCATTCGGGAGGACGTAAGGACCAATTGTCGTATATTGTTATCGTTGGCACAAAATTGATTTTCTATTATTAATCATCTGAAGAATAAACAGGACTCAGAGGTGATGTAATCTAGCAAGTAGCTAATATCAAACATCACCTCTGAAGCTTGATGATAAAGATAAAGAAATGGAAACTCACCATTTATTCTGGAACCGTAAAGAGCCGTGTACATCCATGCACAGATGACAAGAGTGACTATCAGGATGACCAAGGCTCCCGTGCTGTTTGCTGTCCATCTGGTGACCTCTGTAAAATACAAGCCACAGAATGAACAACGCTACTTCTACGCACGTCGTAAAAATATGAGCTATCAGAACCAGGTGTGGCCTTCATTTCTTTCGTCACTCGTCTGTACGATACACTTGGGTACTAATCTTCAATACCAGTTGAGCATGGACCTGGCACCCGGTACACGAGAAGCCTTTGCAGAGTGTGTGACAACGCCCAACCTACATGTACAGTACACTGGAGGCCACGTTTACCTTTGACACGGTATGCCTGTACATAATTCAGAGGTAATCATTAATGAAGCGTGGCAATGTCGTGCAAAACAGGTGGGTGTTTACGCCCCCCCTCCCCACGGTTTGGCCTTAAATAGTATGGAAAATACATAGGAAAATGCGTACAAGCGATCAATTGGAAATAACTTGTGGCATCCAAATTTAAGATTAGTTCATTGCGGATGAGGAAAAAGTGTGAACGACCGAATAACAACAACCTCTAGACGGCAACTGAACTGTTAAGTACGGGAGACGTACAGCACAAACGTGCATGCTGTTTTATCATTTTATTTACACGCAGCTAGCTTACCTTGCGGACGCCTTCCAAGATCCCTCCTCCTTATCTCTGCCCTCTCCACTGCGGTCTCAAGACGTTCCCGAGTCTCCAGGAGCTGCCTAACCAGGTGATCGTACGGGATTTCCCTCAGGCTTTGGACGAAGTCGTCGAAACCGTCGGAAGGTAGATCTGTGTTGTGGAGACAAACGATCTGTAAAATGTGATAGGCTGTTGCCATGTCTGGGTCTAAACCATACAACTGCCACTGTGATAGTTCCTTACCTTTAGCACAAGCTGCTTTAGGAATGTTTGAACGGTGCTTGTTGGTTGAGGGGGGGGGTCTTGTCTTAGGGTTGTCCTCCAAACTAAGCTAATGACGTCAACCTGTGCAACATTGTGTCTGCAAACTGAGTTTTAAGTTAATCTACTTAAATTACAACTGTAACAGTTTTCGATTGCAGTTTTCAACTAGAATGGAAACATTTTCGGGAAAATGCAGAATATTCCCCTCCCATTACCTACACCTCAAATATGACATCCTTAGCATTGACTGTAAGGATATGACGAAGTTTCTGCATAAATTATGCAAAGGAGGTCGGCATTAGCATAATGTATGGCCAGGTGTGTTCGGCCTTTCCTAAAGGTACCTACATCTCAAATATGACATCCGTATCTTTTATGGTTAGGGATATGCATAAATTATCCATAATGCACTTATTAGCATAATTTATGGCCAGGTTTTCTGACCTTTCCTAAAGGTACCTGCATCTCATCCGTAGCCTTTACAGTAAGGGAAAAAACAAGTTTATGCATAAATTATGCAGATGAGGTCCGCATTAGCATAATTTATGTACAGGTGTGTTCACCTCTCCTAAAGGTACCTACATCTGAAATATGCCATCCGTAGTCTTTACGGTAAGGGATATACATACACTATGCAAATGAGGTCCGCATTAGCATAATTTATGTACAGGTGTGTTCACCTCTCTTAAAGGTACCTACATCTAAAATATGTAATCCGTAGTCTTTACGGTAAGGGATATACATACATTATGCAAATGAGGTCCTCATTAGCATAATTTATGTCCAGGTGTGTTCACCTTTCCTAAAGATACCTACATCTCAAATATGTAGCTTTTACGGTAAGGGAAATACAAGTTTCTGCATAAATTATGCAAATGACGTCCTCATTAGCATAATTCATGGCCAGGTGTGTTTACCTTTCCTAAATTTATCTACTTCTCAAATATGACATCTGCAGCTTTTACTGTAAACGCAATACAAGATTTTGCATAAATTATGCAAATGAGGTCCTCATTAGCATAATTTATGTCCAGGTGTGTTCGCCTTTCCTACAGATACCTACATCTCAAATATGACATCTGTAGCTTTTACGGTAAGGGAAATACAAGTTTCTGCATAAAGTATGCAAATGAGGTCCTCATTAGCATAATTCATGGCCAGGTGTGTTTACCTTTCCTAAATTTATCTACATCTCAAATATGACATCTGCAGCTTTTACTGTAAACGCAATACAAGTTTTTTGTATAAATTATGCAAATGATGTCCTCATTAGCATAATTTATTGTCAGGTATATTCACCTTTCCTATAGGTACCTACATCTCAAATATAACATCCGTACATTGTAACATAAGGTACATATAACTTGCTGCAATACCATTAGTAGAGCTACCACCGCACATCTACTTGGTTTTTGGCAGAAGAAGAAGAAAGAAGAAGAAGAAGAAGAAGAAGAAGAAGAAGAAGAAGAACAGGCAAGCAAAAACAGTATATCCCCCTTCCCACTGGAAGGGGAATATAACAACATGGAACTTACTATATAAAACGACCCGGAAGTTTGTGAACCGTACCCATGAGCCTGTCCAGTAGCGCCCTGGCCCCGGCGTGTGCGCCCTCGGTCCTCGTCCTGGCCCGGATGAACCCCGGGTCCCCGTCCCGCCAGCGGACCGTGCCGTACCGCAGGGCCAGCCCCGGGTCCAGGTCACGGGCGATGTCGTCATAACAGTCCAGCACGGCCTGGCGGTGGAGAGGGTCCATGGCGGCTACAGGCGGTTTGGTTGTGGCTTGTTTCTGGGATACGACCTTTCGTTGTAATGCTGATGACGTCATGGGGAATCCCCGCATGAACAGTCCGATAGCGTCATCGGCCGAGACAGGCACTCATTTGCATATGTTTGTCACCTCTTAGATGATTTTATCCCGTTCTTTGTTGACAAATGCGGCCCCCATTAGATTTTAGAAATTAATGTTGACAAACATTACTCTTGTTGATACACACACATTAACTTGTGCTGTGAAAGGAGAGATTCAGTAAATTTCATTGATTCTTTGTCGTGATGTGCAGTGAGCGCGAGCGTACAAACACATACACACACACACACACACACACACACACATACACACACACACACACACATACACATACACGCAAATGCGCACGCGCGCCCTACACATGAACGCACGCGTTCGGCCCACAATGGTCTGTCTATTAGACAAGGCATGACCCCGGAAGTTGCAGCAGCAGCCAATCGCAACGTTTCCGTATCGCCATATTTTGGTACCTGGTAGACTGCAGCCCAGTTTCGAAAGTACGTCATTGTATTTTCCAGCAAAAGGTGGTCTTTCAAACGAGTATACAGTTTAATTTGGTCTGGACTACAGCACTGACAGAAAGCCAGGCATGGAGGCGGAGCTGACGTGTCCGGTGTGTTTGGACCTGTTTGAGGAACCGTTACTGCTACCCTGTCTGCACAGCCTGTGTATCTGTGTAAGCAGTAACTATACAAAGGTCACTGCGGCATACTGTAACGGTGTTTTGCTGTTATGTTGTTCATTACGAAGGGGTTGCCGGCCTGAGCAGGAACATGGCGCTGCAGAACATCGTGGACAGGTTCAGGGAGGACAGGAGCAGGGAGAAACACGACACGGCACCGCCATGCCAGGTGGGGTTAGGTTTTGAACCCAGTGCCCATTTCCAGTGGGGGGAAATCATGTTCACCTGATATTGTATCGATTCTCTCTCTTTCTTGGCGGGAACCTAAAGATTAGTCAGGAATATTGACTTATTGCACTAAGATATCTAGCTACTTAATACTTCAAATCCTATTCGAGAGAGAGAAAGCGAGAGAGAGGGGGAGAGAGAGAGAGAGGGAGAGAGAGAGAGGGAGAGAGAGAGAGAGAGAGAGAGAGAGAGAGAGAGAGAGAGAGAGAGAGAGAGAGAGGGGAGAGAGAGAGATCGGACGGGGTGGAAGGTGGACAGGCAGGGTTCACAGTACGCCACTTCACAGTTCACGCACAACTTCACGGCCGGGCGGGGGTCGCCTTCACACAGCTGTGGGAAACAACGTTAAACCAGCTCTGATTAATCTCCAAGCAGATCTCTAGGTTGCGAAGTCAGTATCCAACTGGCAGAAAGAAAATTTTGCAATAAAAACTCCTTCTGCCAGTTGGATACGGTCATTGCAACCGTTGGGTCTGCTTGGAGACTAGCTCTGATCACATTGTCGGACATTACAGGTTGTTCAATACCGCTCAACTGGGCAACATGATCTACTAATATTTGTTCCGATCTCTCTCTCTCCCCTCTCTCAGCTTCCTTTTGCTGAGTTTTGCGGGAAACTTCAATGACGTACGTTCGAAACTGGGCCGCAGTCTACCAGGTACCAAAATATGGCGATACCGAACCGTTGTGATTGGCTGCTGCTGCACTTCCGGGGTCATGCCAGACCATTGTGGGCCGAACGCGTGCGTTCATGTGTGGGGCGCGCGTGCGCATTTGTGTGTGTGTTTACTAGTATGTACGCTCGCGCTGGCTGCATATCACGACAAAGAATCAATTAAATTTACTGAATATCTCCTTTCACAGCGCAATTTTAATAGTTTGTGTGTATCAACTTTAAAAGCAATGCTTGTCAACATTAATTTCTAAATCCTTCTATTAATGCCATAATGGGGACACACTTTCAACAAAGAACGGGATAGAATCATCTATAATAGTAGCTTATCGGTATGAACATTGACTTACGACAGGCGACTCTCAGGCGACGAGAAAATACTCTAATCGTCAAAGAACAAACATATGCAAATGAGTGCCTGTCTCGGCCGATGACGTTATCGGACTGTTCATGCGGGGATTCCCCATGACGTCATCAGCATTACAACGAAAGGTCGTATCCCAGAAACAAGCCACAACCAAACCGCCTGTAGTCGCCATGGACCCTCTCCACCGCCAGGCTGTGCTGGACTGCTATGACGACATCGCCCGGGACCTGGACCCGGCCCTGGCCCTGCGGTACGGCACGGTCCCCTGGCGGGACGGGGACCCGGGGTTCATCCGGGCCAAGGCGAGGACCGAGGGCCCACACGCCGGGGCCAGGGCGCTACTGGACAGGCTCATGGGTGGGTGGGTTCACAAACTTCCGGGTCGTTTCCCAGGCCCACTGCAGTCTTACAACTGCAATCCAAAACTGTTACAGTTGTATGTCAACTTGATCAATTTAAACCTCAGTATGCAAACACTAGCCTCTACCAGGCTCCGTCCTATCGCTGGGAAAATAGTAGAAATCAGCCGAGGTACTCGCTATACAGGGTAGGACCGCTATACAGTGAAGCTCCATTATCGATGGACGGCAGATTGGACCCTCTCTCCGTAGCTAACTCCCTTGGCTCACTATTCACTCTATTAGGCCAATTTCTACTATTATTCCAGCCATCCCGCGGAGCCTGGTAGAGGCTATGCAAACACGATATTGCACAGGCATTGAAGTTTGGAGCTTCGCTTTGTTTGGGGGCCTAAGACAAGAACAACCCCTCCCCCAACCCACCAGCACCACCATTCTAGATTATATATAAACACTCATCAGTTCCCTACACAGCTGGTACTAAACGTTCGGAACTGTGGCAGTTGTATGGTCCGGACCCAGACATGACAATATCCTATCATACAATTTACGCGATCGTTTGTCGCCACAACACAGATTTACCTTCCGACGGTTTCGACGAGTTCGTCCAAAGCCTGAGGGAAGTCCCGTACGATCACCTGGTGACGCAGCTCCTGAAGACTCGGGAACGTCTTAAGACCGCAGTGGAGAGGGGGGAGATAAGGAGGAGGGATCTTGGACAGCAGCCCGGCAAGGCGGAACCTAAGGTCGTCATGTGCGCCGAACATGCGGATGAGAAGGTAGAGTTGACAACCGAATTATTACCTTCGCCAAGAAGGTTATGTTTTTGGTGCAGTTAGTGGGTGGGTGCATATGTTGCAATCTCAAAATAGATGGCAAAGCAGTATCACAAGGCTACACTGGTTGGTGGGTTTGTTACTGCTTTGCCCCCGATAGATCTGCTTGGAGATTACGTGTGTGGGTGTGTTTGTAGACCTACAAAGTCAGGAGGTTTAGGTCTTATCACATTACTAATCTATGCTTTTTTGTACATTTGTAGCTGTTACATTGAATAAGTGTTTCTTTTTCCTGTTCGCAGGTAAACCTGTACTGTAAGGTGGATGAGATGCCGATCTGTTCCCTCTGCAAGATTGCCGGGAAGCATCAAAGCCATGACGTGACTGCGCTCTCAGATGTCTATCAGGAGAAGCGGGTACGTTATTCCAGTTGTGCTGCTGTAAAATGCTTTCCAATGCTAACCCAAACACCAACGTGACCTTACCAGATTTGATGGACTTGCTGTCAGGTTCCTTCCGGTAACTAAAAATCAAATCAAGCTACGCTCCTGTTAAAACCAGACCAATTGCCTTATTCCCAGGATATTCTGATGGAGGAAGTCTCCGCATTTAAGGAGCGGAACAAGGAAATTGGCGACTTTGTGGCAGGGATGCGCGAAACGTGCGCCAAAGTACAGGTAGGGGAAGCTTACCCCTTATATTAGAAGCTAATATCTTTAAAGTATAATTGTGTATTTTCGCTGTGATGAGTTGCACTGCTCACAAACCACTGCTACTGAATGAAACATTATCATTGAAGTTCGTCTGTGTTAGTGGTGATCTTAGTACAGTGCTAAACTTTCTTCCAACACTAAGGTATTCACGGAGCAAATTTGTGTGGGAAGAAAGTTTAGCATTGTACTAAGATCACCACTATTCATCATCATGGCTGCTAAAACATGTTGCCATTCATGCAGTGCTATGCCCTGTAAACACACCGTTTCTGGTTTGCCTTGCAGGACAAACGCAAGGAGTGGCAGGAGAGGCTGGTGAGGGACACCGCACGTCTTGAGAAAATCCTTCAAGAGCGAAAGAAGTTCCTTGCAGGGGCACTCATCCAGGTAAGAGGTATACATGAATGCAAAATGACGTTCGTCAAATTTAATAAATTTTCACTCCTTTTTATCTGTTAGCTACATGTATACAACTATGCATTTACTCACAGTTACTACCATGAATGCGATACATACTAGCATATCATATATAATTAGAATCTTCAACTACTTAGCCTAAATTAGGACTTCGTGGGGTTCTCTAGCGTCAGGCTTATACGATGCGTCTGTTGATGACTCATCATGCTCTCAATGATGTATGACTAATGGTGCCTGTTCTATTTTGGCTGATGACAATGCTTTCTTTTTATAAGTGTCGCTGACAGAACTTAAGGAGATGAACGGCCTTTTTGTTTCCAAAAGGAAGAAGAGGAAAAACTGAAGCTGCTGAAGGAGGAGATAGCTAAGAAGGAAGGGCATCTTAAGAAGGCGCAGGCTGTCGTAGCGTATGCCGACGAAGTCCTGAAGGAAAAGGACCAGTCCTGTTTTCTTCAGGTGAGATACACCTGTCCTCTAAACCTGTGGTCATATTAACCAAAATTTACAAAATTAAAGTTTAGCAAGTTCCACATAATTTTGAAATTCTGGTCTTTGTTTTAACACCTATGGATAATTTCATATGTAAAGGGATTAGATATTTGTATTCACTGTCTTTGTATGCACATGTAGTTTTATCTGTTGTGAACTTTTGAAGTAATTGGTTGCGACTGTGTCCAATTCCAGGCAGTGAAGTCAACCAGAGAGAGGTAAGACGGAGTTTGATTGTAGTTTTCATCTAGCTGAACTATGACAGCTGTCCTTTTCGTAAACTTTATTTTGCTCTTTAAAATGGACACTACAATGTAGTGCATGTATTCAAGTCAGCAACAAGTCTCATTTGTAAATGAACCATCCACTGACGCGTTAACCCCATGTACATGTAATCACCGCAGAGTGGAACAAGGCCAAAACAAAGATGCCTTGGTTGTTCCTGCTGACTTGGTGTTTAAGGGATTTGACCTCAGCAGGCAACTTGAGGCCTTGGAGGCGATAGACCAGAATGGTGAGTACATTTCATATTTGCATGTGAAACTCCGCGAATATCCATGTGCATGGCTAGGCCAGGATTCCAACCAGCAACGCTGTGATCCAGAACCGGGATTTCTAACGACTAGACCGGTAAACGTACGTCACATTGAACTTCCAGAGTACATCAATAGCTTTCAGAGGACTTTACCACAATTATCCCACCAGGCTCAGTCTGAATCTATCCCTGAAACTGCCGCTAGCATGCCTTGAATGTGTAAAGCCTAAGTTCTCATATAGAGGTGCTATCATGTGGAACCGCCTGACACATTCTATAAAGACTTGTACATCCATGTCTGTCTTTAAAAACAAATGTAACACCTGGCCTGACCTCTGACCCCTCAATGACGACAAGGAATGGATTGAATTATGATTTGATTTGTATTATGATTTGTATTATGATTGTTATCATTTATGTACTATTGTTATCGTTACCTTCATTGTTTTCATTATGATCATTATTATTATCTTAGTATGTTAATTCTTCTGTTTGTATTTTCACTGTACGTACATTATTTTATGTAACGCAGGGCCCCTCTGTAAAGCAGTATTAATCACTGAGCAAGGCTACCCTGGGTAAAAATGACAGAATAAAAAATAGTTAGAAATAAAAAATAAACATTATGGAGATATCATATGATACTGGGCTTAGCTTCACAATCGGCAAGTTTCTTGCAGATCCTGTTTGTGATACTTGAAAATATGTAACAGGTGTGGGGTAGCTTATTTCGATGAATATATTAACATGGCGCGGTCTGCATGGATTACCATGTTGACATACTAAGCTTCTTTCGTAGTTTATGATCATGTTTCTGAAAGTGATGTGCTGCCCTTTCCCAGAACTTTCGACGTCTTGGCAGGAATGTGTGGACAAGCTGTCAACCTCATCCTATCTGAAAACGGAACGTGGGAACCGTGTTCTGTATCGGGATGGCGACAAGCTTGTCGACGGCGACCCTAAGACGTACTGGCATAGTGACAATAGGAAACAAACGAAGGTAAGGCAGCCCTCAAATAGTCTTGAGACATCTGATGGCGTTGTTAGGACAAGGGCCAGGGCCTTTACATGAAGGTCCACACATAACAAATGGAAGCCCATGGATACCCTAACGTGACATAATTGCACTGATCTGATCTGATCCATGTATGAAAACAGAATCGGCTACCTGATGGTAAGTGACGTACTAACACACGTCACCAACACACCGGGAAGACACATTACAAGTGCAGTAGTACCACGGTCGCTTTATTCAAAGATTGATAATCAGTAGGAATAAAGCTGAATATATAAACTTTAACTTAACGGTACTGATTCAGAATTTCGTATCTTTAAGGAAATAAAATGAATCAATGTGTCCAGATAAAAAGGTGTGCGTTAAGTCTCATGTACTTGTAATCTTTACCTCTGTCCCAGCACTGGGTGCGGCTGCTGCTGAAGCCCGGAGTCCAGGCTAGGACCCTCCGACTGTCTTTCGTCCCCAGTGTCGAACCAATCGTCAAATTCTTTGCAACGATGTCAAACCAGCAGGGCAGCTGGACGGAGAACCGCAAGCCGGACAAAGTCACTGTTCTGGCCGGGGACGACTTCGACAACATGGCAGCACTGGAGACGGTACACATTCGCAAAGAAGAAAAAGAAATCATCCTTGGCACTGACACGGATAAGGTACCGATTTATAATGTTAAATGAAAATGTTTTAATGCTCTATGTATTTAATCATCCAAAGTGCAATAGCAGGAGTGATTGTAAAATCAATACAATTCAGTCCAATGATAAAGAACTGCAATTTTGATCAATAAAGTTTGATTTCAGTTGTAAATGTTTACTTTTCTTGTTGATCAGCAATTATGTCCTCAGTGTGTCACGATAACGACCACATTGAGATAAACTTACAGAGTGAATTGTGTTCTGGAAATTTATGCTACATCCAAGCTTGAACAATTTCTTCAACTCCTACATGGTAGAATGTGTTAAGATGAATGCCCATATTCATGTAGTTCATCACTGATATGACCGAACCATGCATGTTGATAAACGGAAATAAAGCAACATGTCTGAAAATATCATCTGGCTTTTTCGTCAGCGCTTCCTGCAGTTGACGTTCGAGATGAAGACACCTTCAGACTGTGTCGTCAGTCAACTCAGCATCGTCGCTTCCAAGGTGCCGAAGCCCCGAGCCTCGCGATCGGGATGTGGCATTCAGTGAGCACAAAGATACGGCGTTTACTGAGGCAGGGTGTCGGAATAGCCGGAGATTCAACGCACGAGGTTGTTTTATCGCATGTGATTTTCTAAAGTTTTCCTCGCAACCCTTTGCATTACAATATTCTATTTTACTCAAAGTTGTGTTATTCATGGAGTGCGCTTCAGACGTAGGGTAGGGCACTGGGCAATATCCAAACTAACACGACAGGTTAGGATGTCCTACACTCCATGCAGCAAAATATGTACAATGCAGCACTATTATAAAACTGTGTTGCCGTATAGCGGAGATCAGCAATATATCGTTCAATAGAGATTTAAAGTTTTCTGTTATGTGAGAACACGGCCGCTGTGTTAACAATATGAAGATGAGTCTGTGTGAACCAAAGCTCAGAAGCTTTGAGCTAAGGCTTTCCTAGAATTGATATGGTGATTCTAGATGCTGTGATATATTTTGTTTTGACTTTTTGTTAGAATGTCACCAGCAATCTTTTTAGAAATTAGTCTCACTGTAAATTAATGTGCAGCAAATTAAAGTAGCCTACCTTGACATAACTAAGGAACAGACACAAATGTAGAGATACTGGCTAGATAGATAGAAATAGCCGAGATAGCCGAGATAGAAATACAGTACTCCGATCCTTACCTAACACATCTTACTTGATATTTTTAGCTGATGCATGTATGAGGATGATTTTGTTTTTGTTTGATATCTACAGCTGGGAATTGGAAAATAGATCAATTGTGATCAGAATCATCCATTGAAAATAAAATTACGGCAAAAGATTGCCTGTTTTGTGTCTAATACTTAGATAAATTTCTACAACACGACAATTTCTAGTAGCCTGGGTGCCATCCTATTTCTACTGGGGCTCCTACACTACGTATAAATAGGATGGCACCCAGGCTAAATGTCTAGGTCTTTGTGCTAGTTCCTTATGAGAGAGAAAGCGAACCTTTACTCCTACCGCCACTTATCCCAGAAACAGCACATTATCATTAGTCGACGCATTAAGCAGGCTCGAAGAAATGTTTAAATTTTATTATAAACTTTATGTCATAACTTCTTATATCTGTTGGACACTTATGTAAAACATATAAACTGTTAATACATAGATATGGCACCAAACTGACCGGTAACATTCAAACAACGCCTTCTGAATTATCTAAAATATATAAAAATTTGTCCCAAGCATATATTTCTAACATTCTCAAGTTATAGCATAACAATGTTTTAATCACCTCTATACTATCTGATATCAGGATCTTTTCTTTTAATGGTATACATAGCTGAGGAAGGCGTACCTCTAACCTGGGCACCCCAAATTATTACCCTTTAGTTTGATGTATAAGTATGTTTTCGTATCTCTCACATTGGAGTCCATGTTAGTTTTGGGGCGACGCGCCTGGCATAACTGTAGTCTGACGTGGTTATTTGATGAACGCGTCGCGGTGGTAAAGCCGGCGTCACAATTCATGCGAGCGTCGGCCGACTTTGTAGATCGCCCGAAGTTCGTCGAATTTCAAAATCGCCCGAGCGTCGACCGTATTTTCCAATGAAAATCTCGGGTAACTTTGACTTTGACTTTATTGAAGAAAATCCATTAGTGGTGTGCCCTAATTAGTGGGTAATTAGTGGGTAACGTCCGTCGAACACTAAAAACTAAAAATCCCCCATGAGATGGTACCATCACTTGGACATGGAAGAGGTCAGTATCGACTAACCTGGTAAAACCTTGGATCAACTTTGATTTCTGAAGATCGCCCGAAGCCCGCGTAATCGACAGGACGTCGGCCGTACTTCGGCCGAAAATGCAAATTTGAAGCTCGCCAACACGTCGGCCGAGGTGAATTTCTTATTTGTGACGGTGGCTTAAGAACGTAGCCTGCAAAACACGCTCCGGTGGACGATTTGATTTTGCGTCTTTTTTTTTCAGCATTACGTAATGCTGCTGTCTCATTCAGTAGTTTTCTGATATTTCTACCACCAAGTAATGACCGGGAACTGCTATCTGTGGTGCAAAAAATATCAGAAAGTGGTCGCAATGAGGAAATAGTAAGTACTATGCAAAAATGTGGCAACTACCGGAAACACCGACCGGAGACCACCAGGAAAGCGTGTGTCAAACCTTTGTCAGAACTTCGTAGATGTTGCGAAGGCATTTGATTCATTGTTAGCTACAAAAGGACTAGTTCAGTCCCCCCCCCCCCCCCAGGTTCAGTCGGCCCCCCTCCGCCACCCCCCGCTTCAGTCGGCGCCCCTCCCGTACCTCCTCCCCCCGGCCGCCAGTCAGCACCAGTTCACTCGGCCCCCCTGCGGTACCCCCCTCAGTCAGCCCCCCTGCGGTACCCCCCTCAGTCAGCCCCCCTCCGGCACACACCCCTCAGTCAGCCCCCCTGCGGTACCCCCCCGCCCGTTTGGACGGCGTGCCGAGCTCCATGTTGAAGCGGTTCTGCACGACGTGCGCGGTGCTCAGGTCCTGGTGCGACAGGTTCAGCTGGACCGGAGTGCTGGACGGACGCAGGACAAACTCTTCTGCGGGGGAGACAAGAAAATGTCTGGATTATAATTAATCTTGAATGGGCGGAGGACCAACTGTTCTGCGCAGGGAGAAATAAGATGTCATAGTTTCCAAAATAAAGGATTTCACAGGGGAAAATATGATTCCTGTTCTTTTTTTTCTTTCCTGGAAGGCCTAGGGACAAACTCTTTTGTCGAGACAGGAAATATCATATACCATAAATAAACAGAAAGAACAATACATCTATGTTAGCTTCTTACTTCAACCACAGAGGCCATAACCTCCTTGCAGCCTTGCTCAAACCAAGGAGGTTAAAATAACCTCCTTGCTCAAACCATACTTAACGAGAGCAGGACACACTCTTCTGTAGGGTGGAGTAGAATGCCTTATTTTTCATGATAATATGAATGAAATAGAACTGCATTTTTTCTGGTTCACTTATTGGCAACTTTTTTGTGAGAACTACACAAAATTTAACAAAAAAATGTATAATGAGTCGTTATCAAACATCCATCCATACCCTTTCAGTTGCTCTATGCAATATTCAGTAAACAAATCAGCTCTTCTCTCTCTCAGTGGAGGGATTAAACTTGTAACAAAACAAGAAAGTTTATTTCGCGCAAACGTACTTTCCGGCGGGGTGCTGCCGGCTCTCAGTACGCTGGACAAACTGCTCTGCCGCAAGAGGACGTCTGCAACAAAGAAAATAACACAAATTTAGCGGACTCCTATGTGTTAAAATTGAAATGTGTACATCACTGGAGTAAATTTTGCTTTTTTACATCAGGAGTAAAAAAAAATGTTCGCGTTCATTCAAAGTTTCTTCGAAAACGCACTGCGATGAAAGCTACCACTAGTACATATCAATTGGAAGAATTACAGTCTAAATGTCCGTGTGCTTTGCTACTTTAAATCTATTTACTTTCGCGTTGGCTTATTTTTACGGTATAAGAGGGAAAGGGGGTTTTCGCAGTGTTTTGAGTTCGAAACTAGCCTGGATGCCAGACTCTCAATCTCTAGAATATCTATCTATCCACACGATTGTGGCTAGGTCGAAACAATTCTGTACTATAGTAGTCATACACTGAAAAAGCATATTCGCAGTGCCATGAAAGATCGATCCACATGAAAATAAAATCACCGCGAAGATTTTCAGATGTACAGTATTCCCTCCCTACGTTGATGAAGGTTAGATATCCAGGTAGTAAGATACGCCCAAAATAGTTTCAGACAGCATCCGTCAGTGACTAAGGATAAGACCTGGGAAACCAGATTTTATACCAAAACTCTTAATGGATATGTTAATGAGGTAGAGACAATTTAGAATGTCTTGACGTAGTCTTCACAAGAAGATTAATTCAAGACAAGGTATTTCCTCCCTACCTTGTCCGGTGGCGATGGGCATGTCGAAGCTGCTGTCGTGCCCCCGGAGCGCGGCAGGCGGCGCTCTTCCCAGCTGCCCGTCGAAGCTGGAAGGCGTGATGGTCCGCCTGAGGGGTCACGTGTGCATGAGTCACTGAACTTACCTTCTGGGACAAACTTTTCCCCAAGCAGATGTTGGGATGAAAGATCGTAACGCTGAAGGCCGGGCTTCTCGGGCAAACCGCAAACGTTACGATCGTCTACCGAACATCTGCTTGGAGATTAGTCATCCAAGAAGGAAGTTAACGATCGTGGCCCGGGGAAAAGAAGACCACAAACGTTATACCGCTTTTTACGTTTTGCTGAGACCTATGTCATACTGTGGCAAAATTTACGGGGAAACTCTAGCGTACAGATTCCATAGCATAAAGACACTCTAAAAAGTATCTTTAGGCTTAGCGCAAAGTTTATAGATATTCTAGATTCGTGTGGCTGAATTACTCCTAGATCTTGATACCAACATTGAATGAAACATTCATAGACTCAAACGTCAAACGTTTCCCGAGAAGCACCTCTGTCTGTTACCGCTTTACTGATCAGACACCGGTCGCCAATCGACAAGCGGCCCTTAAAATACCCGGCATTGTTGTGGCGTGATGTTAATTGTGAACTCACCTTCTCAGCGCGTCGTACATCGACTGTAAAAACAAAACACACCGTCTTGAGTTACTCACATCCTGGTTCATCTCACACTCAAGAACGTACAATGAACAACCGGGAAAACCGGGCAGGAAAAACGCAAAGTTGACGCGTCAAGCTATCTGTACGAGCGTAGGTATGAGTAGCCTCCGTTGCAGGCTCTGAAGCGGCTTTTTTTTGGGGGGGGGGGGGGGGGGTAAATAATACACTTTTTGCAGCCAGCCCGTAACTAGCAGCCACCCCGTAACTATCAGCCGCCTAGGCGGTGTAAAAGTGTATTATTTAGCCCCCCAAAAAGCCGCTTCATAGCCTGCAACGGAGGCTAAGGTATGAGCGTGATCGTGGGAAGTTCTTCTGGGCGGTTTTGCAAAGTTTTTGCTCGCGGTTTGCGGACGGTTTTGTGGCGGTTTGGAATCCGAACCACGCGTGTGAATCGACAAACTCGCTTCGCTCCACGGATGTCTGAAGCTAGCCTCTACCAGGCTCCAGAGGCGGCTAGAAAGAGTAGAAATCGACTCAATAGACAGATAACATACCAGAGGAGTTAGTCCGCTATAGGGGTACATGTACGTTTTGCCGCTCTGAACGGTACCCAAATAGTGGGCTTACTCCTATGGCGTGTCACTGTCTATTTGACCAATTTCTACTCTCACTTTCCAGCCGCCTCTGGAGCCTGGTAGAGGCTAGACTGAAGCCGAGGAGACAACAGGAGTTAGCCTCTACCAGGCACCGCAGATGGCTGGAAAAATTGTAGAAATTGGCCCAATAGAGTTAATAGTTTGCAGGGGATTATCTAAATCAGCAAAGAGGGACGCTGCACCCTCTTGTTTCAGCCCAGTGCCACCTTGTTGAATCCAGATTTTAGCTTAATATCCAGCATACAGCCTTCACTCAGCGATGGATTCTTCCATAGATACATAGAATTCACTCCCTCGCCTGTGTGTGCTCACTCTTGTTCAATTTTTCTGGGAAAATCCCTGGTATGCTAAGGGAGTCGGCTACGGAGGGACTATAGCAGACTAACTCCTCTTGCATGTTTTTCTGTCTATTTCTATTCTTTTCAGCCACCTCTGGAGCCTGGTAGAGGCTAGACTGAAGCCGAGGAGACAACAGAGCGGCATTCCCCAGTGGCAGGCCGACGGCTGAAAGCCGGCTAATTCAAGGGTCAGCACTTAGTCTTAGCTCTCCGCACCGTGACGCAACCCACTTGTCTCCGTCACTTCGCGCTGCCTTTCCGATATTTTATACACCCCATTAGTAACATGTATCATACAATCAGTTAGTAGTTAGTCTACCTGGAGTACAAAACAACACACAACTGACATACAGATCTAGTTGTTACAGCTATTTACATACTACATTAAAATATTTCCAAATGTTTCAAAAAGAGAGAAGAAACTACTAGGTGATCATCATTTAGTTTAGCAATATCCCACAGTTTGTATGTTTTTTTTTTTCTTTTCTTTAGTTTTTAGCATTAGAATGTAGCATTTTATCAATTTATGTTTTACATTATGTTCCTTACAGACCACGTGTGGTCTTCTGTGCATTTAGCCCTACTGGGCAGGAATATGCAATAAAGACTATTATTATTAAAATTGCCTAACTTATATACACGTAACTTAGAATCTCTTGCCTAAACCTGCTCTGTGTTGCCGTTTGTACCCGATGCGGTAAACCGTTCCACGTAGATATGGATCTGTACATGAAGGTCTTCTTCAGTGCGTTTGTTGTTGGTTTCATCAGTCTGTATGTTACTGCTACCCGTGGCGTGTCTTGTAACTGTGCTGATGTGTTACAAGAGACAGTTGCACATGTACCTCGCTGGTAAAACCGATCCTAGCCGGCTTCCCGCCGCGTACTCAGAAGTTGAACATGACCTGGCTACAAAGTCTGGCCGTCGAGTTTACGCAGGATTCAGGAAGGTCAGGGGCAGGGTCTAAAGACGATTAGAAGAGTCTCAACGCGATCAGAAGAGTCTTAAGGCGATCTAGAAAGTTAAGGTCATCAGTACAAGGGTCTTGAAGCAATCTAGAAGAGTGATCTAGAAACTTGAAGGTGATCAAGAAACATAAGGGGAGCTAAGCGTGTCTTAAGCCGATCTACAATGGTCGTAAGGCGATTTATCAACGACTTAACAGGACGGTGAAAGGTATTAAGAAGATATTGAATCGTCTCAGGACTATGTCTCAGAGTCGTATGTCTCACTGAGAGTATTTAGTAGGTTTGTAAGGCGATTTGTCATTGTCTCAGCATGAACTGAAACGGTGATAAGGATCTGGTAGCATCTTAAGTTTGGCAAACGATCGCGTAGGGCTCTGCGCTCATGAAGACGTTTTGACAGATCTTATAGGGTCATGAACATCCTGGCAGTAAATCAAAGTTAAGACGATAAGACTGCATCTAGAATAAACTAAAGAAAACCTCTTCAATCTGAATCCCTTCTGTACATTGCAACAAAATACAATAAAATCTATCAATATTGAAAAAACATAAGATATGACAAAAGACATTGTAACAAGCTTTACAGTGTAACGTAAAACCTAACAGACACAGCACATGTACAGTGATGCCAAGTGTAGCTCTGTAGCTAGCTCTATAGTCTGACCTGCAGTTTCTGGTGTTGTCTGTTTCTCTCCATCAGTTTCTCCGACACCTCATTAAACCGCTTCTTGGTGCTCTCCAGTTCTTTGCGGTTAGCTGTGGGGAGGGGATCCGTGTTAGCAAACAGCACGCAGGCTGACTTCACGGGGCAGACAGATATTCTCCAAGCAGAGGTTTCCATCGGGGGGGCTAGTAGTGGCCGGGATTTTTAACACTGAGAGCAGCGTTAAAAATCCCGGCCACTACTAGCCCCGAAACCTCTGCTTGGAGAATACTGTAAATGCAGAAATGTTCGCGCTGGTTTTATGTTCACGGTTTTCGCGGTAAGCTTTTCGCCGCGAACTTAAAAACACCCGCGATTTTGGGGTCCTCCTTCACCCATGTCTACTATGGTCTCAAACGCGAACTTAAAACCATCGCGAACACTCCATTTCTTCTTACCGCGAAATTAAAACAACGAGAACTTAAAATCGTTTACAGTAACAGACAGGGGCGTCAAGCGGACATGAGACATAGCTCACCTGGGCACAGGTAGTGACGTCAAGCGGACGGGTATAGATAACTCACCTGGGTGCAGGTACTAGCCATATTTAGAACAGTTGCGAAATATGTTTGCCATGTTCGAAATAGAACCAAATAGAACAAAACCTGCCATACCAATACTTGGTACCCTGCGCAATAAAGGCCATTCGTTCTGTGATGCTAAGGCATGCATCTTGGCATATCGATATCTATCTGTTAATTTCTCTGTCGATGAAATTAAGGTTTCGCCAATCCACCCCCTCCCCCGTAGCTGAGTGCAACTTACACCTGGCGTACTCACCTGAGATTTGGTTCTTGAGAGCTGAGATGCACACTGTTAAGGGCATATCTGTTCACATGTTGGTTTCATCCAACGACTCAATTTTGTTTAAATGAAAATTAAACTAAACAATAAACAGCATACATAAATATAAAACATTCCGTAAGGTATGCCATAAGTCTACAACAAAAGCTTGTAAAATTGACTTTCTACATACTACATCTTCAACCTTTTATCTTTAGATTTCATTTATTCTATTTCATTCTGTCTCCAGATTTGTACACACACACAACAGATATTAACAAAAGCTGATAGCAAATGTGTTATAACGAACTGATGTCGGTACCTTACAGGTAAAGGTAAGGTAAGGGTGAGGATAAGTGTGGTAAGGTAAAGTATGGTAAGGTAAGGTAATGTAATGTGATGTAAGGTAAGGTAAGGCAATGTAAGGTAAAGTAAGGCAAGGTAAGGTAAGGTAATGTGAGGTAAGGTAAGGTATGGTAAGGTAAGGTAAGGGGCATGGCTGCACAAACGACACAGTACAAAAAGAAATCGCACAACCTTTATGTACTTTGTCAAAAAAAGGCCCAGAGCCTGCCATGGAGGCTAGAGTAGCTACGTAGACGTCTGTCCTCCGATATGCAAGCGTGCGAATGTAACAGTTCGTTCATCAGCAGTCACCGTGGTGTAGTGGTTATCACGTGCGCCTCACACATGTTCAAGTGCGGGGTTCGCGCAAGGTCCCCGGTTCGATCCCGGGCGGTGACAGTATGTTTTAACCCTTGTCCTGCTGGAGTTCCAGAGCTAAAAAATACCCCCACTGCCGAAGTGCGCAGAACAATTTGAAAGAAAGAGAACTCGTTTGATATTGCTCAATTTTAGTTACCACGCTGTAAACAACCGCGCGGGTGCAACTAGCGCATTGTAGAAATATTCCCAACCCAGCAATTGTCTGGGCTAGCATACAGAACAAGAATGTACAACGCGGCAATTGCCGGGCGTAGCAGGACTAGGGGATTTTGGTTTTATTTTGCTACAATGTTTTCTAATTGTTAGAATCCCGTTCAAACTTTTCGCTGCAATCGGCGATCTACTTAATGATTATTTGAATGACATTTTTCACTTGCAAATTCGTCTTTTTCTGCTTCTTGCCATTTGAGTTCACAAGTCCGAAAATATGCTTTGCCTGCAAAAACATTGATAACCTAAGATTCTTCTGTGTGGATAGTGGATACAATACATGTGGATGTACTATTTCTACAATTTATTGTTTTACTTTCTTCTATCAAACATCATCTTCTTGGTTTCACGGATGTGAAACATACAGACATTTTATCTAAGTCCGTACTGATCCATAAATCATACAGTTATGAATGTTTTATCCCCAGTAATTACAGCAGGGTGAATCCGTCCAGCGTCCCTCGGGGCCGGGCCACTCCTGCGCCGAGAGGAGCATAATCAGATCACGGTCCCGGAGCTAACGGGCTCTGACCCGGTAATCTCCGCATTAGCCGGGAAATTACGCAAATGGCGCGGAACAATTCCGACTGAAAGTGGTTTGTTTGGAAAACAGCCCAATTGGTGGGGACTGGGGTGAATATCAATTTCCAGCATTGCATGAGGCACCGAGCAAACGAAACCGTAGCCCAGACCCCAAATATGTATCACATTATAGAGACTGAGGGTCTGGCATCTAGGCAAACGAATTCGCTACGTATTCAATAACTGCATTCATCGTCTGTATACGTAGCCAAAAAAATACGATCAAATCATGAATTGTGCGTGATGTCCGATTCGATCCATAACCTAGCATCGGTACCAGACCTAGAGGACTGGGGTATTTCGGTCTCTTCTATGGGCCGGGGGCGAATAGGTTTCTGATGATGGTTTGGGTTTCTGGTTGCGCCAGTAGCCTTTAATCGTTAATCTAGAAATGACATAAATTGGCCAAATTGAGAGACTAATTTGCATGTTTGCGGTTGGTTCCTCTGGCAGCACATTTGTCGTTCAGACCAATTTCTGCTCATCAGCTGCAGAAGAGTACGGTTGAGACAAAGTAGCTCTGATTTCAGCGTAATGGTTAGCCTCGACCAGGCCCTCCTACGGGCGCATGGATCGCAGAATTCGGCAGAAAAAGGAATAGTGAATAAAAGACCTTTATTGTACATTCATGCTTAAACAGGCTAAGTACAGGTCATGGTGATACGCAAAGGAATACATACAGTGGTGATGATATAACGTAATGAAATGTGATATCTTACTATGTCTAATAGTACTAATCTATACTTGTCTATAGTAATAGTCAGTAGAGTCAGTCCACGGTGAAAATTACATTTCGCCCGCGTAGGAGCCTGCAAATGAAACTCTAGGCCTGGCAGATATTCTCCCAGTAGCCGGCGTAGTTAGTCTGGTAGAGACTATAGTAATGGGTACTCCTGCCGTATATGGCACGTGAAGGGCGTTCAATCAGCCCGCCTGATGACTCACTGATGTCACTGATGAAGCTGTTATGCAGCCTGGTTCAGGAATGTTCCATCGGGCTGGCGGGATCACAATTCACAGAAACATTAGTCATTACAGAACCGATCCTAAATACAGTTGAAAGGGCGGCTGTGTTATGCTTCAGTCCAATTTCCAACCCGGGGCCCAGCCGGGCTGCGAAAACGATGAATAAAAAAATGCATATCAAGAAAAATGCGATATATGGTTAGGAGTAATTTCTTAACGTTTTGTGTCTTTTGTTGCCTTTCATATCATATTTGTCGTTCCCACAAGCTGCCCGGCCGGGTCCCGGATGGGAAACACCCTCATTCCACTACTGCACTAGGGCGGAGATCTCGCTGCGACCGAGCGAGTTGACAGAGAACTCGACGAATTTCATTCATGAATGAAAAAACGAATCTTTTTAAGGTCTGTCTGTTTTGTTGTATTTTCAGTCATACTTTTACTATTCCAATTTTGGAGTCAAGGGTTACACAAATCTTAGGTCGCAGCGAGATCGCCGTCTATTGAAATCAGGGCCCTAACGGTTCGTCAGCAAATGAGCTGAAAGCGAATATCAACAAAAATATCATCCGAGGATAATTAGTAATTTGTGTTTTGTTTTATTTTCGATGTTCAAATTCGTGGGGCTTTTTTAAAGCTTTGTATCAGACGTACTTTGTTCACGACTTGGGAAAAGTGCACAAACCCACAGCCGCTTCATAACCTGAAACGGAATTCTTGTTTTGGGCGTGGGTAGGGGAAGCATACATGCAGGTTTCTAACAAATTACGTAATTGCCTCTCTATTCAAAACTATAATTACACACTCCAGTTTTCATTAATCTCAAATGAAGCCCCACGGGATCGTCTATCTACCGATGGAAACGAAGTTGTCATTTCGGCATGATTTCCATAATTACAGGAGAGTGCAGTGTTCCAGACGCAAGTATTTCTGACGTCTGGCGGCGCAAGATTTTACATGTAGGCACGTCAAAGGCAGGCATGACATCCCAACGGACAAGGTGCGATATTGGCTGTGGAGCTGACGGATCGGGGTGGCGTGTTCACCCGCGTGTGTGCTGAGCTGGGCCCGGGTTCAGGGCGGATTCTAGCCCGGAAATCAGACTGCGGAAGGCCCACACAGGCTAGACTCCGATGCAGACTCAACCCGGCTGTTTTCTTTTTCAAGTTATTGTTTTTTATACTATCATATTTTTTTCTTAGATCCCGGCCAGCAATAAGAAAAAAATTATGATAGTATAAAAACAATAACTTGAAAAAGAAAACAGCCGGGTTGAGTCTGCATCGGAGGCTAACACAGGCCAGCTCTCCGGCTACAGGGCCAACTAGCCTCGACCAGGCTGGAAAGAGTAGAAATTGGCCAAATAGACAGATAACTGGACCTCTGGGAAGAACGGCTAGGGCCGACAGGGCACTTCCAGTATAAATAAAAGTTATTGATTGATTGATTGATTGATAACATGCCGGAGGAGTTAGTCAGCTATAGGCCGGAGTACAGTTGGTCACCTCAGGCTAAACGTCTCTGCAGAACTGTACGTACACTCCTCTGGCATGCCTTCTACCTTTTTAGGCAACTCATACTCCTAGATCCTTCAAGCCGCCCTTGGACCCTGGTGGAGGCTACCAACATGCCCCCAAGGAAATTCTACTTGTCCTGCTCAGTCCTCGGGGTCTTCCCCAGGGGGGCGGGCAAAGTTTTATCAGTCCTCGGGGTCTTCCCCAGGGGGCAGGCAAAGTTTTGCAGAGGGCAAGGTGGCCCTCCAACCCTCTGTTTCTGAACAGTGGTCCTCTGTTTCTGAACAGTGGTGACATTTGTGTTGGAAATTACGGTTTAAACTTGTTTCAGAATGTCCGGAAATAATTTCATCAGGTTGGTAGAACATATAGGATATTTGGAGTTTCAGTTACCTGGTCGTGTTAAAAGAAACTCCAAATATCCTTGTTTTAGAATGATTTCTGCCAACACAGGTGAACAATCTAAGATCAAATGATCTTCTTTGAGTAAAACCGAATCGGACTAACCGCCTATTTCTATTTCTACTTCTCGTTGGTACCGGACACTTTGGAACGCTTCACTCCTATGCTGGTATTTCGGCTTTTTGAAATTCGCCGCAATAAAATTTTGAGTGACCGCCGAACGTTTGAGGTACAACGTACAACAAACAGGGAGGTTAAAAGCGAGGTCAGGCGGGGTCACGGGAGAACAAAAGTATCAATTTCCTCCATTTTCACACGCAGACGAGCCGAATACGTGTCGGGACGGGCGAAGCGACAGAGTCGTTAACTTTGACCCCGTTTTAACCCTGCTTTTAGAACAGTTCCGCTTGGTCTGTTCTCTGCGCCCGGGGAAACAGGTGGGAACGATTTGGAAACGATTCTTGTGTGAATCGACCAGGACGAAAAGTATGTGTCACTTGATAGCATGTCCGACCGTTGTTTCGGGGGTTCCATCCCAGCTAGCGTCGGCCCCGTCTTGGACATGTTGCAGATTTCAGATGGTGACGTAAATCCGGCGGCCTTGTGCATGAATGAGATCACTTATCGAGAAGAGTAAGGGTGACCCGGCGCTGACCTACTCTCCAAGCAGAGCTAGGGTTTCGGCTGGTTTTTAACGTGTTTTTAGGCGTTTTTGTCATGCCTTCTACTTTGTCATCGTTTTTGTTGTGTCGCAAACAAAAACGATGACAAAGTAGAAGGCATGACAAAAACGCCTAAAAACACGTTAAAAACCAGCCGAAACCCTAGCTCTGCTTGGAGAGTAGCGCTGACCACTTTCTTTGTATTTCGACAAGTTTTTGTTTCTTTTGTCATATCCCGAAGGGCGTCGTCTGGTGATAACTAGTCACCATTTGGACTGATCTTGACGTGAGATTCTACAACTTACATGACGGACCAATAGGAGTGCAGTTTGTGTTTATTCAAACTGCGCGCCACATTTCTATTGGCCAACGCCATCACAGCAGGTGTCGTCATCAAACCAACCTGACATAGACGTACTCTCCAAGCAGATGTTGGGGGACGCTACTAGTATACCGTTCCGTTTTCCGAGCTGCCCTTTTCTGTGGCACATTAACAATTAACATTAGCGTTGCTGGGGTCGAAGTTTAGTTTTGTCGAAGGTGAAATAAAATCTAGGTGAATTGATAACTAGTGGAGATTCATTCATGTCAACTTATCTAAATATCTAAATTATATATAAATTTGCTTATTTTCATTTGACTTTTGAGGTCACTTTATTTCAATCTAGTCTTCGCTGTTTTTCAATCGTTTTTAATTTTAAACCATTGGCACTGAAATTGGCCAGGACTTGATAAATTGATGGTCGAAGATGCATAGAACAGGCGCGCGTGGATCCGGGTTTTTGAATGGGGCACTCTGATATAAATGAAATGTACTTTGGACGTCTGACGTGAAAAATCTCAGAGTCTGTGCTAAAAATAAACCAAAGCTTGCGGGTGAACGTATAAAGTTGTACAGGAAACACTTAAACAAAGCCCTGTAGGCGCCGGTCGGCGATAACCTGGCGTGAGTTAAACACAGACCATGACTCGTTCCCAGAAGCTCTTAGATCGCCCTGCATGCGAGCCGCGCTGTCAGATAAAATCGGCCGTCCTGTTGACATGTCAACTCGGGAAAGGGCTCTGGATACTCTTAGCTTCATCCCCTAATTCTGAACTATTTAGGATCATATAGGCGACTTTTGAATTTCGCTCTACAACAGAAGGGAACAAACAGCTCGTTACCATGGAAACGGCAGGCGGAATGCGATGTGGGAAATGGCAAAAATAACAAATATCATCGCAGCGCGCAGAAGTGACTAACGCTACGTCAGGCATTTCCCTGTCGACAGAGCGTCTCCCGAGCGCTTCCGGTCGAGCTTTGCTCCCAGATGACATCAATTTGGCTGGTTTATGTCACCCCTCCAAATATGGCGGTCAGGGGTATCAAATTACATCTCCGCTGCCAAATAAGGAGATGGGGGCCGGGCTAATTATGTAATCAACCCATCTGAGCCAGGCAAACTTGATGGCATGACGTCACGTAGTGGGTTAGTGAGGACATAAAAACGTGCGGAGCAGACGGTGTGGTGTTATCGTAAGTCTAGTACGGTAGGAGCGTCACACAGGTGAAAATGGAGCGGGTTGTGTGCTGTGCGCTGGCGGTGGTGTGTGTGTTTGCCGCCGGGACGTCCGGGTTCGAGCTGGCGGACATGATCGCCCGGCTGCAGCGGCAGAACGGCGAGCTGACCGAGACGGTGGCGAACCTGACGGCGGCGCTGGAGGCTAGCGGGCCCGACAGAGTCCAGGGTGAGCTACGGTCTAAAACTCGTACATAGAATTATTGTAATTGTGGTGTTAGGACGTCAAACTATAGAAGTATTGAAGTGAAAGTATGACATCTTTACTGATGCATCCCCGTCCCTTTCACTGCTTGTTGGGGGAAATGAGGAAGTTATTCCGCCCCAGGCTAAAGCCGCTCGCTACCCTACGGCCTAGCCTCAGACCAGGCCTTCCTTAGCCTATCTATTCTATCGATAGATATGTTAGAGATTAGGGGTCTGGCATCCAGGCTAGGCCTTCCGACGGGGATCTAAGATACTACAGTAGTAGGAAAAAGTATTACTAGTTATCAGTTGGCAAACAGAGGGTGAATACTAGTAGTTGGCAAGGAGAGTCAAATCCGCGGGAAGGATCACATAATTTCCCTAGTCTCTACCAGACTAACCGCGTCGGCTATAGAGAGAACATTTGCCGGGGGACTTTGGCCATGGAGGATAACATTCCCATCCGCAGCAATATTGGACCCTATCTCCATAGCCGACCCCCTTCATACAGTTGACTCTAAATTTTGGCCAATTTCTACTATTTTCCCAGCGACCCGCAGAGGCTGGTAGAGTCTATAATATCCCCCCAATGGCTTCGGTGATCAAACTCGAATGGCAAATCATATGGCTAGATTTTACTAGTTGTAGCCAGCGTGGCTGCTTTATCCTGGTGGAGACTGCCGCTACAGTTAGTGTGTATTGGCAATATAGAAAGCGTGTCCACTACTTGGCACGAACGCGACGACAGACGAAACCACAACAGCGCACACAAAAGTTGTTTGGCGCTGTTTGCGCCGGTATTTGCCAAACACCATTCACGGCTTCGCGCCGGGACAATGCGATGTGCGGTCTCCCCCCGCTGGGCCCCCCAGGACACGTTTAATGACGGTAAACCCTTTCACACCCTCATGACCTCAGTAATTACCGCAAGCTGAGAAAATTTCCTATAATTTTGACCACAATGGCGCCGGTTATTCAAGCTGAAGTTCGGCTTTGCCTCCTGTGGATTGTTCTCTTGTTGAGAATAACAATAGCAGAAGCCATCTGGGGTAAAATCGGCTACACCGTTATGTGGGTACAAAACCGCCTTGATATACATCAAATCTGCCCGGACAATAATCATTAATCTAATAATCTATTATTATGATAATCTAAATAACCACTGAGACTAGGCTAGCAAGCCAAGTCAATGTTTTACGGTCCCTATGGTCATCACACAACCAGCTAGACCTTCATTCATACAGACTTACAGTTCCATCGGAGTCAAAGGCTTTTGTGAAATCGGCGAAACGATATGGATGCACGCCATGCATGATTTGAGCCGCCGCGCGTTTTCTATAGATATAATTGAATCGGTATTGAAATGAATTATACATTATACAGCAATTTCCGTCAAATAAAACTCATAGAAACATCGATAAACCATGCAGGATCAAAACATTAGACAAACCAAGGAGGTTTTATATAGAAGACCTTCTATATTTTATTTTAAACCTCCTTGGACAAACTAAAATTCATCAGGAAACGTTCTCTGCTTCCCCGGTGTCTATATTTCTGGTGGTTTTATGTCAGAAAAACTGGCGCGGACAGACCCTGCTATTTCCCATCCCAACGTCTACCTTGACTACCTTGACACATCTACCATGACAAATTCCAACAGTAGCTATGGGGTTGGATGAGGCCGTGATTCTTCCTTTTCAAACCCTTACCTCGGACAACACACAGGAGTGTGGAGCACATGTCGAGTGTACATGCGTATCGATAGGTGACAACCTTATTAAATTATTATCGGATTACACCAAAACAAGTTTAGACCTCAGGATTAAAAAACAAAAACACAAACAAGGTTCGTCCCAACGGCCGGCATATGAAAACCATATAACCTCCTTGTGAAAACGATGTCATAGCTAGGGACATAGGCCCTTCGAAGAAGAAGAAGCTTCACACAACTTCACAAGAAGCTTCTTGTGCCGAAAAAAAATCAGAAAGACATTCTCTTAAACTGGCGTTTCCCCACCGACGCCCTCGTCTCCGTTTTATTCTCCAAGCAGAGGTTTCGATCGGGGGGATATTAGGTCATATATAGGTCCTTGCTCATAATGTCCTTGCTCTGCCCTCCCTCCTGAGGATTTTATTGTGGTGAATTTCGAAAAGCCAAAGTAGAGTCAATTCCATGTCACCGAGAGGGTTTTCAGATAATATTGCTAGTGAGTTCAAACAATTTTAGGTAAAAGACTATTCCAGTCGAAATGTTCTAAATTGTTCAAACAATCAAGAATGAAAGTTTGAACATGTTTTAACTTATAAATATATGTTGGAACTATTTGGAAAGTAATTGCACAAATGTCTCTTTATTTAGTTAGAACAATTTTCAAACATCTATGCGATTGTTTCACTGTTTGAACATGTTGGAACAATTTGCATCATTTTTCAAATGGTAGATTTGGGTTATTGCCCCCATAAAAGTAGGTGCTAATCGCACTCTATTGTCTGCCTCTGTAAATTTTTAGATTTCACGTCTGGACCTTTATCTTGAGGTGTCTATGCATGGCACCCAGGCCTAATCCCCTATACTTTGAAGGGATGTGTGAATTGCCCTGTTCCCATCCCACTGACCCAGTTATACCAAGGACATTGGTTATACCATGTTGTTATAATGTTGGAACATATAGGAACAAATGATCAACCTATTTTCCAACAGTTTCGAAAATAATACAAATAACATGTGTAATGTTAGAAATTTGTCTAACATGTTGGAACACAGCAAAAACTATTTAGAACATCACATGAATGTTGGAAATTGTTCTAAACAGTCACTTACCTCCCTTAGATTGTTACAAAGGTTTTGCAAATGTTAGAACAAAAGGCAACAAACACCCTCTCGGTAATGTGGAATCGACTCTACGTCTCCATACCCTGTTTGTAAAATGACCTGTTCTGTTGGTATGTCAGAAGTGACCCTAGTCAACAGGTAACCTCCGTCTCACCTGGAAGCGTCCGTTTGCGTTCAGGTCTGCGGCAACTTCCTTCCCGCTAATTAGTCCTAAGTAAGCGCTAAAAGAATGGGTGAAACATGCTTTCCGCCCCCGGGGACATGTAGCATTCATGTGTCAAAAGCTTCGCGGCTTCAGAAGTCATTTTCATTCAGATCGGATTAAAGACTCGCCATTGAGTCACAAAGTGGTTTTATACAGCTCTATTGTTTCAACATAAACACAATAACATCCTATTAACATTTCTGCATCGGATCGCCCGTGTTTTAAACATAACAATAAGAAACAGTACGCCATGGCAGTGAAAAGCTGGGTCCCGTCGCTTGGGTGGCGGGATGTCCGCTTTGTTTTGGGGGAGGAAATACGGAGAAAAGTATCCAAACAGCTCCTTTGTTTTGATCCGGACGGGGCGAAACTCGAGCGCGTCAAGGTGTGGAGTGCAGGAAACTACCTGACGTCTCCTGACGTCACGGACGGAGGAAAATATGATCGAATATCGGGAGTTTTTGTGCCGAGAGAACGGATGCGGTTTGGTTGTTTGGACTCGGCCAGGTGAGCGGGGCCTTGTCCGACAGTGGACTACTGTGAATGTATCCAAGTTTGTTGTTAGCGTTTTGTGCTTTTTGCTGGAATGTACTCGCTTGTAACTTGTTACTGTAAAAAGCGCTTCTGTCCAAAAACACCAACAAATACAGTCACGGGTCAAATGAACAAGCGCGACTGCTACATCTACTTAGCCTGGAGTCCAGCCTCTTAGCTTTAGTTCGCTACCCAAGCTACATCTGCTTGGAGAATAGGCCGGTGAAACTTTAGCCCGGCCACAAACAGACCGGTCTCTGATCCTGACCCGCCCGGTTCCCAGAAAACCCCGGGAACCTCGGCAGACGACAGGTGGATCATTTCTCTCGGCACGACGGATAGGGAAGTAGAAACCGTAGATACCGATATGTCTCATAGTAACAGGCTTCTTGAGCGCCAACGTCTATATTCCGTGCACGTGAGAAGCCTGCGAAGGAGGCTATGCCGACGACAGGTGGATCATTTCTCTCGGCACGACGGATAGGGAAGTAGAAACTGTAGATATCGGTATGTCTGGTACCCATGGACTAATCTGAAGATGTGCTGGTGAGATACCTCCCCCCCCCCCCCGGCATGTTAATCCTAGCCTGAATGCCAGGCCCCCAAAAATATCTATCGTTAGAAATTTTACAGTTTGGGGCCGGGGTCTGGCATCCAGGCTATGTTAATCCTAACATCCCAAACTTGGATCCCTTGCAAGTCGGATAGCCTAATCTTCAAGCAGAAGTAGTGGTGGAAAATCGCAACATGTTATATTTCTGGGCAGGTCTACGCTGGAGAGGAGGAATGGATAATCTGCTAGGTACATGTACGAAGGCAAAAACGGAGAGCGAGAAAAACGACCTTTCCTCCCCCCGTCTGCTTGTAGGTAGCCTTGATGCCCCCAATCTCTAAAATATCTATCGTGTGGCAGATATTTAAGACATTGGAGGTCTGGCATCCAGGCTAGTTTGTAGGTTGTAAGTTGGAATGTCTGTGATCTGTCAGTACTTAGCGAGGCAGCTCCAAGGCGCGTCCTTTCCCACGGCCCCCGGGGGTAGACTCGCCTTACACCGCCGGGACCGGCAAAGTTGTCCCGCTATACCGCGGGGACCGGCAGAGTTGTCCCGCTATACCGCGGGGACCGGCAGAATTAATGGGTCATTACAAACTGCTACTGGAGCAGAAATAGCCTGGAATCCATACCCTCGGTGCCTCCCCGATATCTCTACGGCACTGTGAGTGACCCTCACCCGCCCAGACAGCTTAGCCCGCTCGGGGTGTTGTTTACGGCCTTGCATTAATTAGCTCGGCACCTAGGTCGGCGGAAAAGTAGGATGGCAGCGGAAGTAGGGTATAGCGATAGTAGGATGGCAGCCAGAGGTAGAAAGGCCATCAGAAACTGACTGGCCCGGTAAAACACCACTAAGCTGACCCTAGAGACAGGGACCAGGCTAGAGCAGAAATGCAGCAGATAAGGTTTCACAAATCAGAAACAGTCCTGATGATTCCAAACGATGGGAATTTATACAAACATGTTTCTCAGCTCAGTGTGACAGACAGTCTGAGCGAAAACTGACGCGTCTGTTTCATGTTGTGGAGTAATAAACAATATGCAAGAAGGCATTCGCAAGTCTCAAAGGACTATGGAAATATTACAGGAATGATGTCATTGTCACAGAATGCAGATAGATATCAAAATTGTACAGACGTAATCTCCAAGCAGATGTAGGGTACTGCTCGTGAGTTTTGTCTGTTCAACTGTTCATGTACGTCTTTCCAGCGGTGGGCCTTTTGATCTCTTAATTTTCCCATAAGAACCACTAGAAATACTATCAAATGCTACATGTGTAAAACACACCCTGCATCTGCTTGGATACGTCCTGACGTGTGCGTTGTGTCCCGCCCGGTCCCAGGGGAGGAGACATTGACTGTAAAAACTAATGGCCACCATTAGGACCAATCTGGCTCCCATCTCCTGGCATCTGGAACGTCATCATTACTGATAAATCTTACAGCACCTGCTCAGTGTACATACCGGTGTTTCTGCTCTGTCTTTTGATGCGTGGTCACACATTATCAAATAGATGCCTGTAGGCAAGGACACACATCTATACAAGAACGGAAAAATTCAAAGAAAAAATTGAATGACGAACATGACCTAGCCATTACATAAATTACTGGTAGTCTCTGCAGGCTTTAAAAATGGTTATGAATCGTATGATGCAATTAGATAGATGCCAGCGGAGCGCACTGGAAGCAGAACATCAAATCATCTCAAATTGCACATTTGGATGATGTACTAACGTCACTTTTTGTTGTTGTCATTGTAGAACTGGAGACGGAGAACTCAGTGTTAAAGGCGGAGAAGGCAACGCTACAGAGGGAGATATCCGGACTGCAGGGAAGAATAGAGGATATAGAACTCATGTACCAGACACTACAGCGGAGAGCGTCAGGTAAGTTATTATAATAAACATTCTAATATCTCTGGACATTGCAGTCTTACTCCACCGAGTAACTCTAGGGAAGCGTCTATGGTCTAACTCAGTATATTGAACTCAGAGAGAGGATCAGTAGAACTCATGTACCAGACACTGCAGCACAGGGCCACAGGTAATGTTCTATCTTTAATTCTCTCCCAGGACATCTCAGTCTGACTCTAACACGAAGGAAGTCTCTTATAGAAGACACAGAAGTGATGTCCTGAACAGTATAGAAGAAACAGACACAGACACTGCATATCTACACTCATAGGACAAAAAAGAAAAAAATCTAAGCAGTTTTTGCATAAATTAGTGTGACCTTAAAAAGTTATTGCACACTGTCCTTGGCATACAGGTATTTAAAACCACTTTGTTGAAATTTGAATGAATGTATAGAGGAAGAATTGAACAGACAAATCTCAAACCAACTGTACATGTACTTGTACTTGACTTGAATTGGCCTACAGGTAACAATAAAGAACCATCCATGGTACAGTAAGTGTTGTCATGTGGGGAGAGAAGTGTTTCTGTATGCAGGAGCATCCCTCCCAGCCCTGACCTGGTTTCCACCATGACTCAGATAACGATTATATCAAATTACCCCACCAGTCACCAAGCAGAGGTTAGGCTCCGATCAGGCTTGTTTTGGACATTTTTTTAACCGTTTTCATCTGGCTTTCTATTTTGTCAGCCTTGTTTGCCAACCAAGAAGAAAACTCTACCAGCCCCTGCTAGTCGCTGGGAAAATAGTAGAAATTGGCCAAATAGAGTCAAATGTATGAAGGGGGTCGGCTATTGAGATAGGGTCCAATATTTATCCTCCATGGCCAAAGTCCCCCGGCAAATGTTCTCTATAGCCGACGCGGTTCGTCTGGTAGAGACTATGAAAAAATGGAAAGCCCAATAAAAACGCCTAAAGAGACGCCCAAAACAAGCTGGAGCCTAACCTCTGCTTGGAGAGCAGCCACCACCCAACCTAATCATGAAGTTTCCTCACGAAAATCTGCTCAGCATAATTGCTATGGTCACAAAGTACACGCAGCCTGGGGCCAGGGAATATTGTTAAATGTAGACCAGAAGCATGATATTGCATTTTTCTCTATGGCCACACTGTAACAATAAACATGTTTTTCTTTGATATCCTTGTGTCTACAAAAGGAATATAACCAATTCCAGAAGACTAATATAGTAATAAAGAAGGATCGTGGGAATATTCTCTGAATAAACCACCACATCTGAGGACATGAAGAGTTTCCCAGCTGAAAGAGAACATGTCTCCGCTCTAACTGAAGAACCTTTTACTAATCACTCCAAATTACAGCGCTAATGTCTGATTTCAGGGACATATTGCACAGCTTTACATGTGATTTGTAACTTTCAACTGTCAAAAAGCACATTCATCATTCAATAGACCTTCCAACGACCCCCAAAAATCAATAAAACAGTGAATTATTGATTATTCTGTCTTCATTAATTTTTCATGAGGGTCTCTGGTGTATACTGACGCACTTACAGAGATACTATCCCTCTCATTTCAGTTATTTAGAGGTTTTACTGTAACAATTGTTGAATTCATCTGTATTTAATTTGAAGCCTAATAGGTTTGTTACTGTAATCCTGTCTATTTTCACAGGGACTTAATTTCGCAGTGTTTTAAGTTCATGGCTGGAACAATTCTGTATTTCAGTAGAAATACTTTGGGAATTCAATTTGTGATGTCCTGAATTTACAGTTGAGAGGACACTGTAAACATGAAACCATCACAACCATTTCAGGAATGGAACATGCAAGTGATAAACCACTAATTTCCTCCCCCCCTTCAGGTTCAGGAGCTGGTACAGTCCACGTTGCCATGACAACAGCATTTCTACATACAGGCCTGTCAGTAGTGGTGCTACTTACAACGCTGGGCTGTCAGAGGTAACCAGAACTGAAGTGTGAGACCGCCGACAAGGGCCAGGCAAGCTGCAGGGGTACTGTGGGAGTGAACAATTGGAACTGAAGTGTGAGACCACCAGGAATGGAGACTGACAGAAATTCAAATAGACAATCAGAACTGAAGTGTGAGACCACCAACTACAGAGACTGACAGATATTTATATCAATGAGTGGAAATTAATGCTTTATAAAAGTGCCCGAAATTAACTGTACTTCAGGTGTCTCTTTACTGCACAACTTCTAGGTATGAACCTCCAGTTCCCTTTGTTTTGCCACTGTGGCGATGCTTAAAGATTATCTTTAAGTCATTCTTCTTGTGTCTTAAGTGATTTTCTAAGATGTTTTATACAGATTCTGACACTTAATGTCTTCCACTTGTTCTAAAAGTCGTGTGTCTCATATTATGTATTTTATAAGTCTGAGCTGTGCCTAGACTAACTATTGTGTTTGTAAATATATAGTTTTATAGTATCACTCAGATGTTCATTTTTTTAAAGTCTAAAATCTAACTTGTACCAGTGTTAGCACATCTTGGTTTTGAGTGGAAATGCTCCAATATTTCTAATCTCCAAGCAGATATGGGGAGGGAAAGTAGCTACCCAGCAATATACTGTTAGTAAACTACAGGAGGGAGGGAGAGAATCAGAAAAAAATGCTGTAAGAAGATGTGATCCTCCCTTCCTCCTGATAGACGTTTGGGTGTGATGGGTTACTTTTTATACAACCTTCCCCTTAATTCCCGTTATTTTGTGGTCAAACGTATGTTGTGTATCACATCAGATTGCAGTATTGTTGTTTCCAATAACAAATTGGAATTAGGAAAATAGGAATACAGTAAGGGTAATGATCAGAGGTTTAGATAGAATTAATTAAATCCGTCATGAAGGATCAAATGAGAGCAAACTACTGTCACTCGAAAGCAGATGTAAATCAAAAGGAGATGTAAATAGTTTAAAAAGATCAATCTATATAGCAATGAATGTACATTGTGTGATGAGGATGATAAGCATTTCTGTGCTGAATAGATAGCAAATTTTATCATTACGAATAATGATTGTTTTTTTGTTGTTGTTTCTATATCATCTATAGGGGCAGATGTGTGTTTAATTACATATCTATTTACCTATAGTATTCTGCTATGGCTATTTGTCGGATATAAGAGCTCAATGCCCACCATTAAAAAATTAGACCGTAGCATGCCCAGATTAAACATATCAAAACCAGAAGTTCTGCATTGTAGAAAGCAAGAGTAGGGGCCCTGGACTGTAATAATCTCTTTGCCAACCCCCACCAGCATACCAATATTAATAAGGATCCATCCACAACTTCTGGAGTGATGCTGTTTAAAAGCACACGCACCCAAAACACAACCGTCTGGACAGAGGTAACAACACTTTCTCAAAGGACACAGCTTAACACAGTCTATAAGTGGAGCAATCAGTGTGCATGATCTTTTTATGCTGTAGCTTTCTAGTAGTAAAAGAACCCAACACACTTATCAGGAGAATGGTGACCTGGTGTGCTTGGCTGGAAAACGTGAGCCATGGCAAAGCCGCATTGCACTGCTAGCTAACAAAAAAGTGCCCTGCTTCGTCCTCAGTCTGAGGTTACCTTACCTTTTAGTAAAAGAACCCAACACACTTATCAAGAAGAATAGTGGTGACCTGATGTGGATGGCTGAAAACGTTACCTGTGTCGAGACACATCACACTTCCAGCCATAGAAAATGTGTTACGTTTTCGCTTTAACTCTCTATATTCTACTAGTAGAGACCTGCAACGCTCAGCAAGTCTTGTAACTACTCATACACATTCTATGTTTGGAAGAACACAGCTGCCTGAGGAGCTTGGCCTGTGTTGTTGTCAGCACCTGTTCCTACTACTTCTCGAGCTGCAGCACTGACTTCACTCACTTACTTACTTACTTTAAATACTTACTTACTTACTCTGTCGAACACACTCTTATCCTTTCCATGACTATCTATGTCTCTCAATAATAGAGGGTCTGCATGGGGGGATCCTGGAACTGCTTGATAGTCAAAGTTAAATGGAGGAGGCCCAGTAACATTTAACGGAAAATTCTTACTACGGTATAGTACTACCACAACAGTTCCATAAGGATACAGCTGAGTTCAGCCTGAGTTGTGGTCAGCAGTTTTCCTTAGTACTTATCTAGCTGTAGTACTCACTTCACTCACTTACTTACTTACTTACTTACTTACTCACTTACTTTCTTACTCTGTCGAACACACTCTTATCCTTTCCATGACTATCAATGTCTCTCAATAATAGAGGGTCTGCATGGGGGGGGGATCCTGGAACTGCTTGATAATCAAAGTTAAATGTAGGAGGCCCAGTAACATTTAACGAAAAATTCTTACTACGGTATAGTACTACCACAACAGTTCCATAAGGATACAGCTGAGCTTGGCCTGTGTTGTAGTCAGCAGTTTTCCTTAGTACTTATCTAGCTGTAGTACTCACTTCACTCACTAACTAACTTACTCACTCACTCACTTACTTACTCTGTCGAACTCACTCTTATCCTTTCCATGACTCTCCATGTCTCTCAATCATAGAGGGTCTGCATGGAGGGATCCTGGAAATACTTGATAATGGTTAGATGTAGGAGGGCCAATAACATCTAACGGTAAGGTCATCTGTATCTGTACTGAAGACCGTGCTGTCTTACCCAACTGTCTTACTCCTACAGCAACAGATCCATAAGGATACAGCTGAGCTCGGCCTGAGTTGTGGTCAGTACCTGTTTGTACATTAACTACATGTACTTATCTAGGTGCAACAACAGATCCATAAGGATACAGCTGAGCTCGGCCTGAGTTGTGGTCAGTACCTGTTCCTACACTAACTACATGTATATATCTACCACAACAGATCCATAAGGATACAGCTGAGCTCGGCCTGAGTTGTGGTCAGTACCTGTTCGTACATTAACTACATGTACTTATCTAGGTGCTACAACAGATCCAGAAGGATACAGCTGAGCTCGGCCTGAGTTGTGGTCAGCACCTGTTCGTACATTAACTACATGTACTTATCTAGGTGCTGCAACAGATCCAGAAGGATACAGCTGAGCTCGGCCTGAGTTGTGGTCAGTACCTGTTCGTACATTAACTACATGTACTTATCTAGGTGCTACAACAGATCCAGAAGGATACAGCTGAGCTCGGCCTGAGTTGTGGTCAGCACCTGTTCGTACATTAACTACATGTACTTATCTAGGTGCTACAACAGATCCAGAAGGATACAGCTGAGCTCGGCCTGAGTTGTGGTCAGCACCTGTTCGTACATTAACTACATGTACTTATCTAGGTGCTACAACAGATCCAGAAGGATACAGCTGAGCTCGGCCTGAGTTGTGGTCAGCACCTGTTTGTACATTAACTACATGTACTTATCTAGGTGCTACAACAGATCCATAAGGATACAGCTGAGTTCGGCCTGAGTTGTGGTCAGCACCTGTTTGTACATTAACTACATGTACTTATCTAGGTGCTACAACAGATCCATAAGGATACAGCTGAGCTCGGCCTGAGTTGTGGTCAGCACCTGTTTGTACATTAGCTACATGTACTTATCTAGGTGCTACAACAGATCCATAAGGATACAGCTGAGTTCGGCCTGAGTTGTGGTCAGCACCTGTTTGTACATTAACTACATGTACTTATCTAGGTGCTACAACAGATCCATAAGGATACAGCTGAGCTCGGCCTGAGTTGTGGTCAGCACCTGTTTGTACATTAACTACATGTACTTATCTAGGTGCTACAACAGATCCAGAAGGATACAGCTGAGCTCGGCCTGAGTTGTGGTCAGCACCTGTTTGTACATTAACTACATGTACTTATCTAGGTGCTGCAACAGATCCAGAAGGATACAGCTGAGCTCGGCCTGAGTTGTGGTCAGCACCTGTTTGTACATTAGCTACATGTACTTATCTAGGTGCTACAACAGATCCAGAAGGATACAGCTGAGCTCGGCCTGAGTTGTGGTCAGCACCTGTTCGTACATTAGCTACATGTACTTATCTAGGTGCTACAAGTACAACAGATCCATAAGGATACAGCTGAGCTCGGCCTGAGTTGTGGTCAGCACCTGTTCGTACATTAGCTACATGTACTTATCTAGGTGCTACAAGTACAACAGATCCATAAGGATACAGCTGAGTTCGGCCTGAGTTGTGGTCAGCACCTGTTCGTACATTAGCTACATGTACTTATCTAGGTGCTGCAACAGATCCAGAAGGATACAGCTGAGCTCGGCCTGAGTTGTGGTCAGCACCTGTTCGTACATTAGCTACATGTACTTATCTAGGTGCTACAAGTACAACAGATCCAGAAGGATACAGCTGAGCTCGGCCTGAGTTGTGGTCAGCACCTGTTCGTACATTAACTACATGTACTTATCTAGGTGCTACAACAGATCCAGAAGGATACAGCTGAGCTCGGCCTGTGTTGTGGTCAGCACCTGTTCGTAGTACTTCTCCAGCTGAACGCTGCGCTCCTTGGCCTTGTTACACATGTACTCCTGGTACGTACGCTCCTGGTGGGACTGCATGGGACACACAAACACTTTCACTCACTTCTTATGAATGTCTTTAAGGAACTCATCCTTTAATCTCAAATGTCTTTACCTACAAATGAATCACTTTCAACTTCTAACATGATTAAAGTGAATTGAAAATGTCAGTAACATCATAGAGTAACATTATACATATCATCAACAGAACATAGACATTAGGGACAACAAAGGTGTAAGATGCAGTTTGTTGAGGGATCACTAGATGGGGCTGCTATATGACAAGCTATCAGTGAAGCCAGGTGAACTCAAAACAAGTGCCTCCTCATCCATCTAGCATGCCCAAATGCTAACTTAGAGACTGTTCCCTTTGTCCTAACCAACCTGGTAAGTCCAGAAGTACATGAGAACAGATTTCTAACCTAACCCTTACTGTACAGACTGTTCCTGTCTTTAATTACTGACCATAACCGGTGTGTTCCTAACCTGGTAAGTCCAGAAGGACATGACAACAGATCTCTAACCTATTACACTAACTGTACAGAATATTCCTGTATAATTTATGATAACTTCTGACCATAACCGGTGTGTTACTAACCTGGTAAGTCCAGAAGGACATGGCTCGAGAACAAATCTCCATGATCACCTCCGGTCTCTGTCCTGCTAGCACCATCTGGGGGGCACCAAAGGGACAGCTCTTCAGTGTGTGAGTGAGTGTGTGAGTGAGTGTGTGTGTGTGTGCGTGTGTGAGTGAGTGAGTGAGTGAGTGAGTGAGTGAGTGAGTAGCATTTAAAAGGAAATACTACACTACTTTATAAAGTTTAAGTAAAGGGTATCTTGATACACAGAACAGAACTACTGGTTGAGATTTCAGTGCTACTCAGTCTTTTTCCCCATTGCATCTAATACAAGTACTATTCAACATTTTTCTACTACAACCAAACATGGATCTACTCACAGACTTGTACTGTTCTGAAGGCTGGAGGTCGATTCTGACAATGTCAAACTTGTCCGACAAACTGGTTTCACCTGGAAGAGAGGAAGTTTGGGGCTGAGATCTTGGAAAAAAATCATCCTTGTATTAAAACTTGATTGTGTACAAAGAACTTAGTTATTGAAGACAGGAATTGGTAGTTTTGTGTGTTTTACTTACATGCCGGGCAGGTGTAGCATTTGTTGAACTCTCTGGTCCCGTCCTCGTCACAGAATATATGGGAACAGGAGGTGACCTGTGGAGACAGAAGTCACATATTCAGGCTGCCTACAATCAATCTATCAATCTATCTATCAGTCAATCTATCAATCACTCAATGAGTCAATCGATCAATAAGTCGATTGCTCAATATATCAAGCAAGCAAGCATCAACGGGTATCAAGTGCAGATGCATGGCAGCTGTATATATCTTTCTTCAGGATGTTTTAAAGGAATCTAAGGAAAAATTGGAGCAAGATTTCAGTATCTTTAATAGCCACAGTTGTGTTGTATAGAGCAGCTACACTCCTAGCACTACCAGCCTAGTTATTCCTTGCTTGCTTTGAACCATTTTGCTTTTTCTTAGGATTTGATGTCATTAACTTGACTAAAAAATGCAATACTTGAAAATATAATGATTCATCGATAGTTTATAATCATCTGGAAATATATAAAAAGATTGGAGATAACAAGGGGTAAAATGTTCAAGAAAGGTTTCAAATGACAGACAAAATACTCGTTTATCCATCTAACAACGGGAGGAAAATAATACCCAAGCGAACGCCGTGAGCCTCTTGCGACACTTCTTGAAGTTGCAGATGAGATCGTTGTCCATGGTGACAGAAACGCCTGTAATGGTTTGTTCGCCTGACTAGAGAGGGACAAGCAAATTCTTATTCCAGTCATACAAGAAGGTGGTAAGGTGATTAACAAATTTGAACGAATGAAACTGTCTTCACGCACGCAAATAATGGAATATTTTAGCGGGGTTATTCCAGATTATTCTACGTTCATATACATGATTGAAAGGAAAGGGTTACCTCTATTCAAGATAGCACCACGTTTACTCAATTATTCACTTGATCTACCATCTGGATTAATCAAGCTACTAAATAATTTCACAAAGAAAGAACGATCGAACTTCTAATCAAAGTCATTATTCCACAATAGTGTGATTTATCAAGTACTCTCCCAAAATGTCCCCACTTACACAGAAGACCGCGATCACGTGTTGATTTCTCTCCCAATCGGTGACAACTAACCTAAGACGTTAGTTTTTCCAGTGAACTCATCGACAACTCACCTTTTACTTTCTCCTCTTCCTGTTCTTGTTTTCTGCGAATCGCAGAATTTTCGATTTTCCAAAATGGCGGCTTTTGGTAGTCCCGTCTGTGATTGGTCAGAAGTTTGAACTCGTTCTCTGAAATATTTCCAGTATATACAGCTCTTGATCCCAGGGCACCACGAGACAAAGCTTACGTTTGTCTCGTCTTGAAGAGTTTTGTTATACTTATTCTCAGATCTTACTTTTAGAAGTCAAGTGATTAATCCTTCCTGTGCATAAAATGAACGGAAGACATGCAGAAAATCTCAACACCGAACTCTCGCCAAGTACTGCGAGATTTCTTGAAATTCCGAGATTGGAACATACCATATTGGCTAGAAGAACGATTGTTTACAGTTTCACCTGATCTTTTAGTTTAAATCAGCAGAGCAAATAAACATGTCGTATTTGAAACAGAAAAACAATACACTCGATCCAATACTCTCTACATCTGATTAGTTGACCTTCTGGCGTTTAAAGCTAAATAAATGGCAAACCATATATCTTCCCCCCTCAGAGTACAGTGGTTCGTGCCTGACGTGGCAGATATCCAAAATGGCGGGGTGGACGGGGTTTTCGGACGAAGAGTTGGCCAGAATAAAAGGCGTCCCAGACGGTATGTACTAGTCCATGGCAGTTCTTGTTATAGTCGTGCACAGTATAGGCAGTGTAGAATATTTGAGCTGAATTTCATGTACGTACGATTCGATTGTAGTCTGTAATATCGACATGAATTTGGGGGAGGGTCTGTTGTCAACTAAGATTCCGACTACTAGCTCTTACTTTCTCCAACTTATCATAACAAATCAAAGTTTGTCAATGTAGTGCTTTATCTTATAGATTACTAAGCAAATAAAGAAACCAAATGATCGTGGTTCCAATGCCTCAAAGTAATTCTATGCTCACGCAGTATTTATCAAACCTTGAAACATCTGAAACGTAGATTGGACAAAAATCTTATTCGAGGAAATTAAAGTTTCTATAAGATTTACTACATCTTCTACCATAATACTGGGTATGGTATCTACATTTATTTACCATGTAGTTGGCCTGAATCAATGAAGATAAACGTCTTTAGTCTGAAATGGAAGTGAATGTTTTGATTGTAAACTTGTTTGTCTTACCAAGGACATGGTCTTACTGAAAATTGTCTGCTCTTGTCAAACCAAGACAAAACCACCTTGGTCAAACCATTTGGCAATACTTGAAACTACCATATCTGCTTGAAGCAAAGAAATCTAAAACTTGATATGAGTATTTTTTACATTTACAAATTAAAACTTGATAATGATATGAGCATTTTTTTTTTCATTCACAAACGATATCATACGATGGTCTAGAATCAATGAAGGAAAAGACAGTCTAAGATTCAACTTAATTTTTGATGATGTCTGATGATATATAATTTCTCATGACATCATATATAATGGGCTAGAATCAATGAAGACATGATGAAGACATTTTTGTACCCTCTAGGCGATCCTGGCGTACAACAGAAGCGCCGTGTGACCAGAGCGCCGCCGCAGCGGACCCGACAACAACAGCAGCGCGACAAACTCATACAGGAGAAGATCGCGGAGATCAACCACGGCAGCCCGAACGGGAAATTGGACTCGCTAACCACGGCGAACAAGATGAAACTCGCCGTGAAGAAGGAACCGCCCAAGCCGAAGTCCCCCAGCCCGCAGACCAAGAAGAGGGTGACTTTTCAGCTCCCTGAAGAAGGGAAGCCCGAGTCTGAGACGGCGGGAGGAGACGCAGGGATATCTAAGAAACCTGAGGAGACGTCTTCTGAGCCGTCTCAGGGGGAGAAGGAGCCCGAGATGATCACAGATGATAAGGAGGTGGAGAAGTAAGCTGCTTGAGGAAGTACTGGTCTTGTGCCATCTAAAACTAGTTAGGACTTAGAGAACTTGTGCCTTTCTAAGAGTCTGGCTGTAGATATCGTGGATTTGTAAATCAAGGCTAGTAGATACTGCTGACAGGGAAGCAGAGTAGATTTGTCAAGCAGATAAAAGATCTTAGAGACACAGTGTCTGTTTTTTGCTGTAACGTGATATTTAAAAGTGATATAAACCATAAAGTATTAATCAAAACTGTTCTTTAGTTACGCTGATGGCATTCTTTCCATTAGTCACTGTCGTAAGACAGCGGATGCTGTCTAAAACGTCTGTTTTAAAATTGTATCCAGTTGCTTGAGTAACTGATTTCGGCGTTCTTTTGTTATGTTAAGAGTAAAAATTCTCTCAACATTTTCAGAAAGCCAGTTGACACCAAAAAACATGTTCTTATTCAGGCAGCGATGTTAACTGTGGGAAACAGGAAGTCATTGTTGTGGCTCCTGCTATGATTTGTTTTGATGTAAATCCTATCCAGCACAGAGACATATATTAGTAAGCAAGCACAGAGACATATGTTTAGTCATGGTAATACCCAATATATATTTCCTAATGCTTATTTCAGGGCAGTATTTTGACCACTTAAGCCTCCTCTAGATGTGATTTTATCTCCTAAGGATGTTGGGAAATGCTGAGACTCTTATTTGTCCAAGAGATATAGTGTATGGAAATGTGGCCATTTCAACAGTTAATCAGTTATAACTGTTAAAGTTGGTAACTGGGAGACCCCGGTTCGAATTATTAAGAAAGGCATCCTGGTTGGAGCTGCGTTCGTCTTTTGGAAGGGACGTAAAATTGGGGTCCTGCAGTGATCGAGGAGGTGCCTTGAGCACGTTTATATGCACTACAACAGCCTCATTACTCAGATGGGTACCTACTTCAGATGCATGATATCAAGAATGGATGTACAAAATTATTAACCTTAAGAGCACTAACTGACTAAGCTACCTACATTTCAGTGAGAACCTGTTTAGCCCTGGAGACTCTTAGCATTCAGTTCAGTTCAATCACAGTGAGGTGACGCCATTGTCTCCACAAGTCCCTGTCGACCTCTTAGCATACTAGATGTTAAATCTCAGAATATTTGGTTTATAAGAATGTTGTATGTGTGTTCCAGACGAGAGTATTCCAAGCTTGAGCAGATCCAGAAGCAGCAGAAGGAGATCGAGGAGCTGAACAAGAGGAAGAAACTTCTGCTGTCTAAAGCCATCGCAGACAGGTCAGGGGAATGCAACGTTGTTTGTGTGAAGTAGAAGTGATGAAGGCAGTTTTGATATCTACTGGTGTTTAGCATTCTCCAAATGTATAATGTTTCCAATGCGAAGAATGGTGTGCCTCCCCAGCATCTGTTTGATTGGTAAAGAACACAAAGAAAACAACAGAACACAACATCATTAAAAGATCTACGTCTTAAGATCTGTGATTTAAGATCTTAAGGTTTCTTAATATCCTTGTCTGTGTCTTAAGTTCCATGTCTTCCGTCGTGTGTCCCCAGGAAGAAGCGTACCCAGCAGGAGGCTGCGAGGCTGAGTCTGATCCAGAAGGAGCTGGAGAAGATGGAAACCTCCTTATCTCCTGTGTCTTAAGACAGAACACCTTCTTATTTCCTGTGTCTTAAGTTCTATGTCTTCTGTCTTGTGTCCCAGGAAGAAGCGTACCCAGCAGGAGGCTGCGAGGCTGAGTCTGATCCAGAAGGAGCTGGAGAAGATGGAGCACCTCCTGAACGTCGATGTCTCCATCCTCAGGGACAAGATCGACGACGTCAGCAGGGAGTACTCCGAGGCAAGGTCAGTCTGTCAATCAACCTGTCAATCAACCTGTCAATAAATCAATCTCCTTTAATTAATCATTGATATCTACAGGGTGTACAAAAAGGCAAACTATGGCTTTAGTATAACTTGTTATATATCCTGCTGTTAAAGAGAACTACGTAGAGGTAGAGAAAAGTGTAGGTGTTGAAAAGTGTTTTATGTTTGTGTACATTTCTACCATCTATGAGATCAGTATTTATGTTAGACCATCCCATGTGTCTTACACTGGCGGCAGAAGATGACAAAGTTTGTGGTCCTGTGTGATCCTGTTTGTCCACTGGACAGAGCTGCCTACGAACATGGTGTCCTCTGCAGACCACCTGTGTCAGGGAACCCAGCAGCAGTACACATGTAATCAAATGCAAATGTGACAGTCAAATACATGAATGGTACTACTGTACTTTCTGTTTGTTTTTTACTATTTGTTTGTGTCCTGTTGCCAGGAAACGGCTGCAGAAGGCTGATATGAAGGAGCAGCTGTTGTTTACTGTTTGTTCATTGTTTATTTGTTGCTAGGAAACGGCTCCAGAAGGCTGAGATGAAGGAGCAGCTGTTGTTTACTGTTTGTTTATTGTTTATGTGTTGCTAGGAAACGGCTCCAGAAGGCTGAGATGAAGGAGCAGCTGTTGTTTACTGTTTGTTTATTGTTTATTTGTTGCTAGGAAACGGCTCCAGAAGGCTGAGATGAAGGAGCAGCTGTTGTTTACTGTTTGTTTGTTGTTTATTTGTTGCTAGGAAACGGCTCCAGAAGGCTGAGGAGGAGTACGTCCAGGCGAAGCTGGAGTTCCACAGCAAGGCTGAGATGAAGGAGCAGCTGTTGTTTACTGTTTGTTTGTTGTTTACTTGTTGCTAGGAAACGGCTCCAGAAGGCTGAGGAGGAGTACGTCCAGGCGAAGCTGGAGTTCCACAGCAAGGCTGAGATGAAGGAGCATCTGTTGTTTACTGTTTGTTTATTGTTTATTTGTTTGTTGCTAGGAAACGGCTCCAGAAGGCTGAGGAGGAGTATGTCCAGGCGAAGCTGGAGTTCCACAGCAAGGCTGAGATGAAGGAGCAGCTGTTGTTTACTGTTTGTTTGTTTGTTGTTTATTTGTTGCTAGGAAACGGCTCCAGAAGGCTGAGGAGGAGTACGTCCAGGCGAAGCTGGAGTTCCACAGCAAGGCTGAGATGAAGGAGCAGCTGTTGTTTACTGTTTGTTTGTTTGTTGTTTATTTGTTGCTAGGAAACGGCTCCAGAAGGCTGAGGAGGAGTACGTCCAGGCGAAGCTGGAGTTCCACAGCAAGGCTGAGATGAAGGAGCATCTGTTGTTTACTGTTTGTTTATTGTTTATTTGTTTGTTGCTAGGAAACGGCTCCAGAAGGCTGAGGAGGAGTATGTCCAGGCGAAGCTGGAGTTCCACAGCAAGGCTGAGATGAAGGAGCAGCTGTTGTTTACTGTTTGTTTGTTTGTTGTTTATTTGTTGCTAGGAAACGGCTCCAGAAGGCTGAGGAGGAGTACGTCCAGGCGAAGCTGGAGTTCCACAGCAAGGCTGAGATGAAGGAGCAGCTGTTGTTTACTGTTTGTTTGTTTGTTGTTTATTTGTTGCTAGGAAACGGCTCCAGAAGGCTGAGGAGGAGTACGTCCAGGCGAAGCTGGAGTTCCACAGCAAGGCTGAGATGAAGGAGCAGCTGTTGTTTACTGTTTGTTTATTGTTTACTTGTTGCTAGGAAACGGCTCCAGAAGGCTGAGGAGGAGTATGTCCAGGCGAAGCTGGAGTTCCACAGCAAGGCTGAGATGAAGGAGCAGCTGTTGTTTACTGTTTGTTTATTGTTTATTTGTTTGTTGCTAGGAAACGGCTCCAGAAGGCTGAGGAGGAGTATGTCCAGGCGAAGCTGGAGTTCCACAGCAAGGCTGAGATGAAGGAGCGGCTGTTGTTTACTGTTTGTTTATTGTTTATTTGTTGCTAGGAAACGGCTCCAGAAGGCTGAGGAGGAGTACGTCCAGGCGAAGCTGGAGTTCCACAGCAAGGCTGAGATGAAGGAGCATCTGTTGTTTACTGTTTGTTTATTGTTTATTTGTTGCTAGGAAACGGCTCCAGAAGGCTGAGGAGGAGTACGTCCAGGCGAAGCTGGAGTTCCACAGCAAGGCTGAGATGAAGGAGCATCTGTTGTTTACTGTTTGTTTATTGTTTACTTGTTGCTAGGAAACGGCTCCAGAAGGCTGAGGAGGAGTACGTCCAGGCGAAGCTGGAGTTCCACAGCAAGGCTGAGATGAAGGAGCAGCTGTTGTTTACTGTTTGTTGTTTATTTGTTGCTAGGAAACGGCTCCAGAAGGCTGAGGAGGAGTACGTCCAGGCGAAGCTGGAGTTCCACAGCAAGGCTGAGATGAAGGAGCAGCTGTTGTTTACTGTTTGTTTATTGTTTATTTGTTGCTAGGAAACGGCTCCAGAAGGCTGAGGAGGAGTACGTCCAGGCGAAGCTGGAGTTCCACAGCAAGGCTGAGATGAAGGAGCAGCTGTTGTTTACTGTTTGTTTGTTGTTTACTTGTTGCTAGGAAACGGCTCCAGAAGGCTGAGGAGGAGTACGTCCAGGCGAAGCTGGAGTTCCACAGCAAGGCTGAGATGAAGGAGCAGCTGTTGTTTACTGTTTGTTTATTGTTTATTTGTTGCTAGGAAACGGCTGCAGAAGGCTGAGGAGGAGTATGTCCAGGCGAAGCTGGAGTTCCACAGCAAGGCTGAGATGAAGGAGCATCTGTTGTTTACTGTTTGTTTATTGTTTATTTGTTGCTAGGAAACGGCTCCAAAAGGCTGAGGAGGAGTACGTCCAGGCGAAGCTGGAGTTCCACAGCAAGGCTGAGATGAAGGAGCATCTGTTGTTTACTGTTTGTTTATTGTTTATTTGTTGCTAGGAAACGGCTCCAGAAGGCTGAGGAGGAGTACGTCCAGGCGAAGCTGGAGTTCCACAGCAAGGCTGAGATGAAGGAGCAGCTGACGGAGCACCTGTACTCCATCATCCAGCAGAACGAGCTGCGGAAGTCGCGGAAGCTGGCGGAGCTGATGGAGAGGATGGAGATGCTGCAGGGGGAGGAGGAGGAGCTGCCGCAGATGGAGGAGCTGCATCCTCCCATGATGCACCCTGAGTCCCCCGGGCTCCATCCGGAGGCGGCCAGGCTCGAGCAGGTGAGCCAGCAAAATGCGTCAAAGAAGGCGGAACTTTCCAAGGACGACGTTTCCTCTGCTGAAACAGGGAAGACGGAACCTTCTAAGGATGACAATTCCTCTGCTAAAACAGGGAAGGAAGAAACAGGAAACTCTGCAGATAAAAGTGCGAACAATGATGAAGTTTCTCCCATCAAAAATACAGAACAAAGTACAGGGAACGGGGAAACACAGTCTGGCAGGGAAAAACTTGATGCACATGTTGGAGAGAAGACAAAGGAAACACAAAGTCCCGACACAGGAGGGGGAGATTCGACTGGACAGTCAACAGGGGACAGAGAGAAAGAAAGGACAGAAAACAGGTCGGATGCAGGGAAAGGGGAGGGAGAAACACAACAAACATCACAACAACAACAGCAATGATAAAAATAACTCAAGATTTATCATGAGACAAATGATGAGCTTAAAATCTAGTTATTTTAAATGAATTGATCATAAGTTAGAGTAAGCCTCTGTTCACACTCAGTAACATCTATGCGGATCCATTTGAGTCAGTCTATTCAATTTGAATAGCTATCAAGTCAGTTGCGTTCACTCTTGTCTTGAACCTAATTGGGTGTTCACACCTACACGGGACACTGCTGGTCCATTCAAATCAATCCATCCCAACCGACCACCGGAAGGTGGTTTGGATCAGTGCGAATCTATCCTGAGTCAGACTGTTCACGTTCAGGAAAATCTATTCGTTTTGATTCTAATTGGCTCTTAAAAGTGAAGTGATTCATATAGATCTTGCCCAGTGTGAACACGGCCTAAACAGCAATATCTCTGTATATTCCATATATGGTCCATTCCAAAGCCTTGTACATACTATTACTACACATTGGGGGCATCAAATGCCAATTCTACAGGCCCTAGTAGGTAAGGGTAATTTCAACCAGTTATTCTTACTGTTCATGTTTACAAGTTCCCTTAAGTGTTGTGGAACAGCAGGGAATGAGTGCCTTAATCTTACAAAGAAGCAATGAGCAAAACCTTGTTACAGGTCTGACTTGTGCTTTGCAATGTGCATGTAGTTTAAATGTGTAAGTCTATCATGTAGATGCGCTTGTTAGATAGATAGTATATCAAGCTGGGCAGCTTCAAGCTTTATTTTGTTGCAACTTGGAAAATGGTTAAAGGGAGTTAAATGGAATCACACCTTCTATTTCTAGATATTTTGATTTGTTTAGATATTTTCATTTGCTTGTACCGGTAGTTAGTTAGATATTAGCTTTTGTCTAGAATTTATAGATGATGTAAATAGAAAAGTATTTTTGTAGTAGACTACCTTTATAACATCTGCTAGACTAGAGTGTAAGAGACCTGCCTGCCTTTGCCAAAGTTACAGTGTAGTGTAACAGGTTGAAAAGCTCCTCCTTGTGGATGATTACTGAACTACAGGGACAGTATTAGTACTGTAAGTCTTGTTTCTTTCACTGTAACTTTCTATTCACTGTTTTCTCTGTCAACCCTGTACGTGAACTTATCATCACCGTAAAAAAATGTTGTAGGTATTTATGGATTGCTTCACGCATCCGTTCTGTAAATCACTTGCCGCCACCGTGAAGTGAAAGTTCAGTGAAAATGTCCATTTTCCTTACACCATGAAATTTTACTACCGTGAAGATAAAGTGAATTACGGTATCATGCTACATGTAAAAGTTGATCACTGTAGTCTGTTCTGAACGTTTACTTCTTACCAACAGCATATATGTTACAGTCTGTCAGCACTGGGATTTGTAGATACAGTAGAAATGAGAGTTATGGAATTAACTATATTTTGCAAATGCTAGAATGACATACCGGTAATAATTGTGGCCAGTCTGTACTTATGCCAATTTAAAGATTAAATATGTAGGAAAAGAGGAAGAAATTAACCGCTGCAGTCTGAATGGTGGAGGAATTGAAGATGATTTTCTTTGAATTAATTTCAAATTAGAGGATATATATTGCAGTATATTCAGCAGTATTTTGCACAAAGATGAGAATTGATAGTGCCTTTTCCAACGCGGCAAATTTGTAATGTATGTAAAACATTTTGCTGTGAATTCATGAATTGAAGGCTTATAAAAAGTACATTTTTGATTTTCGTTTCAGGTTGAAGGGCTATATTGTTACATGGGGAGAAACATTCACTGGTGCAATATAAACATGTACAGACTTCATCAGCCTGGTTTGTGTGTGGTTCTCTTGGTTGTCAGAGGCTCAAACATTACCTTCCAATGTGTGTACGTTTTTAACCTTCAGCACACTGAGGTAGCCGTTTGGTACCCAATTCTCTGTTGGTTACAGAGTTAGGCAGCAGGGAGAAGGTTAAGACTTACATAAGCCTCACCTTGCTTTTCTTCATGATCTAAATTTATGGCAGACAAAAATGTAGAGTAGACAGATGTGACAAAGCAAGTATAAATGGTAGCCATCCATAAGATTTTCTTACTATGGCCAACATGTCAGAAGGTCGCCAACGGCCAAGTCCCAAACAAAACATTCCTCTATCCAAGTCTTTCATCTAATCACTGACCTAGAAAACCACAATCACGCCTGCATAGATCTTACAGTGCGTGAACAGGGCCTAACGTTATGTGAAATCCTCATCAGAGAAGTCCTCTTATCTCCAGTGGTTCACCTTTGTGGGAAGTCATAGAAGGAAGTTTGCTTGATAGAATTGAATTTTGATGTTTTCCCAGAGTAACTCGCTAAGACCTCTAGAGTGCCTTGTATGATAAGGTCACAAAAACAACAACTGAGATTCTTCATACTTTATTACCAGAGAAGCCACAGCTGGGCTTCCTTTGCAGATGTAATAAATATGGCTGTGCAAGCCTGGAGTCTTCTCAACTCTGACCAGTGGTTCTAGTGTAGCTGTCTGTGTAGCTTATATCATTCTATGGCACAGGTTTGTAAAGCACTGAGTGGGAAAATTGTCAATGCCACAATATATCTGACCTTGTTTTGACACAGAAATGGCAGGGTGGGGTTGTTGAATTGTTTAATTTCAACACCCTTGTCCCATACTTTTCTTGTTTTACACCAGTAAGTATAACATTGGTACATATGACCTTACACGGATACAATGCTCGGCCACGAGCTAATGCCGATGATGATATGACCTTACTCAGAATTCTGAGTTAGTTATGCTGTCAGTAGAACAACAAACACAAGTTTTGCCCAATATTCCACAATTGATGGCGTACAACATACATGTACAACCAGTACACAATGCACAACAGTGAATGAATAAGTGTTACTAACTGTTATAATATGTAACGTTCCATCTTGGACTCCTTTTTCAGACAGTTAAGTTGTGAAAAGACCAGAGCTGTGGCCTGATGTACCAAAGACTAGCTAGGTAACAGATCTTCCCCAACTGAGCTTGTTACACATTACTGTTTTCACATGCACACTATACCTGTCACTACAGATCTTTCTGTCGCTAACAGAAGGTACTGGAGGCTACCTGAAACTCTGAACATTTACAAAGTCTATCCAGGTACTTAAGGAACTGTTATCTTGTGGTGTTTTTCACAAGTGTCCCGACTTATTCTGCAGTTAACATAGAAATGTGAGTGTAAAAATGGAAATGTTTGCAGGGATTTCATTTCGTGGTGGGGAGAAAATGGAGCGTTTGCAGTGGTTTACAACGATCACAAACATTTCCCCTTTTACAGTACTATTACACATACAGTATGGGCAAATACAAATGTACATCACACATAGAGGAATAGCAGTACATTGCTACGGTATCAACCTTTGTAAGTTTCCTTGTCCACATACACATGTAGATTTGCTATCTTTAACCCAAGCCCTATGTCCTGACTTCCAGTGCAACTTGTGTTTTCTCAGTCACCTAACATGATGTACTGTAGTTCTTGTTTCTTTCACTGTTACTTTAAGTTCACTGTTTTCACTGTCACCGCTGGACCGTGAACTTATCATCACTGTGAAAAACCTATTTCTGATTCCTTCACACATCCTTTCTGCAAGTCACTTGCTACCACCGTGTAGCTAAAGTTCAGTGAAAATGTCCATTTTTCTTACACCGTGAAATCTTGCGTACAGTACTCTCTACAAACGTCACATGACCATGTTTCCTACCAGCTGAAAATTGCACCGAGCTTCAGTCTGTTCAGACGTCGGCACCATCCTAAGTAACTATGCACTGTGTTTTGTCTATCTATGAAGTTCAAGTGTGTGAACACTGACCACTTTACTTTGGGCACCATGCTGAACCCACTACATTTTGTGCTTTACAGTTGAGTGGATGTACTGTGACAATTTACCATGATAATGCTCTCCTCTATCTGTATCATATTTCTATTTCCGTGATAATGTACACGTAGTACCGGTCACCATGGTCAATACTGACCGATGGAGGCCGTATATGAGTACTAGTAGACTGAAGAATTCCTTTCTATTTCCAAATGTCTTGGTCTAACACGGACGTTAATATTTCCATGCTGTATAAAACTCTTCCCAGTCTGACCAGTAGGAGGGCTGCTAGAAGTGATTTAGTCTTGCTACAAATATATTGAGACTTCCAAAGTTTCGTTTTCCCAAATGTAAAGTAGCTAGTGTTGTAGTACTTGTACAGATGATGTTCCAAACTCTCACTGTTCCATGCTCTATAGAGTCATTCCCTGATTTGGTTGGACTACAAATTTATCAAGTCTTACCAAAATCTTTCTTATGTTTTGCCTAATGTCAAGTGGCCAGTGTTGGAAAGATGATGTTGCACGTTTCCCTTCCCTGCAGCACACATGGACAAACCTACAGTTTGCACCTTCTGTGATCCACACAAAATACACCATTCTAAAAACACACAATCTGGATCATGGCTTGCACTGAGTTTAACACTGTGTACAAAAAGGGGGCAACATTGTCTGAGGTAGTCAGGTACGGAGGAGCTATGAGCACAAACCTAACTGACTGACTCACACACTTACACACACAGAATCCATCTAAATCAGAAAAAAATCTTCACAAGATTATAAACTCTCACTCTGCAGAGCCATTTTTAACAAGGGGGAAACAAAAATTGAAGATTTACAGTTCATTTAAGACCGAGTCCAGGATATTATCTCTTACTTTCTTATTTACAGGACGACACAAACGACAAATATTTCCAGATCACAACATTCACCGAACGACCTTCAGGCGGTGGCTATCTAAGGACATCACGATGGCCGCACTGCTCTCTCCCCTTGGGCTTCACCATGGGAACTGACTCCTGATTGGTCACTCTGGGCTTCACCATGGCAACAGGCTCCTGATTGGTCGCCCTGGGACCAGTCCCATCATGCAGTTCTCCTTCCTCGACCTGGTTCTTCTGGAAGTAGTAGTCCTCGACGACCCCGCCCTGGAGCGACAGACGCACCTTCTCAGCGAACTCCTCCCAGTTCATGCACGGCTCGAAGAACGGGGACAGCGGCTCCTCAAGGTTGGGGTGGTACAGCAGGAACAGCAGACCGATTATCACATCCTGCAAGCAGAGAGAAATAACCTTTACAAAATAACCAACAAACAAACAGCTGCAGTTCCTAAGAACAGGGACAGGGGGCTCTTCAAGGTTGGGGTGGTACAGGAGGAACAGCAGACCAATTATCACATCCTGGAGACAGGGAAAAATAAAACATGAGTCATCCTGACAAACAAACACCTGCAGTTCCTAAGAACGACGACAGGGGGCTCCTCAAGGTTAGGGTGGTACAGCAGGAACAGCAGACCGATGATCACGTCCTGGAAGCAGAGAGAAATAACCTTTACAAAATAACCAACAAACAAACAGCTGCAGTTCCTAAGAACAGGGACAGGGGGCGCCTCAAGGTTAGGGTGGTACAGCAGGAACAGCAGACCAATTATCACATCCTGGAAGCAGAGAGAAATAACCTTTACAAAATAACCAACAAACAAACAGCTGCAGTTCCTAAAACAGGGACAGGGGGCGCCTCAAGGTTAGGGTGGTACAGCAGGAACAGCAGACCAATTATCACATCCTGGAGACAGGGAAAAATAACCTTTACAAAATAACCAACAAACAAACAGCTGCAGTTCCTAAGAACAGGGACAGGGGGCTCCTCAAGGTTGGGGTGGTACAGCAGGGACAGCAGACCGATGATCACGTCCTGCAAGCAGAGAGAAATAACCTTTACAAAATAACCAACAAACAAACAGCTGCAGTTCCTAAGAACAGGGGGCTCCTCAAGGTTAGGGTGGTACAGCAGGAACAGCAGACCGATGATCACGTCCTGCAAGCAGAGAGAAATAACCTTTACAAAATAACCAACAAACAAACAGCTGCAGTTCCTAAGAACAGGGACAGGGGGCTCCTCAAGGTTAGGGTGGTATAGCAGGAACAGCAGACCAATTATCACGTCCTGGGAATAAGGACAAATGGAACATGAGTTATCCTGACAAACAAACATCTGCAGTTCCTAAGAACGGCGACAGGGGGCTCTTTCAGGTTAGGGCAGTACAGGAGGAACAGCACACCTACTTTTAAATCAATGCGTATCTAATAAATGTATTTTATGTTGATGAAGGTTAAGTCTTAAGATATGCAAAAAATTGTTAAAATTTTGAATGTAACTGCATTTCATCCGAAAATGATTTAATCAGGTTGGTAGAATATAGGATATAGGAGATTCTTTGTACACAACCAGGTAATCTCACCTGCTAGGGTGGTGAGATTACCTGGTTGTGTACAAAGAATCTCCTACATGCAAACTGCATTTCAGTTACAATTTTGGCCATGGAAAGAGAAGTTTTGTTCCTACCTCGAGCGTGAAGGTCGGCTGCCACTCGTCCAGCAGTGAGAGGCAGATCTCGCCCTCGTACTCATCCACGGTGTCGATGTTGGGGTGGTAGATGTTCGTCAGGCACACGACGCGAGGGGGGTACTGGGGATACTGGTCGTGTAGAGAGAACTGTGTGGGGGAGAGAGATGTATTAGAGTACAGTTTGCTGTTTGTATGTCACGCCCCTGCAGTGACGATGTTGGGGTGGTAGATGTTTGTCAGGCAGACAACGCGAGGGGGGTACTGGGGATACTGGTCGTGTAGAGAAAACTGGGGGGGAGAGAAATGTGTAAGAGCACAGTTTGCTGTTTGTATGTCACGCCCCTGCAGTGACGATGTTTGGGCGGTAGATGTTGGTCAGACAGACCACTCGAGGGGGTACTGGTCATGTAGAGAGAACTGGGAGGGGAGGGGGGGGGGGGGGGGTAGAGAAATGTGTTAGAGCACAGCCACAGTTTTTTCTGGTATCAATTTGGTAGATTGTATTTCAAATAGCAGTACTGTAGGTTGTAATAAACTTGTACCCTGTGAACTAAGCTCATTTAACTTTTTAGTCATTCATTTGTATGGCTCATAGGGTCAGGCCGTCAGGAGGAAGGGTTAGATAACACTAGGCATGACAGCATGCTAAGGCAGTCTACATAAGACAGAATCCATCTAAGACAAGTTCTACATGTGGTACCAAGCTAAGGAGGTTCTTATTATCAACAGCAATCTCCATAACAATGTCTGGTACCTTATTAGAACACCTAAGGAGGAGCACAAAGTTGACAAACTGTTGTATCATTTGCATCACAACAGTGCAGTATGGTTGCTAATTACTGTAATTAACAGTTATCACAACAGAAACCTAGAGACATGGAATCTACATATGAAGAGTGGACTACAGTACAGTTTGCGGTGAGGTAGGATCATCAAATAATTCAATAAAAACATTTAAGTTTACACTGCTTTACACAGTTTACTGCATAATCATAAATATTCCTGGGATATGGTACTGATAGTAGGTGATATATATAATATCTTCATAATTGCGTCATGTCGTGAGATGTTACATCACATCCTGTAGAGTGAAGTACGGAACATCAGTTCTACCTATAAGTCATAAAGCAGTTAACACCTACTCTCCAAGCAGAGCTAGGGTTTCGGCTGGTTTTTAACGTGTTTTTAGGCGTTTTTGTCATGCCTTCTACTTGTGTTTGCGACACAACAAAAACGATGACAAAGTAGAAGGCATGACAAAAACGCCTAAAAACACGTTAAAAACCAGCCGAAACCCTAGCTCTGCTTGGAGAGTAGTTAACACCCTGCCCACATCCCGTACCTTAAACGTGAACCTGCCGCGCCTGTAGAGCCCGTCCCTCGGCACGATGTCCACCCCGAACTGCCGTGGGGCGCTCCCCCAGTCCTCCACCGCCGCCTGCCCCGCGGTGACCCGCTCCACGTTCCGCAGAAGCTGGTGGAACTCCTGCGCCAAGCCTGAGTACTTCATGTCGGCGTCTTCAACACGCCAAGACGGCAGGAGGAGGGTGGAAGGTAAGATGGAGACGCCAACTCAAACGTATGTACCGCGTGCGCCACGTGGAGCCGCGGCCAAAGGTTCGCCTCTCCCCGCCGACTGCTACTCGGCTTACGCCACGCGGCCGGTATTTTTAGACGTAGGCTGGGCAGGGTTCGCTGAGTTAGACGCTCCTGCAGAATATTTCACGCCATTTATAGCCGCCAGCAGCTGTTATATCCTGCAACGTTGTGCAATCTTCAATGGACTTACTGGAACGCGCTTTTGTAATGTCACACTAGGATCATACCATTCTAAGGGGTACAAGAAATATTATACCTTACAAAAGTTAGCATATCTCTTTCAGTATTATCTAACTCAACTATTTTATTCATTATTACTTCAGCATACTTATAATTATGGCAATTCTTGTTCACTTATATCATTTCAATTCTTTTTACTAGAAATTGATTTATCTAGTAAACTTGTATTACCTATCTTCTGGTTAGTGGTATAGTCTTTCCTGCACGTGACGTAATCGCGCGAAATCCTGCTGACCCTAGGTCACAGTAGGAAGAGTACACTGTCAACAACGGGGGTCTTAAATAATTTTACGAAAAAGAATGGAAACATTCGAGAAATTATATCCTAAGTATTAAGACAGTAAGATAATATCATAATATTTCGTATATTTTTATTGACAATCCTGACTCGTGGAAGTTGTACTTAGATGAAAATAATTCTCAAATTTTCACATGTGACAGTCTACCAGATGTCCCGTCATGCAGTGCGCAGAATTCCTGTAGAAAATGGCGGAAAAGATGTAAACATTTGTAAACAGTGAAGAAAACACGGCATTTCTGCTTCCTCTCAACAACTGTAACCAAGGCAACGCACCACCATGCAAGCAGAGGACGCTAGATATCTGAAAAGGTGAGTTTTGTGTAATATTGAAATATATAATGATAATTTTGGCAGGTTTTCTGAGCCGGCGCAATGCAAGTTAGCTGTCAGAATAATAATTGATTGAATTATGAATAATTCGGTAGTAAATATCATATTCTTTTTCGGTGCGTGTCTGTGTGTATTTGTGTGTGTCTGTTTGTTGTGTCTTTGTGTGTCTGTGTGTATGAATGTGTGTGTGTGAGTGTGTATCAGGGTGTCCGTCTGTGTGTGAGTTTGAGTTTGTGTGTGTCTGTGTGTGTCTGTGTGAGTGTGTATCAGTGTGTCCGTCTGTGTGTGTGTGTGTGTGTGTGTGTGTGTGTGTGTGTGTGTGTGAAATTCATTATGAATGTGCGTGTGAGTCTGACCCACTACAGCCCATAATAAGAGGTACAACAATATAAAAAGGCATAATTTGTAGTCTATCGGACTATTGTTTATCCAACTGTAAAAACCCAAGCTCCCGGGATTCATCCTCGTCCACCAGGACCTTTCCGCTCTACGTTACATCGCTCGCGGAAAAGGCCCTGGTAACACGGGGTGGCATCCATGGTTATTGCAGGTCGAGCCTCCAAAACAGCTTCAGCCAATCAGAGGGGTTAAAACCCATTTGCTTCCACTCATCGGAAGCAAACGCGCAAAGAACGCTGGGAAGCTATCAACCAATCAGGTTACGTGTTACGGCTAGCTCATTAATTATTCATGAGCTACAACTGCCGTTTGTGCCAAATAAGGGCTAGGTCATTAACTATTCATGAGGTACAACTGCCGTTTGTGCCAAATAAGGGTTAGCTCATTAATTATTCATGAGCAAGTCTCGTCGACCTGCAATAACCATGGATGCCACCCCGTGTTACCAGGGCCTTTTCCGCGAGCGATGTAACGTAGAGCGGAAAGGTCCTGGTGGACGAGGATGCCGGGATTAGAACCCGCGCCAATCCCGATCCGCACGGCTTGGGAAATCAACGTGCTAACCACTAGGCTAAAAGGTCCGGACCAGTTAGACTGGTCAGTTAGTGGAGGTTGGTCCCCACTGTTACACAACAAATATTGTAAATAAACAACAAATTTTTTTTCCCACAGGAAAGCGAAGGGCGGGAGTTTAGATGTCCACCCCACCCCTGACTGTTCTTGTTGTTTTTACAGCTTTGTTGTTGTTGTTGTTGATAGGAAAGTGAAGGGAGGAGGAATAGACGTCCACCCAACGGAGAAAGCCCTGATCGTGCACTATGAGGTGGAAGCGACCATCCTGGGGGAGTTGGGAGATCCCATGTTGGGGGAGAGGAAGGAGTGTCAGAAAGTGTAAGCACAGAATATTAGTACTCCTGTAGTGTAGACAGGCTACAGAAAGTGTAAGCACAGAATATTAGTACTCCTGTAGTGTAGACAGGCTACAGAAAGTGTAAGCACAGAATATTAGTACTCCTGTAGTGTAGACAGGCTACAGAAAGTGTAAGCACAGAATATTAGTACTCCTGTAGTGTAGACAGGCTACAGAAAGTGTAAGCACAGAATATTAGTACTCCTGTGGTGTAGACAGGCTACAGAAAGTGTAAGCACAGAATATTAGTACTCCTGTGGTGTAGACAGGCTACAGAAAGTGTAAGCACAGAATATTAGTACTCCTGTAGTGTAGACAGGCTACAGAAAGTGTAAGCACAGAATATTAGTACTCCTGTAGTGTAGACAGGCAACAGAAAGTGTAAGCACAGAATATTAGTACACCTGTAGTGTAGACAGGCTACAGAAAGTGTAAGCACAGAATATTAGTACTCCTGTAGTGTAGACAGGCTACAGAAAGTGTAAGCACAGAATATTAGTACTCCTGTGGTGTAGACAGGCAACAGAAAGTGTAAGCACAGAATATTAGTACTCCTGTGGTGTAGACAGGCTACAGAAAGTGTAAGCACAGAATATTAGTACACCTGTAGTGTAGACAGGCTACAGAAAGTGTAAGCACAGAATATTAGTACTCCTGTAGTGTAGACAGGCTACAGAAAGTGTAAGCACAGAATATTAGTACTCCTGTAGTGTAGACAGGCAACAGAAAGTGTAAGCACAGAATATTAGTACACCTGTAGTGTAGACAGGCTACAGAAAGTGTAAGCACAGAATATTAGTACTCCTGTAGTGTAGACAGGCTACAGAAAGTGTAAGCACAGAATATTAGTACAGTCAAACCTGCCTAGGCGACCACCTTTTCAACGCGACCACCTGGCCATGGCGACCGCTTTTTCTCGGTCCCGAAAATTTTCCCCATAGGCACAAGCATTAAGCTGCCTGCCCAAGGCGACCACCCGTCCAACGCGACCGCGACCGCCACGAATTGGGACCGCACAGAGCACAGTCCCTGCCCATGGCGGCCGCCTAATTTTCAAGCGTGTGTTTTGTGTCCGGTGTTCTCTGTCCCCTGGCTCCTCAGAGGGCATGGGCGCCACTCCCTGACCGTCACCCGGTGCTGGGGGACGGCGAGTGGTGACATCGGATCATTTTACTGTCAGATTTCACGGAAATGTTTTCAAGACTTTGAAGGACAAAAATAAGGCCAAAAATATATGGAATAGCAATGTTATAGCATCGATTCCTCCATGAAGTGTTTTAATAAAACGTTCCCCCTATAAACATTGTAAAGACAAATGTTTGTGATGTTGTTGTGCCTATCGTAATCTTATAGTTTACCGCAAACTCAGTTCGGTTTAAACTCAATTTTCAGAACGAATACGTAGTGCATGGCGTCAAAAAGTCAGATTTCACAGAAACTACTATCTATTTCTTGTATTTTCAACAAAAATGTGTCTGTGTCTTACTAAACTCCGCCGAAAAATGACTTCGCGGCGGACAAAACATCGGGCGAGAAATGTTGTTCCTCGGTCCCGACGCCATCTTGGATTTGGGGCGGCCCGGATTTGGCGTACCGCTGACCTTTCTAAAACACGATGCTTTTGTGTATGAACATTTACGAATACTCTGGTTATTTATGAAAATTGATATTCTTATTTTCTTTTTATTTCCATGAATCTCACAAGCCTTTATTGGACGCTGTGCGTTCTGCTGCACTGACTAATACCTTTCGATGCGGTCGCACAGAGCTTGGCGGCGCGACGAAATCACACCGTTCCGTTTTCATCTTTAGTTGTCAGATCGAATACTTTTTGCCCCTTTTATCCAGCGGTCGTTGCCCCAAAAAAGGCTGCGGCCAGCAGGTGTTTTCTAGGGATTTGTCTTAGGCCTTAAAACTTCGATGATGTGCGTGTGTGTGTGTGTATTATTCAATGTAACGTGTGAATGCGGGAGGGCGATGCGAGGCATCGATTTGTAGCCATTGTTTTGTAGTCAAAATTATGACGAAAATTTGTTCACGATGTAGCGGTATACAATTATTACAACGATAACGGAAAATGTATTTTTTGTAGGATCTTTCTGTCAATGAGAATTGAACCTGGTGGGGGTCGCGCTGTCTAAATTCACATAATTTTCCATCCATTTACGTTCTGTATTTGAAAACCTCGACCTGGAAACATGTTTGTGGAATCCTCTTCATGGCGACCACCTGTCCATCGCGACCGTTTTTGCTCGGTCCGCCGGGTGGTCGCCTTGGGCAGGTTTGACCTCCTGTAGTGTAGACAGGCTACAGAAAGTGTAAGCACAGCTTAGTACTCCTGTAGTGTAGACAGGCTACAGAAAGTGTAAGCACAGAATATTAGTACTCCTGTAGTGTAGACAGGCTACAGAAAGTGTAAGCACAGAATATTAGTACTCCTGTAGTGTAGACAGGCTACAGAAAGTGTAAGCACAAAGTATTAATACACCTGGAGTGTAGACAGGCTACAGAAAGTGTAAGCACAGAGTAGTACTCCTGTAGTGTAGACAGGCTACAGAAAGTGTAAGCACAGAATATTAGTACACCTGTAGTGTAGACAGGCTACAGAAAGTGTAAGCACAGAATATTAGTACACCTGTAGTGTAGACAGGCTACAGAAAGTGTAAGCACAGAATATTAGTACACCTGTAGTGTAGACAGGCTACAGAAAGTGTAAGCACAGAATATTAGTACACCTGTAGTGTAGACAGGCTACAGAAAGTGTAAGCACAGAATATTAGTACACCTGTAGTGTAGACAGGCTACAGAAAGTGTAAGCACCGCTCCATTACAACTCCTGTAGTGTAGACAGGCTACAGAAAGTGTAAGCACAGAATATTAGTACTCCTGTAGGCTGTAGTGTAGACAGGCTACAGAAAGTGTAAGCACAGAATATTAGTACTCCTGTAGTGTAGACAGGCTATCAGCTAGAGAAAACAAAGAAATTAGACGCCCTCTTTTTTCAGGGGACATCCAGAGGACACCCTGTTTCTAATATGTAATAGTACTAGCGTGCATAGTCCAGTGGTTAGCGACTCTACCTCTGGACCAAAAGGTTGTGAGTTTGAATCCCAGCTGTTGTCGCTGACTAGTCTCCAAGCAGACCAACGGGTTGCAAAGACCGTATCCAACTGGCAGAAGGAGTTTTTATTGCATATTGGATACGGTCTTTGCAATCCGTTGGTCTGCTTGGAGACAAGTCACTGACCCAACATGAGCGCTATTGGATGGAAAGGGTTGCAGTCCTTAAGACGGGACGTTAAGACGTGGTCCACATACTTGTTGAAAAGAGCTAGGGGAATTTCTCCAGTACCATGAACCTGTAAATACTGTACGTAGCGTCTGTCTCTGTCATGACCAGTGGAAGAGTAGCTCTTCAGTGAGCCAAACTGGTTCGAGATCTCTTCTAAGTTCTACTTTTACTTTCACAAACTGTATTGAAAAAGGAAGTTTGTGAATGCTTGACGATGTGTCACATTTCTGACCTTCCTCAGGATCAAGGTCAAACACCTGAACCAGAACAGCAACATCGCGCTGCTGGCGCGGGAGATCGTGGAGAAGTGTAAGCTGATCCACCCCAGCAAACTCCCCGAGGTGGAACAGCTGCTGTACTACCTACAGAACCGCAAGGACGCGCCCCCCTCCCCAGGTGGGGTCGTTTGTTTGTTTGTTTGTTTGTTTGTTTGTAAGCTGTTCCATTCATAATTCCATAAGCACAACTTTACATGTTGTATAAGGTAATGCCCTAATCCCATCATCCCTTGCAAGCCTAACTGATGGTAACCTGATATGTTCTCCAGCTGACAAGAAGGGGTCGTCGACCTTCACAGGACAGCTGAAGGACCCGCCGCCCTTCGATGGCATGGAGGTCAGTTTTGTTTTCGAGAAGTAATTCTAAAAGATGGTGTGTTGTTTGGGCAGCACTGTCTCCAGGACCCTCCATTCTAGGATGGCAATTTTGCTTGTTGGGACAGGAAAAGATCCGTCCGAAAAATCTGAGCGCCGTGAAGAAACAGAGGAAAAATGTATTTTCTAACCTGAGAATGACAGATTCAAGATTTAAGTAAATGGGCTGCAAAACAATGACTGGGACAGAAAAAATTCAAAGCAGGAGACAGCCCTGCTCTTACGCAGATGAGTTTAAGGTTAAACTTTCTTATTTTTCTTGCTACGACTCATAAAACAAGACCCTTAATTTTTCCTGTGTTTGTGAGAGACTGTTGTTTAATTAATTCCAGGTTGACGAGGTGGCCAACATTAACGACCTTGATGACTACATGGAGCTGCTGTACGAGGATGTGCCGAAGAAAGTCCACGGTTCTGCGCTAATTCTGCAACTGTCCCGTAACCCTGACAACCTTGAAGAACTGGTGCAGAACGGTACGTAACCATGACAACCTTGACGAATTTGTGCAGAATGGTAAGTGACCATGACAACCTGGAAGAACTGGTGCAGAATGGTAAGTAACCATGACAACCTGGAAGAACTGGTGCAGAACGGTAAGTAACCATGACAACCTTGAAGAACTGGTGCAGAACGGTAAGTTACCATGACAACCTTGAAGAACTGGTGCAGAACGGTAAGTAACCATGACAACCTTGAAGAACTGGTGCAGAACGGTAAGTAACCATGACAACCTTGAAGAACTGGTGCAGAATGGTAAGTAACCATGATAACCTTGAAGAACTGGTGCAGAATGGTAAGTAACCATGACAACCTTGAAGAACTGGTGCAGAACCGTAAGTAACCATGACAACCTTGAAGAACTGGTGCAGAATGGTAAGTAACCATGACAACCTTGAAGAACTGGTGCAGAATGGTAAGTAACCATGACAACCTTGAAGAACTGGTGCAGAATGGTAAGTAACCATGACAACCTTGAAGAACTGGTGGGGAACGGTAAGTAACCATGACAACCTTGAAGAACTGGTGGGGAACGGTACGTCACGACAGTTTAAAACGGAAAAGTTATTTTGATGCAAATTTTTTTGTCCTAAAAGATTAGCCTTACAGGTTACAGGATACTCTTTAGTGTCATCAGTTTGGCGTAACAGTTAGGGTGTTGGAACCAATATGTTCTGGGTTCGATACTCGCCATGCCCCAACATTGTGCCCTTCGGAAAGATACTCTACGATATTCCTACCATGACGGTAGAGTGACGCTCACCGAGCCTCTTCACTTAATCTGTCAGAAGTGTGCAAACAGGGCTCGAAATACTGGGTGCATGTGCACCTGTGCGCACCCAAAATTGGAGCTGTGCACCTAATTTTTGACTGTGGGTGCACCAGTGCACCTAGATATTTTTGCATGCTATCGGGTTAAGGTACTATTGTACACTAGTATACAGAATATTCTTGAAATGTAAGTATAAGAAAAGCATGATAACTTTTTGCTGTACTTTATTTGACGTATAGTTTGTTTGAAATTTCGAAGTTAGCTATAAGATTACAGATTGAAGTTCTTCAGAGAGACAGCAGCGTTAAACTTTGTAATTATATTTTGCTGACGTTCAACTTTATTTTATCTAGTGCACCCAAAATTCTTTCTGTGCACCCAATTTTTGGGGTTGGGTGCACCAGTGCACCTATTCCCAAAGATGAATTTCGAACCCTGGTGCAAAAAAAACCCACACGGATTTGATGCTCCAGTGTGTTAACATCTGCACGTTTGCCACCATAGCCATAAAATGTTTTGAAATCTCCCATAAACATACAAGACTGTTTTTCCTCGGAAAGAGCCAACAGCGACTGTTTGTAACCTAACGTCTGCTTCATGTGGTGAAAAGTAAGTTTAAATCTGAATTTTTGTCGTTTCCTGCCGTTGCAGAAAACATCCTGAGCGCGTTGGCGCGGGTTCTACGGGAGGACTGGAAACGTAGCACGGAGCTCGCCACAAATATCATCTACGTCTTCTTCTGCTTCTCAAGTTTCTCCCAGTTCCACCCGGTTATATCTCACTACAAGGTAGGAAACAAACAAACAAACAAACATCATGTCGTCAGTTCCACTCTGTCAACTCCCACTGCATGGATAGAAAGCAGGCTTTTTTCAGTGATTAGTAGATTTTCAATGATTTAACTCTCACTAAAAGGTTTGGAAAACGGGACATAAAAGGATTTCTCCACTAGCCTATAGCTAGCTTTCTTCCTAGTTGTATGTAGTAACTGAGGCTCCAACACTTCCCCGTTACTAAGTAAGCAATTTGATTCTTGCAAATATCTCTTTAACGAAATATGCTGACAGAATTAGTACTAACTGAAGTACTCGGACCTAGAGGTATGTTTGCTGTTTCAGATGAAGGATGACTATGTTATATCCGACTGTCCAATACTAGGTGCACAAGCAGTGATAGAATCACTCACTCACTCTCCTCCATAGCTTAGTCAGCCGTCGGGGCAGCATGGCTCTCAGTAAAAGCTCTCCACTGTTGGCGGTCTTCCGCCTGTCTGATCATCTGGTCGGCTGAATAACTGGTCCACTCCTTTAGATCTGAGATCCACGACCGACGGGGACGTCATCGAGGCCGCGCACCCTCCGCTTTTCCCTGAAGGATTGTGTGTGCAAGAGTGCCTTTCGCCCTAGACACATGCCCGAACCACTGCAGTTTTTCTTTTTGTCAATTACATTTTCTTCTTTGCCCCCCCCCCCAAGATCGGAGCGCTGTGTATGGACATCATCAGACAGGAGCTGGATAAACACGACTTGTGGAAATCTGAACTCGAGAAAAAGAAGAAAATTCATATCCTTCTTAAAGCTGTTTTTATTTCTGTTCCATATTAAAGTGTTAATATATATTTACTGCAATGACATATTGATAGTGAACTGTAATTGGATCGCCGCGTATGCCATACCAAGTCATTGGATATGAATGACATAATAGGTTCTAGATCAAACACGCCTTTAAGCCACACCAATTTAACTTCTTGGTTAACAGAATTTTTGAAAAAATGCTAGATTGGAAAATCAACATGAAAACAGAATCTCAGAGGAGAGTTTGTACTTTGGTGCACACAGTTTCAGGGAGTGAACAGGGTTAGGTGCAAGTTTTCACCCCAGCTTTTTGTTTTAATGATGTCCTTGTGCTAAAATTGAAAAAAAGTCTGTTAACCAAGAAATTAAATTGGCCATTTTTTTTCTGACAAGGTCTGTTTCTTGACAGTTGTTTATGATGTCTTTTTAGTCAGCATTGAACAGAAATATGTAAAAATGCTGCTTGTTAATCTACTATACAACTTGTCTTGAGTATCATTTGGAAGTTTGTCTTAATTTTCTCCATAGATGAATCACAAGAGTCAATTTTACATTGCCTATTAGTAACTTCCTGTGAGTTAAGTGTGGTCTAGAATAGTATTCTCCAGGACTTCCTTAACTCTCCTTACTTGAAGAAAAGCCAGACAGCGGTTCGACCAAGAAGGATTATGAGAAGAGTCTTAAGAAGTTTGAGAGTCTTGTGAAGAAACAGGAGCAGCTGATGAGAGGTGAGGTCATGGCAAGGTCACTTGTAGGTCATGTCAAAGTCTCTTGTAGGTCATTGCAAGGTCACTGTTCTTGTAATTAAATTTCTTTAAGTTTAAGAAGTAGCTCTTGGGACAAACGTTTGCTTGATTTTGCCCAGCTTTTCTTCCTAGTGTCTGCAGCTGTGAAACCAATAAGTCACTACTTTCTGTCCTGTCCACCGATCTCCTGAATCAGCAGACGAATAAAAAGCTAACTTCTGTTCTGTCCCCCAGTGTCTGAATCAGCAAACAAATGACATGCCAACTTCTGTCCCATCCCCCGTGTCTGAATCAGAGAAGAAACGACATGCTAACTTCTGTCCCATCCCCCCAGTCTGAATCAGCAGACAAATGACATGCTAACTTCTGTCCCATCCCCCGTGTCTGAATCATAGAACAAACGACATGCTAACTTCTGTCCCATCCCCCGAGTCTGAATCAGCAGACAAATGACATGCTCACTTCTGTCCCATTCCCCAGTGTCTGAATCAGATGATAAATAACATGCTAGCTTCTGTCCCACCCTCCTAACTGACCTAAGTGTCTGAATCAGCGGACGAATGACATGATAACTTCTGTCCCATCCCCCGAGTCTGAATCAGAAAACAAATGACATGCTAACTTCTGTCCCATCCCCCTGTGTCCGAATCAGCAGACAAATGACATGCTATCTTCTGTCCCATCCCCTGTGTCTGAATCAGAAAACAAACGACATGCTAACTTCTGTCCCATCCCCAGTGTCTGAATCAAAGGATGAATAACATGCTAACTTCTGTCCCATCCCTCCAGTATCTGAATCATATATTCATAGGACAAATGACATGCTAACTTCTGTCTTGTCCCCCGGGGTCTGAATCAGCAGACAAATGACATGCTCACTTCTGTCCCATCCCCGTGTCTGAATCAGCAGACAAATGACATGCTAACTTCTGTCCCATTCCCCATGGTCTGAATCAGAGAACAAGCGACATGCTAACTTCTGTCCCATCCCCCGAGTCTGAATCAGCAGACAAATGACATGCTAACTTCTGTCCCATCCCCCGAGTCTGAATCAGCAGACAAATGACATGCTAACTTCTGTCCCACCCCCCAGTGTCTTTCTACATGCTGTTGAACCTGGCTGAAGACTACAAAGTGGAGATGAAGATGCGAAACAAGTCCATCATTCAGGTGCTGATTCGCACCCTGGAGAGGGACAACTTTGAGCTGCTGATTCTGGTGGTGTCCTTCTTGAAGAAGCTCAGTATCTATGTGGAGAACAAGAACGACATGGTGGGTTAGTTCTGGGGAGTTTAGGGACTAAGGCAGCTTAATTTGTAGAGAGAGAGAGATCTTTATTGACACAACAAAAGCACAGCGACTTTCGTAAAGTCTACTACATACATACATATATGCAATATTGTTAGTGGTACCTGTACATTTGAACTGATGTGATACATTTATTATACACGTACCTTGTTGAAAAGCGGTGTTGTGGCCAAAAAGGTATTTGAGGTAAAATAAAGGCTTTTAGTTTTACTTTAGTTTAACATTATATCAAAGAGCGATGATGTTTAAAATGCTTCACATACACATTAAAAGTGGAAAATCAAACAATGAAATGGCAACCTGGCCTGATGATTTGAGTAGTTTCTTTCTATCCAAATGCTGGAGTGTAGTTTTAGCTTTTTGTGTCATCCTTGTCTGTGAGTCCAGTCCGATGTGATGTGAGGGATAAGTAAACCTTGTCTGTGAGTCCAGTCTAATGACTGATGTGATGTTTTCCTCCCCTCCAGGCAGAGCAGGATGTGGTGGAGAAACTGGCCAGACTCATCCCCTGTGATCATGAGGTACTTACCCTGGAACCTTGCTGTTATTTCTAAACCAGACCCATCAGTATATTGTAGGATCAGCTTCCACAGTACAATTTTTGTGTACGTTTACAGCGTCTCTTTGATATACTAAATGTACTATTTTCATTTTTAGAAACTTCTATTCAAAATCAAAGTGTCTTAAACCTTAAACGTGCTGACTGTTGACTGCAAACTTTTTGTCATTTCAAGGGTAATTGAATTGCTCTTAAGATCTTTTGGTTCGTTTTCCCACAATCAGTTGAGAAGAATACTAGCTGCCTAATCGTCACTCTCTGTCTGTGTTCAAGTCTCGAATACCGACATATTCTTAATGAAGGATACTTGAGATGTGTGAAATCCTGGCTGACATGTTTGTTTGTTTGTTTGTTTGTTTGTTGTCCCAGGACCTGCTGAACATCACTCTGCGTCTGCTCTTGAACCTGTCCTTTGACACCGACATGAGAGGCAAGGTCGTCAAAGTTGGCCTCCTGCCAAAACTCACCGCCCTCATCAGTACGTTTAATTTTAAATTTTAAACTTTTTTAACGAGTTTTGCTCAATAAAATCATAACCACCTCTTGGCACATAACTTACACTCACTGAAGCAGCATCTCTCCTCCCTAAGTCAGAAATATCAACCTTAGGCAAGCCTGACTAACTAACTCAATAGGCGAGGCAGGAATTGGCCAGAATGGTTTTGATCCACTCATTCCAGGAAGGACCGCTACTCTTTATGATAAGTCCAGTTCACTACTCGTATTCTATTACCTGTTTGGTTCACTTCAGTCTTACAGTTAGTGTCACACTCTGAATGACTGTTGGCAAAATTTGTTGATCGTCAGAAGATTGCCAAAGAGTTTTGCTGTCATGCCACATGCCACATTATATGTAGTGTATTTGATATTCATATCACACGAAAACCAATGAATGGTTGTGTTGTGTAGCTTGTTCAACATATGAACAAATGGCATGTTGTTGTGTTGTTTATTTATTGTTGTTGTTGTTGTGTTCTAGATAACGAGAACCACCGAGTGGTTGTGCTGTGCATCCTGTACCACATCAGCATGGACGACCGGTGCAAGTCCATGTTCACCTACACAGACTGCATCCCTGTGGTGAGTATGGACTTGACAGTAGGTCTCAGTACGGTTCCATGATTGTGGTAGAATCAAAACATGTTTGAAGATAAGAAATATTGGAAGAGAAATGCCTGCACAGGTGCTGACGGCCCCTTCACACAGGTATGAGGCAGGTTTGTTGATTGGTCAAAGCAAGATTTTTTCAGCATCCAAGGCAGCATGTGTTGCAAGTTAACAAGGTGTCTAATTTGGGGCATCCTATCTTTTGTGTCTCACCTGTTGCCTCACCTGTATTATCTCACCTGTCCTGTCCAGGTGATGAAGATGGTGCTGGAGTGCCCTGATAAGCAGGTAGACCTGGAACTCGTGGCCCTGTGTATAAACCTGTATTGTCTCACCTGTTGTCTTACCTGTCCTGTCCAGGTAATGAAGATGGTGCTGGAGTGTCCAGATAAGCAGGTGGACCTGGAGCTCGTGGCCCTGTGTATAAACCTGTATTGTCTCACCTGTTGCCTCACCTGTATTGCCTCACCTGTACTATCTCACCTGTCCTGTCCAGGTGATGAAGATGGTCCTGGAGTGTCCTGATAAGCAGGTGGACCTGGAGCTCGTGGACCTGGAGCTCGTGGCTCTGTGTATAAACCTGTATTGTCTCACCTGTTGTCTCACCTGTTGCCTCACCTGTCCTGTCCAGGTAATGAAGATGGTTCTGGAGTGTCCTGATAAGCAGGTAGACCTGGAGCTTGTTGCCCTGTGCATAAACCTGTATTGTCTCACCTGTTGTCTCACCTGTTGCCTCACCTGTCCTGTCCAGGTAATGAAGATGGTTCTGGAGTGTCCTGATAAGCAGGTAGACCTAGAGCTCGTGGCCCTGTGCATAAACCTGTAGTGTCTCACCTGTTGTCTCACCTCTTATCTCACCTGTCCTGTCCAGGTAATGAAGATGGTTCTGGAGTGTCCTGATAAGCAGGTAGACCTGGAACTCGTTGCCCTGTGTATAAACCTGTCCATCAACAAGCGGAACGCCCAGCTGGTGTGCGAGGGCAGCGGGCTCAAGCTGCTGATGAAGAGGGCCTTCAAGACGAAGGACCCGCTCCTCATGAAGATGATCCGCAACATCTCGCAGCACGACGGGCCCACCAAGAACATGTTTGTGGTGAGGATGGGGATGTTTTAGCTGTAGTACCAATGGTAGAAGCTAGAGGGCATTGCATCTCCCAGCATTGTGGGCACACCAAGAACATGTTTGTGGTGAGGATGATTTAGCTGTAGTACCAATGGTAGAAGCTAGAGGGCACTTCATCTCGCAGCACGACGGGCCCACCAAGAACATTCTTGTGGTGAGATGATGTTTTAGCTGTAGTACCAATAGTAGAAGCTAGAGGGCACTGCAGGCTAGATCTTGTGTTTCTAAGCAGTGTTGAACATCTCCAGGCAGGATGGACCGACCAAGAACATGTTTGTGGTGAGAGGATGATGTTTTACCTGTAGTACCAATGGTAAAAGCTAGGGGGCACTGCTGACCTGTTTTGCAGTCATTCTTTGCACTGTTCCAACCAGACCGATGTTGTCACACAGGAATATGTTGCTGATCTGTTGTTGTTACACAGGAGTATGTAGCTGATCTGGCCAACGCCATCAAGAACTGCGAGGATGACGACTTCGTTATCGAGTGCCTGGGCATCCTGGGTAATCTGACCATTCCCGACCTGAACTATGAACTCCTGCTGCAGGAGTACGACCTGGTGTCCTTCATAAAGGACAAACTCAAACCAGGTAGGTGCATTCTGGGTAACCTGACCTATGAACTTTGAACTCTGACCTCACAGCTGACGATGTTAACGTTGGGAGTTAAGAAAAACAAACTTTGTTTCGCAAATTTGTTTTGTTGTTGTTTACAGGAAATGCAGAGGACGACGTTGTGTTAGAGACAGTGATTCTGGTGGGCACAGTGTCCACAGATGAAGACTGTGCCGCCATGCTGTCCAAGGCTGGAGTCATCCAACAACTCATCGACCTGCTGAACGGTGAGTGTCATTGATGGTGATGATGATTTATGATGATGATTGATGATGGTAATTGTGATGATGATGATGATGATGATGATGGAGAATAAGCTTACCAAGTCTGGTTACCAGACTATTCAGGCAGCTCAGGTTGGTAGCTGATAGAATATTTGAGTACAGCCCTAACAAAAGTAGCAGACAGTTCACTGATGTTGGCGTCTTTGTTTTCAAGAGTACTCCAATATCCCTTTTCATAACCTGCTGTCTGATGAATGTTTTTTTTGCGTTTCTTTCCCTCCCAGCGAAACAAGAAGACGACGAGGTTGTTCTGCAGATCGTGTATGTGTTCTACCAGATGATTTTCCACGAGGCGACACGAGAGGTCATTATTAAGGACACTCGTATCCTTTAGCTGGGCAGGTGAACTATGGAGCTGGGGGTTTGATGTTTTTCTGGAGTCAAAGTGTTTATCTTTTTCTAAAAGATTTGAAACAGAACTGTGTTCTGAAAAAGGCTGTAAAGACTTTGAATCTCTGAGGAATCTCAAGTCGAGTGTTTGGACACAGGTATCGATGGAACGCTCCTGGTGATAGAACTATTGTACATGTAGGGCTTCTAATGCAGGACCCTTGAATTTAAGGAACAATTTTCCAAAATCATTGACCAAACTTAGACCAAGGCCAGTCTCAAATTGAAGTTAGTTCCTCCCTCCTGCCAAAGAAACACACCTATTCTTTGTTGTTTAAACTTTTTTCTGCTTCCTAACCCTATAAGCAATAGTGAATTGGTAACTTCAGTCTGATAAGTTATTAAATGAATCAGCCTAGTTCCTGCAGTGTTTGACCCTTAACCTTTCCCAGAAGCCTCTGCGTACCTGATTGACCTGATGCATGACAAGAACGCTGAGATCAGGAAGGTGTGCGACAACACGCTGGACATCATCGCGGTGAGTTGGTACTCACACTCGTAGCTCTACTCTCTGTCATACTCTACTCTAGGTTTACATCTTTAGGATACCCTATGTCTGTCTGTCTGGTATCTCTGTTTGAATGTACGTTGTACAGGAAGATCAGGAAGGCGTGTTACAACACGCTGGACATCATCGCGGTGAGTTGGTACTCACACTCGTAGCTCTACTCTCTGTCATACTCTACTCTAGGTCCACATCTTTAGGATACCCTGTGTCTGTCTGGTATCTCTGTTTGAATGTACGTTGTACAGGAAGATCTGTGGGTGACAACACCATGGACACCATCACGATGACTTGGTACTCACACTCGTAGCTCTACTCTAGGTCCACATCTTTAGGATACCCTGTGTCTGTCTGGTATCTCTGTTTGAATGTACGTTGTACAGGAAGATCTGTGGGTGACAACACCATGGACACCATCACGATGACTTGGTACTCACACTCGTAGCTCTACTCTAGGTCCACATCTTTAGGATACCCTGTGTCTGTCTGGTATCTCTGTTTGAATGTACGTTGTACAGGAAGATCTGTGGGTGACAACACCATGGACACCATCACGATGACTTGGTACTCACACTCGTAGCTCTACTCTAGGTCCACATCTTTAGGGTGCCCCCGTGTCTGTCTGGTATCTCTGTTTGAATGTACGTTGTACAGGGGGATGAGGAAGGTGTGTTACAAAACGCTCGACATCATAGCGGTGAGTTGGTACTCACACTCGTAGCTCTACTCTCTGTCATACTCTACTCTGGGTCCACATCTTTAGGATACCCTGTGTCTGTCTGGTATCTCTGTTTGAATGTACGTTGTACTGGGAGATCAGGAAGGTGTGCGACATCATCGCGATGAGTTGGTACTCGCACTCGTAGCTCTACTCTAGGTCCACATCTTTAGGATACCCTGTGTCTGTCTGGTATCTCTGTTTGAATGTACATTGTACAGGGGGATGAGGAAGGTGTGTTACAGCACGCTGGACATCATCGCGATGAGTTGGTACTCGCACATGTAGTTCTACTCTGTAAAGTCTGTCTGTTTGTCTGGTATCTCTGTTTAAATGTACATTGTACAGGGAGATCAGGAAGGTGTGCGACAAAACGCTCAACATCATCGCCGTGAGTTGGTACTCAGACTCGTAGCTCTACTCTATAGGTCCACATCTGTAGGGTGCCCTGTGTCTGTCTGGTATCTCTGTTTGAATGTACGTTGTACAGGGGGATGAGGAAGGTGTGCGACAAAACGCTCAACATCATCGCCGTGAGTTGGTAGTCGCACTCGTAGCTCTACTCTGGGTCCACATCTTTAGGATACCCTGTGTCTGTCTGGTATCTCTGTTTGGATGTACAATGTACAGGAAGATCTGTGTGTGACAACACGCTGGACATCATTGCGGTGAGTTGGTACTCGCACTCGTAGCTCTACTCTATAGGTCCACATCTTTAGGATACCCTGTGTCTGTCTGGTATCTCTGTTTGGATGTACGTTGTACAGGAAGATCTGTGTGTTACAGCACGCTCGACATCATCGCGATGAGTTGGTACTCACACTCGTAGCTCTACTCTCTGTCATACTCTACTCTATAGGTCCACATCTTTAGGATACCCTGTGTCTGTCTGGTATCTCTGTTTGGATGTACGTTTTACAGGAAGATCTGTGTGTGACAACACCCGGCCTGGACACCGTTGCGATGAGTTTATAGTGCTTTCAATTGACTTGTAGCTCTTCTCTTGCAATATGTTGATTTGGTGTATCTGTTTAGCTATGTGATTTAAGCGCAAGGTAACCGTTACTCAAGCAACAGTGAACTGGATGGATTTTGGACAGGTGCTTCTCAATGAGTAACAGTTACTGTTACCTCGCATATCTTATTACTTGGATGTCTATCTTTCATGACAGGTAGGAAGAATGCTGGACGTCAATCACTGCTTGAACAGACAGATTTCCGAGTTGAAAACCTGTGTATACCTGCTAGGAAATTCCTAATTTCCACGGGTTTCAATGAGTTCCCACAGTGAAAATGCGATGTGTCCCTTTTGGGGAACCTATGCACATCTGTGTAAACGGACCATTTGCGTGTACACTTTGTGTCCTTCGATGAAAACCTGTGCGCACAAGTGTGTAAACGTGTGGACATGTGTGGAAATTACATGTGTCGGCCTTTGTGTGCCAACGAGTGGTGCATAATTTAGCAGTAATTATCGCGTAATTATCACCTAATTATCTCCCCAGTTGGTCTAACCACGCGGCCCGTCCAGACACATCTGGGTACTCATTCAAAACACCTTTTGTCATTGAAAGTAGCGTCGTTGCTATGCTACTACGCCCGGAACCCCCCCCCCCCCCCCGGGACACCCCCTGCCCCCTCCCAGCCCCCTGCCCTATACCACCTCGTCATACCGAAAGCAAACGGAATCATTGTTCGTAAAGATTGACATTTTATTCACTTAATTAGAGATAAACAACAACCAATACATTCCAGCCGATACATTCTCTCAATTACATACATTTACATTTACACATGCAGTCTTTTAAAACGTTCACAGTTACACACAGACTAAGCTAACAATACCAAGACAAAAGGTGAAAACGTACGAAGTGTCTGAATGAAAATTAACAAAAGAATACAGATACATTTAACATTATTTCAAAACATGTACAAAACTCTAACAAATCTATTAGGTTAACAGCTACATGCATTGATAAGTTCGAATTCTACATGGATTTCAAATGTTGTTGTCTACAATTCTGTCTAACTGCTGCCCTCTAGAGGCAGAAAGTCATCGTTTTCATCGAACTGAGGCAGTCAGGCTGAACTGTCCAGTGGCGCAGTAGTGTCAGGCTAAAACCTAGCCGCACGGTCCGTATGACTCGTCGCTCGTTGCTTTACTGTATCCAGACACGCCGCTGCAATGTCCACATTCTTCATCCGACACGGGTTGAAAAGTCCGGGGCGAAGCCGTAGTCAAAAGTCCGGACTGTCTTGCTTTACCAAGGAGGTCATTTGTCCATATAACCTCCGTGGCTTTACAAGGAAGTCACAAATGTAGCTTCCTAGCTGTCGCGATGTTCTGTGTTCAAACGCCGTGCATCAGTCTTATCGTAGAATAGAAATCAGGCTCAAAATAATCCCAGGCAGGAGTCAAATAACCCACGCTAGTATCAAGACACAGAGATAGCAACAACACACATCTGCACATCTCAAATACAAACTGAAAGATTTGAAAATGGTGACAAGAACCTTGATTGGTCACTGCTTTTTAAACCACGTGCTAACCGAGAAATACTATTGGATATCCCTTTTTTTACTAGAATTTGCATTGACACAGACATAATTACTTGTGAAACACCGTGTATGTCCATTGCATACATTCAGATTTGAGCAGCCTGATTACTAGTTTTTCACAAATTAACAATACCTGCAAAGGACGGTGTTAAAACATGCGGCCGTGTCTTATGAATAATGACGACAGCCTGATAAATTAGTAGGTTAACAGTAAAAGTTGCAAGTAAATCGTTCTATCGACGATATAACCGGCGAGGAAATTAGAATACATCAAGTCAAATATATAACATGTCATGTTCCAAAACATCATTTACTAAAAGGCAATGGACGCCATTCAGTGCAAGGTGAACATGTTACATGTATGTGTGTGTGTTTTACGGAGACACGGACCTATGTCGATAATAGTTCGCGTGTGACGTAGTTAATCTTTCTATTAATCAAAGTGATACACATAGCAGTCTAGATTCATGTGACTTGAACGAACATCACAGTCGGTACAGAAAATTAATGCAGAAATATAAGATTTACGTTCAGTTTTTTGTCGCCCTTGTCATAGAAACAAAAGCCCAGACAGCACAATACACATCAAATCGGTGTTTATTTTTGCAACGGGCAAATATGACTCTTTCACAAAAGCACAGATTCAAATCAACTCGTAGATCATAGACCCAAATACAGAAGATCGCGAATGGTCGATAATAAACTAACTTCGCCGGGCTACAGTGAGAATATTTGCTTGCAAGTTGAACCCTCTCTCCGTAGCCGACTCCCCTAACATACTATTCAATCCTTGATCTATTTGGCCAATTTCTACTATTATCCCCAGTCATCCTCGGGGCCTTTTAGAGGCTATGTCGATGACGTACGGTCCAGGTTTGGGGATAAGGTTTCGAACCCAAATCACCCGTATATTTTATACCTATGGAGCAGTGACGTGAAACAAGAACTTCAATGTTAGATATCGAGTTCTGTGGTTTGGGAACAATGATATGCTAATAATACTCCGCGTGGGTACGTCGTCTTGTCTTTGTTTACAACGTGACTCAGGCTTAGAGTCAGACAAATGGGAGTCAAAATTGCACCAAGAGACGCCAATGTTTGAAATGAAAACGCAAAGCAGGCAATATCCTGGAGTTCTCCTTAATCAACGACTCCGACCCATACGTCAATGTTCATAAGAGTGAAATCATGAGAGCATTCGTTTTGTTTTCAATACAACGCCATGCCACACATTTAATGCGTTATCGTTTGGCACCAGTACAGTATTCTAGGCTTTCCCGATTATGTAACGAATTAGACACGTATCAGGGGTTTACACAATGAGGTTTTAAAAAATCATAGGTTAACGTCATTTTACCCAGGGCAAAAAGTTTAAACAATTACTCAGGCAAGGCGCTCCTTGCTCGAGGTAAATTTTCACGCACTTCACACGTCTCTATTATCATGGTTAATTATTCCCGGCACGAGATGTTTCCTAAGGTGGGAAACTTTGGACACTTTGTGTGCACTTTTGTGTGCACATGTGTCCAATCTTGGTGACACGGGTGAAGGAAAGCCGTGTACACAGCAAGGAAATGTTGGGTTTCACCATAGTGCCCAAGCTTGCAAACTTGTGGAAATCTTTGTTTCCATGCAGTGAATGCTGCAAGTTTCTACTCCACGAAACTTGGAATGTGCTTATATTCTGTGTTTATTCCGTTTAGCAAGTGTGGGGAAAAGATGAAGAGGGTCAATAGATGGAAATGGTGTAGTCTTGACAAATGTCATTCTTAAGACATAACTTAAGACATAACTTAAGACATGACTTAAGAAAGTGTTTGTGTGTCTTCAGGAGAATGATGAGGAGTGGGGGAAGAAGATAAAGCTGGAGAAGTTCCGCTGGCACAACTCCCAGTGGCTGGAGATGGTCGAGTCTCGACATTCTTAAGACATGACTTAAGACATAACTTAAGACATAACTTAAGACATAACTTAAGACATAACTAAAGAAAGTGTTTGTGTGTCTCCAGGAGAACGATGAGGAGTGGGGTAAGAAGATAAAGCTGGAGAAGTTCCGCTGGCACAACTCCCAGTGGCTGGAGATGGTCGAGTCTCGACATTCTTAAGACATAACTTAAGACATAACTTAAGACATAACTAAAGAAAGTGTTTGTGTGTCTCCAGGAGAATGATGAGGAGTGGGGGAAGAAGATAAAGCTGGAGAAGTTCCGCTGGCACAACTTCCAGTGACTGGAGATGGTCGAGTCTCGACATTCTTAAGACATAACTTAAGACATAACTAAAGAAAGTGTTTGTGTGTCTTCAGGAGAACGATGAGGAGTGGGGGAAGAAGATAAAGCTGGAGAAGTTCCGCTGGCACAACTCCCAGTGGCTGGAGATGGTCGAATCTCGACATTCTTAAGACATAACTTAAGACATAACTAAAGAAAGTGTTTGTGTGTCTCCAGGAGAACGATGAGGAGTGGGGTAAGAAGATAAAGCTGGAGAAGTTCCGCTGGCACAACTCCCAGTGGCTGGAGATGGTCGAATCTCGACATTCTTAAGACATAACTTAAGACATGACTAAAGACATAACTAAAGAAAGTGTTTGTGTGTCTCCAGGAGAACGATGAGGAGTGGGGTAAGAAGATAAAGCTGGAGAAGTTCGGCTGGCACAACTCCCAGTGGCTGGAGATGGTCGAGTCTTGACATTCTTAAGACATAACTTAAGACATGACTAAAGACGTAACTAAAGAAAGTGTTTGTGTGTCTCCAGGAGAACGATGAGGAGTGGGGTAAGAAGATAAAGCTGGAGAAGTTCCGCTGGCACAACTCTCAGTGGCTGGAGATGGTCGAGTCTCGACATTCTTAAGACATAACTTAAGACATGACTAAAGACGTAACTAAAGAAAGTGTTTGTGTGTCTCCAGGAGAATGATGAGGAGTGGGGGAAGAAGATAAAGCTGGAGAAGTTCCGCTGGCACAACTCTCAGTGGCTGGAGATGGTCGAGTCGAGACAGATGGATGACAGTGATGCTCTGATGTATGGAGACGACGGGTTCGGTCCCTACCTGCACGAGGAGGACATCTTGGACCGACCCGACCTGTTCTACACACACGCAGGTATGTGGGACAACGAGAGGATACCATAAACAAACAAACAAACAAACAGTCCTGGGGATTGTTGTTGACATGATATTCCTTTGTCCACGACTGGACAAGTTATGCATGATTGTGTAGATCTCACATGGCAGTATGTATTATTATATGATCCTGAACATGTGTATATATGTTGTATATTGTACAAAGGGTGCCAAACAATATGAAGCAACATGTACATCCAGATTGGCTGGGTGTTTGCAACTGACATTGGTGTCCCAGGATGCAATTGCTTTTACCTTGACCTTTCCTGGTATTGAGGTCGATTTTAGAGGTCAAGATCATTTGTCAAGGTCACTTGTTCTATCATCAGTTGACATTAATACCCAGGATGCAGTTACCGTGACCTTGACCTTTGTCCCATGCCTTGACCTAGACGATGACTACTAGTCCTGGTCTCCCATGGTGTTGTCTTTACAGGCTGAATCGTAAAAAGTGTTGGTTGGCTTTATTTGGTCTAATTGTGCAATTTCATACACCGTTACAAGTTGTCACCAGTGTTCAGACATACATACGTACAGATATTATTAGTTAGAATCTCACCAGTGTGCAGATATACAGAATATTATGTGTCCAGTATGCAGTTGCTGTGACTTTGACCTTTGTCCCATGCCTTGACCTGACTATGAGACAGTTGTGTGTTTGAAGCTTGAGTCTTGGAGATTGTTGGTTGCCTCTGGTGTTATTTTGATTTGATTGTCTGATGAACATAGTTAGAAGTTGTCACTATAATAACAGATAATACCAAGTGTCTTCAGATGTAGTTAGACAATGTACAAATTTTATGTAGCTGTACTCAGGGCTGTTGACATTTCCTTCTGCTTGGTCTTCAGACAGTAAGGTTTGTCTTGTAGATGTTTCTGGGTAATACAATTATAACAGGAAATTTGCTTCACAGTCACATGCTACAATTTGATAATGATGAAATACATACGTGTATGTTCTATAAAATAATGGAAGCGAAGGCAACATAGAGAAGAGATAATTTTATTCTGGGTCCAAAAATACACAATAAAAACTAGCTATACAAAGTAACCAAGAAACAAACCATCTATATAAGAGGTATAAGTATTTCTGTAGCACCATGTGTAGTTGAATATAATTTTGACAATGCTTAGCTTAGAAATACATGAAGTGATAAAAATGCAAAAATCTGATAACTCTTACAGAGCCTTGTGAAGATGAGACTAATTAAGACTAACGAACATTATATAATGAATAAAGGCAATATTTACAAATCAGGGTGATGACCTGGGCTAATTTGCATATCTAATTTGCATAAATACTAATTATGACTCTCAATGACAAACATGGGACACTTCAACTTGAAGTTCAAGGATATGTTTTTCCACAATAGAATCCTTCTTCTCAACTCTCTGTCTTCTTAACTTACATGTAACTCAGTCAAAGTACATACATTTGTAAGTCATGATACTATCTTACTTGAGCCTTTTCATCTTCAAGCAGATGTAAGGATCCGACTTATTCTCTGTGTTTTATTCCTGTTTTTGCGACACTTTTTTTCTACAAGGAGGATAACAGTCTTTACTGAATGTTGCAAAAACACAGAGAATGATCTGGATCCTTGCATCTGCTTGGAGATTGGATATAAATGTCAATATATTACAAAAACTGTAAGTTAAACTAGTCTGTAAAAATACAGTTTTGCATAAGGTGTTAAATTTGTGGATACATGAGACACATAGAAATGACTTTGCAATCTGACATATAAGATATAGACAAGATGTTTTTCATGACAGAGCATTGTTCTTGCATGATTGTGGGGTGACTTTTATTTGGTTGTTATGATAATGCTGCATCCCTGAGAATGGAATGGGTTCTCTGTATCACAGGCGCAAAATGGAACTTGATATTGAATCACAACATGATGGTAGTGCCGGTGGTAAACTGCTCTGTTTCTAGGAAATCAAACTATGCATGTTTTTGATTCAGTGTTCCGTAGTCGGTGCTAGCAACACGGATTCCGAAGTAGTGCTTGAAAATTTTCGTGAGGTTTTTGGTGCCAACTGAGAAATTCAATCATCTTAAATATGTACTTTCCACTGGCTGTCACAAGTAGTTGTTCAAGGCACACATGTTCACTGTCCAGCAAGGTTTGACAGAAGAAAGGCGTTACAGGCAGGCAAGGTAGGAGTGTAATACTCTGATTACTAGCATTGTTTGACAATGGGAACACGGTTGCGGTTTCCAGTTACATGTACATGTATGAATGATGGACACAAACAAAAGTGTGACATCCCAAAGGTCATGAAATGTCCAACACTCTGACCTTGAGCTTTTCAATGTCACAAGCTAAAAAACGTTGTTAGTAACGTTTCACAGAAAAAAAGGCAAAATTTTCATGACTGTGTGCTGATTCTGGGAACGTGTATGACTGATACAAAGCGAAATCCCGACCTTTAACTTTTCAAGGTCGCAAGCTAAAAATGTCTGACAGAAAAATTGCTAAATTTACATGTGTGCTGATTCCGGGAACGTGTACGAACGACAAACAAACATGAGACAAGAACGTGCCATCCCAAGGTCGTCATCAAAAGTCCGAGGGCCTGACCTTCATCTCCACGCCCTTGAGCGAGTAGCTCTTGCCCTTCCAGTGGTACCACTCTATCCCCGTGCGGAAGGTGTGGTTGTAGGGCCCCCCCTGGTGGTACACCCCGTTCAGGTTGGAGAAGTGGCAGTTGTTGAACCACCACCCGCTGCTGCACTGATCCGCGCAATGGCCCCCGCTCCGATCGTTGTCTCGGTCTCGCGTGCTGAACGCCTGAATCAGTTTAAAAAGAAAAAAAAGTTAAAGTCCTCCCATACCATAATAAGAACTGGTGTATCTCCGTTTCATAGCCCTGGGCCACACTGAGATGCAATGACTACAGCAGGGGGCTCATCTATTGGCAGTGGACTGTGTTTAAGTTCAATACTGCTGGGCGCAGTGGCCCCCGCTACGGTCGTTGTCTCGGTCTTGCGTGCTGAACGCCTGAATGAGTGTTTTAAAAAAAAAAGTTAAAAAGTTAAAGTCCCCTCATGCCATAAGGTGTATATGGCAGAGCCCATCTCCATTTTGGTAGCCCCGGGCCACACTGTGGTGCAATCACTACATCAGGGGGCTCGTCTATTGGCAGTGGAATGTGTTTAACTTCCATACTGTTTCGGCGCAGTGGCGCCCGCTGCGATCGTTGTCACAATCTCGCATGCTGAACTCCTGAATATTTGTTTTTATTGCACAAAAGCTTCATAAAAACATTTTGCAGCCTGTTGGCTGAACTGTTTGCACGTCTAGCAGTGACTTATAATTGCTTTGAAGTTTCGTGGTAAACTCTTCAGCATGAACTTAAAACCACCGCGAAAAGTATTATGATTCACCTATTATGGTAGATACGCAGCTATCTTGGTTTACCACCACCAGTGTTCCATAATGTGATTGTAGTGCTACAATTGCTTCAAACGCAAACTTACAATAAAATGTAAAACCAGCGTAAACACTCCATTTCCTACCTACTGCTAAAATTACAATACAATCAATCGTTCTCAGGCATCAGTGTCTGATGCATGGCGGCTGCAGACATGCAAAGGGCTCGCCAGGCTGGTCTGCTCTCGGTGTAGACCCACCAGTCGTTTTGGTGACCCCCAGCTCAAAATTCGAAGATCAGGTCTTCCCATCTTCAAAATTACCAACCGCAATATCAAATGGCTTTACAGTACCTGGCCGTACGTTTATGGTACACCATGGAGTGACTAGCTTTAAGTTTGCACGTCTAGCAGAGACTAGCTTTAACTTTCCATGTCTAGCAGTGACTAGCTTTAAATTTGCATGTTTAGCAGTGACTTAAGCTTTAAGTTTGCCGTCTAGCAGTGACTAGCTTTAAATTTGCATGTTTTTAGCAAGTTTGCCATCTAGCAGTGACTAGCTTAGCAGTGACTAGCTTTAAGCTCTGCGTGTTTGCGAGTTTGACAGATCTAGAGTACGGGATGGGTGGGTACCTGTCCGTCGTGGTACACCATGGAGTCGTTGGCGTTGCCGCGGTAACCAGAGACGTGCAGGCGGTACTTCTCGTCGGCGCCGTCGATGTAGAACTGGTCGTACTCGGCGTGGACGGTGCGGCCCGTCCAGTCGGTGAGGTCGATGCGGAGGCGATAGTTCCGTTGCCGGGTGAGGTAGTACAGGTTGTCGAGTCCCAGCCAGTGCTCGCCGCTGATCGTGCCGAACCCGCGGGCGTAGTCCGACCAGTTACGGTTGAAGTTCACCCTGCCGTCAGTACGCCGCTAAATAGAGAATAAGTGTCACAAATTAAAAGTTTTCGATTCGAGTAGAATGTAATCAAATCCAGGAGTTTTGACTAAACTTTTCTGTGAACCTTTCCTTCCCAACCAACAAAAAATATATTCAGATCACAGTCACAGGCAACTAAACAACACACAGAGCACTAACTTGGAAGTTTTCTTTCAGTTTGGCTGAGGAGATTTGTTTTTATGATCACCAGAGCTGTAGTACATGTAATCTTAAATCTTTTTGGTGTGAACTGTTCTTACGACTCAAACTCCTGGATTCGATTAGAATTACTTTTAATATACAAAATTATATTATTAATTAACCTGGCATCCAGTCTACCATGGTTAGACTGGGCTCTCTTTGGGGCCTTTTGCTGCCAGGGTATTCTTTTAAACAGTTTCTTGTGAATAAAGAAACAAACAAACTGCGGGTTTACCTGTAGCACTGTCCAGCCGCCCCCGGCCGTGGCCATGTCACATGACACCGGGAAGCTCTGCCAGTCCGTCGGCTCCACCATGTAGATATCGGATTTCAGGTGTCCGGTTACAAACCAGTCCGCACAGTCCCGCGGCAAGTTGGTCACCTGAATAACAAAAATTCGTAGATCTCATTTTGTGAATTTCTCAATGCCATAACAGATGTTAGTGATCCTCCTCAGTCTTCCCTTCTTTCTTTAATCAATCGGTTCCATAAGCAGTCATTTGTAAGGCCTTAAGGGACGACTGACCAGCTGTCCATGGACATTACCACACTTACTACTTTCAGGAAGTGGGTGTCTTTATATAATGCTGCAGCACCATTACTGCTAAAAATGTTACCATTAATTGATAGTGTCTTACTCATCCTTGTATGTAAATTTCATGCAATACATAAAAAAAAGTAATATTAAGAATTTAAAAAAAAAAAGGTTGGTCACCTTCATGAGGTCCGAGAGCTGTTCGTAGGACGAGTCTCCGTAGGCGGTGTCGGGTTCCCTGTACTGGGCCTCCTTGTACTGCGCCAGGTACTCCTGCTCGTACTCTTTCATGGGTGTAGCGTCGTTCGTGTTCGGGCCTTGCGGGTTAGCGAACGTAAGCGGTTGCCTGGCAACGAGTTTTGCTGGCTCGGGGGCGACTAGTTTTGCGGGTTCTGGAGAAAGGAGTTTGGCGGGTTCCTGAGCGGGGGCGTCGGCCTGGTAACCATGCTGGTCGGGATCGAACGTGGGTTGTTTCGCGGGTTGTTCTGGGTCGTAGGTTGGGTCGGAGGTGCGTGGGTAGGTGGACAGCTGGTCCTGGGTCGACCCGTCGCTCTGGTACAGCCAGCTGGCCTCTGATTGGGTGAAGGCCGCCGTGCTGCCGCTCCGACCGCTGCGGTACGGGCTCACAGAGTCGCCGCTGCGATAAACGCTACCAGAACCAAGACTCTCACCGCTTCTGTAAACGCTACCGCCGCCGCCCTGGTAGGTACTGCCGGCGCTCCCGTAGGCGTTACTTGTACTACTGCCGACATAGGTACTCCCTACTCCGTTACTTCCGTAGGTGTTTCCTGTACCGCCACTTCCGTAGGTGTTCCCTGTACCACCACTTCCGTAGGCTGTCCCTGTACCGGTATTCCCTAGGGTGTTCCCCGTACCGTAGGATCTGTAGGAGTTTGCTGTGCCTCCGCTTCTGTAGGTGTTACCCGTACCAACGTTTCCAAAGCTACCACCTGTACCAGTGTTTCCATAGCTACCGCCAGTGTTTTGATACGTGTTCCCTGTACCACCACTCCCGTAGCTGTTTCCGTAAGCGTTCCCTTTAGCAGAGCCCCCGTAACTGCTGCTGCTGTAGAGGTAGTTTGGCTCCTGGTGTTGTGCGGCGGCGTACCCCGGTGTGTCCTGCGCGGCGCTGCCCTTGCTGCCCTGCTGGTCGTGGATCTCCCATGCTTTCTCTGCTGACAGCAGCCTGCAGGGTACATGATATACAAATCATTGTCAGCCTGGTGCACACAAACAGCAAAGCAAACATATCTGTACAGTACACAAGGATCTCCCAGGCTTTCTCTGCTGACAGAAGCCTAAAAAATACAAGATACACAAATGATTGTCAGTCCCTTTGCAGTCCTCTTGGCTTTTCCACATGTTTGACACACAAACAGCAAAGCAAACATATGTAATAGTATACAGTACACACGACTCTCCTGGGCTTTCATTGCTGACAGAAGCCTGCAGGATACAAGATACTCATACTGCAGTCTGAGTCTCAGGTTGTAAGCCTCCTATTGGTTTTACATTATGACACACAGATAGTAAATTACTAAAACAAATATATCTCAACAGAACACATGAATTTCCCAGGCTTTCTCTGCTGACAACAGCCTACAGACTACAAGATACACAAATTGTAGACAGTCTCATGCTTTTCTCCCAAACATTCAAGTAACGGGAGTTCTAGGATTAAGAAATGTTGTCCTTTCTGACGTCACCTGAAAACTGTTACAGACCTGAGGCAGCGTATCCCCCTGGTAAAAGAGAGAAATTGGAAATAAATCTACTGACTGTGGAGCCTGTTTCAGCTGGATGCCCTTCTCCAGCATGTGGTACGGGTACCCGGCCCCCGCCGTCTCGTACGGGCTCACACTGGGCTGGCTCCTGTGCAGCGGCTCCCCCTGGCTGTTCCTGTACAGCGGTGCAGCCTGGCTGCCCCTGTGTAGTGGCGCCCCCTGGCTGCTCCTGCCCAGCGGTGCAGCCTGGCTGCCCCTGTACACCGGCGCCCCCTGCTGGGTCCTGCCCTGCGGTGCAGCCTGGCAGCGCCTGGTGCAGTTGTTCACAGCCTGCTCCATGGAGGCGAGCTTCGTCTGCTGGTGGTTATTGGTCTGTAGTAAAGGTGATAGATCAAAGGTTAAAGATCAGTAGCAAGGTGACAGGTCATAGGTGAAGGATCAGCAACAAAAGTTGTAGGTCATAGGCAGTGGCGGCGGCACAGGGGGGGCAAGGGGGGCGGCTGCCCCCCCGAAAAATATGTTGGGGGGGCGTCGCCCCCCCCAAAATCAAGCTGAAACCCTTGTGAATCTTTTCACTGACAGAGATTTTGTTAACTTAGCTTACTCTACCATCAAAATTTGTCTCTCAAAATGCAGGAAATAGTGTTTCAGTGGGTCAAGATTTCAAAATTTTCTCCGACGTACGTTAACACACTAGGATTGTTGCGCCCTAGGATTGTTGTGCCGCCGGCGTAGATGGCGGGACGGCGTCGCCCTCCTGCTGAAACTCATGCTGAAACCCTTCTGTATTTGTTCAATCTATCAGCAAAAGTTGCCTCTCAAAATTCAGGAAAAAGCATTTCAGGGCGTCAAGATTTCAAAATTTTCCCGGAGGAGAACGTTGCCGCCGGTGAAAAATATGTTGCTCGAGGGCATCGCACCCCAAAACTCAAACTGAAACCCGTCTGTATTTTTTCCCATATAGAGATGTCATTAACCTTTTTAGCTTTCTTTGTCAAGCAAAATTTGCCCCTCAAAATGCAGGAAACAGCGTTTCAATGGGTCAAAATTTTAAAGTTTTCAATGTCACGCTCTGGCGGAAAAATCATATGTCGGGAGGGCGTCGTCCAACAAAACTCAAGCTGAAACCCTTCTGTATTTTTTTTCATTATATAGAGATGTCATTAAACTTAGATTACTCTACCATTAAATTTGCCCCTCAGAATTCAGGAAATAGCGTTTCAATGGGTCAAGAATCTTTAATTTTCCTGTGGGAGCATGCTGTGCCTCTGGCGAAAAAATATGTCGGGAGGGCGCCGTTCCCCCAAAATCAAGCTGAAAACCTTCTGCATTTTTTTTTACCAATAGAGATGGCATTAAACTTAGCTTACTCTTCCAGCAAAATTTGCCCCTCAGAATGCAGGAAATAGCATTTCAGAGGGTCTAGATTTCAAAATTTCTTCGGCGCTCGTCTTAGTGATATTTCATCTCAAGTTATCTCGCCCCCCCATTCAAAATTTCGTGCCGCCGGCTCTGATAGGTGAAAGATCAGTTGATGGGTCTAAGACAGGTTTCTGGCCATTTTCTCCGTGTGTGTTTATCTGTATCTATATAGCAGGTATAACCGCCATTAGGCGTAACACACCAGCTTTATGCACAGGTATGTACAGGTGTACAGGTGTGTACTCACCTGCTGCAGGTGCTGCAGGGTCTGGGACAGGTTCCTGACCGTTGTCTCAAGGTGCGTGTTGACCTTGGCGAGTTGTTGGAACTGCCCCACCAGCTGGTTAAAGGACGACTTGTACTCCACCAGCACCTGGGGGGCGGGGGGGGCATTGTGTTAGGATTATCGGTGGCAGTGTTTGAAATCTGAGGTGACATTATATTATTCTTTAACCTTTAGCACACTGAAGTAGCCCAAGTTTGGTACTCCATTTCCAATTGTTGCAAAGTTAGGCAGCAGAGAGAAGAAGGTTAAGTCCCTTTCTTTTTGTGCATTTCTGGGTGTGGAGGGCCAAAGCAATAGTTTACAGAAATGAGACAGAAAAAGATTCTCTTAGATGGGAATGCAGATCAAGTTTCTCACAGTTTTGGCTTCTGAGCAACCTTTTCTGGTTGAAGAAAATTTGATGCAATGGGATCATTTTATCAAACAATTACCTGGTCTCAAGTTCTCAACACTATAACTCTTTGGAAACAACTTGAAGAATTGGTAACCCCTGCTTCTATTGGGTCAGTCAGTCGAGTTTGTCTAAGTCTTGATGTGTCTGACTTAGGGAGAAACAGATGCTTCAGTGAGCGTTAGTTCAGTGCCCAGAAGTGGTCCCTATGGCCTTGCAATGAGCTTTATAGCTCTTTTTTTTTCAGTAAGAATGCCCCACGTACCTCCCAAGTCTCCTGCAGTTTGACCTTGTGGAGCCTGTTCTCCTCCTGTGCCGACCCCAGCTGCTGGGTCAGGTTCTTGTTCGACTGCTGCAGCTTCTCCAAGGTCGCCGTGACCTTGGCACTGCCCAGCTTCGACCTTGCCATCTCCACCGAAAGGTTATTGTTCCGCCGGAAAATCTCCACAAACTTCTCCTCCTGATCCTTGTTGGTTTCCTGGGTCTCCGACAGCCGTTTCTGGGTCTCTGATAGACGTTTCTCCTGGGCCTCCAGCCGCTCCATCACCTGGTGGTTCAAGGGCGCGTCCTTGTGGTGCAAGGTCGTGTCCTTCCTGTGGTGGTGGGAGGGTTTCGGCACGTCCATGACGTATGCAGGCGCCGCTCCGCTGAGATAACTCGCGCGATCGTCCTCGAGATACGCCTTAAACTCCGTCTGTATGCTCCCTGAGGTTTTCGCGTCTGCAAGTTTGCTCTTAACGTTGTCATCTGACAGCATGTCTGTCTTTGTTGCGTTAACTTCGAGTCTTCTCTCCTTCTCTAGTCTGGCCAAGGCGGCGTCTTGCTCCTTATTCAGCAGGGTTTCCTTCAGAATTTTGTTCTCGAGGAGGATGATCCGGGTCTGGATCTTCTCGGCGGTGGAAGCGGCGATGTCAGCCGTGACACATGTGGACTCCCCCCCAGGGTTGGTGTTCGGTATCACGATGGTGTAGACCTGCTCAATGCATGCAGTAGAAAGTGAGGTACATTTCATTAGTCAGTGCACTCATTATGAAACTGCATGAAACAGATTATTTCAAAAAGTTGCCACAATTTTACTGAGCATTTAGGAGATCAGCAAAAGGCTACGTTTCTCCTAAAATCACAAAACCCACTCAGTATTCAGAATATGGGACAGTTAATTAATCCCTTATTGTTGATTAGACATTAGTTTTATGTACTCCATTACTTTACTCTTACTTTGAGATTGTCATGCAATAATTGGTCTTTGGGCATGATTTCGCAAATGAAAAAAAATCATAAAACTAACCTGGTTCCCCCCGCTGGATGGGTCAGTGGGCTGGTCCCCCTGCGTGCACGAACACAGCCCGTCCTCGCTTGCCGCTGCCGCCAGTCCGCACAGCGACGTCACGAAGACCAGGGGCAGGAGGGAGCTCAGTAGAGCCATCGTAGCTCGGCTGGTTTCTTCTGGGGGATCTCCTCAATTATAGCTGGGAGCTGGAACAAAAGTCACAATCATTGGTCAGAAGTGTCTCTAGTAAAAGGTTCAAGTAAAAAACACAAAAAATGTGTTTTGTGGTAGAACTAGAGAGGCATGATACAACTCAGTAGAACCATCGTAGCTGGGCTGGTTTCTTCTGGGGGGTCTCCTCCATTATAGTTGTTAGCTGGAACAAATAGCACAATGGTCAGAAGTGTCTAGTTTAAGTAAAAGACATAAAAGATATGTTTGTGTAGAACTAGAGGCATGATACAACTCAGTAGAACCATTGTAGATAAGCTTGTTTCTTTCCGGAGGTCTCCTCAATGATAGTTGTTAGCTGGAACAAATAGCACAATGGTCAGAAGTGTCTCTAGGTTAAGTAAAAGACATAAAAGATATGTTTGTGTAGAACTAGAGGCATGATACAACTCAGTAGAACCATTGTAGTTGGGCTTGTTTCTTTCTGGGGGTCTCCTCAATTATAGTTGGTAGCTGGAACAAAAATCACAATGGTCAGAAGTTTGGCTTGTCAAAGATAACTAGTGCTTGGGTCCCAAAATACTGAATAACTGACAGTGTTTCTCAAAGAGCCAGAAAATAGGTTGCTACATGTACCACAATATCCTAACTGTTTCTTTGTGGGAGTCTATTCAGTCAGAGCTGCATGTTAGCTGGAACAAAAATCACCATGATCTAGAGTTTGGCTGGTCAGAAATACCAGTTTGTGACAGAATGATGAGTAGATAAGGGTAGCTGGTTAGGCTTCAATCAGATCCAGCAACAGCAATGAAAAGAAACATGTCAGAATATTTGTTGAGTGATCAATCAATCGTCTTCTAGGGGATAATACTCTCAGGGTCAAAGTAGTTGGAAGGATGTTACCGAGGATTTCCTAAAAGCTTCAGATAAAATTTAAGTACCTGTAGGCTGCAGCTGCTATAGAGGGGCCGAGAGAGCTACATGGAGTATTCAGACATCTGACTCAGTTATAAACCTGTCCAGTAGAAGTGCAGGTTGTCAGAGATAGCTGTGTTTGTCTGGGATGTTTTATCTCCGTTCAGAAGCTGCTCTGACTTAAAACAAACAACATAAACCAAAGGTCGATTGTCTAGAGTGACAGAAATGAGACATCGCTACTGTGAGCAAGTACGGACACATATCATCCCATAGACATGAATATGTACATGTAAGCTTACATGTTGTACAAATGTAAGAAACACATGATTCTTTACCCTTAGACACAGGAAAAGAACAGAAAAAAATAACGTTGATGCTAAAAAGTCAGTGTCTTAACCTAAGAGCCAGCAGTAGATCCAAAGTTTCCAGGGCCAGTTGTCTGCCTTGACACTCGAAACCTGCAGACTTCTACACAAACTGAAGAAGCCAAACATCCTGAGAACTAAGAACAAGTTTACTCTGAATACTGTGCAGACACTGCAGTCGTAAGAAAGCAATCCCGGAGAAGAAAAGGCTCCCTAAGTCAACCTTCTAAAGTAACAATATAAACTATAAAGTCTGGTCTAAACTAAAGCCACAAAGACTCATGACGTGTTTGTTTTACGTACAGTACAGCACGTCTCAGTTCCTGTAGAAACACTCAGGTGTGCACAGGTACAGGACTTCGGGTGGGCAGTATAAACGTCTTGAAGGAACCAGGAGACACTTAAGATAGTACTGAGACGTTGTGCCATACCTGGTTGCTATGGGATACGTGTTATCTGTGGGAAATATTCAGGTAACTATAGACAAGCTATCAGTACTTCTTGAAGGCTACCTAGCCTGGTCTGGGCACTAGAACACCTGAACAGGGCATTAGAACATCTGGTGACTTGGTTTACCTGTACAGATGACTTAAACACCTGCACAATAGTCTAAGACATGGTAGAGTCTTAATACAGATGTTTGAAAACCTTTCATTTGTTCAGGTCTGTCAAAAGTGCCAAGCTGCCAAGCTATTCCCCCCCACAAAAACTTATCATTGTCCCATGTCAGCTGAGATGGTTACTCACTAATACTAAGTCTTAATAAGAATCTTGGCAAACTTAGATTCTTTAAAATGTCTGTCTAACCTTGTGTATCCAGTTCCAGGGATTGAAGCTTTTGCCGAAATATTCCTCCTCAGTCGAACTGTCTCCTTACTAATTTACACAGTCGCACTGCCATAGAATACTCTCCTAACACTCCCGTGGACAACCATAGAATAAAACCTTCTCACTCTCCTGTTCACAGTCTGACTGCCTCAGAAGAAACCCTTTCCTACCACTACTGTACAAACCCAGCCACCGTGTGCCTCCCAGCCTTCTACAGTTCACTTCCCTTTCAATAAGGTGTGAAGCACTGACAGCCGTAGTTCCGATACGGTGACACGGCTCCGTTACGGTGGTTACTACGGAGTCACCGCTCGGTTACGGTGTTGTATGGAGTACACTGCCACCATCTGTGCTCCGCTATGGAAAGGCAGGGCCGTGTTATTAAAGTTTGTAAGAGAGGGGACCTGGTATTGAAGCCCGCTCATGCAGGGTGACCCGGAAATCAACAATGGTCACTCCCCGGGAGGGGGGCATTCAGTCTGGGGAGGTTTTGTAACGTTATTCAACCTGAAGGAAGCGGGTGTTAGGTGAGATGTGAAAGGGAGACGGACAAGCCACAATCTTGTACAGCTGGGAGACTTGTATAAGGGTCTGCATGGGGGGTTCTGACAAGGGCTATATGCTAAATTGAGAAAAACCCTACGTATTACGCTAAAATCAAGGAAGGCAAGTGCGAAAAATTTTGTCGCCTCGTTACGAATTACGTGACTGAGACGGCTTTCCCTACAAATTATGAGAAATCAAAGTAGCTTGTCTATGCCTTACGGAAAAGTGGCATGCAAGCCTTCTTGTATAAACTGATATTCAATAAAGTGTTTCTGCAGGTAATTAAGGGAAGGGTCTCATGGAGGGGGTATTCAGTATGAAGGAAATCCTGTAACGTTATTCAAGCTGAAGGAAATGGGTTTAAGGTAAGGGGACCGACAAGGGGGACCGACAAGCGACAATCTTGTGCAGCTGGGAGACTTTTGATTATAAATAAATTTCTAATGATTAAAGTGCTTCTGTAGTTAATGAAGGGAAAAGTACCACGGAGGAATATTCAGTATGGAGGAAATCCTGTAACGTTATTCAATCTGAGGAAGTGGTGAAACGTAAGCTGTAGAAGGGAGACGGACAAGCAACAATCTTGTACAGCTGGGAGACTTGTATAAACTGAATTACAAAATTAAAGTGTTTCTTTTCGTAATGAAGGGGAGTCCCATGGAGGGGGGTATTCAGTACATTGTGTATTTTGGAAGTTTTGTAACGTTATTCAAACTGAAGGAAGTGAGTGTTAGGTGAGATGGGAAAGGGGGACGGACAAGCCACAATTTTCTATAGCTGCAAGACTTTTATCAACTAAAAAATGGTAATAATCAAAGTGTTTCTGTAGGTGATGAAGGGAAGGGTCCCACGGAGGGTGTATTCAGTATGGAGGAAGTTGTTCATAATAACAAAACAGTTTTTTTGCAGGAACACACTATTTACTATAATAATATGGCGACTTTTATAAACCGATAAAATTGTTTCTTTAGATAATGAAAGGAAGACTCCCATTAAGGGGGTATTCAGTATGTAGGAAATCCTGTAATGTCATTCAAACTGAAGAACATGACAGTAGTGTAAGCTTTTACAGGAACACACTAGTTACTGTAAGTTGTCATAGGGAGACTTTTATAAAGTGTTTCTGTACAAGTTATGAAGGGAAGGGTCCATGGAAGGGGTATTCGGTACACTGTGTATGTACATGTGTGTGTGTCAGGAGTTTTGTTACTTCATTCATGCTGAACATAATGACTAATATACAATGTATTAGTCCCATAATTGTTGTGTTTGTAATTTTTTTTTCTAATTTTTGAAACGTCTGAAGAAAATATATCCAGTACTGGTGGTTATGATTTATTTTGTATTACATAGTCATCATACAGAACTAATAATAAGTAATATACAATACTGCTTACATAACTTTTCTCTGACAAGAAACCAACTTTTTCAGTGTGGGGAAAATGCATCACAGATGAACGCTGTGGTTCCTTCACAATGAACTCTGCTGTCACTGTACAATATCTATAGACTTCCCCATTATGGATCACCCCTCTAGGGGACAATGAGGGTGGCTGTATTGTAACCACAATCATGTACTGGGAGTCTATTAAAAGGGATGGAGGCACTAAAACTCGGCTTTGGGCTACATCCACTCCCTGAAACTGTGTGTACCAACTTGAAGGTAAAGAAGCAATGTATGAGAGAATGTACAATCCCACCCTCAACAGGAAGGGAGGTCTACGCATCAAACTTTCAGGCACTTGGGATAATGCTTTTTAAAATCCAACAACCATGAAATAAAACTGGTATGGATTAAGTCTAACTGTGCCTTATCTGTCATATAGCTGGCAAGAGCTTAGATGTACCATAAAGGTCTTGATGGATCTGTCCTGTCCTGGCCATGGGCTACCTGCTATGTCAGGTTCTGTAATTGTATCTGCATTCTGTATAGCCAGTACAACCAGCGAAGCACACCACCAGGTTAAAGTATCAACTGTTTTCATTGTTGACTTTCCAGGCCAGCATATTCTTTTTTAATCCTAGAACCAACAAATTGAATAGCACAGAAATTTTTTTATTCCTTATGTAAATAGATAAACCATGTATTATAGTCTCTGTCTGTTCTTACACTAACAACTGTCTTCAGGTGCTAGAAGACGTTAAACCCATACATACATTAGCCATTATAGTTGTAGTAAGATATCACAATGTCATTCTTATATCTCTGCAATATATTGTACTTCTGCTTTATTATCACAGCTTGTAAGAGCTTAAACGTACTCTAAAACACTTATCGAGAAGAGTAGGGGTGACCTGGTGTGCTTGGCAAAAAAAAAATCGAACCGTGGCGAGGCCGCATTGCACTACTGTACCACTAGCTACCTGAAAAAGCATCATGCTTCACCTAAAATTAGGATGCCTTGAAATGAAAACGAAAAAGGTCTGGATGGCTCTGCCCTGTCATGGCTGTGGGTTACCCGCTATGCCCGGGCTGCAGCCGGGATTACCCCGTGGTGTCAGCTGGCATCAACACTAACTTGATAAGGCAGGGCCACGCCCACCTGTCAATCAACATGTCAGTCAAAACTCAGCGGCTAAATATAGATGTCACGAACTTCCACCCATGAGATCTTGGACTGAAGCGGGCAAACATACTGTGGAAGCAGAAATTTGCCTTCTGTAGTTGTTGATTTGATATCTCATTACCAGGGCTTCATTTAAGTCAGTAAATGAGCTCCTCTACGTCTAAGGCTAATGAGATTATGTAAGACCTGAATTGGACTCAGAGCCAATGAAAATACTGCCACGCGCCGGTTCTCTAGATCAAGAAAAGCAAAGAAATCTCATGCCATTGTAGTTGTCCTTGTCAGCATGGCTAGCCCTTCATAATAGCCACAGTTGGCTAGTTGGGCAGCCCTGGCTGTGTGTGCTGATCAGCCAAACTATGTATATAAATCAAAATCTGAGAAAATCTTAATTTTGTCACCCTACCTTACTGCAAGCCGAAGCTTGGGTGCCTTTTTCAAACTTGCATCTGCTTTCTCTGGCTAAGATTTGTCCTGAAGGAACTGTACATGTATAATGTTTACCAGCTCAGCCCCTGTGTTAGCTACAGCCTGCCCTATCCAGTGTGTGTGCTGCCCACCAGACTGACATGGCCCCCTCCTAACTAGGGTGTCAGCTGGACATGCTCACACATACCCAGGATACACCAGAAGGTGTCAATCAAACCAACTGTTGCCATGGCAATGAACTTGTCAATCATAACATCAAACATCTGACATTCAGGGGAACAGTGTCATAGGGTTTTGTAGCCCCCTCTGGGAGTTCGAGTCTTTATCTCTAGTTTTAGGAACATCGTCCAGTTAAACCTTACCTTAAGTAACTTTAAACATGTCAAGCTTTCCTCACATGGCTGTCTGTGTTACCATGGTGATGACCTCACAGGTCAGGAATGATTGACAGTTGTCTATATCTGGCTGTTCCATGTCCATTTGTGTCCTGCCCTGTCCTGTCTGACAACACGCACTGGGGAAGTCTGATATCTCAAGGACTCCCAGTCCCGACTTCTGGGGCATAAACTTCATGTTTTTATCTTCTCAGGAATTAAAGAGAATGTAGGAAATCACATGTAGCAAAGTTGAACTGACGTGTAACTTACAACCGGCATGGTTGATGGAAAAGTTGCAAGGCTGACTGTTTGGATACATTGTGTCAACTTCCATTGGTGATGACACAGGCAGGGCTACATGAGATACATGTACGGATCAGTTACTGTGGAACACATGTTACAGTAACAGTAGATGATTGTGTAACCGCAACTGGTGCACAGTCTCTCAGAATTAGCGAATGCCATGTTTTTCTATACATTGGTCAAGTGAATTTGACAGGGGAGCATAAAGGAAACTGTTGAAAAGTTTTACACATAATTGTCAGACAACATAAGAAACAACAAAGACATTTTCCATAAAATGGCTAGAGATTTTCACAATACCTGAAAGAAACACCAGGTTTTCCTCATGCACAATTCCTCACATTCTAGCCCTGAAAGGTACTGGAGGATGTAGAGTTGAAGCAGACGTTAAGAGAAGACTCTAGCTGTGCAGTTGGTCTGTATGAGCAGGTTTTGTCTGATTGAAACCTCCTTGGTCTGTGGCCTACTATAATGGTTACCTTACTGTAGTTAGAGGTGCTTTTGTTATTACTGACCAGGGTTGTTCCAATCATGGATTTAAGAGGGGGGAGGTTGGAATATTCCATTTTATATCAAGATGCAGTTGTGAAAGTAGGCATGGTTAACTTTAAATTCAAAAAGACACTAAATACAAGATGTAACCGTGATGCAACAGTTTATAGCCAGGATATCTCTTAAAAGATGACTGGAAATGTTACAAATGAAGGAAATTAAGATGCCCAAACAAGGAGAGAACCAAGCTACAAAGTAACAACAAAATGTAAGATATAAAAGTAACAACTGAAAAAGGGGGCCTGTAATATTGTACCCTTTAGATATAACAGGATAATGACTCAAATTCCAGAGTGAAGGGTTGTAAGAAACCACATCACTTCTATAAGAGTAGGCAGCTGAAGGATGTAAGGGAGGGAGGGGTGTCTAAATGGCCCCATCCCTTACAATGGACCGACCCGCAGGCAATCTGCCCTACCCCATGCCTTACAATGGAGCGGTCTGCACACCATGTTTAAACGTCCGTCTGATGACCGCCTTTGCGGAGCGGAACCGACATTATCGGGTCAGAACTCCGTTGGAGGTGTCGCGCCCTTTCACTCCTGGTTACCGTGGTAATGCGCTATAAAACAACTTAATCTCCGCTAAACGTGTGGCTTCTGTGGGAGGCTGGGATCAAAGGGTCCTGAGGGGGGACAGTGGTCTGGGTCTGGGGCAAACAGAGGTTTCTGACAGAGGTGTTTAGAGAAATGGGAAAGGAAATCTGTCTTCTGCTTCTGTCTAGCTGGTGGTTAAAAGAGGATAGGACAGAATTGTGCATTACTATATAGGTTCACCTTATACATGTACATCAAAGGGTCCGGAGAGGCGACAGTGGTCCGGGTCTGGGGCAGGCAGGTTTCTGATGGAGGTGTTTAGAGAAATGGGAGAGGAAATCTGTCTTCTGCTTCTGTCTAGCTGGTGGTTAAAAGAGGATAGGACAGAATTGTGCATTACTATATAGGTTCACCTTATACATGTACATCAAAGGGTCCGGAGAGGCGACAGTGGTCCGGGTCTGGGGCAGGCAGGTTTCTGATGGAGGTGTTTAGAGAAATGGGAGAGGAAATCTGTCTTCTGCTTCTGTCTAGCTGGTGGTTAAAAGAGGATAGGACAGAATTGTACAATACTATATAGGTTCACCTTATACATGTACATCAAAGGGTCCGGAGAGGCGACAGTGGTCCGGGTCTGGGGCAGGCAGGTTTCTGATGGAGGTGTTTAGAGAAATGGGAGAGGAAATCTGTCTTCTGCTTCTGTCTAGCTGGTGGTTAAAAGAGGATAGGACAGAATTGTGCATTACTATATAGGTTCACCTTATACATGTACATCAAAGGGTCCGGAGAGGCGACAGTGGTCCGGGTCTGGGGCAGGCAGGTTTCTGATGGAGGTGTTTAGAGAAATGGGAGAGGAAATCTGTCTTCTGCTTCTGTCTAGCTGGTGGTTAAAAGAGGATAGGACAGAATTGTACAATACTATATAGGTTCACCTTATACATGTACATCAAAGGGTCCGGAGAGGCGACAGTGGTCCGGGTCTGGGGCAGGCAGGTTTCTGATGGAGGTGTTTAGAGAAATGGGAGAGGAAATCTGTCTTCTGCTTCTGTCTAGCTGGTGGTTAAAAGAGGATAGGACAGAATTGTACAATACTATATAGGTTCACCTTATACATGTACATCAAAGGGTCCGGAGAGGCGACAGTGGTCCGGGTCTGGGGCAGGCAGGTTTCTGATGGAGGTGTTTAGAGAAATGGGAGAGGAAATCTGTCTTCTGCTTCTGTCTAGCTGGTGGTTAAAAGAGGATAGGACAGAATTGTACAATACTATATAGGTTCACCTTATACATGTACATCAAAGGGTCCGGAGAGGCGACAGTGGTCCGGGTCTGGGGCAGGCAGGTTTCTGATGGAGGTGTTTAGAGAAATGGGAGAGGAAATCTGTCTTCTGCTTCTGTCTAGCTGGTGGTTAAAAGAGGATAGGACAGAATTGTACAATACTATATAGGTTCACCTTATACATGTACATCAAAGGGTCTGGAGAGGCGACAGTGGTCTGGGTTTGGGGCAGAATGATGGAGGTTTTTTGATTGAGGTGTTTAGAGAAGCGGGGAAAGGAAATTTGTCTTCCTCCTGGTTCTGCTTCCCTCTCTGGTTAGTAGTGAGAAATATAAGGCTAGCTCTGTGACTGAACGGTACGATACAAGACTATAGAATAGATGCAGGGCTGCATTTGAAACCACATCATCTCATCAATGTTTCTTAACGTCTATGTATGTGACAATTCTTGACATTTGGAACCAGATTGTTAGCAGTAACACCTAGCTGCAGTGCAGAGGGAACCAGGCAAAATTGCCCTGATGAAGACGACAGACTGCCACCGAAATGTCGGCTCATGTTCAATATGGCATAAAGAACTTTGCTATTTAGATACAGGACTGTTCACAAGTCTGGAAAATTTCTCTTCTGTGGTTTAAATCATGGTCAAACTAACAGTAGATTTTGTGCAAAGAAAATGAAATGAAAATGAAAGGAAGCTCATCAATATACATAATATCAACCTAGTTTTTGCACTTACACACTGGTTACCCCCCTTTTGAAGACTCCCAGAGACATCTGCACCTACCTGCACCCACCTATACCTGCACACACCTGTACCTGTATACACAATGGGACTGATACTTGTGACAGTGGGCTTCTACCAGTGGATAATGCTGAAGCCCCCTTCAGCCTGGATGGACAGTGAAGTGTCTGAAGTGTTAGCAGATAAGGCAGAGCTAAACACAGGCCTGTAGAGTACACCTGTACCTGAGGGTTTGTACAGCTGGGGCTACAGTAACTCCTCTTTTGTCTTCTTCAGTTATTGTGAACTTTCAAGTCCAGAAAGTACATCCTAAACTGCCCAAGAAGACCACTCAGGGGACTGATAAAATCTGGTCTATGTGTACAGGTGGTAGCTATAGACAGGATTCGTTGATGAGGGTTAGACATCTGCATGTAGATACGCCCAAAAAACAGTTAGTAATACTCAAGCAACTGGAACTTTTCATAATCAACTGGTTTTTTGGGGTATAGCCAGGATTCTTAATGCTTTGGTCAATAGGAAGAATTATCTAAGGGACCACCAAAAATTGGTTACATTGGCCTGGTAGTCCTTATGTAGAGGTGGTCACTTGTACAGGTTTGACTTCTGTGATACATTCAAAGTTGAATATTGCTTGTCGTGGCAAGATTCTTTCTTCTCCAGTTCCTTGCACAGTTGCCTGACTATGTAAGGACTGTATATAGACATTATCTGCTTGGTTTATAAGAGTTATAAATCACTTAAGATTGTTCAGAAGGAGAGAAACACTTATCACATTGTCCAATTAAGGGTGCTTATCTGTGATAAGACTCTTAAAGACTTAATTGTTTCCTTTGAAAGTTGAAGAAGTCGTTAAGACGTCCTTGGTTTAAGTAGACAAACAAGGGAAAAATGCTTAGAGCTGCCAGGATGGTGTATAAGGAGCAGGGCCCTCTGGGGGGTCTCACTTATTAGTGTGTTTAATCTAATCACAATAGACAGTAAATCAGCTGGATAATCAGTTAAGTACAGTTGATCTGTAAGAAATATACCAGTAGAGCTTAGGGGATGATTAAATGCTTTGCTGTGTTGTGACATGGTCTGTTATAATTGTCTAAGAATGATCATTTAGAGGGCCAAACTTTTGAAGAAGTTATGACAAAGTTGTTGTAGTAAAGCAAGAGAAGGGAAAAAGCTCAAAGTGGGGGTTTCAGAATGATAGAAGCAGGGCTGGAAAAATGAGGGCAAGAATTGGAGCTGTGCTCCTAATTTTTTTACTGTAGGTGCACCAGTGCACCTAGATACATATTCTGTACACCTAATTTTGTAGGTTAGGTGAATGCACTAGCTTACCCCCTCCCCAAAATGACTTTAGAGCCCCGCACTGGAGGAGACCTTACAAAAGTCCCTGGACTTTGGTGGAGATTGTGTCCTTTCCCTATAATAGTTTTATTTGCAAGGTCTTGCCCAAGGGCTAATTGCAACATGAAACAATGCATACAATGTAGAAAAAGTATACAGACAGTGCAAGTTAACAATGGTGACAAGTGGAACAAGTGGCTATTCTAAGAACTACTGTAGAATACAATCTAATGCTTTTCGGGTTTGACTTCTTTTTTATAATGAGCCCAGCCCTCTAGGGGGTGCTGCTAATTGGGGAGGGGGGTAATCATTTAATCCCATCACTACAGGCAGTTAATCAGGTGTATAATTGAGTGGGTTTTTCTGTAATAGATACTGATCAGCACAGTGGGTGGGATGGGGTGCTTCTTCTCTGCTGGGGGGTTTCCTGGTTTCTCCTGATTCATTTGGACAAAGAGATAACAAGGTGAATCTTGAAATAGGGGAGGGGTTAGGAACCTTACTGGCCTACGTCATACATGTACATGCTGCTAGCCACTATCAGGGTCTGAACGAAATGAAACAAATGGAATCTTGAAGTCGTGACACTGTAGGGTGCGAAATACTTTTTTGAGCCAGGTTGCCCATGTTGCAACCAAGGGCAAATGCTAGGTTGCACATCCAAATTTCAGGTTGCTCCAGCAACATTCACCGATTTCTTCAAATCAAGCTCGTATGTAGCGTATAATACTACTAACATTTCAAAATATATATTAGATAGTATTGTGTTCCCATTGACCTAACAACATCTTGTTTAGCTGAGGGCAGTGTGTTTTCGTCTTTTTCAGCTCAAATTCCACGATCTATGAAGGGTTTTGGATGGTTTAAAACGAAAAAGTGTTGATTTCTTTATTTCAATTGAAGATTTACCGAATTTTATGAGAGTGACACTGTGTTTTTGTGAGCTTCCAGGGCTCCGATTGAAATCTTTGGCTCAAAATATAAGGTTGCACACTGCGCTACCTGGGTTTGGAATTAACTTGCACCAACCGAAATCTTGTTGCACTGTGCAACGTGCAACCAGGTATTTCGCACCCTACACTGGGAAGATGACTTTCCATCACTGTACAGTATACTACAGAATTGTGTCAACTGTTAACTTAAAACACAGCGAAAACCACCTTTCCGTTCTGCCACAAAATTAAATCCCCACGCCTCAGAACTGGCTTCTTCATATTTCTAGCTCAAAAACTTGACGCCGTAATAACAATTCCCATATTGCTGTCGATTGAATGTTTCACAAATGTACAACAGAATAATCATTATTTTGCATTTCCCGTTGTACCACATACAAATTTATCATAAACTTTAATTTTCTTCTTTGCTGAATCAAATTTTATGATCATCAGGTAACGCTTTCTCCAGTTTACCACAGACTAGGTCTGGAAAATAACTCACTCTCAGACTATTGTTTTCATATGGGAAGTTGAAAGGTTGAAATCAGATGGAAACATTTATTCAGGAGGGCCAGACTGACCTTTGAACTCCAGGGGGCCAGACATGAACTTTGAACCCCCAGGGGGCCTTTATGCCCAACTTGTGGCCCAGTGTGTAACCAGCGCTGTGGGCATCTCTACTGGTGGTCCCAGATGGTGTCTGGTAAACCCAACCATGCTTCCGTTGCTATGCTATATTCATTATCTATTGCAAAATAACCCACACACACATAGTTTTTTATCAAGATTAGTCCATCTCTGGCCATAGTCTAGATCCTCTTTAGAGGTTAAAGATATCAAAATCAGAAGTCCTGCTGCAGTATCTTAGAAAGCTGCTGGGGGGCCCATAGTCTAATAATTTCTGCATTTTGCCAACACCTACCAACATGACAAATATCGTAAAGACCCATCCACAATTCTCGAGTCATGCTCTCCACAAACACACACACAGACAGACATACAAGCAGACAGACACACAGACCCAAAACACAGACTTCTTTTAGGTAAAAATACCTCAAACTTCCGAAAATAATCGGCTACTTATAGCGGTGAGAAGCAGTGCACCAGTCAGAAGCTCTGAAGAAGGTGTCTGACAGACACCGAAACGTCAGCAGGTGAGATTACCTGGTTGTGTAAAAAGAAACTCCTATATCCAAAAATACCTCAAGTTGCCTGTGAAGTAAGAAATCTGAGCACAATGCCATCTTCACCTGACCAGACCAGACCAGACTAAGAAACACACAACACTTGAAGACTTTGTTACACCTTCCTTTACATCTGTGCTTATCAAAGGAACCAGGTACGACATTTGTAACTGACACTAGTAGGTAAAGTCAGAGCTGAGAAGGCTGAAAAAGTGCCAAGCAATACCTTCAAGGCAATGTCCACATACAACCCTTTGCAATAGATATCACTCCATTCCTACTCCAAACACTGTGAAACATCCACCTTGGAATGTAAAAGAGCTGGAAAGGCTCAAATAGTACCACAGCCATAACGTCATGACTAGAAAGTAAGGCAACACAACACAATGGAACTGACATCACTCTACTCCTACAGACTATTTGTAACAGCAAACATTGTGAATCACCAAATACTGTGAAATAGCCTCATAGCCTAGGTATGTCCTAAAAGCAGGAAAGCCTGAGGGAATGCCACAGCCATGCCTTCATGACTAGACCTTTAAGACAATATGCAGCACTTTGCCAAAGATATAATGTATTAGTTACTATTACTCCTGCTCTCTTTGAAACAGCACCAAACACTATGAAACAGCCAGATAGGTATGTCCTAAAGGCAGGATAACCTGATGAAATGCCATCGCCGTACCTTCATGACTGGCAATATATATACATGTACAACATGTTGGAATTCCTCCCACACATTAGAGTGCAGAGTGGGCAAACCCTGTGTCACAGCAGTTAAATAATTGTTATAAAACATTATATAAAAGACAGTTGTATGGGATCCTCACCTGTCTACAGGTATACCTGACCAGGTGATTACAGCAGTCTGCTTCCTTCTCTTACCTTGCCTCACCTGTCCACACAGGTATACCTGACTACATCTAGGTGATTCCAACATTCTGCTTTCTTTCCTCACCATTCCACCCACCAGGTTCCACACCTGTTTGTTTGTCCATAGAGACTCTGCATACCGGAGTCAGTCTGTAACTGTTCTGGGATGGAATAACTCCTTAAGAACTCTGAAGTACTTAAGGTTTCTTTGTACAAGTCGTTCATCACAAACCCACTCAACTCTGACAGGTTCTAAGACGTGCGACCCTCTCCTTCCACCCTGCATACCTCAGGTCCCCTTAAGACATCCCCGGCATCTTAAGTCCAACACACCTGCTGGTCTCCATCTAAGAACGCCCTTATAACACACACCTGTCCACTTAAACCACACATAACTCTGGTCCTCTTAAGAAAGGGCCTGCTAACCTTATAACACATACCACTGTAACCACACATACGTAAGGAATGGCCAACATCTTAAGTCTGTCACACCTGCTTTCTTCCATCTAAGATTTTTTTAATAAAACATACCAGTCTGCTTTACCCACAAACTCTCATCCCTGTAAGAAAAGGCCAACATCTTAAGTCTACTTCACTTGCTTTCTTCCATCTGAGACTCCTCTACTAACACATGCCTGTTCATGTAAATCACACATAACTCTTAAGTTCCCTTAAGAAAAGGTCGCTACTTAAGTCTGTTTTGCCTGCTTTCTTCCATCTAAGACTTCCCTACTAACACATACCTATCCACTTTAACTACAAACTCTGGTCCCCTGAAGAACGTTCTGGCATTTTAAGTCTACTGTCTTTCATTTTCAAGTCTAAGACACCTGCTTTCTTCCATCTTAGACTGCCCTGATAACCCATACATGTCTGCTTTACCCTTTTGGTCCACCCCCACATAACTCTGGTTCCTTGAAGAAAGGGCCTTCATCGTAAGTCTGCCTCCCCTGCTAAACTGCATCTAAGACTGTCCTACTGACACATACCTGTCCGCTGTAACCACACATACCTCTCGTCCCCTTAAGAAAGGCTTACTTTGATCTTAAGTCTGCCTTACCTGCTAAACTGTAAGACAGTCCTACTGACACATACCCATGGCATAACCTTGCTGTTTCACCCCCACTACCCTGGAGTTCATAAGTCCCTCCCAACTGCTAACTTCCATCTAAGGCTGCACTAATAACACATACCTGTCCACTTTACCCGCATGCAAGCCTCAAGAAATCAAAAACGTGTCAGAAAACGGAGGTCGGAACAAATTGGGAGCGATAGCCGCAGGATTTAGGGGCCGCAAAGGTCGGGGGTCAATATTGTTTTCACTCTCCTAATTAGAAAGGTGGCAGAGAAGGAGTTATACAGGAGTTAGATCAGACAAGGTCGATGATCTTTAAGTTCTGATTTAGGATTGTTTTGACCTTCCTTATTAAAAACACATTAAGAGAGAAGAAGTTCAGAAGAAGTTAGATCAGACAAGGTCAAAGATCTTTACCTTCTGAGTCAGGATTTTTTTCACTTTTCTTATTAAAAAGACATTAAGAAAGGAGTTCAGAAGAAGTGAGATCAGACAAGGTCAAAGATCTTTACCTTGTGAGTCAGGATTTTTTTGACCTTCCTTATTAAAAACACATTAAGAAAGAAGAAGTTAGGAAGAAGTTAGATCAGACAAGGTTGATGATCTTTAAGTCCTGATTTAGGATTGTTTTGACCTTCCTTATTAAAAACACCTTAAAGAGAGAAGAAGTTAGGAAGAAGTTAGATCAGACAAGGTCAGTGATCTTTTAGACATGAGTCAGGATTGTTTTCACTTTTCTTATCAAAAAGACGTTAAGAAAGGAGTTCAGAAGAAGTTAGATCAGACAAGGTCAAAGATCTTTACCTTGTGAGTCAGGATTTTTTTCACCTTCCTTATCAAAAAGACGTTAAGAAAGGAGTTCAGAAGAAGTTAGATCAGACAAGGTCAAAGATCTTTTAGACATGAGTCAGGATTGTTTTCACCTTTCTTATCAAAAAGACATTAAGAGAGAAGAAGTTCAGAAGAAGTTAGATCAGACAAGGTCGATGATATAAGACATGGTTCAAGATTGTTTTCACCTTTCATTAAGAAAGAAGAAACTCTGAAGAAGTTAGAAGAGACAAGATCAATGATCTTTAAGACATGAATCAGAATTGTTTTCACCTTCCTTATCAATAAAACATTAGAAGCAAGAAGAAGTTGTGAAGAAGACTAAGAAGACATCAGCCAGGGTCAACGCCCTTTAAGGTCACAGGTCAGGGTTGTATTTCTGGAACCTTCATTGCTCCTGACAGGAGACTTATTGGTGAGTTTAGACCCTTAACAGTTGTGGAATGTAAATAAAGGCCTGTTTACCTGGAGACTATAAGACAGCGTGTCATCTTTGGCAGCTGTATGAAAGTGAAATGTGATCCTACGTACAAATGTACATACAGTACTTGTTACAGACAGCTTAGATGTCCCAAAATAAGGTCTTGTTCAAGCAGCACTACTGTAGTAAAGGAAAGCACGATGCACCATAGATTTTGGGACATACAAACACCAAGGCACAACAGTTTGACTCGTGTTAAGAAATATAATGGAAGGATTGATTCAGTTGATGGATGATCGACCAATTGATAGATATATTGATTGATTGACTGATGGCACAGTGTGGCATTTCTGTTGTGTTTGTGGAAAGAAAAGGGGTGCAAGAACCTTCAAGTGAGATACCACTGTAAAAATCAATATCACACACACGAGACTTAGTGATGTATTACAGGTGTCACTGGGAAGAGAAGACCTACCTGGACATGTCAGCTTTAAAGTTTAATTCCACCTGGCCATGATAAATATCACTCTCCTGTCTTACCTGTACATGTCAGCTTTAATTCCACCTGACCATGATAAATATCACTCTCCTGTCTACCTGGACATGTCAGCTTTAATTCCACCTGGCCATGATAAATATCACTCTCCTGTCTACCTGGACATGTCAGCTTTAATTCCACCTGACCATGATAAATATCACTCTCCTGTCTACCTGGACATGTCATCTTTAATTCCACCTGACCATGATAAATATCACTCTCCTGTCTACCTGGACATGTCATCTTTAATTCCACCTGACCATGATGAATATCACTCTCCTGTCTACCTGGACATGTCAGCTTTAATTCCACCTGGCCATGATGAATATCACTCTCCTGTCTACCTGGACATGTCAGCTTTAATTCCACCTGACCATGATAAATATCACTCTCCTGTCTACCTGGACATGTCATCTTTAATTCCACCTGACCATGATAAATATCACTCTCCTGTCTACCTGGACATGTCAGCTTTAATTCCACCTGGCCATGATGAATATCACTCTCCTGTCTACCTGGACATGTCAGCTTTAATTCCACCTGACCATGATAAATATCACTCTCCTGTCTACCTGGACATGTCATCTTTAATTCCACCTGGCCATGATAAATATCACTCTCCTGTCTACCTGGACATGTCATCTTTAATTCCACCTGGCCATGATAAATATCACTCTCCTGTCTACCTGGACATGTCATCTTTAATTCCACCTGGCCATGATAAATATCACTCTCCTGTCTACCTGTACATGTCAGCTTTAATTCCACCTGACCATGATAAATATCACTCTCCTGTCTACCTGGACATGTCAGCTTTAATTCCACCTGGCCATGATAAATATCACTCTCCTGTCTACCTGGACATGTCATCTTTAATTCCACCTGGCCATGATAAATATCACTCTCCTGTCTACCTGGACATGTCAGCTTTAATTCCACCTGACCATGATAAATATCACTCTCCTGTCTACCTGGACATGTCAGCTTTAATTCCACCTGGCCATGATAAATATCACTCTCCTGTCTACCTGGACATGTCAGCTTTAATTCCACCTGACCATGATAAATATCACTCTCCTGTCTACCTGGACATGTCATCTTTAATTCCACCTGACCATGATAAATATCACTCTCCTGTCTACCTGGACATGTCATCTTTAATTCCACCTGACCATGATAAATATCACTCTCCTGTCTACCTGGACATGTCAGCTTTAATTCCACCTGGCCATGATGAATATCACTCTCCTGTCTACCTGGACATGTCAGCTTTAATTCCACCTGACCATGATAAATATCACTCTCCTGTCTACCTGGACATGTCATCTTTAATTCCACCTGACCATGATAAATATCACTCTCCTGTCTACCTGGACATGTCAGCTTTAACTCCACCTGACCATGATAAATATCACTCTCCTGTCTACCTGGACATGTCAGCTTTAATTCCACCTGACCATGATAAATATCACTCTCCTGTCTACCTGGACATGTCATCTTTAATTCCACCTGACCATGATAAATATCACTCTCCTGTCTACCTGGACATGTCAGCTTTAACTCCACCTGACCATGATAAATATCACTCTCCTGTCTACCTGGACATGTCAGCTTTAACTCCACCTGGCCATGATAAATATCACTCTCCTGTCTACCTGGACATGTCAGCTTTAACTCCACCTGACCATGATAAATATCACTCTCCTGTCTACCTGGACATGTCAGCTTTAATTCCACCTGACCATGATAAATATCACTCTCCTGTCTACCTGGACATGTCAGCTTTAATTCCACCTGGCCATGATGAATAAGACTCTCCTGTCTACCTGGACATGTCAGCTTTAACTCCACCTGACCATGATAAATATCACTCTCCTGTCTACCTGGACATGTCATCTTTAACTCCACCTGGCCATGATGAATATCACTCTCCTGTCTACCTGGACATGTCATCTTTAATTCCACCTGACCATGATAAATATCACTCTCCTGTCTACCTGGACATGTCAGCTTTAATTCCACCTGACCATGATAAATATCACTCTCCTGTCTACCTGGACATGTCAGCTTTAATTCCACCTGACCATGATAAATATCACTCTCCTGTCTACCTGGACATGTCAGCTTTAATTCCACCTGGCCATGATGAATATCACTCTCCTGTCTACCTGGACATGTCAGCTTTAATTCCACTTGGCGATGATGAATAAGAATCTCCTGCCCCTGCTGAGCGAGCCTTTGGCACAAATTTGTCCCCTGGTTACAGGGTTAGGCAGCAGGGAGGGGGTTAATCAGGAACACGTGGATGGCTAGAGCAGGTCTGAGTAGGAGTTGCCAGTGGTATGTCAAACAGTTTGCTTTAGTTACGTCGATGAAGATTAGACATCCAGGTAATAAGATACACCAAAAAAGCAATTACTCAAACAACTGGATATGATTTTGGAAACGGTCAGACGTTTCAAGTAGCATCCACTACTTTTCGTCAGTGACTGTTTGCTTTAGACTTCAGTTTCAATGGAGATGTCGTTCTAAGTTTTACCTGAAAATTCTGAGGACCGTCAAATTTGCTCCTTTTTGTTTTCACCACGATGATAGAAGACTCTGATATAAATAATTTACTGCCAATGCTTAACGTCAATTCAGAGCAGGCTAGCTATAGTGAAGGGTAAATAAAAATGGGTCACTGTGCCTGACGGAAAAAGACATGCAGACCCTCAAGAAATCCACCTGGACCTGTGGAAGGTTTGAGTTTCAAGGTGAAACCTGTTCCAAGGTCGTGAGGCTGCTTTAAAAATAAACAGGATTTGGGAAGGATGTCGGCGGATTCAGCAGCAAATTCACCACTAATGACAAACTAACAAGTCTGATATTGGCTCCATCCTCCCCAGACAAGACTTCGGGTTCTGTTACTGAATCTGTCTCACTGGACCCATGGTGCGCTGGTGACGTCGGTCCGTCCTAAACTGGATTTGTGTTACCTTTTTATTTATTTATTTATCTATCTATTTATTCATTAAAACTTCCTTACAGAGGTAACTGGACAGGGGTAACAGAACTTTATAAGTTCTTTCGTAATGGGAATATCATTCAAAATGTACAAGAAAACAAACAAAGTGTAAAATGATCCTTTTTTTAACAATGAAATTTGTTGAGCATGCTGTCAAATAGCTCAGTCCCAGCGAGGTTGCCAATGTGCCACGAGTCTAGTCCTGGGCTGTAAATGTTGTACGTACTACATGCAGGACAGTAACCCTGTCCACACCAGGGACTGAACCATGTGATCTGTTAGGCAGGGGCAGTAAATGTTTGTGCACAGTAAATTCTGCAGGAGTGTGACAATTACAGACAGATCTCACAGCTAAGAGGACACTCCACACAAGCAACTGAAGTTCAATTTCATTTACCAGACAGTAAAAATCACTTGAGAACGAAAACCTGAAGGAACACACCTTTCCGACTTGCCAATAGGCTAAACAGCATACCTCTGCTCAGTGCCACTGGTAGAACGCTTCTCAGTCTTAGTCAAGTTATAAGCCCCCCCCCCCCCATGTGTTACCCACATGAACAGAAGCGTGATGTTACTAATGATAATGGAACCACAAGTCCAGAACAGAGCTGTTGGCCCCACAGCTAACCCTACCCTGGACAGTTCTTAGTGGGCTGTGCAGCTATGCTTGAATCCAATGTGTTTATTGATGTTCCATTGATAATGGCTTTCAGCTTGCATAGAGCTTTGCACAAAGTGGTGTTGGGACACAAAAATGTGCAAAGGGAAACTTAGAAGTACATGTAAGTCATAAATTGTGGAGAAACTTATGAAGAGATCATGACAGTTTTTTTAGTCCAAATCCTTCCACACCTTTCTGTATTCAGGATGGTGCCCATCACCATTTAAGCCCTTGGGCCGCACAGTTGTGCAAGCAGGGGGGAGGGGGGGCTAGTCCACTGGTAGTAGTGAGTGTCCCACTCCCACACTCTTTCCTACAATTGCAAGCAGAGAAACACTATGTTCCATTTTTAAAGCCAGTTTGTGCTGTACAAATAGACAAGTACATGTAGTTTGTACTGAGGGTCAGTTAGAACACATGCACAACTGAACAGTCACATGTTTTCCCCAGCTGCCAGCAGGCTTGAAGTGTGTCCACAGCAGTTTTCCCCAGCAGTGGAGTGTGTGTTCAAGGAGGGTACAGTACTATACGCCTATAGTATCCTTGGTGTGCTGAAGAGTTGCTCAGGCCTGAGCTGGTGGTGATAAGCATGGATAATGGTTTATCCACAGGTGTCTCCCTGGGAGCTTCTTACCAGGGACAACATGCATGCAACTGTCTGACAGTGTGTTGACCATTCACACCAGGCTCTGTATTAAGATACTCACTGCTACAGCAAAGTGGTACAGCCACATAAAGTATGAATGAATATAGAAACCAGAATCAGTATCATTTTATACCCTTGGTTTAACCCAGAAGTATATACACCACATATGTAGGTCAGGCCAGTTGAGGTGAAGACAGTAGCTCTACTGGGACAGTAGCTAATCAGGATTTTCTGCCTCTGACACGGTTTTGTTCCCAAGGGTTCTCTCACTGTGTCTGGGCACAACTGGTGAGGTTCTGGCTTGAAGTTAAAAGGTTTAGGTTCAAGACAGCCTGCAAGAGTAAAGAAACCTCTCAGAGTGGGACTATACAGCCGTTCCCAGTTCGTACTTGGAGTATGCAACCAGTCAAGCCTTGTAGGAAGTACGGGGCTCTTTAGTTTATCATGCTGAAGACTATTAAAGACATCTTAAATGCTTAACTTAAAGGACTTTGTTTTCAAGTGCTGTACATAGTATCCTAGAGCAACTTGAGGTGATGTTTTGGCTTAAGTTACATGTAGACTGCTAAAGAAACTACTGTCAACTCTTATAGAGAAGTGTAGGGGGTTCTTGGACTTGCTGAAGACTTAAAGATGTCTTATAACGTCTTCTCTGAAGCACTGCCATCCTGACAAGACTCATCAGGGTACAGGAGACCCCGTGACAAGACTTTAGCATCTGTTACTCTGTACAAAGGATAAGAAACCACCACACTGCCACTGTGATAACCTCTGCGTTGTCCCTACAATCTGCAATGTTGTACTGTACTTATACAGGCATCCTAATCTGGAAAAGCGTTTTATCTACGTTCTAAGAACCCGTTCACCCGAATGTAGCCTAACGTGAGGGTTCCTTCCGCAAGGAATTTTCATCCCTCTTGAAGACGTGACCTGCCTGTGACACGTCTGGGGAGACTTCTTACTTCTGCAGCTGTTGTGGAGTACAAAATAGTTACCTTTGCCAAGAAGGTCATGTTTTGGGCTGTCTGTGGTTTTGTGGCTAAGCAGAAGATATTATTATTTGGTATTTGGTGCATGGTTATACATGTAGGTCTTTACCTTTGCCAAGAAGGCCATGTCTTGGGCTGTCTGTGGTTTTTGTGGCTAAGCAGATGAGAAGAACTTAACTCTAGGCTCTGGATGGATATTATCTGGTATTTGGTGCATCGTTACATGTTGGTCTTTACCTTTGCCAAGAAGGTTGTGGTTAGAAGCCATGGATAGATATTATCCGTGGTATTTGGTCTTTGCCAAGAAGGTCATGTTTTTAGGTCCTGTTTGTGGTTTTGTGGCTAAGCAGCAGAACTTAACTTGAGAAGCTATGGGTGGATTGTTATGGTCTTGTGTGTATATCTTTCTGTGAACCTCAAATCTTTGGCTGTTTATCTTTTATGTATTATAAAAAGACTTGGTTCACCAAGAAAGGACAGGCATTCTAGAGCAAGGCAGCTGTTTTCTTGTCAGTCATGCTGAAGTGAGTCTCACTTATTTGTTTATCCGTTCTAGGACAAGGCTAATATCTGTATTCTTACGCAATTGTACAAAGGAAGATTTCAGCGTCGAAAATTCCTTTGAGAAGCCTACAATACTGTTCAGAGTTCCATGCGCTCAGTTCCAGTACTGTTACTGTAAACCCCAAACACGCAGTGTTTATTTTGTAAATCACCAATAGACTAAAGGCTTCATACGAGGTGCAAAGAACCAAATTCCTGTGTTCAAAATCCCCCAGACGAGACCACAGAAATGCGATTTCTTCTGTACAGCGTTTGTTGTGGTCAGGATTGGGACCACTATCACACCTGTTACAGTAACAACCGGGGTGTCCCTGTGGTGTAGTGGTCTGCGCCTTTGCTACTCTGCCACATCTGGTTCAAATTACTTGGACCAGAAGGACTGGGGTTCTAGCCCCAGGTAGGGCACCTCTGGACAAGAGGCGCATTGAGTCATACCAAAGACTTTATAAAAATGGTACGTACTTCTGAAACAGTATGGAAGTTAAACACACTCCACTGCCAGTGGACTAGCCCCCTGCTACAGTGATTGCACCACAGTGTGGCCCCAGGGCTATGAAACGGAGATGGGCACCGCCCTATACATCAATTATGGTGTGGGAGGATTTTAACTAACTACAGTAACAACACCTTTAGCTGTCTAACAGTACTCTTCACCCGGTTTCAAAGGAAAAAAAACATTGTTTTTTTTTCAAACAAGAATGAAATTTTCCTGCTGTATTTATCGGAATTTGATGGTGATTGTTCCCAGTTCATGAAATGTCAATATCTGCAAACCTCCTTCTGGTGCAGGTGGCCCTTAAAGCTGAAGTCAGCTGAAATAAGAAACCCAGAAGGAAGAACACTTACCCTGGAGGACAGCGACAGATAAAACAGAACTAACCCTGCATGAACTGTTTGTCTTACAACTCAGTTTAAACTTCAAACAAATCCTAGCACCAGTCCTTGTAGTTCTAATGCATCCAGCTGGTTCGGAATTGAAAGCAATATTACATCTTACCTAAACAATTAAACTCTCAATTCCTAAGAAGTGAAAGTATATTCAGGCGGTACAAGGTGATTAGAAAGTGAGAGTTTACCTGTTGAGTGTGGCTGTTTGACTGGAGACAGACCGGGCAGTGCCAGGGTTGCCTGTTTGCTGTCAATCACAGCTAAGGTACTGGCACTGGGCCAAACAGTAAACTTGCACAGACTGGGGCTTTCCTGTACTGTAGACTGTACTTACAATGTACTGCGCAATCATATACGAAAAAAAGACAGGTAACTTCAAAATACTCTAGAATTAAGACACATTGAGGCATTATTAGGTTGCAGTACAACATATACATGTATGTTAGCACTGGGCTAAACAGTAGACCTGCACAGACTGGGCTTTCCTGTACTGTAGACTGTGCTTAGAATGTACTGCACAATCATATACGAAAAGAAGACAGGTAACTTCAAAAGGCTTTAAAATTAAGACACATTGAGACATTATTAGGTGGCAGTACAACATATACATCAGGGCTCGAAATTCATCTTTGGGAATAGGTGCTCTGGTGCACCCAACTCAAAAAATTGGGTGCACAGAAAGAATTTTGGGTGCACCAGATAAAATAAAGTTGAATGTTCTTCAGAACATAATTACAAAGTTTAACGCTGCTGCCTTTCTTAAGAACTTCAATCTGTAATTCTATAGCTAACTTCAAAATTTCAATAATACATTAAATAAAGTACAGCAAAAAGTTATCATGCTGTTTTTTATACTTACATTTCAAGAATATTCTGTATAATAGTGTACAATAGTACCTTAACCCTATAGGCTACAAAAATACATAGGTGCACCAGTGCACCCAGAGTCAAAAATTAGGTGCACAGCTCCAATTTTGGGTGCACTGGGTGCACATGCACCCACTATTTCGAGCCCTGTACATGTATGTTAGCACTGGGCTAAACAGTAGACCTGCCCAGACTGGGGCTCTCCTGTACTGTAGACTGTACTTACAATGTATTGAGCAATCACTAAGTTACGAAAAAAAGGCAGGTAACTTTGCTTTAGAATTAAGACACATTGAGACATCATTAGGTTGCAGTACAATGTATATGTTAGCTCTCAGGCAAACCTTTAGAAACCTGCCCAGACTGGGTTTCCTGAGTTCTGTATGCTCACACAGTTGGTATATTGCCAGGTAGCTCTCTTGAACAAAGGACTGAAACGTTTAACACCTTACACAAATACGTGTACGACTATTACACCAGACTGAGGCTTTCCTGTGTTTGTAATTGTACTGACTGAGCGTTGTGCACAAGTTAGACTCACAATCTTGTAGCTTTTATAATTGTGTTTTTAAGAAGTTAGAATATTGATGTTGGCACTGAGCTAGACTGGGCTTTTCTGTACTTTCTGAGCTCTGTAACAAACTACATGTATATAGTATAGGGTCTTGTCAGGGAGCTCTCTTTAACAAAGGACTAAATGCTTTAAACCTTACACTTCCAAGTACAATGTCATTTAAGACTAGACCAGACGTTTCTGAATAGCCTATGCACAACTGATTAGACACTCAGGTAACTGTGAACATTAAGGAGTACTTTAAGTAAACACTTAAGATTACCAAGCCAAACATACATGTAAGACCCAGACTGGGTTTTCCTGTTCTCACTGAGCTCTGTACACAGACTGTAGGGTCCTGTCAGGGAGATTTCTTTACTTTAGAGAAGTCCGTAAGACTCTTGAGAGGTTAGAGAAGTAAGGCGGGACCAGACTGGGGTTTCCTGTGGTCCATATATACCTTATTTGTTCTGTAAACATTGACTAATAACTAAAACGCTATCTTTCCAGGTATACCAAATGTAAGACCAGTTTGTTACACTGAAAGTCAATGAAAATGCAGCAATGGAGATTGATTCATGACCCTTTACTTGGTTATGCCTCATTTGCAAAGCATCTCAAAAACTCTATCCCAGAGCAAGCAGGGAAGTACATGTAATACGTTGATGAAAGTTAGACATCCAGGTAGTAAGAGCTATGTAAGCGTGCCACACAGCACACGTTCGACGGCGTCAAAATGTGCACAGGAACACGCTTTGACGGCCGTCCCAGGGTGCCATATGGGGCACCCAGAACGGCTGTTTTCTACGGTCTCCACATTGATATAAGACGCAAACAGTTGACAATACTCGGTCAGAAAATAGCTGAACAATTATATTTTACGATCTTTTGATTTCTATGAAGGACAGAGTGTGGGAAAATACGGAATTTGCGAAGTTCGTACGGAGCGCCTGTGAGAACGTGCGAGCACCGATCTCGGGAGATAGTTCAACTAAAACCCGTTCTGAAATGAAATAAAAACACCATAACTATCAACTGTTCCGCTTTTTATTATCTTCAGATGTAATACTTATGATCCATTTGGCTGGAGCTGCCAGTAAACCTGCGTAAAACCTACAGGAAACGCCGATCTCGATGCACGGAAAGTCCGCCATGACACATGTGCGATCAGACGGAAAGTAGCCACTTATTGCGACACAAACATTACGCCGATTCGGCGTGATTTGTATGAATACGTATGCCGTGATCGGTCTCTCTTTTTTGCGTGAGGCCGTTACCACGGAGATTTCTGAATACAAGCTTGAAGGCAAATGTTTATACGCTCAGCAGGATGTCTCTAAATTGTGTGTTTTCGCGCAATAAAATATCAAAAGGCATGCACGCCGAACTTTCCACAGGCCGTTGCCACCTGTCAGTCAGCACGTCAGGACGTGCTGAGCTGCACGCTGTGACGGAAGTTTTGTCTCTCCTTTTGATTTTCGGGCACAAGCTCAAAGGGAAATGCTCAATGATATATCTATGAAGTCACTGCGAAATATCTATTCATTGAAATTCGCACAATAAAATATTAAAAGGCATTAACGCCGAACTTTCCACATACCGTCGTCACCTGCCAGTCAGCACGTCAAGACGTGCTGAGCTGCACGCTGTGACGGAAGTTTCGTGGATTGATAGTGAACCAGAATCGGTGAACTGGTCAAGTGCAGCATGGACTTTGCTGTTACAATTGCGTGACTTTAAAGTAATTGTTGAAAATTGTCGATGTAGCCACAGCACAATTCGGTAAAATACAGGTAAGTAATTGCACAGCATATCGCACGCCTGTTCTCGATCGCCCCCCTGTGCTGTGCTGTGCGCTGTGACCCAAGAAGATTCTTTCAGGTATTTTGCTTCTATTTCTAGTTTTAAAAAATATTCCTTGTTATTTCCCTTTCAACTTTCATTAGCGATTATGAAATGGTTGAAACTTTGTTTTCTTTTTGCGAGCAATTGTTTCTTTCAAGTAGTATAAGGAAAGTTTCAAGTTTTTAACGTCTTCGTCATTTGTTATATTCCGCCATTCCGCCGTTATCATGTACTGGTCCACACGCTTTGACGGTTACACTGGAAACTCACCGTAGCACGTTTCATAGATAATGTTTTTGAATGGTAAGTCGTCATCTGATAAGCGATGATAAAACTTTGCTTTCTTGTTGCGAGTTATTTTGTTGCTATAAGGAACTTGTCAAGTTTTGGAAGTTTTTTGTCGTTTGTCATACATATTCTGCCGTTATCGTGTGCTGATCCACACGCTTTGACGGGTTATCCGAAAACTCACCGCAGGACGTTACAATATTGATATTTTTAATGGTAAATCGTCTTTTGCTAAGTGATTATAAACTAACAGAAACTTTGTTTTCTTGTTGCAAGTTATTTGTTGCTATTTGGAAATTGTGAAGTTTTTTTAATAGTATAGGTCGTTTGTCATATTCTGCCGTCATCATGTGCTGATCCGCACGCTATGACGGTTATACGGAACCTCACCACGGCACGTTGCAATGATGGTATTTTTGAATGGTAAGTTTCGTCCGGCTTGGATTAATGGTTGTAAAATGATAGAAACTTTGTTTTCCTGTTGCGACTTTTTTTTGTTGCTATGATTGCTAAGGAAATTTTCAAGCTTTTTTTCGAGTATTTGTCGTCTGTGATATTCTGCCGTCATCATGTGCTCATCCACACGTTATGACGGGTTGCATGGAAACTCACCACATGTACATGCAGCACTTCGCAATACACACTAGGCTCAACACGCACACATGCAATGTTTAAAATGATTTATCACCGAGCATGGGACCGCAACCTACGGGCTCTGATAACGCTTAGGACCGACATTTAGTTGTGTATGGCAGCCCAGACATAGGAACCCCGAAACAAATGAAACGGGAGGTTTGGCCGCAAGTGTCTTTCTTCTCTACCTCAAGAAGGTGGTCTGCAAACAAAACAAAAAAACGTTTCGATGACAGTCGGTTTTGAGCGTTCACGATCCGAAGATTGAATCGTCCCGAGACATTCTGAACCAATTCGATGATTGAACCGTTTCGATTATTTCCCGTAACCGGGTTAGCCTTGTTTGATCCGTTGCCATGTTTGTTTTGTTTGGCGGGGTCTGGGTAATAAGCGGGCACCACCAGTCCAAAGTTGATTTGGTTTAATCTTCGACTTCAGCAAGTCGACTGATTTCTTAGTTCTCAGTGCTATGTAGCATTTTAGTATTTTATGTCAAACCGCAGAAACCTGTGACGTTTACTGGTCTCTTCATTTTCCACTGCCTTCAAAAAAGAAGTCAAACCCAACCACAACCATAGTCAACCTTAGTTAACTTAGAACTTTCACAGTAGACTAGATAACTATTTCTGATTCCCATGTATTTCCATGTGCTTGTTTGTCTGCAATTAGCCTTCGGGCATGAACTTGCAATAAAGTTATTATCATTTACTGCACCCAAGGACATCTCTATATACTAGAATAATGCCCTTGCATCATAGCATAGATCTACTGTATTTCGGTAGATTTCAACCGGTTCAACTGGACCTAAACAAACGTTGTCCCGGCACAATTGTTTCACCATAGGTGCACTGATTGCCCGCCATTGTTCTACCGGCTTTTGGAAATAGGTGTATACAAGAACCATCAACAAAACGTAGAGCTGAAAAATAGAAAGGCGGCTAACGTTGTGAGAGAATAATGTAGTTTCATAAGATTGTTTCAAGTGACTGTCTTTCTAATGAGCTCACTCACACACTTGCCTCAGCTCACAACAAAGCCTGCTAGGTTATTGCCATGGCTTACAAACTAGAATTGCCCAATTGCCTTGTGTAGCAATATTTTAAGATTCAATCGACAGTTTTCATATCTATAAGTCTCACAATTGTAAAAGCCAGTGCTACTCTTTACCTGTTCACCATCAGTCCACAATTTCCGTCACAGCGAGCAGCTCAGCACGTCTTGACGTGCTGACTGACACGTGGCGACGATAGAATATGACAAACTCTAAAAAAACTTGAATGTTTCCTTATAGCAGCAAAATAACTCCCAACAAAGTTTCTATCTTTCCACAATCGCAAATCAAAGGACAAAGGAAATTAATATGGAATCCTAGTATGTGTCTTTTAACTCAAAATTGGAGAAAAATATTTTTAAGAGCCGTCCGTCAAGGGCGTGCAGCTCAGCACGGCTCGACGTGCTGACTGACATGTGGCGACGGCACGTGGAAAGTTCGGCGTGCATGCCTTTTAATATTTTATTATGCGAAATAATTATTCATAAATATATCATTGAGCATTTCTCTATTGAGCTTGTGCCCGAAAATCTCCACAGTAACGGACTCACGCCAAAAAAAAGGAGAGACAAAACTTCCGTCACAGCGTGCAGCTCTGCACGTCTTGACGTGCTGATCTGGCACGTGACGACGGTATGTGGAAAGTTCGGCGTTAATGCCTTTTAATATTTTATTGTGCGAAATATCTATTCATAGATGTATCATTGAGCATTTCCATTCGAGCTTGTGCCCGAAAATCGCCATAGTAACGGACTCACGCCAAAAAAAGGAGAGACAAAACTTCCGTCACAGCGTGCAGCTCAGCACGTCCTGAGCTGGCAGGTGACGACGGTATATGCGGAAAGTTCGGCGTTAATGCCCTTTAATATCTTATTGTGCGAATTTCTATGAATAGATATTTCGCAGTGACTGGGAAATATCTATTCATAGATATATCATTATAACGGACTCACGCCATAGTAACGGATTCACGCCAAAAAAAGAGAGACAAAACTTCCGTCACAGCGTGCAGCTCAGCACGTCTTGACGTGCTGACTGTCAGGTGACGACGGTATGTGGAATGTTCGGCGTTAATGCCTTTTAATATCTTATTGTGCGAATTTCTATGAATAGATATTTCGCAGTGACTGCGAAATATCTATTCATAGATATATCATTGAGCGTTTCCCTTTGAGCTTGTGCCCGAAAATCGCCGTAGTAAAAGGAGAGACAAAACTTCCGTCACAGCGTGCAGCTCAGCACGTCCTGACGTGCTGACTGACAGGTGGCAACGGCCTGTGGAAAGTTCGGCGTGCATGCCTTTTAATATTTTATTGCGCGAAAACACACAATTTAGAGACATCCTGCTGAGCGTATAAACATTTGCCTTCAAGCTTGTGTCCAGAAATCTCCGTGGTAACGGCCTCACGCAAAAAAGAGAGACCGATCACGGCATACGTATTCATACAAATCACGCCGAATCGGCGTAATGTTTGTGTCGCAATAAGTGGCTACTTTCCGTCTAAGCGGCTGATCGCACATGTGTCATGGCGGACTTTCCGTGCATCGAGATCGGCGTTTCCTGTAGGTTTTACGCAGGTTTACTGGCAGCTCCAGCCAAATGGATCATAAGTATTACATCTGAAGATAATAAAAAGCGGAACAGTTGATAGTTTGGGTGTTTTTATTTCATTTCAGAACGGGTTTTAGTTGAACTATCTCCCGAGATCGGTGCTCGCACGTTCTCACAGGCGCTCCGTACGAACTTCGCAAATTCCGTATTTTCCCACACTCTGTCCTTCATAGAAATCAAAAGATCGTAAAATATAATTGTTCAGCTATTTTCTGACCGAGTATTGTCAACTGTTTGCGTCTTATATCAATGTGGAGACCGTAGAAAACAGCCGTTCTGGGTGCCCCATATGGCACCCTGGGACGGCCGTCAAAGCGTGTTCCTGTGCACATTTTGACGCCGTCGAACGTGTGCTGTGTGGCACGCTTACATACCTGTAGTAAGATACGCCAAAAATTTAGTTACTGTACTAAAACAACAGTATCTAATTGAACTATTGGCATAAACCTTGTCTTGAATCAATCTTCTTTTGAAGACTTCTAGTACTTCAAGACATCCTAAATTGTCTTAAACTCATTAACATATCTATTAAGAGTGTTGGTATAAAACATGGTTTTCCCAGTCCTATCATTAGTCACTGACGAAAGACAGTGGATGCTGTCTGAAACGTCTGAATGTTTCAATATTTTATCCGGTTGCTTGAGTAACTATTTTTGGCGTATAGTACATGTAATAGTCTGAATCCAGGTCTAGATAAGGAGGCTCAATGAATGACTTCCTCAGGATCACAGGAGCTACTCTTAAGTGTGTGTTTAAGACGTCTTGGCTCCAACCCAGAGCTTGTGGTTTACCTTAAGAAGTTACCCCTAAGAGCCACCAGGCTTCCGCTTCCCTTTTGACTATTTCAAGACTTTTGTAGGCTAGAAATGAAATATCAGACTGTCTCAAAGACTATTGCCATGGCTACACCAACATGTGTTACTTCTGTACTGTTACTGTGCTGTTTACATTGAAGGGCAAAAATCTGAAGGTCATTTACATATACCTGCTGACCTTTCTGAAGGTCAATCCAAGGTCATCCCTCATGGGGTCAGCACTAGAATCAGCCATTGGAGTAGAAAGTAGAAAATGTACTTACTTATGGGCATGGCAGAAATGTGGGCAGTGGTTGAGTGTTGGGAGTCTTGCCAGAAGTGTGAGGGACACTCTTAAGTTATCCGTCTTAAGTTGGGCTCCTTATATAATTAACTTGGCCCTTACATCTCCAGTGAAGCCAGACTGACTCCAACATGCTCACTTCCTGATCCAGATCTATATCAACACATCAGCCCACCTACAGGAAGGGATCTTTGCTGCTGTGTTTAACACATGTCTGTCAGACATTACCACAGGGGAAAAACTCATGGTGGGGTACAGTATCTATATAGGCAAAATAATCTTATTTGTTGCTTAGTTGGCTCAGGAAACCCCCCATGTCCTGTGCTCCTCCCCCCTGATTTAAGGAGATAAGGAAAGAGATCATCATGGCTGTAGGAATGATATGCTGTCAGGGTGCTCATGTGTGTTGGTCTGTACCACATGTACAGGAAACCACTGGTCATGGGGGCACATTACTGGTAATGGAAGAGAGAGTTTGATCAGGAAACCACTTCCCTTCCCAACAGTAAGATATCACTGTGCCTATGTAAATATGTGTGCATTGGTAAGGCTGGTGTGTACCATAGGAAACCACTGCCTCACACCCCCTCTCCCCAGTAAAATACCCTAGACTGTTCCTGTGTGTACTTGGTAAGGCTGGTGTGTACCACAGGAAACCACTGCTGTCAGTACTTCCAATATACAGTACTGTAGTGTAAATCTGCATTAAAGTAACCTTCTCCCTGCTGCCTAACCCTGTAACCAATAGAGAACTGGTAGCCAAAGGGCAAGTTTAGTGTGCTAAAGGTTAAAATCCTTCAACCTACTAGAACAGTTGGCAGAAAGTGAAACAGAAGGTACTTTGGACACCAGTACATCTGCATTGTATATATCATAGCCCAACAACTTGTTTACTCACAATGTCCACCTACAGTCTCAGTCTTATAGACATTTTCAGCCAAGCTGACATAATTAGAATTGGACAGAAGCCAGCATTAAGATTCTTAAAGACCTTCTCAGATAACTTAAGCAACAGCTTGACTTATCCTTAAGCTCCTTAAGACGTATTGTTGTTCCTTAAACTTTAAGTCTCGCAGATCATGCCCGTAGCCAGGATTTTGAATGGGGGGGTTCTTCTTTATATTTAAGGGACCAGCGAGCGCCGCAGGCGCGAGACGAGCGCCGCAGGCGCGAGCTTCCTAGGGGGGTCCGGGGGTATGTCCCCCTGGGAAATTTTAAAATTTGAACCTTCTGATATGGCATTTCCTGTGTTTTTGAGAGGATTTCAAAGGAAGAAATCGGAGGCAAAGTTAGCAGTTTTTCTAGGATTTCAGCTCCGTTGGTGATACAAATAGATAACCTTGAAAAAAAAAAAAACCTTGGACGTTAAAAAGTGGACCCTTGAGCGTTTCAAATTCTAAGAATTGAACCTTCTGAAAGGGCATTTCCTGTGTTTTTGAGAGAATTTCAGAGGAAAAATCAGAGACAAAGTTTTTTTCTAGGATCCTAGCCTCTGTGGCATTGCTGGTGATACAAATAAGTCCACCTTGAAAAAAATCTTGAACATCAAAAAGTGGACCTTCAAGCCTGTGAAAGTGGACCTTCAAGCCAATGGGGGGGTTCATCCGAACCCCCCGAACCCCCCCCTGGCTACGTGCATGCAGATGTCTGATGTCTTCCTGTGCAGGCAGGAGTTCGACCCTGTCCCTGGTTCTGACCTGTTTGTCAGGGTGACGTTCTGAAGGCCTCATCTGCGGCTCGTTAGATAAAGTCGTTAACATGCAGGAATGCGGACATGACGAGGCTATAATTGTACTTAATTTGAATCCCAGAGCCCATCCCTGCCCTGGTCGGAAGGGAAGTCCCCGGCCGTCACGTTTGCCCCCACCACAGTTCACCTGCAGTCAAACGTTTCTGGTAGAGACACCCAAATGGGCGCTTTATGGAGCCAAATGACTTCCTCAGACTCTTAACAAGAAACAGGCACGACCTGAAGACTTCAAGACACACAGTCTTAGCAGCCCAGAATCAAGGTCTTGAGGATTCCCTTTAATGTCTTCAACTAATGTTAGCTACTTTTTAAAACATACTGTAAATAAACACCATTTAGCCGTTTGTGCTGCAAGAGTTTTTAGCCAATAAATCTTAATCTCTCTCTGTCCCACTCTCTCTCTCTGTCTCTCTCTTCCCTCTCTCTTCCCTCTCTCTTTGCTCTCCCTCTTTCTCTCTCTCTTTTTTAACTCAAGTTCAAGTAGAGGGGTGTGAGGTTTGGAGGGGGGGTGAAAGCCTGTAGAGTCTCAATCCTGAATGAAACACAGATGGGTTATATATCACAGAAGAGGCCTTGCAGGTTGGAAACTGTACAGGAAGTGAGGAAGGATACTACAATTTTAAAAAAAAAAGTGTGACCTGGTCTGTCATTATAACCAAACAATTTAAGTTTAGAAATGGACAACAATGTCTGTCTGTAAAATATCACATCCATAGAGTGCAGAAATTATAGCAGAAAAATCCCTCGAAGTTTTGGAGTTGAGAATAGGGCTAAGAAATGTTTGGACGTTTGCTGACATCCTAACGGAATTATTGAGTTTTAGAGAAAGATAACACAACACTGTACAATCTCACGTCTCAGGTAACCACAGATGACAGGAATCATAACAGAGGACACTTGAGGTCAGAAGGTTCACATGAGGTCAGGAAGGATATACCAAACTCCATTGTTTGGGACTCTGGATCATAACAGAATGACTGTGGCGAGAGAATCATAGTAAGGACAACAAGGTCAGGAGAATCTCAAGTCCAAGGCATCCACAGAATGCAGAAATTACAGCAGAGAAGAATCTCGAGGTTGAAGAGTTTGCAGGAGGGCAGGAGTAATAGTCCAGTAGATGGCAGGAGGTCAGAAGTGTGCTGTCATCATGGTAGAATTATAGAAGTTTATATTAGGGAAGGACAACAATGGATTTCTAGCTAAGGAATCCTGCAATGAACCGGAGAGTTGAAGAAGGACTGATTGCTGCTGCAGGGTGTTCAGACTACTGCAGCAGCAGAACACAGTGGACTACTACACATGTACTCACTACAATAATGTCTGTAAAATCTCTCATCTACAGAGTGCAGAAATCATAATAGAAAAGGCTGTCCGAGTTCTGGAGTTAAGAGGAGGTCAGGAGACATACTCCAAACTGTCAGGAGTTTGGAAGTGTGCTGTCATTGAAACAGAATGTCACAGAAGTTAGTCAAGAATGATGATGTCTGTATAATTTCATGTCTGAGTCAACCTCAGAGAGCAGAAATTATAACAGAAAAAACTCCTGAGGTGGTAGAGTTTAGCTAAGATCAGGAGTGATACTCAAAACTGTCAGGTCTGGAGATCAGAAGTATGTTGTCAGAATAACAGAGGTTAGGATAAAACAACAATATGTTAAAGATTTTAAGTCTGAATCAACCTCAGAGAGCAGAAATTATTGCAGAAAAAACTCCTGAGGCCGGAGAGTTCAGTTAAGGTCAGGAGTGATATTCCATGCTGTCGGAACTGTGCTGCCATCATCACAGATTGCGGGAGGGAATTAAAGACATTCAACAATATTTGTAAAATCTCACATTCACAGAGAGCAGAAATTATTACAGAAAAAGATTGGAGAGTTCAGTTAAGGTCAGGGGTGATACCCCAAACTCTCGGAACTGTGCTGTCATCATCACAGATAGCAGTAGGGAATTAAAGACATTCAACAATATTTGTAAAATCTCACATTCACAGAGAGCAGAAATTATTACAGAAAAGGTTCTTCAGGTTGGAGGGTTCAGTTAAGGTCAGGGGTGATACTCCAAACTGTTAAGAAGTCGGAAGTCCCCTGACAGGACGGAATGTCTTCAGATGTGAGACATCTTCCTGGAACGTCTCAGACACCAGTCAACGTCTTAAGAAAAACACCTGCTGTTTCTCCTTAAGAATCTCATTGAGACATAACTGATAAGACAACATTAAGATGGCTGAGATTCTTAAGTTCTGACATGTGAGACAGCTTAAAGATACAAAATCATTCTTAATCATTTAAGGAGAAAAAGTTACTTAAAAGTAACTAGATTTGCTCTATACCAAATCAAGAACTAGGTTGCTGAGAAATGAGAATAAGAACTAAGACAGAGAAAGTGAAAGTGATTTCTCTTGTGACGGTCTTGTTGTGATAACACATCTTGACAAGTCTGAGGTTCTAGAGTTCTTAAATGTGGGGCACCTTAAAGACACCAAATCATTCCTTATACAATTAAGTTACTTAAAAGTAACTAAATGGGCTCTTGACTATACCAAATAAAGAACTAGGGCAGAGAAATAAGAACTAAGAAAGTGACAGTGATTTCTCTTGCAAGGGTCTTGTTGTGCTAACACATCTTGACAAGTCTGAGGTTCTTGAGACTTAAAATGTGGGACACCTTAAGGACACCAATTCATTCCTTAAACAATTAAGTTACTTATTGATTAAAAGTAACTAAATGTGCTCTTGACTTTACCAAATAAAGAACTAGGGCAGAGAAATAAGAACTAAGAAAGTGAGAGTGATTTCTCTTGTAAGGGTCTTGTCCTGTTAACACGTCTTGACAAATCTGAGGTTCTTGAGATCTAAGATGTGGGACACCTGCACATACCGATGATTCTTCTCTGCTGAAAGTGAAAACAACTTTCCTCCCGGCTGCACCAAACAAAGACGCCAGCCAGACAGCTGCACCCGTCAGGCAATAACAACCTCACAAGGAAGGTACAAATCAGGAAACAGTCGAACATGATTTAACTAAGCCTGTAATGCCAGCTGTTTACAACTTGTACACTTAGAATCTACAATGTTTACTAAGTCTATCACAAATCAGGAAATAGTCAAATATGCTCAGCTTCCAAATGCCAACTGTTAACAACTTGTACACTTAGTCTAAGTCTAGCACAAATCAGGAAATAGTCAAACATGCTCAGCCTCTGATACCAGCTTTCAACAACTTACACACTCAGGCCAAGTTCTTTCCTCTTTTCTCAGACATTTTAAGGTACAAATGTAGCAAGTTAGACTTAGTGGACATCATAGAAGCAGAGGGAAGCAAGGGAGGAAAACTTGAATATGATCATGATCATGGTATTCAGTCCATAGAACCAAGTGTACCCAGGTATAATCCCGGTCCTAAGGCTCTGTTTTCATGTTTTTTAAAGAACCAACAGTTACACTGTACATATCAAATCGCTGTAGCATTAGTCTGTAAATGTATCTGTAAAGCAAGATTTCAGGGGTGATTCCACTAACAGTAGTGTATTAGGAAACAAGACGAAAAGTTGTCAGGCAAACCTAAACATGGATCCAATTCACTCCCAAATTCAGTAATATTGTAACCAAGTCCAACTCAACAGTCTAACTGTAACACCAACAGTTCCTATCCTGATGCTATCACACACATGTAACCAGCAGGAAAGATTAACACAGATCACGGAAACAGAAAACTTGTCAAACAAACCTTAACAAGGTTGTGTCAGTGAACCAATGTCATCACCAAAGGCACGGAAGCATATATAGACAAGCCCGACACAATGTAATCTCCAAGCAGATCCACGCCGGGCGCGAAAATCGTAGTATCTGCCGGGCTGATGAACCCTCTCTGGCTGACTGGACCTTCTCTGGCTAGCATACTACGATTTTCGCGCCCGGCGTGGATCTGCTTGGAGATTAAACACAATGCTCTAACACCGAACAGACAAACCCATTCAAGTGGTCTTACACTGGGCAACATCGTCAAATAACTTCTAAGTTTATAAGAGGAAACAAACGGATTTAAGAAATCTTCTAACCAACCTTTACTGAAAGTTCACCAGTAATCCAACTCGTCATCAAAGTGGCCGTCTATGTAGAGAGTCCCACCCCTACGATGTTGTAACACCACAGTTCTAGCCGTGACCGTATCAGTCCCTGCAGCAGAGCAGTGCTCAGCACATCTGTTTCCTGTAGGCCTCCCTACGGGTTTGGGTCCTCCTCAGTATGACCACCTGCACACGAGTACTGTACCGTAAATGCAGAAATGTTTGCGGTGGATTTATATTCACGGTTTTCGCGGTAAGCTCTTCACCGCAAACATAAATAAAACCGCGACAATATTTGGTGCCCTCCTACCCCCTTGTCTACTATTGTCTCAAATGCAATCTTAAAACCACCGCGAACAGCCTATTTTCTCCCCACCGCAAAATTTAAACCATGCAAACTTAGATGCATTTACTGTAGTTTGGGCTTGCCAGGTTCCTTAACCTTCTCCCTGCTGCCTAACTCTGCAACCAATAGAGAATGGGGTGCCAAACGGCTACTTCAGTGTGCTAAGGGTTAAGTACTCAGCCTAAAACCTGCAAGTGTCAGGCCAGCCAGATTATACTTTGGCCTGACACTTGCACGTTTAAAGAAAATCTAGTCGCCTGATGTTCTCAGCTATGTTCCTCAGAGCATGAATGGACTCTAGATCTACTACTGGTCTGGCAAGGGTCTTCAGTATATATAGCCTAAAACTGTTAAATGAAGTATCTACTAGTCTTGGTCGATGTTTGTAACCTAATAACTGATCTCACCCACCTTACTCAGGGCCTGAATGGACTCCACTGCTGCTTAGTCTCCTTTTATATCTGACCTACCAACCTACTAACGCTATTGGAGGAAGTCTGAGAGTGGGTGGGGGACTTTCACTAATCTCCAAGCAGATCCACACCGGGCGAGAAAATCGTAGTATGCTAGCCAGAGAAGGTCCAGTCAGCCAGAGAGGGTCCAATAGCCCTATTGGACCCTCTCTGGCTGACTGGACCTTCTCTGGCTAGCATACTACGATTTTCTCGCCCGGTGTGGATCTGCTTGGAGATTAGACTTTCACCGGGGTTGGCATGCTTTTGCGTGTTTATGGGGGTGTTTATGGGGGGGGGGGTGTACCCGTGCGTATGAGCTGATATTTTTAGCTCATTAAGGAACCCTGATGTCTATCCTAATTCCTGTTCACTCACACGCAGCATTTTCTTTCCACCCTTCCCTCAGACATTGCATGTACATTTGAACACGTACATGTGTACCATAGGGAAGAAAAGTTCTGGCCTACAGTTCGAGTCTGCGTATGTGTATGTAAATACCAGTATGTACGTACACGCTTCAATTCTTGAGAAGGAACTGAAACGTCTCTGTTGGTTCCTGCATCCCCAGACATAATTGTAAAGTCTGGAGTTTTCCTTTCCAAACTTTCCCCCTTTCCTCAGACATCAGGTAAGAACACAGTCATAATGGCTGGAGAGTGGGGAAAGTTTTCCTGTAATTTCCTGTGTATCATTGCGTCGTGTTGATGAACAGGATATGGATGCAGACTGTTAAAGTGAGACATCGGTTTTTCAGATGGTCGTCGGAAACCCTTAGTCAGAATGTCTACGAAGTCACAGTTACGTACTTCAGAATCTATAAATGCTTACATTTATTAGTTTATGGCAGTGAGGAGTATGTACTTTTTCCACTCTTGTATTTGACTTTTAAAACTCAAAGTTCATGTTAAAACTTCTCCATTCATTTTGTAATGTCTTTTGCTCTTCAAGCTTTTGGAAAAGAAAAAAAATGCTTTCAATTCATAGAATATCTGATGTATAGTCATGACATTTTGTACATAGTTTTCATTAGTGAGGTATTGACTATAATTGTCTTGGAGTATGTACTTCCCACTCTTGTCTGTGACCTTTGGTACTCAGCTGAGTTCATGTTAGAACTATTTCAATCATTCGTTCTGTTGACCTTACTCTTCAAGATTCTGGGACAAGCAGGATACATTTTTAACCTTTAGCACACCGAGGTACCCATTTGGCTACCAAATCTCTATTGTTTACGGGGTAAGGTAGCAGGGAGAGGGTTAATGTGTAAACCTGGCCTTCGTGCATAGCATGATATTGAGGTATTGTCTCAAGTATGGCATTGTACATTCCCCACTCTTGTAGGCTGTTGTACATGTGCGTGACCTTTGAGACTCTGCTGAGTTCATGTTAAAACTATTCCATTGATTCTGTTGACCTCGCTTTTCAGTCAGACATGACCTAAACAATGAGGGAGAGAATCACATCTCTCTCTCTTTCTCTCTCTCTCTCTCTCTCTCTCTCTCTCTCCAATTTTACGAATTTTTGAATTTAACATTATACATTGTAGCTGCTACCTTTTTCATTAGTAGTTGCCATACTTTGTACCTTGTACAATTATTTTGCAAAAATATTTTGATTTAGCGTTACCAAAATGTATGGCTCATAATCATATTGACAAGACAGTGTGATTTTGAGCCATATAATAATGACTTGACAAGTCAGGAATTGGATGTGAGTTACAAATTTCAGCGTATTCTGACAGCTTCTGATAACATCAGTCTCGAGTAAGAGATGATTTAAGGCTGAGGAAGGAAAGACGTTGTTTCCCGTTGTTGCGACATGACGTTGGGAGCGCCCTGCTGGAACGGGGACTTCCCCTTACATACAATACATGTCAGTCTGCCTGGGAACAAAGACTCTCAATCAACCTTAACAACTACTTCTAGTAACCACCAGAGTACATGATTCTGCCACCCTGAAAAGATACGTTCAAACAGATCTCCAACCCAACGTCCCTCAGTATAATGCACTCCTGTATATCTTAACTGTGCAAACCCACTGTTTTTCAGATTGATGTTATCGGAGGTTACCGTCAAAGCTTAAAATTCAGGGGGATAAGTGCACTAGTTAACCTGACCTAAAATTTTCAGTGCACAGGAAAAAAATGGAGGCACAGCAAAGTAGAAATTATTCAGCATAAGCCTCTCTTTAGATCTTGATCATGAGTTTGAAATTTTATAGCAAGCTTCATAATTTTTAACAAGTATTACAGTCAACAAATTTAATTTTTCTTGGTAAATTATAATTGGTCACAAGCAAACCTGAAATGCTATTTATATAATTAACAAAGAAAACTGAGTCTTAACTATTAAAAGAAGGTTAGAAATCCAGAACTGGTGATAAAATACACCGACTCAAGCAACTAGATAAAATCTGGAAACGGTCCGACGTTTCAGACAGCATTCGCTGCCTTTCCTCAGTGATTAAAGGGAAGAACTGGAATCACCAAGTTTTAAACCTAGAGCCTTCAATTTGACTGTTCAGTGCTCTCAGTGTTGTTTTCAGGTGTTAGAGAAGATTCGCACTTAATAAACAAACGAGAAACAAACAAACAAAGAGTAACCAGGTTTTACCTTGAGTCTAGACTGTTCAGTGATGTTTCCAGGTGTTGGGAAGATTCCCACCTAATCATTACCAGTCCTGATGCTGAAACCTCCTAAGGGAAATCTGCACCTCCAGCCGACAGTTTGCTGGCATCAACTCCCAATTAGCCAGGATTAGCAGCACAGAAATCACCCCAGGTCCCTTCTAACAGGCAACGCTTGCTCTGAACTTTGTCAGGAGTTCAGTGATAAACTAGAAAATCACTGAACTGAGATTGAAATGTCTGTTCGTGGTGAAAGAATGTTGATTAACAGTTACAGAGACTTTGGCACCAGTGTTGCATTAGTTAGGAGGTTTGGCAGCAGGGAGAAGGTTTAAATGTTCAAGGTGGCAGATATGATTTTGAACCAATGTGAGAGATACTGGGCTTTTTACTTACAAACATTTTTTTTTTATTGTTATATGATTTGGTGTATTTGTCATTCTTTGATCTGAGAGATGTCATTTCATTGAAGCTTCAATCGTTCTTCTTTACACCTTGGGTGTGGTTTCCAGCAGCTGGAGACTGATATCTTAGTATATAGTTTAAGAAGCAAGAACTTTGCAACTCAGCTTACAAATGTGCCTCTTGTGGCAGAGACTGTCATTCTGGTACATAACTGTTTAGCCTGGTGATGATAAATCTGATGCTGTAGGGTTGATGCAAATTAGGATTTTACCATGGTCATTCTTGACTGCATAGACTGTCTATATTAGCAAGTGTCAAATTAAAATGTAAAATGTTAAGAAGATTGTGTCATACATCAGACAGACATATTCTACAAGTCTTTCATTCCCTCCTGGATTGGCTCAGAAGAATTATTGGACAGGAAAAGCGCCAGTAGCTTCTGAACCCCTGCCAAAAATTCTCTCCTCTAAATGTCCTTCCACAAGGCCTAGCCTTCCTCTCTGTTGATATATGAAGTCTTCAGGATGCCACAAAGGCACTGTTGTACCACTGCTGTAACAGTTGTTACAGATTTCATCGTTAGTCTGCCTAATTAACGAAGTTCTGAAAGGAAATACCCTGAAGGAAAACTTACCTCCTTGAGGTTAAATCTTAATCTTTAAACATTAGAACTTTGCAACAAGACAAATACAGCATGCTGAGACATGCACAGAAACAGTTGTCACTGATGTCAATCAATTTCTTATTCCGCCAAATTAACAAACTTCTGAAAGAACCTCACTTCCTTTCACCTTTTCATCCAGATTTGCAACAAGACATTTACAGCAGAGAAGTCACATAAACAGTTGTCACAAAGTTCATCATCATTCCGCCATATTAACAAAATCATTTCTTTTCCCTGAAGGAAAACTTACTTCCTTTTCAACCTTGTCACCCTCTCAACTTTTATAACAATTACAGATTTGCAAGAAGACATATTAAGCATAAACAGTTGTTCTAAATTTCATCGTTATTCTCCCTAATTAACGAACCACTGAAAGGAAATACCCTGAAGGAGAGGAACTTCCTTTTCATCTTTGACACCTCCGAACTTAAAGCATTAAAGATGTGCAATGAGCCGTACATGTGTGGAGTAGGGAAGGTACATGTGTGGAGTAGCGAAGGCTGTTATTCTGCCTAATTAACAAACTTCTGAAACCAAAAACCCTGAAGGAAAACCTACTGCCTTTTCATCTTTGACACCTCCTTAACTAACATTAGAGATGTAGAGGGAGACATACAATAATTATTGTAAGACTTTGACTTGTCTTGACTTGATGTCCATGTGTGGATCCCGGAAGAGAGAGGAGAGAGTTTGGAACAGAGAAACGCTGCCTGAAGCTACATGTACAAATACAGGACTGTACTAGTAGTACTGTAGATGGAGACAAATAGCCGCGGTGTCAGACGTTGTCAGGACTTCAGAAAGTCTGCTTGTAATTGGGCTTAACGAAGGTCTAAGGTTGGACTGAGGCTGTCGGTTAGGAGGGGAGAATTAAGACATTTGTACCACCTGGTGTATAGATCTGTCACTATGTGCCACAAGACACTACAAGGTCTGAACAAAAGGAACGAACAGACAATTGTGGGCTTGTCTAAGTGTCCAACAGGAATATAACCCATGCAGATGAACCTTGGAGAGAGGGGCATGAACCAAGCTTGACCCGACCTGCTGACCTATAACCTGACCTACATGTGCCGCAGGTCAGGCTAATTAGTACCCCACGGAATCCTGGGAAGGTCAGGGTCACGCCCCATGGAACCCTGGGAAGTTCAGGGTCATGCCCCATGGAACCCTGGGAAGTTCAGGGTCATGCCAGAGGGAACTGTGGGAAGGTCAAGTTCAGACTAATTGTAACCCTGCAGCAGGAGTACATGTCGGACTGTCCTGACTTTCATTGGGTCAGGAAATGGGCTGTAAGGCCACACTGATTTTATTTCTTGGTTATCGGTTTTAAGAGAAAAAAAAGCTAAATTGAAACATTAACATAAAAAAAGCGAGTCTTATGAAAGGGTGTTTATTTGTAGACACAGTTTCATGGAGTGCATATTTACTGGTAAGATGCACGTTTTCCTCCCAGTCTCCTGTTTTTATCTTGACGTTTTGCTTCAGAGATTTACTTTAGAATCAAGAAACAAGGAAATGGATTTGTGAGGCCTGATATATAGAGATGCACCAGTCCTTGTTATACACACCTGTACATGGAGATCCCCACGGCTGTGGGAACAGTGAACCAAGTTCACTCCCTCACACATGCACTCGAACATGAACTTGTCTACAGGGTCCCACAAGGTCATTACCACAGACCTGTCAAGGTCATGTTTGTCGACATTGCCATGCTGTTGTGGGATGACCTCTGATGACCCAACATGCTGGGTCAAGGCCGTTACATGTCTGATGGCTACATCTGTGCTGGTGTGGCGAAACTGTGTGGCAGTTTTAGTTGTTTTGCCAGAATGGTGGCAACCCGCGTGGCAGTTTTGTAGTTCTGATTGTAGGAAAGATTAACTTTGCAGTATTTTTAATTACATGTATTTGTTTAATAGTTGTTGCCTGATACATTGTTCCATGTATGATTGTAGAGCATTGAAGTTCATTCTTTCAGTCATATCTGATAACTGCACATCCCATCAGTATGTTCATGTAAGAGTGTACCTGAGGACATACAGGTCAGGGTCAAGGGCAGGGTGTATCCTGTTACAGCAAAACCATACGCCACATCCAAGTATTGCCAACACACCCCACATCTGCATCCCCCCTGTAGTCATGGTGTCTGTGGTTAGACTTTAGGTGGAAGACTGCCAAAACGTCTTACAATAACTAAGTCCGTAAGTGTGCTAGCCAGACAAGTCATTTTTATCTAGACAAATCAAGTTACATACACGTGACTGTATAACCTTACAACAAACATTGCATCTGTATGTCCCTGCTGTTCTCATGTCTGTGGTTGGGTTTGGGTGAAGTGTAGATGGAAAACTGCCAAAACCTTTGACAATAGCTAAGTGTGCTAGCCAGACATTAATTTTTACCTGGAGAAATCAAGTTAGAACCTTACAACAAACCTTACATCTGTACATCCACCGCCCCCATGCAGTCCTTAAGTCTGTGGTTCAAGTTCAAGTTGAAAAGTGCCTAAACTTCTAACAAAACTCCACATTGTAGCCAAACAGACATTCAGTTTCACCTGGACAAATTAAATTAGAACCTTACAGCAAACCTTACATCTGTACCCCCCCCCCTCCTGTCCTAATGTCTGTGGGTGGAGTTAATGTGGAAGAGGGCCAAACCTCTAAGAATAACTATGGAGACAAATTTAACTTTCAGTTTCACCTGGACAAATTAAATCATAGTCTTAAAGCAAACCTCACAGCTGTATACGCCCTGCTCTTGTAATGTCGGTGGATGAAGTTCAAATGAAAGAGGGCCAAACCTCTAGAAATAACTACATAATGGAGACTAACGTTTGTTTGCACCTGGACGAATTAAGCATTCAACATTGTAATTGTATGTGCTGCGTTGGACGCCCAAAATCAGCTGCTGCTGCCTTGGTGGTCATGTATTGCCGGTTGCAATTTGAATAAAATAAAATAAAATAAGTCCGAACCTTACAGGGGACCTCACAACTGTACCCCCTCCTGTTCTAATGTCTATTGGATTACTTTAGGTGGAGAAATGCCAAAACCTCCAACAATAACTTCATATATATATAGTGTAGCCAGACATTCAGTTTGAAATTTCAATTTGGCAAAGTAGAGATCCAATCTGACACCTGCAAGCGCTGCTGTAATGTCTGTGGGTGGAGTTTAGGTGGAAAAGGGCCAAAAGTCTTACAATAACTACATGGTGGAGACAGACATTCAGTTTTCACCTGGACAAATTCAATCATGACCTTACAACAAACCTCACAACCGTATACCCCAGCTGTTCTAATGTCTATTGGTTGAGTTTGGGTGGCGAAAGGGCCAAAAAGTCTTACAATAACTACATTCATTGTAGTGGAGACAGTCAGTTTCACCTGGACAAATTAATCTGTATCCCCTGCTGCTGTAATGTCTGTGGGTGGAGTTTAGGTGAAAGAGGGCCAAGCATCTAACAATAACTTAGTGTACGCCAAAAATAATTACTCAAGCAACTGGATAAAGTTGCCTGAGTAATTATTTTTGGCGTATCTTACTACCTGGATGTCTAACTTTCATCAACGTAATAACTTAGTGTAGCCAGGAATTCAGTTTTCACCTGGACAAATCAATCTGTATCCACCATGCTGTTCTAATGTCTGTGGGTTGAGTAATAATCAGGGGGAAAGAGCCAAGGATCTAACACTAACTACGTAATGGAGATATAGACACTCAGTTTTGTGCACACAAAAAGAAGTCTGTGTCTGATCTCTCACTCATTCAGTTGAGCTCCCTCAGAACCATTCCACACACATGAACATACTATTAGCCATTATAGATACTCTTATTACCCTGGCACTGTGAGAGACTGGAATTCATTGCCTCAAGAAGTCACGGAGATAGCTGACCCTCCCAAGTTCAAGGAGGCGGTGCTCCTGCACCTCAGAGGACAATAAAAGCACAGCACACTCCCCTGGGGCTTTACCCCAACAAGAGGGGTGTTGCCCAGTACCAAATCAAGATCAAGATTATAACTCCCAACATCCAGCCTGTATCTGGCAAGCACAGGTCCAATCTATCCCCCCCCCCAAACATTTGACCTTGAGACAACACCCTCCCATAGCGTGTGATCCAGTCGTGACCTTGGATTATTCCGTTGGCAGAAATCCTGCCCCAGCGGTGCCCTTGACACCCTACACCTCATATCATCCGCTCCTGCAGATCCCAGAATACAGGAAGAATCAGGACCGTTCTTCTTCTGACCTAACTCCTACTCAACTTTATATCATTCATAGACATTTTTAGTCTGTACACCTGGAAAAGCCGTCATGACAAAACCCGTTGTGGTACTAGGCTGAATAAGTTCTAAACAGGAACTATATATATGCGGCTCCAGGTGTCTTACTGAGGGATGACTGCGGTGTGAAAGATGTCGGTTAGCTTGAGGAATGAATCCACTCTACTTTATACTAGCACTCAACTTTACATCATTCATAGAGGAACCACAACCCAATGTCTCATATTTGCTACACTAAGTCTTATACAAAATGTATGTTCAGAATCTGTCAGAACAAAAAATACTTGCTACATGTAAATCACGATGTACAGTTCACCTTCTGGCTTAACTCCAACTCAAATTGGATAATTAGTCGTCTGTGACCTTCATAGACATTTTAAAGATTTTATACACTATTTCCGTATACAACTTAAATCCCTCAGTACCAACAAGCTTTGAATTCCATCAGTCATTTCAACTTGAGAAGGGTCAGAGGATTGATCGAAAGCTTGTTGGTGTTATAAGCGCTTTACTCTGTGCATAGGACTAGCCTATATTAAAACTCCAACTTAACTTCTTATCATTCATACTCAGACAAACGACAACTGTACACCTCACGAGCTGCATTCCAGCCTTCAGAATCTATCATAGAAATTCATGAATTCATAAATCTTCATTTTCCGTACGGATTTTAAGATTTTATATCATTTTATAAAGTCTATACATCCAAGCCAAGGAGTGAAATACCAAGTGCAGACTGGCCGGCACCCAAACGGTTCTGCGGATTGGACACACACTGTTTAATAGTTACGGTACATACTTCTAGAACTGGCTCATGCAGCGATGACATTTAACACTTTCAAATTTAGCAAATGGTTTGTCTGGAAAAAATACTCATGGATGGGGATTAGGATGATATTGGAAAGGTCTAGAAGCAAACCTTAAATCCCTTGAGACAGACAAAGGAATATGAATAAGTTAAGTTAATATATAATGTTATACTTATAGAGGGACACATATCAAGCCTGAATTGTCTGCATGCTTTGATAGCCAGTTGTGTTAAGAATCTAATTAAAAGTAACTTGCTAATATAGGCAGGAGAGCTCAGGGACAAAAACATTGAAGATGGACATTTTAAAAGATGAATTATGATTGTATATCTTAACTAAAACCACTTGAAACAAATCAGAAAATTCTGGACAAGAAGTCCTCTGGGGCACAAGGAAGACAAATCTCTGATGACATGATGTTACATGTATCTAAAGTCTAATAGATAGGTGTAAAACTTACTTTGAGCTGAGAAAGCCCAGGATAGCAACCACTGGTATCCAAAGGTGTGGCAAAGTCCTCTGACACCACAGTGTAGCAAGACTCCAGAGTGTAACAGACCTGAAGTGTAGCAAACAACTGCCTCTAAATGTACAGGTGACAGTGTGGCAAAGTCTTCGGACACACTGTAGCTAAGTGTGCTGACACAGGTCTGCAGTGTAGCAAACTCTCCTGACACAGGTCTGTACTGTAGCAAAGTGTGGCAAATTGAGTCCCATCCAATGTCTCAAGTGTCAAAGCGAGTCCCCCTGATGTCACAAGTGTGGCAAAGTGAGTCCCCCTGATGTCACCAGGGGTCTGTAGTGTAGCAAACTCTCTGACACAGTTCTGTACAGCAGCAAAGTGGGTCCCCTCCGGTGTCACAAGTGTAGCAAAGTGAGTCCCCCTGATGTCACCACCCTCAGCCCTACAGCCCTACAGCTAGGCCTGTTCTCAGTGCCTGTAATTTGTAGTGGTTCAGGATAAGAGTCATCGGGGATCAGCAGCACCAAAATGGTCCCAGGCCTCGGCTGAAGCAATGTGTGGGCTGGTTCTCAGTCGTACTCACACGATCAATGCCCTTTGTTGCAAGTACTGTAAATTTTGCATCAGTCAACTAAATTTTGAGATTTTCCTCAATTAGGACCTCTGTTATCCAAGGATCAGTTTTTTTGATGGTCCTAGAAACATACAATACAGGTACTGATCCTGACTGACCATAAAAATTAGCAATTTAACCAATGATAACATCATGGCAATAATAAGTTCAAACAATGAGAGAGTGAAAGCATCCCCGTCAAATATTTCCATTGTTGTGTTTTTCTTTTGCATCTGTACATTTTGATGGAGGTGAGAGGGACTATTGGGATCGGTCTATTAGGTCAATAGAGTTGAGAGTTCTTCCTGGTATTTTTACGTCAGAAAACCTTTTAATTTGAAACCTGCATAGTAAGAAATCTCCAGGACTCTAATAAGGCCCTAAACTTTAGGTTCCTGCACTAAATCTGGTGCCTGCAGATGATGTGATACACGTCGTTGAACTTGCCCTACCTGATGACATCACCGGGGTTACTGGAGGTCACGGCCAAGTGCAGGGAGTCTGTTATCAGCTCTCACCACTTCATCACGTTTCCCAGGGAGGGCGGGGCAGGAGGTGGTCGCCATGGCAACGGGCGGGGCAGGAGGTGGTCACCATGGCAACTGGATGGGGCAGGAGATGGTTGCCACGGAAACAAAGCTGATTGGGTGTGGCCTTTTTCAATGATAAATGTTACCGTTGACGGTGTGGGCATCTCTGAAAAGTCCTACAACACCAATCCTGGAGAATGAAATGTTTTTTTTAAGACTCGGAAATTGAGTTGCCGTGTCTGGGTTTCACGATGAAAGTAGAACATGGCAACGTGCCTGGGAAGCTACGGGACATTGATACACTTGGCAGTAAAAGTTACATGTATGCTGGGTGACAGATATGTACAGATTCTGAAGCTGGTGTGTATAACATAAGGGACCAGATTATACTGGCTGACTCCTCTTCCTGTACAGTTTTGTCTTTCGTAACAGAGGATGACCATCAGCTTTGGATGCTTAATTTGCTTCGTTAGCTATTGTGTAATCAGTAAGTAGCTAGTCATAAAAACAACATTCAATTTGCAGACAATTTCTGTCATAGTCATACAGCATATAATACAAGAAGAAGAAGAACTTAATTGCGTGACAATTGTATCTGGTACAATGTACGGCAACACTAATACAGGCACTGGATATCAGCTGTTATTATTTCAGCAGTCTAATGTTCAGAGGGGGTGGGAATATGAACATGTATCCTAGCCAGTAGGAACCACAGTGGGTACCCTGTAGCGTCTAACCAAGTGGTAATGTCCGGAAATAACTTCAGAGTCTCACTGAAGCACCCTGGTCTGAACTCTCACACTGCAGTATTTAATCATGTCAGTCCTATAAAAATGGAGTAAAAATCTCTCCAACAGATGCGGTGACATAAATCAGTCATTTGTGTGGCAAGGACAGGCTGTGGTCTACAGGAAAGCTTAAATATCAGGGTATCTGTATTATAACCAAGTGGTAACATCCGGAAATAACTTCAGAGTCTCACTGAAGCACCCAGGCTGGTCTGAACTCTCATACTGCAGTTATTAATCATGTCAGTCGTATAAAAATGGAGTAAAAATCTCCCCAACAGATGTGCCGACATAAATCAGTCATTTGTGTCAGCAAGGAAAGGTTCCAGGAAAGCTTAAATATCAGGGTGACAAAACACACTGGCTCCATTTATGCAGGGGTCAAGCACTTTTGCAGGCTCCTGTTTTATCACCGTTTTGATCCAAGAGCCAACGAGGCCAATTGAGAATAAAACTTATAATAACTTAAGTTAGAACTTAAAATAACTTATAATAACTTAAGTTAGAACTTAGTGGCAGTAGTTAAGACTTGAGTAGACATTTGTTATACTGTTCATTATTGTCTGTCCGTCCACTCCGTGTTACATGTACAATATGTACTTGCAATTAGCCTACGGGCAGGAATTTGCAGTAAAACTTTTCATATAATAACTTAAGGCATCTTCACATAATAGATGTCATATATATATATATTACCTTCTACTACTCACTTATGAATGAGATATTTCTATTGTGCTGTATATATATCGTATGGAAGTGACCCTCAGGACAACGTTCAAGCTGCCAGGTTTATCCCATGGTTAGGCCCGAGGCAAAAGGTCAGAGCTGAGTGAGAAAGTGATCCAGAAATATCCCGTCTGACCATCCTGGTGTGCTAAACTGGGCAGTCTGCAGCGGTTATAGGCCTGTCCAGGGATGGATGTCACCCACAGAGTTATGGACCTTAGCAGGGATGGGTTTCACCTACATAAAGTAACCGAGTTACATGTATAGGCCTGTTCAGGGATGGGTCTCACCACATAAAGCAACAGGGGTCATGGACTGTCCAAGGATGGGTTTCAGGGTTTCACCCACATAAATACACAGAGTCATGGCCTGTTCACGTTACCACGTCCAGACGGATTTACGACCAACACTTGTCTGGACATGGACCAAAACTGTCTCTCAGTTTGTCCACAAGAAAACACCCTGGTCCTGCATGTATACAATGTACAATGCCATGCAGTATAGAGCACCTAGTGTCCTCATAGCTACACTAGCTAGGACCTGCTAGACATCCACCATCATCATGAACCACTAGGCTTGTTGGTGGCTGTTGTTGTTTTTGATAACCTCTGTCTTGCCTCCAAGTGAGCTACCCAGGAATATGGATATACTAGTAGGTCTTTTACATGCACATTGTTGCACAATTTTTTAAAGCTTAATAGCTGTCAAGCTTCCCTCATTCATATTTCCTTGTTTAGTCTAAGAGGAAATGAACAATGTAAAATATTTACAAATGAAAATGAAAATCCAAACCTGCCTGGAGAGTAGAGACTTCCCTCATGCCTGCACATGATTCAATCTGTACCACTTAGTGACTGTCAGTCTGTCTGTCTACAGACATTATCACCAGTGTCCTGAATATGTATCATCATTATTGTCTCTCCTCATTACGAGGTGCGGCAAGCGAAGTACATTCTCCAGAACTGCTTGTCCTTCATTGCTGAGAAAAGTTCTTGTACTCCTAAGCAGCCTGTATACACATCATCATTATCACCTCTCCATGTATTTACCAAGTCATCAAGGGTACTGGCAGGGCCCTTTGTGTGGAGTCTAGACTGTAGAGTATATAAAACTCAGTAAACTGAGATGGTACAACAGTACTCAGTTTGGGTCTAGACTGAATTCATATCCAACACTGTAAATTTTCCAACACTGTACAAATGTAGTCTCTGATCACCACAGGAGAGACTCTACACTGTAACACTGTATACCGAGACTGTATACCACAGGTCTTGTGTACCATAATGAATCCAAACGATCTTTGGGCACAACACATTCAGTTTTGTCTGGAGGGTACAAACTTTGTAAAACTGGACTGTAAGGTTTGATCCACTCATACCAGGATGGACCTTACTCTTTTTGATAAGTGTGATGGGTTTTTAACATGCTTGAAAAAAGCATCATGCTTCACTCGTGGACGCTTTAGTTTTTTTGTGTGCGGCTGTCCACAAACACAGGTCTCTGTGGTAGGCAGTGGACAAGAAGGTCCCACACAGATTAGGGGGGCATGTTTTAGTCCAGGCATGTTCAGTCAACATTGTTCTGTGAGAAAGTTTGTCAACCGTTTTTTCCACGTCTCAGAAAACATTCCAATCAGAACCTAATTAGATTTACAACATGCTCATCTTTCCTGATCCTTGGGAAAAAAGAGGGCTGGGATGAAAACTTGAATCTGACTATGTTAAAAAAAATTAAAAAAATGTTCATTCCCTAAAATTCAGATTGCACCAAGGAACATGCAGACCATCCGTTTTCCCCTTACACTAATGTCTTGGTTTTCTTGTTGATCTTCCAGTAATGTTTGTTTGTTAATCTGAGAAGCACCATGATACTGAATTAGTGACAGATACATGGGTTAGAAAGAGGTATGGGGTGGACTGAGAGGGATGAAATATGGCTGTATTGTACGTGCATTTAACTTCACAGTAGGGAGAAAATGGAGTGTCCGCGGTGGTTTTAATCTCGCAGTTGAAACGAGGTAGGCTGGCAGAAAATAGCCTAGAGTCCAGCCTTCTTAGCTTCCGTTCGCTACCCAAGCTACGCTCCTCAGCCGAGCTCAAGAACACATTTCCTTAATGAATTTATAATACATGTATCTATCAGATGGTGTTCACTATGTCACTTATATACACAGGTGAAGGGTATTCAGTTCTTAAGAGAGAGGACCTTTGAATCAAAGACCATAGCATAGATCTTGTGGGAGTCAAAGGTGGAGAACTGAGGAAATGAATGAAAGAGTAACGTTTAAGCTCTTACAAGCTAAGTACAGGTCATGGTGATGAAACAGATGTACAATTGATACAAGAATGTGAGTTCTGACTATAACTACAAAGACTATACTATTGTGTACAGGTTCTCGCTTCTTAAGACAGCTGTTCTAAGTAAATTAAGGTATGGCAGCAGTTTCTTACAAATACTGTATGTTTCCCTGGATGGTTTGTACATTCTGTCCCTGAGGGGGAGTACTATCACTACTATTATGTGTGGGGAGTGAATAACAACGGCAATGATATCTGTAGTTCAGCTGAGTAAGGACCAAACTGACAACTACTCTGAAACTGTGTCAGACTCATATCAGACATGTCTGATAACAACCAATGACTACAGACAGGGTGTGCCATTTATTGAAAGTGGAGTAACGTTGAATAACAATGATATCTGTAGTGTACAGCTGAGTAAGGATAAAACTGACAAAACCCAAAACCCAAACTGTACATGTGGGTTCCTGTGCGTCATTTGTACGGCGACTTCAAAGGAGAACTTAGACTGCTGGGGGAAGAAATTGCTATCTGTAGCACCCAGAACACTGCAGTATAACAGTAACTGATAACATCCAAATCAGGGTGTGCCATTTATTGAAAGTGAAGCAATGTTGAATAACAATGATATCTGTAGTGCACAGCTTAGACTAAATTGTCTTTACCTCATTAACATATCTATTCAGAGTTTTGGTATAAAACCTGGTGTTCTCAGTCCTATCGTTAGTCACTGACGAAAGACAGTGGATACCGGCTGAAACGTCTGACTGTTTCAAAATCTTATCCAGTTGCTTGAGTAATCATTTTTGGCATATCTTATTACCTGGATGTCTAACCTTCATCAACAGCTTAGACTAACTCTGACAACCACTCTGAAACTGATGTTATCAGAACCCAGACTGTGTGTTCCTGTGCGTCATGCATAGGGCGAGTTCAGATCTGGAGGGATAATGGGAGAAGGTGGGGGAAGAATGTTATCTATACCATACAGAATACTGTATAACTGTTACAATACTGGGATGGCTGGGGGAAGAATGCTATCTGTGCCAAACAGAACATGGTATAAACTGATGAACAGTGATACTGATAACATCCACACCAGGAAGAACTCTGGTGACCGATAACGACAGAACAAGTTCGTCACTGTGTGTCAGAACAGTGCAAGTGGCAATGTTACTAACAAGTTAGAAGCTTTATAAGCTATAATTGACTGGTATTGTATAATAAAGCTATTGACTGGTATTATATAATACAATCAAGAAAGGAGAGCTATATGATCACAAGCACTTGTTCACAGCACTTATAATTATAACAGGTAACATTACACCATGGAGTTCCATATTGTATCAAGTTTCATTGTGCTCACCTGCAGTGTCCTTGAGGTTGCCTAGCAGCAGCAGTACTCTATCAGGATGGTGAAGTTCAATGTCAAGCTGAAGTTCCAGAGCTGCCAGGTGTGGCTCTGTATGGGGTATACAGGGAAGCCTGTTAGCTTGGTGTGGCTCTGTAAGGGGTTTAGGCTAGAACATTGCCAGGTTAACACTTTTGTCCACTCAGTTCCATGGAGGGAGTATGGTCAGCTGCAAGTTTTCCTCTCAGCCCTGTATTTACATCTTGGTGTCTCGCTTGAACTTGACCAGGTGTTCATTTAAACCAGCAAAGAGGGGCGCTGCACCCTCTTGTTTCAGCCCAGCGCCCCCTTGTCAAATTCAGATTTTAGCTTAATATCCATCATACAGCCTTCACTCAGGGATTGATTTTTAGATAAATACATAGAATTGGCTCCCTCGCCTGTGTGTGCTCCCTCTTGTTCAATTTTTCTAGAAAAAACCCTGTTGACTATTTATAAAATGTGTCAAGAACTAAGAAATTACACGACGTTAAGGCTTATAGTGTATGACTGTCCCTCCAGTTTTCCTGACACTTGCAGAAGTTTGTCCTGAATACAGCTGTGCTCTGAGCCTTGTTAGCTTCAGTGTGACAGACAGGGTATCGTCAGGGGGAGTGGGCTAAACTAACAAGGCTGGCACCCAGGCTGGGAGGTGATCACCCCGCCCCCAACCCCACCCCCTTCCAGACTTTCCTTCTTGTCAAAGGTAACTCTTACAGTCCTATACTAGCGTATCCCTTAGCTTGCAGAGATCTTGTAGGTTCAGTGTGACAGGGAAGCCATCAGGGGGAGTGGGCTAAACTAACAAGACTGCACCCAGGCTGGGAGGTGATCACCTGCCCCCAACCCCACCCCCTCCAGACTTTCCTTCTTGTCAAAGGTAACACGTCTTATACTAGTGTGTCCCTACACAGATCTTGTTAGCTTCAGCCTGACAGACAGGGTAGCTGTCAGTGGGAGTGGGCTAAAGCTAACAAGGCTGCAGGCAGGCTAAGAGGTTTGACCCCCCCTCCCCCAACCCCACCCCCTTCCAGACTTTCCTTCTTGTCAAAGGTAACTCTTACAGTCCTATACTAGTGTATCCCTTGCAGAGATCTTGTTAGGTTCAGTGTGACAGGGAAGCCATCAGGGGGAGTGGGCTAAAACTAACAAGGCTAGCCTTCAGCCTGAGAGGTACCCCCCTCCCCCAACCCCCCCTCCTCCAGACTTCTCCTAATGTCACAGGTAATGCTTTACTCCTGTTTGAAATAGACAAGACTGTCCATCAGTCTAGTACAGAGTGACTTAGGACAAAACTACTATTAAAAGTTGAAAAAAAGTTCAAAATCTTCAGAAAACTGTTGAAATGTTGACATTAAAATGCAGTTTGATGTTCAAGAACAGTTTCATGTTGATATTGGGAGGTTCATTTGGACTGACAGGTGTTCTGAGCCCCCATGATTCCCCCCTCACCACCCCCGGCTCGGGGGAGCCTCGGAATGTTGGAGTCTGTCTCTCAACATTTCATCCAGACTCTGACACAACTCTAACTGCCCAGGCTGAAATGATTACAGTATGATTAAAGTATGTCACAGGACCAGGTTTGTGTGTTGATCAGTAGATGAGTTACAGTCGAGCCCTGTTCTGTCATACACAGTTAGCAGGAGTGGACATCAGCATCTGTTTGTGTTTGCTTAAACAGCTAAGGTTAACTCTCATAAGTCTGCTAGTTACCCTAAGGCTGCCACATTGAAAAAAAAGGCAAAGCTTAACTGATCTAGATGAACTGACCTCCAGGATATGGACACTTCAGATACAAAATGTATCCTGGTGGTCAAGGCCTGAAATGGCTTGATAACATGTTTTTATTTTTTATTTATTTTTTAATGTGGCAGTCTCAGGGTACCTGGCGGAGTTATCAGAGTTGACATTGTAACAAGTCTTTATACTAACTTAAAGGCAGATAAAGACATGAAAGCTACTGACATGGAGACTCAAACCTGCTCAATTTCCTGTTCAGAAGAACTTCTCATTAACACTTAAAGTGGGAGATGAAATGCTGGTGCTACATTTCCATGGGTTATTCCTCTGAAAAACCATGTCTGCACTTTATACTAGACTCTAGACAGGTTTAGTCGTAGACAGGACTGGTTTAATCTTCTGACCTTCCATATAACTACCAGTCCTGTCCCTGAGAAGAGGTTTATTCTTCTGATTCATAGAGTGTTAGGCTGTAGCTACTAGCTATTGTATACAATATATTTATATGTAGTCTTGACAAAGCACAGATTACTCTCGCCAAACATTTCGTTTTCATGGGTTATTATAAGCTTCAGACTGTACATAAAACTCTTAAGAAGTCTGCTATCAAAGCTTTATTACTCTGCTTAATCTTGGATTACTAGACTATAGATGGCAGCAGGTAAATAGCTGATCTGGACAAGTCACTGACTCTCACTGTGTGTTAAACCTCAACCATGCACCACATATGACAGGTTTGAACTCTTCTGACCTTCCATAAAACTCTAGCACAGGTAGTCCAGAATTATAATCACTCTGATTAATAGACCTTAGCTGCTGTTGACAAAGCACAGACATATGATAATGTAGTCATTTCCTTTTATGGGTAATTTCTCCACCTTACACGACCATCACAAGACAGGTTTAACCTTTAACCACTGAAGTAGCTGTTTGCCACCCGATTCCCTATTGGTTACAAAGTTAGGCAGCAGGGAGAAGGTTAAGCTTCTGAGACCTTGAATACAACTGCCTATCAATGTCCAAGATAGCTTTATTACTCTGATTAATATATTTGACTGTTAACTAGTTGGTCATGACGAAGTGCAGACTATTGTCACAGAGCATTTCCTTTTCATGGGTTACTCCTAAACCATGCCTATCAGCCATCATATTAGACAGGTTTTAAGCTTCAGACTTTACATACAACTGCCTATCAATGTGCAGGATAGCTTTATTACTGTAATTAATAGACTAGACCATTACTTTGACTAGTTGGTCTTGACAAAGTTCAGACTTCTCTCACAGACCCTCCCCCCTGTCTGTTCCCATTTGTCCTCGGCCTGTGATGTTTCCCTGCCTGCCTGTGCTTGTTGTAGTGAACTGCTGTTCCGGTGCAGGTCTGAGCTGGAAATTGACATGTCAGTCCTGATTTCCTCTCCGTTTCAGAAGAAACCTTATCATTCCGGTAATGAAGTCAGGCCATTGAAGATATTGCCTATGGCTATATTATTGTATTGCCATATAATGTTTAACGCCCTGTGTCAGTTGTGGTTGCCTTGCTCAGGTTTCCAACAGTTACTGTTTCTCCCCATCTGGAACAGTAGTATAGAGTGCAGGCTAATTTGTCTGGGCGGAACTCGACCTTCTGACCTTGAGGTTTATGTGAGAGTGACCTCTGTCATGACCTTCAGCAGCAGCTGGAAGGACTTTGTTCCGTCACTCCCCTTGACCTACATGTACATGTCACGCTTCCTTCAAGGGCACTGACCATTAAACTGTATAAGGGTCATAACTTATAGTCTCTACCAGACTACTACGCCAGCTACAGGGAGAATATTTGCCAGGGTTTCACTTGCAGGCTCCAGATTGGACCCTCTCTCCATAGCCGACTCCCTTAGCATACAATTCACTCTATTTGGCCAATTTCTTCTATTTTCCCAGCGATCCCAGGCTAGTTCTAACCCCTTGTAGCCTGGGGAACAGGACTCTTGGGAGAACCTTTTGCCTGAGTCTGGTATGAAGTTTGATTAGCTTAATCTCCAAGCAGATGTACCGGTGACAATGCATGACAGTATCCAAAGGGCAAAAGGAGTCGAACTAGTCAGTTGGACTTTGGATACTGTCGTTGTCACCGGTACATCTGCTTGGAGTTGGAGATTGTGATTAGCCCCAGCAGCGGTATAATAAAATACTGGATACTACTACAGTAACTACTACAGTTAACTACTATGAAGTTCTGTAGAATCCTTAAAAACTGCTTCACTGTAACTGTCAACACTTAAAGTCTTCCTAATCTGGTAGCCTGGTGAACAGGCCTCTTAGGATAACTCTATCTATATTTGTTGGGACAATGCATGCTCTCATTTTAGGCTGGTTTTTAGCATCAGTCTATTTGTGTCAGACTAACACACAAACTACAAGGCAAACAAAGACACAGAAGTATGCATGCGTCATGCAACACAGGAACAGGAGCGCTGATGTTTAGCGTACTAAGAACAGATGATGTCAGCTGTACGTGTCATGTCCAAACTAGACACAACATTGAACAACAGGCAAACCACGTCAAAATAAAAGCTTCCCCCAAATACAATAAACAGTAAATTTAACTGCCTCACTGTATCTGTTAACACAATCTTAATGTCTTTCTGAACCCAGAACCAGTGACAGAAACCCTCCAGGCTGCTGGCCTGTTATCATGTCTGTCAGCAGTCTGCTCTGAAGTTCATTATCACAGAGTGAACTTGAACAGGTTCATTAATCCTACAGACATGTCCTCACAATGAACTGTCATCGCCTGTAACATCTGTGGGTGGGCCGGGCAATAGGCCAGAGTCAAGTTCATCTTGCTGTTTTCAGAGCATAAACTTTAACTTTAAGTTTAAGGTTTTCTACATTTGACTATATCATTGGTTCAATTGTAGAAAGTAGAGCCAAGAGTCACTAAGTCCAACTAAAACTGAGTCCAACTAGCCAAAGGAAAAAATATTGAGTTAAGCCTTAAGTACGAAGATTGGTTGGTTCTTCCACATCCTAAATCCTCTAAAACATTTTTTCTGAAGAAAAAGAATCTCAGTTGGCTTCTTCCATGATATTTCCGGTTTCATATTCCCCAATTTAGAAATGGAATATTATCATGAGAACCCAGCTTGAGGACCATGTTCGTGCCTTGGTGCACACATTTTTATAAAGCGAATACAGTCATATTCAAGTTTTCCTCCGTGCCCTCTGCTTAGCTTGCTATCTTTTCACCTTAAAATGTCCAAGACCCAAGGAAATAAATTGTTCTGGCCTCACCTGGTAAGAAGAGAGGAATAACAAGACTAGTGAACAAGTCCTGCCTGGCTGGTTGGAGCTCAGTCCTTCAGGAACACCTTCCTGGAGAGACAACTCTTGAGCTGACACCCAGCTGACTAAGCTTGTCTCTTCCCCCAGTGTAACAAATTTGTGTAGCGAATTGGAATCTGTTACACTGCGGTCAGACACACATGGGTGCCAGGGTGTAACGTTTGAACTTGGCTTTCTCACCCCACAGTGGAGGCATCTTCTGTAAACACCCTGTAACTGGTGGGGTTTGAAATGAGAGGTGGGCAAATTGGTTCGTTCACACTTACTCAGTTACAATGATAGAGTAAATATTAGAGAACAGAGGTGCATCTGAGTCTACAAAGCTTAGCCTGGGTGCCATCCTATTTCTACCCGGGCTCCTACATTCGCTTTAGGGTATACCGGTAGCGAATGTAGGAGCCCCGGTAGAAATAGGATGGCACCCAGGCTAACAAAGCTCCCCAAATCTAAGAAGTTCAGCCTACTTTCACTACCAGAGTGATAAACCTCTTTGAAGTCTTGTTCGGACAAAAGAGACTTGTAGAGTTCTTTATTGAGCATTGTTCTCCAAAATTTCATTTGTTGCAATCTTGTGAACCTGATATTGTGTTACAGTTTGCTCGATCGAGGATGAAATTTTGACAAATAAGTAGATCTGGGATTGGAAATACATGTAACTGCATCTGACAGATTTGTATAACAGGTTAAAAATGAAATAGGATTCAGGGTTAATTAGGATCAAGTCTTAAATGAACTTTAACAACAATTTTTGTGATTTATGTTCCTTGCTGTTTGACAAACTGGAAGAGTTCTGTGGATAGAAAGAGCAGAAGCATGTACGCAAGAGGAGCCCCAAGATTGCTGAAGATGTCTTTTTGAAACTTTAAGACACTCCTGAGGGTAAGGAATCATAGTTGGTTTTCTTGACTGAGTTGAAGGAATGTTTCTGACGACCTTCATGGTTGTTGAATCACTCCCCAAGGTCAGATACATGTATGCCAGCCTGTTTCACATTTTTTATGCCTTTCAAATTTCACACCGGAAAAACTGGCAGCAAAAGATTTTCTGGTTCTGTTTCCTCAATTTGGAATCCTTACCACATTCAGAAGGTCAGATTGTTTTTTGTCTGGGATGTCATACTGGTCAGAAGTTTTGCATCAAGAGCAGCACATTTCTGTGAAATGTAGGAATTCCAGAAAAAACCACAGCAAATATTTTCTGGTTCAGTTTCCTAAATGTAGAATCCTTGCCACATCACAATGTCTGATTTTTTGTCTGGGATGTCAGGCTGGTCAGAACTTTTGCCTATCAAGAACGGCAAAATTCTGTAAAATGAAGGAATTCCACTGAAAAACCAAAAGCAAGAGATTTTCTGGTTCAGTTTCATAAATCTGGAATCCTTTAGTATATCGGAATGGTGGGAATTTTTGCCTGTCTGGGATGTCAGAATTTTTTTCCTGTCAAGATCAGCAAAATTCCATGAAATGTAGGAATGTCGCAGCTGGAAATAGATGGGCTGGCATGTCGGAAATGTCCCACAGAATTCTCCTGCTCTTGTGAAATTGTTCCCCATGATTAATGGTATCATTTGTCTTCCTGTCAGGGGGTGTAGTTGGGGGGGGGGGGGGGGGTGCGCTGGAGGGGGTGTAGTGAGGGGGGGTCTGGAGGGGGTTGAAATCAGGGGGAGGTTTGTAGAATTCCCAAAGGTCCAATGCATTTCAATGATGGAGTAACCAACGAAAGTGCCATGGAAAGTCTTTCGAAACCTGCAGTCACAGGAAAATTGTCCATCAAATCAAGTATTAAATGCAATCACCATTTTGAGTAAGGTATTGTCAAAAATGGAGATGATCACTCTTAAAACTGCATAATTCTCTGTTCCTCTTGTCATACTCATAGTTGCAAAACGTACGAAACACCACCAAATAGTATGCCCAAAACAAGCTGGATTGCTACATGTACATCTCCTTGGAGAATACGTGAAGGCATAAACTCATCCCTGATGTCACAGCGCCCCTGTGGGTGGGAGTATAGGACATATAACCAGCTGATGGCGACTGCAGCAGACAGGTACAGATCCTCAGACAGGAGTTCTAGGTTTGGACCATGATAAGAGATCACTTTGGCACGATTACAGAGCAGGTTTTATAGACTGAGTGATGATATTGACCTACATTGGACAGAGACATGGGAAAACTGGAATGTTCCAAGTGTGGGTTGGATTAAAGCAGTGTTACCTGTGTAAGTGTTTTATGCACAGACATAAATCTGGACCTGAAGACTGTGTCTGATTTTTCCAGATGGGACATAAGCCTACACCAAGTTATTTGCTTGGTTGAAAGTTGACAGTTTTTGGATGTTAAGAGTAAAAATGTAACAAGAGGACAATGCAAAAACAGAGGGCTTGGAGTTGGACGAAAGCCTGAACTTTTGTCTATATTTACTCCTTGAAACTGTGTGTGCCAAGGTACAGACTTTTTCTCTTGCTGTGTCTTCATGTTGATCTCCAAGTTCAGAGTTTTGTTTTTTATATGCTTGAGCAAAATAAGAAGATAGCAAAAAAACAGAAGGCTGGGAGGAAAACTTGAATCTCATTCACTCCCTGAAACTGTTTTTTTTTACCAAGGTACAGGTACAGACTTTACTCCCAGACCCTGTTTTCGTGCTCTTTCAATTTGATCCTCTGGTCCCGCATTATTATTTATTTTTTCTATCTTTGGCTCTTGGTGTCTCTGGAGACGATCGACAGCTTCGGTCGATTTCTCAGCTTAACAGTCAGTCATGATCACTCTGGGTAGTCCTGGCTCGGTCCCCCGAAAGTGCGAAATGGACGAAATGGAACGAAATGGAACGAAATGGAACGAAATTAAACATATGTAACATTATGTAATGAAATACCAGTAGATAGCGAAATATAAGGAACGTTGTAACATTCACAGTAGACCATTTCGTTCCATTTCGTTCCATTTTGCACTTTCGGGGGACCCTCCTGGCTTAGCAGTGCCTCTCATGACTCATGAGGCCTAGTCTTGCACGACAAACTCTGCTGCAGGATATTTTTTTTCTATATCCAAGAATCAACCAACAAAATGAAATGGATTTGCCTCAGAGGACAGGGGAGCTACATGGTACCCTTGGGGCGAGTTGTGTGAGGTAAAAATTAGGTCAAGTACTTAAAGGCTGATCCAAGGCCAGCCTCAGACTGCCCTGTGTAGAAACAGACAGCTGGTATGGGTTACTGCCAACAGGTGAAGTCAGGCTGATTTCTCTTTTCTGGGATAAAAACTTTCTTTGAGCTTTAAGATGTAACAAAATGATCAAGATTAGTGTTACAGTAGTTAATTCAAGGTGAAGAAGAGTTGTCAGTATCCTAGAGGGCACAGGTTTCTTTTCTACTGCATTCTAGTTCTACCAGTCAATGCTACAGAGGAAGGGACACTGTAATAGGAAAGTTTGTTTTTGCAAGTTTGTGCCTGAAGGCTAATTGTAAGTACATGGACTTGGGAATCGAACATGTGGATGTAGGAGACACACATGTCACAAGGATAGTGATTGACATGATTGTAACAGGAGGAGACTCATTCAAATACTTGAATGTGTTAGCGACATGTACAGGATGTATATGTAACAGGTTCCCATAGATAGATCAGACGAACACCCAAGATCACGATGCACACTCCTTTATTCCAGTGCCGGTCAACACAACCACTTCTCAGAACGCTCCAGTCCAATGTAACCCACATCACCCCCTCTCCCTCTCTTAAACCTCCATCCAGGGCCTCCCACTAATACTTGTATTGGGTAGGGTCACTACATACAACAGTATATCTAAACAAGTTGGGTTTGGCTTCTTGCTATTATATCACAGGATTGTTGAGAATTCAACTGAACACTGTGTGTAAGAGGGTTTAAGATACAGTATATCTGTTGTCGGTGAATCCCCAGCCTGCCCCCTGCCCTGGGGTGACAGGTGGTGCAGTTTACTGTGGGCAGGGATGTCAGGGTCATTTGTCTTTTCTGCGGGGGAACAGAAAACGGAACAGGGACGTACCTCATCATTGTGTGTGCTCTGGTTCAAGCAAAGGTCAAGTGCATTCTAATTCAAGGCAAACATTTCTTACCTTTCAAAGATTTAGGTCAAGGTTAAGGTCCCATTTGAGAACGGAATAGGAAAGAAAAGTGCTGAATCCTGCATGGTAGATCATAGTCGTGTTCCAGGGTACATGTAGGTCTGGGATAGACATAATGATTGTTAATTTTGGCACAGAGAAGTTACTATAAATATCCTTATAAAGACACCCTACATGTATGTGATTATATGTGTGGAAGTGGGTTTAGTTTTTCACAGGGTTCAGTTACTGTAACAGCACACAGCTTCAGAAATGACACACGGGGGAGCTTTCATGCCAACCTCTAACCCAGGTCACCCTCTCAGGAATAGTGGTCTGTGGAACTCTGAACATTTACCTGCCCCATATAGTCGAGCACTAGCGCACTGCCGAAAAATTCCCTTCACTCAAACCTTAACATTTATGTGGCCGACATGTTGGTACCTTTCTCGGGGTCTACCTGTAGTTTTCCCACCCATAGAGCCTATCCTTGGCCTGAATCCTTCACAGGTTAGAAGTAAGAACTGACAAACTCACACAAGAAAGGGCTGTGTGATGGTGTTTGTTTTAACACTGGTAAACATTACTTACTGCAGGAATCTTGATGGGAATTCCTTGTTCAGAATACTGTACTTTGTAGCCGCAGGGTTAAACCAGGGATTGACAAGAGCTGAGAAGCCCAAACTTGCCTTTCTTAGAAGACGTAAATGTCTGTGTCTGAACATACCAAGTTAGCAAGTCTAACAGAGGTTTGGTTTTAGGGGAGGCTTGTCCCAACAGTGAGTTAAATCACCATCTAACCTGTCTTGTAGAAAGCTCATTTATCTTTGACAGATTTCTTTGCATTTTGCTTCTTTGTCACCTCAAAAGCCAACGAAACACAACCAAAGGAACAAATGCCAAGGCTATTGAATTGTACAAGGAAGACCTGTTGCTTCCTATAAGAACATGTCTTAGAGAATGTCTTGAAGGCTTGATGACTTAGCTCCATGTCTTACTGGCACTTCCAACCCACAACTACACAAACAACTTGTCCTGACAAGCTGCCGGACTGATAAGACGTCTTGACAAGGTGTCAAGTATCCCCAGAAGGAGCTGTGAAGTGACAGGTGGAGAGGGCTTTGGGAAGGGTGAGCTGGGATTAAGTGTTCAACCTTCTTACTTATTCTCAAAACATGATGGGCATAATCTTTACCTGACTGTTGAAGTTGATCTGACTGGAATTAATTTAAAACAGAAAATAGGAATGGAGACATTTAACAATATCCTCATGTGTTTTCCACTCTAGTTGGGAAAGACATTCTTCGAAATGTTACCTTGTCCTTGATGCATCATTACATGATTTTGTACCTACCAGTGACAGGGCTGACTACATTCTTATTGGCTGGAAGTGAACTTGATTTTAGATACAAACTAGAAATAGAATTGGTTGTGTTACACACTGTTGGTGTGTATTTTACATATAGAGAACATAACACAAAAATGTTGTTCTGTACCTGTCCTTGGTGCTGAACGAAACATCCGTGGAATTCTAACTTTTGAGCCTTTTCAGCTTCATCTCTCCAGTATTCTCAACAGTATCCAAACTAAATACATGTAGCTTGTCTACATTTAAGGTCTGCCATGACATGCTTATATTTATCAGCAGTGGAGCTGGCTTTATAAGGACTCAGCCGGGTGTAAGATAACCACATTTAACTGCTTCAGCCGTGTTATTGTGATAACTTATCAGTCAACACACAGCTGTGATAATCTTACGGTCCAGTTATGGGTCGCTGTAAACATTGTTGTGTTTCTTAAAGGCTTAATAAATGTTGATAATTCCTTCAACTTGTCTTTAGTGACCTGAAGAGATCTTAAGCAGCGTGACCCTCTTATCCTACACGGACACTTAAGGCTCAGTTTTAAGATGTCTTGACTCGTGGAGAAAGTTGGATAAACGTCTTAGAATTCCTCTGTGCCACTTGGGCTGACAGAAGGAATCTCAGCCTGGTTATGAAACGACCTCGGCATTCCTTAAAGAAGTTGATAATATCTTAGAATGTCTTGAGAGTTGTTTACAAGCTAGAGGGCATTGGAAGGACAAATTCCTTGTTGTCTGGGTTAGTTTCCTTTAGTGTGTCGTGATGCCTTATCGAGAACGGATCTGTCAGAAATAGACAAAAGGCTTTTGGTTCAAACTAGTACTCCAAAAATAATAGTCTTTGTAATCACTATGTCATCATGTACTCTTGATTTAGCATTCTTTTATTACCCTGGACTCTTGTTTCATTGTGTTGTAACTGCCATTAACATAATTCTGCCAGGTTACATAAAGCTGCCACTTTGAAACACAGTGAGTTTGAGACATCTCTAGTTCAGCACCCCCTGTTTCATAGTTAAGATATACCGGGGTGCATTATACTGGGGGACGTCAGGTTGGAGATCTGTTTGTGGCGGAATTATGTACCCTGTCAGAATTATGTTTACTTAGTATAGATGTTACAGCTAAATGCTCCTTGCATGCATCCACATTATAGTACTGTTACCCAGATGCAAATGAACCTACATCATAGCTTAAATGTTTATCTGAGTGTGTTTGGATTGATAGAAATCATTCTAAAACAGGGTTGAACTGTAATTTCCCCAATAAACGTTGGACTTACCCAACTTTTCCAATGTCTAACTTCAGATTCAGTTAAGGGCTTTGGGTACAAAAGTCCAATTTTTGTGTCAGAAATTGCACTTCAACTTTGGTTCAGAATGATTTCTACCTATCCAGATAAATGTTTGAGCTACATGTATGCTGTAGGATCATACAGAATGTTTCAGTACTACTAGTGTCCCTGGTACAGATGTTGGACCATTAATTAGCCCAGCTGTCAGGCTGTCTACATTCCACACATGCTGCACATGTTCACCCTAGATTCTCACTGGCCTGTTTATAACCAGCAACACTCAACCTCGGCCTGACCCTGTACACTCAGACCTCTCCCAACACACAGACACACACACACACACACACACACACACAAACACACACACACACATCATGCACACACACTTGCATACACACACACAAACACGCACACACTCACACACACATGCACGCATGCATACATACATACATACACACACATACATACACATACACACACTCACACATGCACGCATACACACTCAGACACACACACTATCACACACACACACTCACACACGTTAACCTCAAATTTGCCTGAAGTATACGTAACTGCTTTGAATTTGTGATTTTACGAAAAGCCACCTTAAGCAGTTGTCCTTCATGTATGTCTGAGTCCTGTACATGTATGTCCCAGATATGAGGGCCTGCATGGGGGGGTCCCGAAAACGCTCTACGCTAAATTCGGAGGGCCGGCTACGTAATACGCTCAATTCAGGAAGCCTCCCTACGCTCTACGCTAAATTCAGAAAAGCCTCCCTATGCTCTACGCTAAATTATGGAGTGGTCGGCAACGCTCTACGTAAAATTAAAACGGCCGATTACGCTCTACGTAAAAGGGGCATGCATGCCCTCATGTATGTCTGAGTCCTGTACATGTATGTCCCAGATATCCCTGCACCACTCCTGTCACAGGGCTAGGCTTGGCCTGTCTCCAACAGACACAGTTTTTGTATCACATTCTGGACCAGGACCTGTAAATAAACTGGGGAGGTCTGTCCTAACCCTGGATCCCGATCACATTACAGGGGAAACACACACCAACCTGCTACAGTACAGGAAGTCATTAACTAACACACACATACTGGGCAAGAACCCTTCATTCAAACATACACCTCTCCTCTCAAACATGCAGGCTGGCAAGAACTATCCAGTCTAACACATACAGACTCATTCTAGGCAGCTCAAATCCATACTATACTATAGACTGGGGAAACAGACAGCAACGTGCTACAGTACAGGAAGTCATTAACTAGCACACACATACTGGGGAAGAACCCTTCATTCAAACATACACCTCTCCTCTCAAACATACAGGATGGGCAAGAACTATCCAGTCTAACACAAACAAGCTTGTTCTGGGCAGGAATCTTCCCTCAAAGTCATACTTCAGACTGGGAAAAACGCACATGCAGCAACTCGCTAAAGTATGTAGGAAGTCATTAACTAACATACACATACTGGGCAAGAACCCTTCATTCAAACATATAGACTGGGCAAGCCCTCTGCTCAAAGACAAGGACTGGGAAGAACTTTCCTCTCAAACAAACACCGTCTTGATCAGGAACCCATCTCAGTTCTCTCAAACTGAGAAGTTGTTTGAGCTCCCCTCACTTTCTGTTTGAAAAGCCATTTCCCACATTTCTCAGGGCCCAAGTTCGAAGTCCTGGATTTCATATTGTAATAAACTGGATGTACGTTAAGGTTTCACATATCTAACCTTCTCCATGTTAAACTTAGCAGCCGTTTGGGGCTAAATTTGTGTTAGTTATGGGGGTAGGCAGCAGGGAGAAGCTTTTATTTATTGACAGTTGAAAAGATACAGAAATGTTCAACTTTAAACATCCGTAATTGGGAATTAAGGCTTTTCAATTCATTGTTTATTTTCCTACTTTCAAATCTGAGACAAGTTTAAGAGGACAAATTGATTGAACAATAAACAGTAACTTACAGTCACACATACACTTCCTTTCTATCACTAACTTCACTGTGACCCAGAAAACTGGCCTTGTCTTGTAAACATTAGATAATTAAAGCTATATACAACGGCATAGTATGTCAGATTACTATATACAAACCTACAGTATATCACCAATTAACCCTAATATATAATTACCCCTCTGAGATCGTCTATTGATATCAAATCTGTATTGGTTACAGGGTTATACAACAGAAAGAAGTCTTTCTTAAAATGTTTAAAAAAAGAAGAGATTAGACATTGCATTGTATCTTCACAGAGCTTTCCTCAAAAGTTGTCATATTCACAAAGTTGTCCTGATCTAACTGAAAGAACTTGGTAAGATCTCTCTACTCTGGCTGCATCTGGGCAAACATGTTGTATTGCACTCCCAGACTTTAGGTGATCCGTGCACTGCTGTAAGAGATACCAACATCTGCTAGTTCTGATCCAACGTCTTAGAATTACTCACTCCTTTAAGACACCTCTGGAGACCCTCCACACCACCCTGACCCCATTCTGTCTCATTCCATAAAGAAGATATAGCAAGGAGCAAGACGTCTCAGAACTTACCCAGCGCCTTAGAAGTCATCTTTAGGTGCTGGGCTAGACAGATATTGGACAGTTAAACCCAAACCGCATGTCTTCAGGCATAAAGACAGACTTTCCTCTGTCAGTACATTTTACTCTTACCAGCCTGACCTAATGATGTAGCAAGGACCAAGATGTCTTAAAACTCACCTGAAGCTTCCAAGAAGTAGACCTCGAGTACAGGCAGGTGTTGGTCAGTACTGCAGAAGCACCTGAGTCTAAGCAGTAAGACAGACTCTCCCCATGCAGTGCAACTCTCACAACCTACACCTTATACTGTTACACTAACACTGGGTCTGATATCAGGACTGGTCCACTGCAGTTATTTGGACGGGGGTGGGAAATCATAGTGCAAGTCATGCCCCCTCTTCCAAGAACTTGTACACTTTAGAACTCAAGAATGATACTAATTTCTACGGAACCAAATCTTGGGCGGCTCATTTAAACTATTAAAGAAATTTGTTACGTGCTCATTATAGTAATAATGTCACCCCAATTATGTACGTTTTGGTGTTTCTTGAATATTCTCCATCTAAAAGAATGCATTGCTAACTTCCCTGTAACCTGAGGAGCCTCTTGTAGGAACCAGCACTTTCACTTTCTCAAAGTTTCTCTCTAACAGGAGGAACTGGAGTATGTCCCCAGGAAGTTGTCAGATTCTCCTGACCCCTAATATTTATAAACCCCTGGATGACCCCTGCTACGACCTGGTGACCTCTGTAGCTCCCGGGTTGTTCTAAGGAACTTTGGAGGCAAACAGTGAAAGTAAAGGGTCGGGTCACCAAGGTCAGGCCCCAGTGCTTCTTAAAGATGTGAGAAATGAAGACGTCTCAAGGAGCGGTGATGGGTGAGAGGTGGTGACCTTGGAGACAGAGACACAGTAAATGTTCTTAAGATACACTTCTGCTAGTGGTGAAAGGTCACAGTTGTGAAGCACTGATTGATAGGTCAATAACAGGTTTATTATAATTATCCTTATAGCCGATTGGTCAACAAGAGGATTATTGTACTTGTTATTGTAGTTGATTGGTCAATCACAGGTCCATTATAATTGTCCTTGTAGCTGATTGGTCAATTACAGGTTTATTATACTTGTCCTTGTAGCTGATTGGTCAATTACAGGTTTATTATACTTGTCCTTGAAGTTGATTGGTCTAGATCCATTGATCATGATTCCATGATTTCTGAGTGATTGATTGGTTTTGCTTCAATATTCCTTATCGATCAGAGTAGGGGTGACCTGGTGCGCTTGGCTGAAGACATGAGCTGCAACAAGGCTGCATTGCACTACCACTAGCTACTTGTAAAAGAGGATGACTGCTTTACTTTACTTTTTATTACTGGCCCCTAACACCAGGTCCAGATGCTCAGACTTGTTTTAGGGCAGGTTTTATAAAGTGAAACGCAGGCATTAAATCTGTTCCTGGGAAGTGGAAGAGTTCTTATTGCACTTTCCAGGGGTTCTGCTCTGGCTGCCCTCAATATTTCAAGCTGTCTTAGCAAGGTGCTAAACTACATGCTTAAAGGTGTCACCTATATTTCTTACAGTCAAATCTGCCTGTATTAAGAAGACCGCTCAGGGGACTGATAAAACCTGGTCTGTGTGGACAGGTGGTCACCACAGACAGGATTCTTAATCTGTCAATGGGAAAAGTTATCTAAGGGACCACAGACTATCAAAGTGTGCAGCTGGTACATCTGGGCGTATATGTATATCATACAGTATCACATACATGTGTGCGTATAGGAACATACAGTGTCACATATTGACATACACTATATGATACAGGATAACATGTGTGCGTATGTACAAAGTAATGTTACCTGCCTCTCTGTTTCCTGGGCACACTGTGACGTTGGCCAGGCAACATGTGGACAAATTTACGCCCTGTGTCTGTTCCGTGGTCACACTTGGCCTTCACTGTCACACCGCTCCGACAGTTCTGGGTCAGCCGCGGGGAACCCTCAGTGTTTGTTCGAAAGGCTTCTGCATCCTTTAATAGTTGTGCTTTTATGCACCAAAAGGTAAAGATAGACTGAGGTAGTCCCATAGCCTTTTGTTTGGAGGATGTCGGGGCAGTGGGCTGTTATCTACTGTGTCTAGGGCACGGCATTGGAGGGCAGATCCCATCCCTCTCCTTCCACCACCTTTACCTCCCCAACCGAAGTCAGGCTGGCTTTTAGGTAGAACTTTAAATTCATATTTGCCACTGATTCATTCTTTTTTTAACCTTCTCTCTGCTGCCTGACCCCATCACCTATACACATTTGGTGCCGAGTGGCTCCCTTAGCTGGCTGAAGTTTAAACGACCATCCACATAAACACAGCCAAGAGGAAGAAGTGTCTAGTAAAAACGCCACGACGGTACAGCCTAAACCAACCCAGTGAACCATTTTGTTAGTAAGAAGCTGAGATGTGCCCTTGAAGCTGTAAGATATTCCTGAGACATTCCACAGTGTCCTGTCAGCAAGACAGGTGTAAAAACTGACGGGTTCACCCCAGCGACCTCTGCAGGCCCTCAAAGGAATGTAAGGTCAAGTTTCAAGGTCAGAACCATTAGAGGACAATGAAGAATCCCCCTACTACATGCAGGGATACTGTACTTACATACATTTTGAAGAAGAATGAGGACTCAGAGTCTTGTCCCTGTCCTTCATCAGGAAGGGCATTAGTGCCAAGGTGAGTAAACAACTCCGCCATTAGTGAGGTCAACGGGGACTTAATATATGCAGACTGAAGACCCCCCAAACACACATACAACATACTGCAGACTGAAGACCCCCCCCCAAACATACAACATACTGCAGATGGAAATAGCCCTCCCCCCAAAAAAATTCAGACTGTTCTTCATATCTCTGATTGGAGCTGCAATCATCTTTCAGAAGGGATGTATAATGGCGGTCCCATGATCAAGGAGGTGCCTAGAGCATGTTAAAAGGCACTACAACAGCCTCATTACTCAGATTGGTGCCTATTGACTTCAGATAAAACTTATATTATATTTTAGATAATTGAGGCACCATGGTCACATTATCAGAGTGAGGAGGTGAAAAATATAATGTACATTGTATCCACCTGTGCGTTTCAAACATGACAACATGTCTGGTTACTTTTAGTATTTAATATCATCAAGTATATAGTTCACAGGAAGTTCTAGAAACATGATCTGGGAGAGATTTATACAGGGGTGCTCAGGTATGGTATGCACCTGTCCGCAGGTGAGGGCTGGAATTGTGGCAGACTCTTGGGGAGGAAGAAGAGTTTTGGCTGTAGTAAGAAAAGTAACAGCACCAGACTATAACTGTTACAGTCCTGGTTATAAAAAAGAACTTCTGAAGCGGGTTTTAAAAAGTTTGATATTCTACTTGGAACCATGCACATCTAGTAATTCTATATTCTTCTGCATGTTGGCATTTCTTTATTGTCTTCTAAATGTTAGATAACATTAGATTGTTTTCGAGGGCTGTCTGATGTGCAGCTCTATTAATCCGTCCTTCCACTGTTTATACACCAGTGTGTCTGACCTTGTAGACTGGACATAACATTTACGTTCCTGTGTAAGTTACATGGAGAATGTTGGGAGTACGGGGGAATGTTGGGGAAATACTGGGGTAACGACGTACACAACTCTTCGGTAACCTGCTAATGAACATAAGCGGATGCTGTTTGTACCAGTTTCTACCTCCGACTAGATGTTATATTTGACCTGTTACTAATTTTAGCTAGTCTCTACCAGACTAACCACGTCGGCTATAGGGACAATATTTTCCACGGAAGTTTGACCACCAGACGGTTTCATTTGCAGGTGCAGGGAGAGATGTTAATCTTCCGTGGACTGACTCTCCTGGCCAATTATTCCTTTTTAGTTGCCAAATTCTACGATCCGTACCCCGGCAGGAAGGACCGGTGTAGATTTTAGCCTGGAGTCCGGTCTTGTTAGCTTGATACAATATCATGATTCATAGGAAACCTGGTGATGTCCTAATCTCCAAGCAGATCTACACGGGGCGCTGAAATCGTATATGCTAGCCAGAGAAGCCAGATAAGCTCCAGCCAGCCCCCTATCTGGCTGAGTGGAGCTTCTCTGGCTAGCATATACGATTTCAGCGTCCCGTGTAGATCTGCTTGGAGATTAGCGATGTCCAAGATTCCTGTTATAATTATAGGAAACCACATGCGATCTGAATTGTTGCCATCATGTTTTTTTCATCACCTTGCTGTAATGGACGCCATAAGTGATACAGGATACTGAAGACCAAGGAGAGAATCAGTGTAAAGTCTAAGAATCCTGTTGAAATAGGAAACCACCTGGAGAAATCCTTAAGACTTGTCAAGCGATCTAAGATGTTCAGACCATGTTATCTTACCTAGCTGCAAGTGACACCATAAGTGATAAACAATACTGCGGACCAAGTAGAGACTCAATGTAATGTCTAAGAGAGACTTACAGTGTAGTGTAAAGTCTAAGATTCCTGTTACAATAGCTTAACCACCTGACAAACCACTTAAGACTACAAGTCTGTCTGTGAGGTGATTGGATCATGGTTTCTTCATCACTTCTCTGTAACAGATACTATAAGTGGTTATGAGAAAGGGTCCTGAAGACCAAGGGGAGTCTAAGAACCCTCTTACATTAGGAAACCACCTGGCAAAGCACAAGGCTGTCTGCAAGTGATTGGAACATGTTTGTTTTGTTACTTTAATTGCTGGAACTGCTACTTAAATCGTCATATTGACTGTAGACATTAAGAAAAAGAGTTCTCCTATTACAACTAAAAACCACTTGGAATATCCTTATTATTAGAACAAGTAGAACCCACAAGTCTGTAACGAGAGTGGACCTTTTAGCTATCACCTTGCAGTACCTAATAAATTTAATCATTGATTATCATATTGTATATTTTGTAGATCAAGGAAAAGACTGTGCAAATTCGTGCAGTAATATGATAGGAAATTTTAACACCTGTATAAATCGTTTAACACAAGCCGAACCAATGCCTTTGTCCGTAAGGAGATGTACCTTTATAGCGCTTTGAAGTAAGTGATAAACATTATGGACATGTGAAAGGAAACATTGTAAAGTCCTGGTGGAACTTTCTCCTAGTAAAAACCTTTTCTCAGATTCCCTGTGAAAACAACCTGAAACCACCAGTCTGTTGGTAAAGTGATCAGACCACATTTCCCTCATCATCACCAGGAAAATCCTGAGTTAGAGAAAACACCATCAAAACTCTCAAGTTTCCAAAGAAAACAAGTTTGAACCACAAGGTGTCAGTGTGAGGTGAACAAACTTTCCTTGTGGCATTGTAACTGATACCTGTAAGATGTGATGAACATTACAGACTTGAGAAAGAGACTTCAAAGTCTTGGAATAAAAAAACAAACTACAATCTTGCCTCAGGTAAAACCCTAACGCCTTTACTTGTCTAGTTAAGACACATCTACTGCACAGGTACAATGTTGGAGTTTGCATGTATCTGACATACCCAGATTTGACCTTGATTTTTCAATGCCCAGGCTTGCTGTATGTTTAATGCTGGAAGTGATGATAAACATCAAAGTCTTAGGAAATTGTCTGCAAGGTCACCATTATTTTTTGTTTTCAATGGAAACTTAACGTTTCCAGTTCCATGACACCTGATACCTGAATGTGCAGGTACCTTGTAGGGCGGCTTCAGAGGTCTGGATGTGTTTATCTGAGCAGGTTTATGTACCAACATCTGGAATAAGGACTACATGCTGGTCATAAATCTGAGGTGGGGATGGGAAAATGTTTTTCCTGACTGGAAAAAAAAGAAAGACTCTGACAACTTTGATAGGAAGTCTCTAAAGTGCAGCCTCTGTTGTGTATTACTTAACCTTCTCCCTGTTGCCTAACAGCATAATAAGAACCTACAGGATTCTTGTCATAAATTTGATGTATTGTTGGAAAACATTTAGTGACTGGAAGTGAGATGAGAAAAGGTCTGACAACTTTTTTTAGTATGATCTCTTCAAGTGCAGCATCTGTTGTTTATTACTGTTGTTTATTACTTAACCTTCTCCCTGCTTCCTAACCCTATAACCAATATACAAGTTTGATGCCAAACTGTTACCGGCTCAAGGTAAAAGGGGCATATTGTAGAATCCGGTGGGCAAAGACTAAAAATAGTAAGAATTTGAAAGATCTGCACTAAGATCTAGATTCACATTTGTAACTTATTTGTTACTTATTTCCAACATATTCCCGTCATTTTGTCACATTTCCACCATTATAAGACGACGAAAAACGTGTAAAATCTGGTTCATATACATATGTCCCGCAAGTTAATATGCAAATACGCCAGCGTAGAACGCTAAGAAATAATCGAATCGACCGTTACGGTCGGAGATCGAGCGTCATTAGAAAATCACCACAAGTGATCAAAGTTCAGAACGTCGCACGTTCGATCGCGTGTGCGGCGATGGTTCGACAAAATGACGGACAAGTCAAGTGGTGGTGGGGATTGCGTATACAATTTTTTTTAAGACGTCCGCACAATACTACAAAGTCGCATCCATACGTGATGAATATTGCTGTGCAGTGTAATAAGGTAGATTCAACAATGATGTAGAAAAATGATCAAAAACAAAGAATTTTGTTTTATGCTCATGTCACAATATGCCCCTTTAAATCAACATGATTGTTGGACGTTACACTATCATACTAAACTTTAAATACTGTTAAGTTTGGCAGCATTCCATTGTTATGATCCTTCCCTGCTTTAAGACATGTCAGGAACATAGTATTACTCTGCTGTGTATAATGTTACATGGGATTGTGCATCCTTATGAAGGTGTAAGATGGTCAGAAAGATAGAAAACTACTTCTGTCTGAGAAATGAGAACTGCTTTTCAGCTTTCAACTTGCCTACAGTAAGAACCTTCTAGACCCTTGTTGCAGAGTGAAATGTCTAGAGGGCCTTATGAAGAACTGTGGCTTACCAGATGAGGTGAACTGTCTTTGCTATCCCAAGGATCTGTCCTGCTGTAGTCCAAGTCCAGAGTACCACCAATACTGTTCCAAGTGTTGTTCCTAAAGCCTTACAGACTTCAACCTAAAGAAGAATGGTCTAGAGTGAAAACAGGCTTACCAGAATTGACCAGCAGTTTTTCCTGCCCCAACACTGTTGTCTTGTCTCCCTCCTGCTTTAGTTAAACATCCAAGTCCAGAGAGCTGTTCCCAGAGTTGTTCCCTGAGCCCTACCGACCCACACCACTGTCTCCCAGCCGTCTCAACTCCTCACTACCATCCAGACTAACGGCCCAGGCCCCTCCTACCCTGTACAGTGTGGACACTGTGAAAGAGGAAATGTTTGCAGTGGTCTTATGTTCGCTGTTTTCGCAATGACCTTTAATTTTCATTGTAAAAAATGTTCTATCTTCTGTCCGCCTACCCACTTGTTTCAACCACGACCTTCAAACTGCTGTGAACGCTGCATTTTCTATCTACTGCAAAATTAAATCCTCGCAAACGTTTCCAGTTTTACGGTAGTTGATGTGGGCTGTGCTCCAGCCCATTGGGTCCTGTCTATGGGCTGTTTGTGTGGAAACCCGACCCGACCTGTCTGTGTCAACAGTCCCGCCCCCCTCCCACCTTCTGTCTCATGGCTGGAGAGGTCACTCCTCAAGGTCAAATCTGGTTATTTTGGGTCCTATGGTTTGTTCAGATGCGGTTACAAGGAAGAAAAGCGTATGAAATCAGTGGTTGGGAATGCCTTGGTTTGGAATCCCGGTGAGAAAACTTGACCCCATTAAAGTCGTGGCACATTCCAAGTTTCCATGTTTAAAGGCTGGAGTTTCCATTGACTGGTTAATGATGGGGGGGAGTCCGATGCTTTTATATTAAAGTTACCTTAGTTTGGTTTCATAAAGGAAGCTATTAAAGTTTAAGAAATTTAATTTAAGTTAAACAAATATATTGTTTTCCCTGCTTTTTTTAGTCCACTCACTCACTCTGGTCGGCAAGCTCCCAAAGGGAGCGTGGCCTCTCGGCAAACCTTTCTCCAAGCCATCCTGTTCTGCACTGTCCAGGCACATGTATATGGAATTGTCCTCAATCTGTATCACCAACAGCACTAATATGATGTTGGGTTTATCAGGAAGTTAATTTAGTACAGTTTAGTACAGTTTTATTGGGAAGCTAACGCTTTGTCTTCCCATGTTCTGTCCAGAGGTAGACACAATGATCCCCCAGGTTTTATTACAAATCTAACGTGATGTTTTCTTGTGATCTGTACTATTGTTCAGGAATCTTAAACATCGTTCCTCTGTATTCCATCCAGATGCAGACAGATTTTCCTGTTTGTTTTTATCAAGAATCTAGCATGATGTTTTGTCTAGACCCAGGCGAAATGATTCTCAGTGTTCTGTATTAGACACGAATGGAATGTTGATTTTATCAGGAATCTAACACGTTGTTCTCCTGTATTCCGTACAGACGCAGACGGAATAGTTAATGATGTAGTTTGTGTTCTGTACTGTTTTATTGATCAGGAGTCTAACACGTTGCTCCCCTGTATTCCGTACAGACGCAGACGGAATGATCCTCTATGTTTTACTAGGAATCTAACATGAGGTTGTTTGTATTCCGTACAGACGCAGACGGAATGATCCTCCACGACGGGAACGTGAGTCCGTCCGACCTACTCGACGACTACGGCATGCAGAACGGAATGGGGCATCCTGGGTACGGAAGGTGGGCACTTTCTTTGTTTACTTACCTCAAGGTCAAATCTGGTTATCTTTGTTTTCTAAGTCTTGCTTATTGATATGTTTGTATTTGTTTGAAACTTTGAAACTTTATCGAAAATACTACGTGGCAGACTTGCAAGTCTGAATTGGGTAGTTATTTACACTTGAGCTTGCGTTAAAAACGATATCATTATATACAAAGTTTAGATTATATCAATGGCGCAATTTTAAAGCACAAATAAGTTTTGAATTTACAACACATAAAACGATGTAAGGACAGCTGACACTGTAAACATTGGAACATTCGTGACAGGATTGTGCTGTTAGATACAATTGCAGAAGGGGAAACATGAGAGCGTTAAAGAGATCACCTGTTTGCATGGTTCAGATGTAAGATAACATACAGCTGCCCTACTAACTTCAACAATAAACAATAACTTGGGGCTAGAGCAAAAGGCTAGCTCTACATTCATATGATTATGGCCATCCACAAAAATACAGTAGAACAATATTATAGTGACCTTGTGTTGCTGTAAAAACACACACTATAGACTCTATGGTATGGATCTGTTCTATACAATGTAAAAAAAAAGAAGTTTATATTACTTAATTTCAACTTTTTTTTGTACGGGGCACCTTATTGTCTAGTGTTTTTTTGTGACTTCATGTAGTATTTTGTCATTCGTCACGTGTCGGTTCCAGTATCTCAAATATTTCAAACAAACAGTTGTCCAGCCAACAAAGTGCACACCTACTACATATAATATACCGTCATATACTAAGCTAGATGTATGTCACAGTGCCGTGGCTTTGTACACCCTACCCTGTGAATATCACATTGTGTTACACCCCACCCTGTACATTAAATATGACTGTCACACTATTGTGCACCCCACCTGTACATGTGATGCCCCCTATTGTCCAGTCATCAAACTGCACCCCACCTGTACATGTGATGCCCCCTATTGTCCAGTCATCAAACTGCACCCCACCTGTAGATGTAAATATGACAGTGTTGTACACCTCACCATTAGTAATGCCCCCTATTGTCCAGACTACAAACTGCACCCTACCTGTACATGTGATGCCCCCTGTTGTCCAGTCACCAAACTGCACCCCACCTGTACATGTGATGCCCCCTGTTGTCCAGTCACCAAACTGCACCCCACCTGTACATGTGATGCCCCCTGTTGTCCAGTCACCAAACTGCACCCCAACTGTACATGTGATGCCCCCTATTGTCCAGTCACCAAACTGCACCCCACCTGTACATGTGATGCCCCCTGTTGTCCAGTCACCAAACTGCACCCACCTTTACATGTGATGCCCCCTATTGTCCAGTCAACAAACTGCACCCCACCTGTACATGTAAATATGACAGTGTTGTACACCTCACCCCTAGTAATGCCCCCTATTGTCCAGACTACAAACTGCACCCTACCTGTACATGTGATGCCCCCTATTGTCCAGTCACCAAACTGCACCCCACCTGTACATGTGATGCCCCCTATTGTCCAGTCACCAAACTGCACCCCACCTGTACATGTGATGCCCCCTGTTGTCCAGTCATCAAACTGCACCCCACCTGTAGATGTAAATATGACAGTGTTGTACACCTCACCCCTAGTAATGCCCCCTATTGTCCAGACTACAAACTGCACCCTACCTGTACATGTGATGCCCCCTGTTGTCCAGTCACCAAACTGCACCCCACCTGTACATGTGATGCCCCCTGTTGTCCAGTCACCAAACTGCACCCCAACTGTACATGTGATGCCCCCTATTGTCCAGTCACCAAACTGCACCCCACCTGTACATGTGATGCCCCCTGTTGTCCAGTCACCAAACTGCACCCACCTTTACATGTGATGCCCCCTATTGTCCAGTCAACAAACTGCACCCCACCTGTACATGTAAATATGACAGTGTTGTACACCTCACCCCTAGTAATGCCCCCTATTGTCCAGTCACCAAACTGCACCCTACCTGTACATGTGATGCCCCCTATTGTCCAGACTACAAACTGCACCCTACCTGTACATGTGATGCCCCCTATTGTCCAGACTACAAACTGCACCCCACCTGTACATGTGATGCCCCCTATTGTCCATTCCCCAAACTGCACCCTACCTGTACATGTACACATTCCAGCCCTCCCGTTGCCCGTCTGTGCTTCATGATGAGTGATGGACAGGTGCTGGACGAGTTCGGCCGCCCGCTGTCGCTGCCGCATCACCACAGACTCACACGCACCAGGTTAACCCTCCTACACCCGAGGGGTGCACAGTAAACACGGTGTAGGGTTCACATGCTTGCAGGGCTGTCCCCCTTAAATTCTCAAATTGTTTGGAAGTTGATTTTCGTTGTTAAATCTGTCATTTTAAACTTACAAAAATTCCCATTTTCGTTGAGTTTCATGTCATGAACATTTTGACAGAGTGAAATTTTTGTCCATCCCAACAAGCCAATTCCTTTACTGGGATAGAGGGACAGGTCCTGTGGACAGCCCTGCATTCTCGGGGCACATAATACAGGATAAGGAACAGAGGTACCATGTAGGCTGATCAGGACTACAGCTGGCGTGGGAAGGTCATCTAGGTGCATCCGGGTCATAGGTGAAAGGGTAAAGGTGAAGCTAAGGGTAAGGTACAAGGTCATACCCTTTAAGGCCAGTAGATCTTTCCATGGTCTGATTGGCCAATTTGTGGATGCATCCATAGCACTGATTGGCCAATCCGTGCATCTGTCCATGGTGCTGATTGGCCAATCGGTAGATCTGTCCACAGTGCTGATTGGCTATTCGGTAGACTTGTCCATGGAGCTGATCGGCCATTCAGTAGACCTGTCCATGGTGCTGATTGGCCAATCAGTTAATCTGTCCATGGTGCTCATTGGCCATTCAGTGCATCGGTACATTAAGCTGATTGGCCTATGGGCATTTATGCTTGTACTACTAATTGGCTAGTTGCTATCCCACCAGCATGCTGATTGACTAGTTGCTACACTGCCAGCGTGCTGATTGGCCAGTTGCTACGCTACCAGCATGCTGATTGGCTAGTTGAGACCCTACCAGCATGCTGATTGCTGTTGTGTTGCAGGTACGACCCAGGATACGACGGTCCGTATTTCATGATGAACGGGCAGCCGGTGGACGAGTACGGCCGTCCTGCGTACCAGTATGAGGTGCCTGTCGATCCGTACGGGCGGCCGATAACGCCGGGTGACATGGAGGGGGAACATCCCGGATACGGGTACAGATAGGAGGAACTGAGCCAGCCAGCTAGACAACATTCTAACATAGAGTAAAACAGCAACACTGCAAGAGAAGCAAGATTTAAGTAATGATGATGATGATCTTTATTTGCATGTTCCTGCCCACATGGGCTAGATGCTGAAGTTTCACTATTACCTGAAACTTTTAGGTAAAGAATCATTACTTGTAGCCTTCCTGAACAGCAGGAGAAATAAAACAACTAGAGCTATGTTAAACTGCATCTATTATTTACAAAACAGTCAAACATATAAGGATATGCTACCATTAAATCTATAGTTTACACATATTTTCACTCTTCTTAAAACAAGTGTGTACAAATTCACAGAGTGATAATCAAGATGCTCTTGTGGTCCAACTGGAGCTACTTTATTTTCTTCAGAAACTCATTTACATCTCAATTCAGGATTTCATTTATATACAGCCAGGTTGCACCTGTCCTCAGACTCATTCTTAGTCACTGAGGATACAAAGTTGATGCTATCTGAAACATTTTATTCAATTTTACAGTTGCCTGAATGTTCATGTAAAATGTTCTATGTGGATGTGTAAGATTCATTGAGTCACATATATTAGGAAGAGTTGGTAACAAATTTGTCACTCACATGATAAAAATGGTAGGTAATATTCTCATCTGGATGGTTCAAACACTGGTCAGTGGAGGTTTGAAATGACACTGGCAAGCTGGCAAAAGTCTCAATTTCTCCATAACTTTACCTTCTGAGACGGACAAAAGGGTAGTACCATGATATGTGCATACAACTTTGCATTCAACATTAAGTCGAAATATTTGACTTCAAGTACATTTGATTTCTGGTGTCTTTTCAAATTCTGTAACCAGTGTTTTTGTTGTTTTTTTACATTAAGAGAAAGCTGAAACTTTAAACTTTTCAGTTCAACTTGACATATATAACTGATAGCATTTATTTTCCACAGAAATGTGTGGTACATTGTGTGTAGATATTGTTTTCTTGTTGTTGTTTTTTTCAATAGGACATAGAATTGAACACAATCAGGCTGTAGGCTTATTTTGTACAATTTTTTTGAAAGCTCTATTGTAGTATTGTTTACAGACTTTGTATATTGGGAGCAGAAGCTAAAACTTAAAATACCACTAGTTACATGTACCTCCAGGTAGACCCTGGTGATATATTGTATGGATTTAAAAAATGTTGTGCATCTGATATTATGAAAATACCCTTAGAATTTCCTATTTACATTGCTAATAGAGTGGATTTGCTTATAGCTTTGTGAAGTTTAAGAATCTATGTCATCTGTTGTGCTTGTCTGTCTGTTCTTTGCGCTGTCTGTACACATTGTGAAGTAAATAAAAAGTCAGTCAATAACATGTCAATGTTTTGATCTGATCATCTAAGCTGTAGTTCCTCAGATGATGATAGGTGGCACTACTGAGCAGGGCATATGGTAACCATGGGCCAGAAGCACAACAGACTGCTGAAGGGGTTGTTAGTTAGTTAGTTAGTTAGTTAGTTAGTCTGTTTGTTTGTTTGTTTGTTCGTGAGAAACTCAAATATGCCCGCAGGACGCTTTTCATCGAGGTCTTGGGGGGGGGGGGACTGAAGGGTCAGACAAAATGTTACAAAGGTACAAATTACATGATTTAAGTCCCAATGAATCGATAAACATGTATTGGCATCCCTTACACACACACACCTGTCCTATTTCTTATTAACAGACTAGTCATTTGGGACTACTGACGCGCCAGTTTCCTTTCCATCTGCCTCGCTTGGTTTCTGAACCTTCTCGCTTTTCGATAATCACCCAATGCAGCCCAGGCATTGGACAGGCAGCTGAGACAAGCAGCGATTCCATAATTCTCTGCGCGCGACCCGTACACGTTTCTCTGCATCTGCAGGGCCTGTTCAAAGCAGTCGATGGCTTTCCTCTTCTCACCCAGGCGAACGTGGGCATTTCCTATTCGGATGAGTGTTGGGGAGTTGTCTGGATGTGCTGTACCATGGATAGTTTGGAACTCTTCCACTACCTGCTCAAAGTAGTCGACGACTCTCCTGTAATTACCGAGTCTGCGCCAGGCAACGCCCATCTCTCTGAGAGTAGCGGCAATGTAGGGATTTGCTGGATCCGAGCCAAAGATGGTCCGGTACATTTGCAGTGACCGTTCATAGAAGCCCAATGCTTTTTCACAATCTCCCAGGCTAACACAGACGGCCCCCATGTTACTGAGTATTGCGGCAGTTTTGTCATGCGCTGTGTCTTCCCCGAAGACAGTATTCTGCATCTGGAGAGCCTGTTCATAGTATCCCATGGCTTGTCTGGGATTCCTGAGACTATGCCAGGCACATCCTATGTTATTGAGCGTACCAGCAACCTTAGGGTGTGCTGTAGCAGGACCATAGACACTTTGGGACATCTCCAATGACGGCGTGAGGCAGCTGAATGCTTTCCTATGATTGCCAAGTTTATTGTAGGTCGCCCCCATGTTGTCAAGAACTTCTGCAATCTCAGGATGTGCTGTGCTTGGACCATGTATGGCTTTGCCCATCTGCAGTGCCTTTTCATAGTAGTCCATTGCCTTCTCATGTTCACCAAGGCCACTCCAAGATGTCCCCAGGTTGTTGAGGGTAACGGCAATGGCTGGATTTGATGTATTTGGGCCATAGACCCTCCTTAGATGTTGAATAGCGTCCTCGCAGTTTCTGATTGATTCCTCATGTTCCCCCGAGCTCCAGCAAATGGACCCGACGTTGTTGAGAGTACCAGCAGTTTCATCATGAGCGTCACCATGGAGTCTCCTCCTCATCACCAGTGCCTGCTGCCCATAGATGGTGGCCTTGTTTTTATCCAGGTACGTCCACGACGCTGCAAGGTCACTAAGTGCATGGGCAATGTCAGGATGTACTGCAGTCTCACCATAAACAGCTCTGTACGTTTTCAGTGTTAGTTCTCTGTAGTTGATAGCCTTTTGAGGTTTACCCAGTTTATTCCAGGCTGTTCCCAGTGTGCATAAGGACACAGCGATATCAGGATGGGCTGTGTTCTGCCCGTATAAAGTGTTCCTCATCCGGAGTCCTCTTTCAAGGAAGCTAATTGCTTTCTTATAGTCACCCTTACCGATCCAAACTAAACCGATGTTATGATATGCAGTGGCAATGTCGCGATGGTCTACAACCTCCTCAACGCGATGGTCTGCGTTCATTCCATAGACTCTCTGATGCATCTCCAACGTCTGTTTGTAAAGGTCGAGTGCTTTCTCGTAGTTGCCAACTTTATCGAAATACAGCCCCAGATAGGTTAGTGCGTCTGTAGTGCCACAATGTACACTATCAGAGTATGCTGAGTCCTGGCCATCAGCCTCCCTGTACATGGCCAGTCCTTTCTCAAAGTAGCTGACTGCCGTGATATAATCCGCTGAGTCATAGTAGGCTGAGCCCAGCTTGACTAGGGACGTGGCAATGTCTGGATGTTCAGTACGCGGTGCATGGAGTTCCCGACACATCTGCAGGGCTAGTTCGAAGAGTTCAATTGCTTTTCTTTGATACCCAATTCTTTGCAACGCTGTCCCCGAATTCGATATGATCCCCACCTGTGCCGAAGCATCTACCATAGCAGACAGGATCATGTCATAACATCTGAAAGCTTTCAGGTTGTGGCCCAACTCGAGGTACACCTCGCCTTTCACTACCGGAGAGTTGTCAAATAATATCGGGCATATTTTATAAGTGGGAAATGGAGGATCATTTGACAGAAAGCGGTTTAAAGGGATTGCGGTGAAGTAATATCTCAACAGCTGGTTTATGTCTGAAATGTAGAACACTTTTTGTAACTCGCTGGTTTGTTCATGACCCTGTGATGATATCATTGCTGACAAGGCTGACAGGTTCTCCTTCTGGCCGCCATTTGCGATGTAGGTTCTCAGTCTGAGTTCTGCTGAGATGCTGACCAGCACCTTCAGGTGATGTGCGTTCTTAAAACTGACAACGCCTTTAGTTTCCATGTCTTCTATTGTCTCCCAAACTGTCGTGGGTATGATGCTAGAACGGAGTGCCAGGCAGTCAACTGCAAGAGACGGGAATCGGTATATTTGCTTCTTTACATCCAATAGGACGGCAGTCGGTCTTTGCGCGTGAGCGTTTCTAAAATTCTCGCAGACTATGTCCTCCGCCAGTTGTTGAGCCAATTCCCCATCATTAGTCTGAAGAGTTTCCGCCACAATGACACTATATTGGTTTACTAGATTTTGATCCCCTGCTATCAAACAAACATTCCGCAAAACACTGCAGAGGTGGTATCCTTTCTTCAGGTACACCAAGGCATCCTTTTCTAAGATTCCAGCCATGTTCCTCGGTGTGCGGATGAGCTCACTGGGTGGTTTGTTCTCTGTTCCCTGCCTGCCCAGTGGAGTCTTACTCGCCTTTGGCATGGAACCGTCAAAGGCAAACCCACGCGGTGTAACGGAGTCATAGAACCATCTGTTCAATGGGTCGTCAGAGTCGAAGTCATTCAGACTTTTTATCCCCATGGCCGGGAGAATGGTTTCTCCCAGGTTGACCACCTTGAGGTGCAAGTAGTGAGTCAGTCGACGGAAATACGCGACATTTGCTTCATTTTCCTCCTCTACCAAGATGGCGAACTCCAGGTCTGAGTATGGAGTTACCAGTCCTGTGGCCTGTGAACCCAAACCTATCAGGGCATACTTACAGGGAGGGGGACCCATCACTGCGATACACTCATCTACTAGCTGTGTTATGAACTTCTTTCTGTCATCTACAACCTCCTCAAACAACTTCCTTACAAAATCAGCTCGTTCGACTTCCATTCTATACGCTAAAGACCTTCTGGCAATAACTTCCAGTATCTCATGCATTTGTGAAACTGGATAGACGCCCATCTCCTCCTCCAGTAACATGAGTAACGTGTTCTCCCCATTATCGTCAGCCATGTAGGAGAACACCTCGTCGTCAAGTGATTCTATTTTCAGTTTTATTTGGTCCCGAATTTCTTTCAGCTGTCTCTTGTGTTTTTCTGTCATACTCGGGTTAACATGATCTGTCTTTAAGGCATGCTTGAGTAACAACCTTTCTGTGTGTTCTATGGAATTTCTGAGGGTCTCATCATTGAACTTTGACCTGGCTCCTGCTGCCTGGTACAGCGCTGCCGCCTTGACAAAGTCTCCCCCGTCTCCTGTTTGACAGCCTCGCTTGCAGTAGACATCGCCCAACCTTTGAAGAGGTGAAACCTCTTTTGCGTACTGTAGACCTGTTGGATCTGCAAGAACAATATTGAGCATTGCATTTGACATGACCAGACGCTCTCTACATCGTTATACCTGATTCTTAAACATGGTGACAGGCATCTTACTATCCCAGGAGGTTAACTAGCTACAAAGCTTGGAGTTCTCTCCATTTCCTACCAAAGATATGGAAAGGTCCTATCTGTAAACACACAAAAACCAAAGTGTTTAAAGCCTATACCGAGACCATTCTAATTTACAGCTCTGAGTCATGGGTCATGAGTGCAGCCCAGAGTAAGAAACTGGACAGTACCTGCACAAGAATGTTAAGAATGGTATACAATGTATCATGAAGAAGCCTTCTAACAAATAAAAAACTCTATGGCTCTCTGCCACCCATTTCATCAGTAGTGCGACGACACCGGCTCGCCCTGGTGGGGCATGTTGTTATGAGATAGGTTATCCCCTACCTCTGACATGTACGATCCTGAGTGCTGCTGCAAAGTGCTGCTCTGCTGAGTCCAGGTCTCCCCCCTGTACAGCCTCGTCACCTTTCTGCATGTGAACTTCGTACTGCCTGGAGAAAGAGACAGTATCAGGAAAAACTGAACAGTTCCATCAGGTAGGTAAATCATAGCTTCTACCAGGCCCCGCGGATCACTGGGGAAATAGTGGAACTTGGCCAAATAGAGTGAATTGTATGAACGGAGAGAGGGTCCGATATACAATCCTAAATAGGTAACGGAGCCTGCAAGTGAAACCCTGGCAATTTTTTTCCCTATAGCCGGCGTAGTTAGTCTGGTAGAGACTAGATAAATCACTGGACAGCAAAAGAACCGTTCTTTGCACGTAACCATGTGTTTATACCTAGCCGACATTTCGGTGACCGCCTGACACCACTCAATACGCCCTGAGCGAGGAAGGATGACAGGCGGTCACCGAAACGTTCATTAGGTAGCACTACTATAAACACTTGGTTCTGTGCAAAGGACATTGTTATGCAGTATTATAAACAGATCATTAAGAGAAGATGGTGCATGGTTAACATGTCTGGTTACAAGAGTACCATTTGTTTAACTGTTGAGGACAGGTAACGCAGTATTTGTACGTCTGAGCTGAGACGAAACAACAATTTTTGTTTTAATCATGAATTCATCAATCCTATTGACGTCGGGGAAATCAAGACAGATAGCATGTGATTATCAATGTACACCGTTCTTATCCATTAGACAACTGTGTTTTACTAAACTAATGTGTTATTAATGTAACCATGAACATTCGAGGCCGGCCGATTCAAGTCACTTACCTGGAGTCGTCTTCCGTAAGGAGGCATTGAGATGTATCTAATGTTGGGCTCTTGGCCAAGTTAGGGTCAGTTGACTGTCCGATGTTTGCCTTATCCTTTTGCATAATCTGAAATGAAACAATAAGTTGTGCATATCTCAGAAAGAGCTTGAATACATATAGGCTCACTATAGCGACTGGCTTAGAGGCGAGCGAGGTATCAATGATGCATAAATCACTAACAGGAATTTGTAGGGCTTAAGTCACAGTTTCATTGGCGCAGTGTGGGGCTGAAAATGACAAATAAGATTACTGTGCCAACTTAACATCCTTGAATTTTTCCCCTTAGAAATGTTGGTGCTATTTGAATAGAGACCTTTCGGGTAAGAAGAAACTGTCAATGACCGTCGGCCCAATGGGTTGATCAAATCAATTTCGTCTCAATTGCACAATTTCTGTGGAAGATAAGTGACTTCTATATTTTGCATGGAGTGATTCTCAGTCCAATAAAGCTGGAACTAGCTACTAGAGCTAAACATAGAGCTAGAGCAAGAACTGTGCAACTGTGCCAACTTTTCATGAATTTCTACTCGTACCTACCCGTTTAACTCCTTCCTCGCCCTCCCCTTGGCCCAGCACGTCCCCGTAAGCCCCTGTCCAGTCTGTGAAGTTCAAGTGCGACTCCAGTCCGCCCGGCTGGCTGTTGCGTACGGTCGGGTTCCTCCGAAAGAAGTGTGTTGGGTGACAAGGCTGTATAAAAGGCACATCTTTGCTTAACTGTTTTTGTCACGAACGGTGTGGAAATGGCTCTTGTCACAAAACTGTGATTGCAAATCATCCTGCAGGAGTACACAAGATTTCGGGGAAGGCGTACATCCATTGATGATTTTAAGCCTTTGTAGGTTTATTGTTTTATCTTCTATTGATGATACAAATATGGGTGTGATAAGCATAATCTATTTTAAATGATGGTCTTTTCTAACCTTTTATCATAAATTAAGCAAAGGACTTCCACATATACATAATCTATGCATACTGCACCTTTGACTTACTTGCATATGTCCTAGTATGTAATTCCCATTATTTACAGCAGAGGGATTATGGCATTAATTATGCAAATTATGTCCTTTTTCATAATCGGTATCTGTAGATGTTCCACCTGGCATATATCACACATGTCACATTTATAATATGACATCGTGATTATTACATTTACATCTTATTTATTCATTTAAATCATCTATTAAAGTCTTATGATGGAAAACAGTGCAATTATAGTTTTTCCTCATTTATTATGCAAATAAAGTTCTAATCTGCGTACTTTCCATGTCATTGTATGCATCTTTGTCTAAGCAACCTGCATACCTAATATCATATAAATCGGTCGTTTCTTTGTTCAATTATCCTCCTTGGAAGATTTTAACAAAACCGCTCCTGTAGTTCCAGTGCAAGCTGCTAGGGAGGCCAAACCTACACCACTTCTTCCTTAGTCACAAGCTATCTGCCACCAATAGGCATAGCATGTCCAGGACAAAAGATACAAAACCGGAAGTTCTGCTGCAGTACCAAGGTCACATACAAGGGGCCCAAACTTGATCTTGACCCCAGTCTTTCCAAAACCTACCCACATACCATCCACCAAGCTGTTCTTCTTGGGTCTTGCTAATTCCAAATAACTATACGAGAAGGTCAAGTTCGATAATGGACCGCAAGCGGCTTTCTACAGTGCTGCAGCGCTACTTCCGGGTTTGACATCTCATAGAATTGCTTTGGTCATGATTTTTGAGTGGGGGATAGGCAGAGATTGCAGTCAGATGTGCAAAGACTAGGTGTGACAGGTCGTTCGGTGTAATATAACCAGCTGCTGCCGCGCCGCGTGCCTGTGAAGCTTAATGTGCCTAATGGCGGTTATACCGGCTATATAGATACAGATACAGATAGGTGGGATGGCCCCCTAGTGGCTTTGTTTAGAACTGCAGCGGACCCTTTTGTTGGAGACTGGGAAGAATCTGATAGTTGGGAGAGGACGCTGTTGGAGTTATGTAATGTTTAGGTGACTACTTTCGCAGGTGTGACTATGTCTCCTAACCAGAACACGGAAGTAACAACTGTTCATTAGCACGAGCGCAGACTACAAACATTTGCAATGAAAACTCACTGTGTATCAAAATAGTGTGCTTATTGAGTTTATTGAGTTTATTGAGTTATTGCTTAGTCCATGATTGCCGAGAATGATGTATTAGTCAAGGCCCGATTACACAGTTTGTTTAGTGTACAAACAAAGCAAAATAATAGCAATTTTACAAAGACACGAGCTCGGTGGCCTATTGTCCATGTATAAACTACTTAAGAACCGCACGGAACCATACTGCTTCCTCAAACAGGTCCACTTGAAACACAATGTCCAAACCCACCTTTCCTCTGACCCGAGAATTGATCAAGATCTCCAGGAGTCCCTGAAGTTTTTCTGCCAGAATCGCCATGCTGTGCTGTGCTGTTTTGTACGATCCGATTATTCCACGGCAGTTTTAGACTTGTAAAGACACAGGCGTAGTTACGACCGCATTACGCAGTTTTCTCCGCAACCAGGGTATAAAATAGTCCGAAGAAAGAGGAGAGAAAGCGCCGAACAGATGAATTTTCGCCTCAGTTTGTCGCCCAGTTGTCCTACGGAACCGTCGGTCGTGTTGGTTGGCCGGTTTGTTGTTCGTTACACTACGAAAGTACTGGTAAGTCCCGACGCTGGAAGGGGATCCCCCGTGACTCATGACCTCCTGACGTCATCGTGAATACCTGTGGATCAGGTGTCATCAGTTAACAATGGTGATATTTGTGAAGCACGGACTAAAAATACCGGGACTTTCCTGCCGTTTCCAATGCTCTTATTTTGTAGTAGATTATCGTCTTTGTGTCGTGATAGGGGAGGGACCGGTTAATGGGGGCCTGCATGCCATTTAAGGGCCCTGTCACACGTGAGCGCACAAACGCCGCGTGTGAGCCACATACAGACAAAATACAATACCCCGCCGTACGCACAACAGTTGTGGAATTTTTCGATTGTTTTGACGAATGTGTGACTCACATTTCGTTATTCACATGTTAGATGTACCTCATACACTCATCAAAACAATCGAAAACTATTTATAACGAATAACTTGCGTATTAGCGTAATTTCGTTGATACCCCAAACTATCATACCTACTGGGCCATATTGTGCGTTTGGCCGCGTACATAAAACTTACACAAATCGACCGAGATGCGTGTGATATGCGTATTGTGCGCACGGCGGCGCACGGAAAAATGTCAATGCGCAACTCACACGCAACGGCCACACGCTCAAGTGTGACAGGGGCTTTACGTAGAGCGTAATCGGCCGTTTTAATTTTACGTAAAGCGTTGCCGACCCCTCCAATTCAACGTAGAGCGTAATCGGTGTATTTTGCGTAGAGCGTTATTGGTCACTTTAATTCTACGTAATGCGTAGTAGCTACCCGGAATTGTGCGTAAAACGTAGTTGATGAATTGTGCGTGAAGCGCTAGCTGTCAAACTTTTACAACCTTGCTCTAAGTCACAAACGAGTGCCATGGCCGCAGTCTGCCTTGTTTTGCATTCCTCCCCTTCTACACAATGGAACAATCCACCGAATACCCAACTAGGGAATGATCCCACAGTGTGCTAGACACGGGATTATTTTGGATTTACGAGCAGGTGTACGTTAGCAGTCAGGCTTGTTTCGAGCGAAGTAGCTGATATTTTTACGGTAAGTTGTGTGCGCTTTTACAGATGATGACCGGTACCCGACTTGCGAGACGGGTATCTGCTGCACTTCCTAGTCAGATTGTCTTACCATCAACAAAGTTAAGGACTGGCCGTCTTGGACCACAGATGGCCATAGATTGAGATTTTAAACCTAGTACATTATGACCTGCAAGGTACTATTGGGCCTTACGAGGCTTTTCTTGGCGGGAACATAAGTGAGCATCCTGCTCTCCACTAAATGCGTTTTCTACGCTGCCACATACGAGAACGACTATAGACCTTGCGCGGTAAGATATACGGCCCTTTTCCGTTCTGCCAGCTACATGTGGTAATGTTGACGTTACCTTTATCAAACAAAATGCTAGAATTTCTCTAAGTAACAAGGCCGTAGGCCGCTGCAGAAACGCACTCAGAGGTGGCCGAAAAAAATGATCAATGCATTCTCACTTGTCTGAGTGAACTTGTCAGCGCTGTTATCGACAGCCTTCGATTCTTACTTTGAAATCCTCAAAATGTAGGAACTGTCATCTCAGAGGGTTGAATTTTGAAAATTCCGAACTGAATTTCGAACTGAATTTCAGAGAAGGTATACCATTAAAATTTGCTGTGTCGCATAAGTTGCCAACTCATGACAGTCCAAGAGACTCATCCTGTAGGTCGTTGACCTAATTTAAAATGTCAGGCATGATGTAATCAATGGATTGTGGTCTCAAAGGTCGGCAATTGCGCAAACAAAGCTTGCAACGCAAACAGCCGGGGTCTATATATTACAATTAGCCTAGAAAAACAACCCTTAGTCTGTATTAGTTCCATGTTGCAATGGCCATAGATCACACTAGATATAGTATTATAGTAAGTAGTATATTCTTATACATGTATAGAACTAGATTGTTAAGTATTACCTATGTTGTCTGTAATTTGCCATACATTGTCACTGATGCAATTGTTGTGCAATAAATCATTCATTCATATATAAAGGTCCCATCGTGACTTTAAGATTACTTATACGCCGTTGTTTCTGGCTGAAGTCCCACCATTTGCCAGAAGAGACCTAAGAGGTTTTTGTTAGAAACGTCAATTAATGCATTCTCACTTGTCTGAGTGAACTTGTCAGCGCTGTTATCGACAGCCTTCGATTCTTACTTTCAAATCCTCAAAATGTAGGAACTGTCATCTCAGAGGGTTGAATTTTGACAATTTTCCGACCCCCCCTATAAATCGCCCGCCTTCGGCGCTCGCTTGTGCCATAATCTACCCCAGAAAAACGAACAAAATCCTGGCTACGCGCATGGGTAGAGCAGACATGTGCAGATTCGGCTTTGCGACATCACAGTCTCCCAAATGATCCCTCCGTAATTATTTATCTATAATAAACCGTGTCAACCTGCGTCTGACCCTTTTGAAACCAAATGGATGGCAAAGATCAGCACAAATATGGACTCAATTATCATCTGTTTGTTTGATGATACAGTTGTTTTTAGAAGTTTGACACTTTTGCTAGTGCGCGGGAGAGCTTTTGACTGAGAATAGACCTGAAGTATTCTTCTTCTTCTTGATGCTTGAACGACCGTGCCCCGAATGTTCCAGCATCAGTTATACAGGGAGCTGGCCGTTATCATTGTTACTTTATATGTCCAAGACTATGTTAATGTCACCTCCAAACCTCATACATCACCAACTTTGACGCCTTAGTTCAGCCGCTAGGTTTTTGAGTCCTGCATAATGCATTGGGAAGCTTCAGAATTTAGCGTAGAGTGTAGAAAAGCTACCTGAATTTAGCGTTATGTGTAGCCGGCCCTCCAATTTTAGCGTAGAGCGTTGTCGGGACCCCCCATGCAGGCCCCGTTAATGGACATGCGCACAAAGCCCTTTTTTTTCTTTAGTTGGGTAACCCTGGCAACATGCCGAGCCAATAAATAAATAAGAAGGTTGAATGGATAGGTTTCATATTTGGTGTGTTAGATGTGACTAGAATGGTACGAAGTCTTTTATAATAATGCCCCTGCAGTCCCAGAGCAAGCTGCCAGGGGCCCAAACCAACACAACGTCTTGATTACACCACAAGCTATCTGCCACCAAGAAATCAAGACCACTACACGTCCAGGTCAAAACGGAAGTTCTGCTGCAGTACCAAGGTCACATACCAGGGGGGCCAATAATCGACCTTGACTTCTGGCTTCACAACACCCGACCACATACCAAATATCATCGTGATCCATTATTAGGTTCTTGAGTTACGCTGACTACAGTAGTCCACAGACGGACAGACACACACACACAAGACACGGTAATAAAGTTTTCATTCATTCATTCATTCATTTATTCATTCATGCACACACACACACACACAGAAACCTATATTTCCACTTTTCACATAGATAAGAAATGGTTGACGTAACATGGATTATGAAGACCGTCGATTCCAAAATGTAAACATTATGACGACGGGCGCGGCCAGGTCCTACCTGTTGGCCGAAACAAACCTCCGGCATTTCACGTCTGCAGGGAGAAGTGTCCCCGCAACACGCAGCATGCTCGACTTACACGATACACGGGGCTCAAATCACCGATTATGATGATTAACCAAGGCAAGGTTACTTTCCAAATGGCTATTTGGTTTCTGAACCAGCTTTCACCCTATTTTATGTTGTATGTTGCAGAAATTGTATATTGTTGTACCATAAAGATGTAATGATATATGTTGATAGAGTTATTAGGACTCAAATGACTGTGTGTCTCTGTTATATTGTATCTGACCCTTACCTCTTCCCTCATGACCTCAATGAAAAGCGGCCTGCGTGACGATTTGAGCTTATCATGAATAAACAAAGGTTCAAGACCTCAATGAAATTTCCAGTGTGTTACAGAAAACTTAGACAGATAATGTTCACACGACTGGCACATCTTACTGCCTGGGTGGTATCGCCTGTGGGCATGTAAAACAGTAGGCGGTGTGACCCGAATTCAGCGTCTGTATCTAACCTCAGGTAGTCATGCCACCTGCGCACTGGGTTGAAGGACACACCTGGACAGACTCCCTGAGAATCTTAATAGTTTGAAGACTGAAGACCAAGACCATCCGTACTGAGGTGAGTCAATCAACTTCTTCATTGTGACCCTACATAATAGCTGAAATTCCTAAGTACAAGTAAGTGAACTTACTTTGCAGTTTGTACAATTTCATTGCTATTCTCATAATTCTGAGGGTGTACTTGGCAATGCTGTGGGTTCGTTTCTTCTAGGAATATGTTAAGGATGCAACAGGTGCCAAATCAACTACCAAACACGTGTTCAGTGACGTGTTCCCTAAGTTTCTGCTAATTATAAGTTTCCAAGCATTTTACGGTCCTTTTATGGCGTGCGTGTTAACACACAGCTGCGGTGCGAAACACCATCAACACAGTTAAACACACTTGTATCTAAACACAATCACATTTGCTAATTTACAACATGCTAAAAACTGCAGTTTGCGATCATGCAGTGGATCGAGCAACTTCAAAAATGCCGTGTATTCACAAGTTTTTCTTGTAGGGTGGGGGTCGCTTGAGGGGAGGGGGGCGACGCGGTAGGTGAGCAAAATCGCTGGCGGGCTTGTCACATGTAACATATAGGGGCATGTGTCACGCTCTGAATTCAGGATGTTCCTCTCGCACATGTGATAGGGGCACGTGTTTGGAATTTCAGCTTCCTTCTGCAATCGGAAGTGAGTAAGGCGAACTGATTTTTGTCCTTGACGGCCATCTTGATGCCCATACAAACCTGAACAACAAAACTTTCAGTCACAAGAAGAAAACGACCAACTGTTATCATTTTGAGTCATTGCAGCATTAGTCACTGTATCGGGCACCTGAGGGCCCTAAAGCCCCTGTCACACTTGTGCGTGTGGCCGTTGCGTGTGAGTTGCGCGTTAACTTTTTTTTCCGTGCGCCGCCGTGCGCACAATATGCATATCACACGCTTCTCGGTCGATTTGTGTAAGTTTTATGTACGCCGCCATACGCACAATATGGCCCAGTAGGTATGATAGTTTGGGGTATCAACGAAATTACGCTAATACACAAGTTATTCGTTATGAATAGTTTTCGATTGTTTTGATGAGTGCGTGAGGTACATCTGACATGTGAATAGCGAAATGTGAGTCACACATTCGTCAAAACAATAAAGAAAATCCACAACTGTTGTGCGTACGGCTGCGTATTGCATTCTGTATGTGCGCGGCTCACACGCGGCGTTTGTGCGCTCAAGTGTGACAGGGCCCTTAGGCTGGCAGGCTGATGACCCTTCCAGAAGGCCTGGCTTCCGCCCTCCTGTCATGTGGAAGTAATCTACACATGGTTTATATAAAGTCTGTTTCTTAGTTACAAGGCACTTTTCCCTCCAGAATTCCGTGGTAGTCGTGATGGCAGGTCTACTTGTTACCTTCGCCAAGAAGGTTATGTTCTCGGTAGCGTTTGTGTGTGTGTGGGTTAGCAGGATAAGTCGAGAGGGCCTGCATAAATTGTCTTGATATTTGATATGTGGGTGGGTCTTGATGCGACCTGGAAATGATTAGATTATTGGCCCCCTAGCAGCTTGTTAAGGTACTGCAGCAGAACTTTCGGGTTCGATATCTCGCGTTCTGGACATGCTGTGGTCATGAATTTAGAGTGGCAGATAGCTCTTCGGAGGGAGGGAGAGTAAGTTATGTAGGTTTGGGCCACCTAGCGGCTTTTTGGAACTGCAGGAGTCGATTTCGTTTCAAACTTTGAAAGGGAATAACTCAAGAAGGCCTCGATAGATTATCATAATTTTTAGTACGTAGATAGCTTGAGTGATGGTTTACTTAATTAGATAATTATTATGTAAATCATTATCTAATTTACATAATTCATGAGGAGAGTTTATTCTTCCGCCGAATTTCATAATAGGGCTCTCAAACATGTGAGATATGTAACTGGGGAAGAGAGAAGTATTTAAGAAATATCTATTATGCAAATGAATCAATTATGCAAATGAAGACCTCATTTGCATAATAAATGGAAAAACACTATAACTCAAGATGGGGTTGGCGAATCATGTGGATTTTGGTAGGTAGGTAGCTTAAGTGATGCTTTATATGATTAGACAATAATTATGCAAATCAGATTCTAATTTGCATAATTAATGAGGAAATTTAAAAAAAACCGTGTTCCATGAAATGACTTGACACTGTTTGCTCTGTTATATCTATTATATGGTTTATCATCTTAGAATGAAGGTTCTTCTGTGTTGGTAAACTGATTATCAAAAAGGAACTTAACTTTTCTAGGAGCACAAAATTTAAGAAGAAGAAGATCTTTATTGACACAACAAAAGCACAGCGACTTCCGTAAGGTCTGCTACATACAAACATACAAACGAATAAGCTACATACAAACATACAAACGAATAAGTGCATACAAATGACTTTGATTACACAATCATATGGGATAGAGCAACATATCAAAATATCACATGTCAATAGAGCAACATATCAAAATATCACATGACATGTACTTATACATTGCTTGTTAAAGTAATATCCCTACCCAAGGCCTAAAGAACCTGAGCAACAGGATAACTGATTTCCTACATGTAGTCTGTATCAATTGAAAGGTTGATTGTAAATTCTTGCCCGGAGGCTGATTTCAAGCACATGTGACGTGATAAGGACGGACAGACGGTGGGTAACTATATACTAGCATCATGTGACTAATCTAGTCTAAATTGTGACTCTAATTATATTAGTTCTAACTTACTAGGATCGGTTATCCTGTGCGACCCTGTATCAGATCGAGAGACAACCTAGTTAAACACCTGAGTCCTACATGGGCAAGAACTGCGAGACTTAGAAAAGACTGAAGGTAGTCAAGGGAGGGGTTGCTCCGAAAGAGTGATACCACCCAGGAATGATGCTATTGATCAATCATGATCTGCATAAAAAATACTTTTTCATGGAGATATTGTTTTGCGTGCGTTTGCGTGGCTGTGTGAATGTTTGTGTCACCGGATGCTCAAAGTCAGCATAACTGAAGAACGTGTAGATGGATTGTAATGGTATTTGGTATGTGGATAGGTGTTAGAAGGAGAAAGGTCAAGGTCGATTTTGGGCCCCCTGGTATGTGTCACTGGAACTGCAATGGCATATTTGTAATAATCTTCTAAGGAGAATAACTGAAGAAAGGAACGACAGATTTTCATGTTATTTGGTATGCAGGTTGGTTGGACAGAGATGTACAAACTGAAGTTCAAATTATGCAAACTGGGACTGAATTTGCATAAGTAATGAGGAATATCTACACCTCCATTCACACCTGTCACACCTGTCACATCTGTTAGCCTCATATCTAGGACAAGAATTCCCCAGGTCCCAACAGGCACATAAAACAAAACCAGCGGCAACAACAAATAACTTAGGCAAATAAAACACATGTTATATAAAAACAAATTTCATGGAGATTTTGTGTCTTCAGACTCTTGTTGTCTCTGCAGCAGCAGCAGCAGCATCATGCGGGAGAACCGTGCGACCTGCGGAGCTGCTGCAGCCGGTGTCCTCGGTCTCCTGTGGGTCGTCACGGCCGCCTTCACCTGCCCGGAGAAATGTGTTTGTGGGTCTGACCGTCGGGTGAACTGTGACGGACGGGGGTTAAACGACGTTCCCGCCAACATACCGCTGGGTACAACTCTTCTCCACCTGAACAACAATAACATACAGAACCTGTCTGACGCGGATTTCTCCTACCTCTCCAGCCTGGAGGAGCTTCGTCTGAACAACAACAACATCCGCGTTCTCCCAGTCGGAGTCTTCTCCAACCTTAAAAGCCTGGGGTGGCTTGATCTGCGCAACAACGACATCCGCGATCTCCCTGTCGGAGTATTCTTCAATCTCACCAGCCTGGAGGGGCTTTTTCTGTCCGACAACAACATCCGCGTTCTCCCTGCCGGAGTGTTCTCCCACCTAATCAGCCTGGAGGAGCTTCATCTGCGCAACAACGACATCCGCGATCTCCCTGGCGGAGTCTTCTCCAACCTCACCAGCCTGGAGAGGCTTTATCTGTCCGACAACAACATCAGCGTTCTCCCTGCCGGAGCCTTTTCACGTCTCACCCGCCTGAAGCGGCTGGATCTCTCTAATAATGATTTAGCTGATCTCCCGGATGGAGTATTCTCAAATCTGACCAGTTTGGAAAGGCTTTACCTGTCCAACAATAACCTCTGGAGTCTCCCCACTGAAGCATTCTCACATCTCGCCCGTCTTCAGACTCTAGAATTCCTTCGCATAGCTGGAAACCCCTGGAGGTGTGACTGCAGTTTGCATGGTCTGATGACTTCGGCACGTCTGCGCGCGTTAGTTGTCGATGGCCCTACCTGCAGCTCCCCTCCCCACATGAAAGGCGACGCGCTGACAACTGTTGAGGCAGGCGCGGTTTGCCGTGGCCGCGGGGACTGCACCACGGGAAGTGCAGAGGGAACTTGTACTTGCAACGTCCGCTGGACTGGCCCATTCTGTGACATAGGTAAGATGTTTGTTAACTTTTTTAAACACGTTTCAACAAGGCCTCCACAAACTCCAACCATTTCATAGTAATGAGACAATGGCATTTTGGAGTAATGTATCTAGAACGGAGAAAAGCTTCAAAATACCTGCAATGGCCCAAACCCATCAGTGAATGTGCAAAAGTCATTATAATACATTGCACGGGTTCCTCATAATGATGTGTGGAACGAGGTTTGGGGGAGTGAAATGTAGGGTACAAGGTGAATTCTTTCAGTTTGCTAGACAAACATGACGTTTATCTAAGTCTACTGTCTATCCTACTACTTTCTAACTCAGGTGCAAGGAGAGTTCGATGTAGTTATTGGGGACATACGATGACCTACGACGTTTGCGACCACGACTTTATAGATTTAAACTGTTGTACCCGATTTCCCTCATACGCACGACGCACGGCGCTATGCCACGGATAAAGATCTATCGCAGGTACATCGTGCGATATATGTGACGTAGTTTTAGGTTGCTTAAAGCCGGACTGCCCCATGACCAGTAGTAGGTAGTGTATCAAGGCTACCCCCTACGGGAATGCATGCTGTGGGTATATTTCTCCTTCAGGGACGAAAATAGTGTTTCTGACACGTGCGATCTGCGTTCCAACTTCCAACTCCGACAAACAGGTCATCTAGTCCTCCGCTCACTGTCTGATTACAAGGCCCCAAGACCCAGAGGATAGCAGAAATTTGTTGAGCTGTGCAAAGATGACCAAGATAGCTGAAACTTGGAAAGCTAGCTTTAAAGATGAAGACCTTCAACCATCCTGCCAAACCGACCTTTTTCCCGCCTGCGCGTTCCACAGGACCTAGCGGCTGGGCAGCAGGCCAGTATGGGGGGCAGTAGGCCAGCACGTGTTTATTACTTCATGTCATGAAATGCTAGAAGACCTCAGTATAAATAAGTCGCCATGACTTTGGGTCACTGTTCACTTGCAGAAGCTAACTTGGCCCTTGGAAAGAATGCAACGCAGAGTTCCATCTTCATCGGCGACCCATCTTATGGAGCTGCAAGGGCGGTGGATGGCTCCACTAATGAGTGCGCTGTAACAGACGCTGAACACCAGCCATGGTGGAGGGTGGACTTGGCGGGAAACTACACAGTCAGCCGGGTCATCTTTGTCTTCGACTTTGACTCCGATTTTGGTAAGTTGTTTCTACACGAACGGTTGCCGCTACATGCTATCTATACGCGAATGGTTTTATCGATGATGGGTGCGCGGCAACACGCCTGGAACACCAGCCATGGTGGAAGGTGGACTTGGCTGGGTATTACTACTGGCCATGCTGTTTCTGCGCGGAAGGTTACAGCTGCATGTATTGATACGCTAATGCTGATGTCATTATAGTAATTGTAATTGTTATTGTCACTCTGAGGCCTCAAACACAAAACCGTGGCCATCCACCCTCCACCTTCAAAAATTATGTACTCAAGCCGATCAAAAGATGGATTTGATTTGATTTGTTTGGCTGAATACTTTTCATTTGGCTGTATTCATTTTTCTTTATTTGGCTGAAGAAGGATCCTATTATGTAGTTGTCATTTCTTTTACAAGTACGTCTTCTTAGTTATATTTTCAGCACAAGTGGCACAAACACCTGGCAATTCGAATGAATCTAAGTAGCAGAAAGTCCACTTTCGAAAAAAAACCCCAGATGACAGCCTCCTCAGTAAACTTAAGTGAGAAAATCACCCTAAACAAGTAAGAGTGGCACAAACACCTGGCAATTCGTAAGAATTAAATTACCAGATATAATTTCCTCTCTGACGCAAAACTGTTATATACCTATCCCTTGCCTATTCTGCCGTGTAAAGGTGTTTATTGGTTTCTCTACTGAAGGTGACGCACACCATTTTTCTGACTCACTTAACAGTTTGCTCATTTCAACTACTCTCCAAGCAGAGCATGGGGTTCGGCTGTTTTTTGACGTATTTTTAGGCGTTATGGTCGGGCTTTCTACTTTGTCATTTTTTTTTGTTTCCCTTGGGTTTGCGAGACAAAAAAAATGACAAAGTAGAAAGCCCGACAATAACGCCTAAAAACACGTCAAAAAAACAGCCGAAACCCATGCTCTGCTTGGAGAGTAATTTCAACCTGTCATCAGAGTACATTTGTTTTTCTTGTTTTCACAGGAGACATCTTTACGGTACGGGTTGGCCCGAACGATGACTTCACCCAGAATGGCCAATGTGGACACCGTCAGGACACCGTGGTGACCTGTGACCCGCCGATGTTCGGCCGCTACGTGTCGGTACAGGTGACGTCACCGGGGGACGCCGACACCACCATCAGGTTGTCCCTTTGCGAGGTCAAGGTCTATGTTTCAGGTAAAACACAGCTCGGGGTCGTGTGGCGTAACGGCAGGGTTTTCGGCCCAGAACCCAAGTGTCCCGGGTTCGAATCCCCTGACGCTACCGATCTTGTGCCCTTGGGAAAAAGGCACTTAACACGACTTTCCCCACTCCAGCCAAGTGTAAAAACGGCTATATTATGTGTGTGGGTCACGACATCAGCAATAGCTGCCTGTGTCCCACGTGTATTCTGTATCTGTATCTGTATCTATATAGCCGGTATAACCGCCATTAGGCGTAACACACCAGCTTCGCAGGCACGCGGCGGGGAGGCAGCTGGTCATATTACACCGAACGGTCTGTTACACCTAGTTTTTGCATATCTGACTGCAACCGTTCTTTAAAGCTACTTAGTGAGGAAGCTCCTACAGTACTTGATGACAACGAGTTCCATTCTACTATGGTTCTCGGGAAATACGAATTTTTGAACACATCAATCCTTGGCTGATAACTCTGGTACTTAAAAGCATGACTATTTCTAGTTCTCTTCTGAGCTGGCATTAGATACTTATCAGTCGGTACGTCCACAAGTTTATTAGTCATCTTGTACATCATGCAAAGTCTGGACATTGTTCTCCTGTCCTCAAGTGACATCCATTGCAGGTCTGCTTTCATATTTGTTATACTAGCGCCCCTTTCATAGTTGTTCGTGCAGAATCTGGCAGCTTGGTTCTGCACCCTCTCCAGTTTATCTATATCCTTCTTTGTGTATGGATCCCAAACTGTTGCAGCATATTCAAGGTTTGGTATTACTAGAGACGTGTATGCAAGTGATTTTACCTTTGCTGGGCATGCCCACAAATTATTGCACTGTTGCAATTCCAATAAGATCCAAATCCAAAACACAGCTCTAATATTCCACACGCGAGAGCGATGAAAAGGAAAGAGGCTCAATATGAACACTCTCCTGTTGCTTGTGACTTTCTCCAAGTTTGATTTCATTCGGACAGGTATCCAACGAATTATGCTGTTTTTTATTCAATTCATAATTGCCTCATTTGCATAAATTTGCACAAAGAGCCCTGGAACCATGATGTCCCACCTGGACCATAGAACAACATACCTTAAAATGACCAAGGGACATCAAGCTATCATTCTATGATAGTGGACTAAATATATACAGGCTGTGCTACGAGACCAGTTTTTTAAGGTATCTCCTCCTGGACTAAAAGCGTCAGTGTGCGATTGTCATGAAGCGTATAACTCAAGTCACACCATCGGATAGAATATACAACATGAAGTATAAGCCAAAATGTGCAATACATTTATTATTACACCACTTCCTGTAATGCCATTTGTAAACTTTACATCGATTATATTTATTCTTTCTCTACTTTATTGCTAATTTGTTATTATACCATCCTAATCAATTCCATCAAGGAAGTTAGTTTTCACGGAAGCTAGTTTTCTTTCGAGAAAAATGGGAGTCGTGTCTGGCTGACACCTTTCATCGTGGAACCCTTTTTTTCAGCCCTTTAGAAATGTTCGTTTTCCTTGTGCTCCAATGTTTTTTCAATACCTGCTTGTTCCCTGCACGTAGCTTGCGTAGTCCAGTGGTTAGCGATCTTGCCTCTGGAACTAGAAGCCCCGGGTTCGATCCCGGCTGTGTCGCTCATCCGACATGCACGCTACTGGAAAGGGTCGCAGTCCTTAGGACGGGACGTTAAGCCGTGGTCCACTGTTCATTGTGCTTGTCGAAAAGAGCTAGGGGAATTTCCCCGGTACAATGAACCTGTAAATACTGTACATAGCGTCTGTCTTCTCTGTCACGACCAGTGGAAGATTAGCTCATCTGTTCATTGAGTTCACTTGAGCTAAACTGGATCGAGATCACTTTTTTCATTTCTTTTCCCTGAAGGTATCTGCTGTGACGACAACATAGGACTCCTGAGCGGCCAGATCACCGCTCCCGACGGCTACTGCTCTGGGAACGACATCCAGTTCACTTGCGACCCTGGGTACGAGCTCGTCGGCAGCGCCACCTGCCAAGAGGACGGGAGTTGGAGCGGGGAGATTCCGACTTGCCAACGTGAGAAAACAACCGTTATTATCTTCGCCGAGTACTTGTACTCGGGGAAGATTATGTTTTCGGTTGAAAAATCTGTTAGGTGGGTCTGTATGTATGTCAGGAGCATAACTCAAGAAAGCTTCGATGAATCTTTATGATTTTTGGTAGGTGTGTAGTGGTTGTGCCAAGGAAGGTCAAGTTCGAAAATGGTTCCCCTTGCGTTTTTTAACAGTACTGCAGCAGACTTTGAATTTTTTTGTGTTTGTATGTAGGCAAAAAAAGTGACGGAAACGTTGATGGATCTTCATAATTTTTTGCAGGTATGAAGATGTTGTAAAAACGGAGGTCAAGTTCAAAAATGGTTCCCCTGGCATTTTCCGTTGGTGCTGCAGCGGGCTTTGTGTGGATCTGTATTTGTATGTCGCCAGCATAACTCAAGAAGCTGTCGATGGATCTGTATGATATTTAGTGGATGGGTAGGGTTTACAGAAAGGAAGGTCAAGTTCGATAATGGGCCTTCTAGCGGGTACTTAAGGTACTGCAGCGGAGCTTCAAAATTTTGGGACATATTTTCTGAAAGTGCTATGGTCATGATTTTTGTGTGGTAGATAGTTCATGCTATAGGAAGTAAGTTGTGAAAGTTTGGGCCCCCTAGCGTCTTGTTTGGAACTGCAGTGGGTGTTTTTGTTTTGACCTTCGGACATGAATAACTTGAGAAGGGGTCGACAGATCGTCGTGACGTTTGGTATTCAGATAGCGCAGATGGTGCTTTACATAATAAACGACTAATTAGGCGAATCAGGATATAATTGGCATAATTAGTAAGGAAAGTTTGATGTATTTCATATTGGGACCCTGAAACATGTGACGGTTTCCCCGAAAACAGGTCTTACAAACAGATGGCCTGGGAAAATAGGTCAAATAAACAAATAGAGCACTGCTCTCCAAGCAGAGGTGTGGGTCCGGCTGTTTTTTCACATGTTTAGTTTAGGCATGTTTGTCCAAAGCACGTTGGCGACATAACGAAAAGAGGACAAAATAGAAAGCCCGACAAAACACCTAAAACATGTCAAAAACACGGCTCTGCTTTTAATAGAGAGTACATTGCTCCAGAACTGCACCACTGCTAGGTACGGTTAAGTCACATGTACTATGTCTTTCAAAATGTGTATGACATGGAATAGAGATTTATTCTATTCTTATTCCATGCCCGTAGCCAGGATTTTGAATGGGGGGGTTCTTTTTAATTTTTAAGGGACCAGCGAGCGCCGTAGGCGCGAGACGAGCGCCGCAGGCGCGAGCTTCCTAGGGGGGTCCGGGGGTATGCCCCCCCGGGAAATTTTTAAAATTTGAACCTTCTGATATGGCATTTCCTGTGTTTTTGAGAGGATTTCAAAGGAAGAAATCAGAGACAAAGTTAGCAGTTTTTCTAGGATTTCAGCTCCGTTTGTTATTCAAATAGATCCACCTTGAAAAAAAACAACCTTAGAAGTTAAAAAGTGGACCCTTGAGCGTTTCAATTTCTAAGAATTGAACCTTCTGAAAGGGTATTTCCTGTGTTTTTGAGAGAATTTCAGAGGAAAAATCAGAGACAAAGTTTTTTCTAGGATCCTAGCCTCAGTGGCATTGCTGGTGATAGAAATAAGTCCACCTTGAAAAAAATCTTGAACATTAAAAAGTGGACCTTCAAGCCTGTGAAAGTGGACCTTCAAGCCAATGGGGGGGTTCGTCCGAACCCCCCGAACCCCCCCTGGCTACGGGCATGTATTCATATATATTGACTGCACCATTTCATCGTCACATTCAACTTACGACACTGCAATTTCAAACCTTTGAAGGCCCATAATTTCAACATACTCATTTTTTCACGGCCAGTTTTAACATATATCAGCACACAAGACACTTACATTGTACACTAGTCCTGTACCACCAAATGATTTTTAACCCTATCCCCCCCCCCTCAAAACTTACAAACAGCACATGGTGTATGATCAAATTTTCAGGGGGTGATATCAAAGCATGTAAATATGAATCACTATCCATAATAAGCCTTGACTATTTGGCGAAGATAATGTGTTCGAGGAACTCTAGTTTATGTTGTGAAATTCATGATGACGTCATCGGCATGACTCATTTCTATTGGTTCTTCGTCATCATGTAGGGTTGTGTAAGCTCTAGCTCCTAAAGCTATTCCGGGTAGAAAATACATGAAAATTACCAGTATCGTCATCATTGGGTGGCTGCAGTACAGTCGACAAAAAGTCGTATTCATGCTGATCAGCTCCAGTCAGGGAAAGGATTCCTTGACAAAGACTGGAGCTGATCAGTCTAAAATGTGGGTAAGTCCAATTCTTGCAATTGTGTTGGCAATTGCAGTCCAACTCTGATTTAGAATGACTTCCACCAACACAGATGAGCTATCATTTCAAGTAAAGTCGTATTCAAGATTCGTGATTCTAAGAAGTTTGATATTGCTGGAAATGAAATTAACAGACTTTATCCTGTAATGATTACTTTAATTCCAGGGACCTGCTGCAACAATACAATCGGGATAATGAACGGCCAGATCACCGCTGATGACGGCTACTGCTCTGGGAACGCTATCCAGTTCTCCTGTGACACCGGGTATGAGCTTGTAGGTAGCTCCTTTGCTGTCTGCCAAAACAGACGTTGGGACCGAGAAATTCCAACATGCAGTCGTGAGTTCAAGAAACTGTTCCTTGTTTCTACTTTCATTGTCTTTATTATGTATAGGTATGTTTATATCTCTCTATACATCTAACCAAGAAAGTATGAGCATATACCAATCTTCGGGTGGACTTAGCATCTCTCGTCACAGGCACCAGTGGCCGGTATTGACAAAAAACGCTGTTACAGCACATTCAACGCCTACAGAACAGGCGGCACCAGTGTCGATATTGAACGAACCCCGTTGTTATAGAACATACAACGCCTACAGAACAGGCGGCACCAGTGCCGATATTGAACAAACCCCGTTGTTATAGAACATACAACGCCTACAGAACAGGCGGCACCACTGCCGATATTGCCGATCTGGTGCGAGAAAGCAAACTGAAAAGTTATTATAAAATTACATGTTATAACGCCTATACTGTTCTTACAGAACAGAGTTCCACGTCCATCGGAGCCATCATCGGCGGCACCAGTGCCGGCATCGCGCTGATTGTGGCAGCGGTCGTCTTCATGGTCCTCCGGAGACGGAGGAGGAGGAGGAGGAGGAAAAGGGAAGACAGCCCGCAATCAGATGATACACTAGGTGAGTGAGATTTCTTTCTTCCTCATAATGACAGTAGTTTGTAAATTGAATCTTTTTTTTACTAACATTTACTGTCAGGGTAATCAAACCTAAATGAGCTATCCACTTCTTCTTTGACGTTATGAAGACATACGACCCACTACTTTATTTATTGGTTCGGCATGTTGCCAGGGTTACCCAACTAGCCAGAGGCTATTATTAAGGGCGAACCCATGTGCGGCCGACTGTAGGTTTTTGGACCATCGCACACCGGGGCATGCCCCTACTCTTTTTCGAAAGGTGTGGTGGGTTCTTTTACGTGCGCGGGGTGTGGCTCTCCCCAAACACGGGACCTCCATTTAACGTCCTATCCGAGGGACGTCCCTAGACAAAGCTAGGTACTCATTTACACCTGAGTGAAGTGAGGGATTTTGTGTTAAGTGCCTTTCCCAAGGGCACAACGTCGGGTGCATGTCCAGACATGTCTGGGGGAGAGCCGGAATCGAACTCGGGCCACGTTGTTTGGCAGCCCTATGCTCTCACCATTACGCCACACCGACCCACTACTCACGGAGTCAAGTGCGTAACGTGGCGATGGATTGCTCATTCATTGACAAAGGCTGGAGTTGATCGGTCGAAAATTCATAAGTTAGTTCATTTTCTTTGTTGGAAATTATAGTTCGTCTTTGATCCAGACGTTCCATGCCGTTTATGCCATAGTACACCTTTGACGAGGCGTCACAGATACGCGATGTGATACAGCATTTTCATGGCATATTCTACCTAAGGAGTTAACGGTTGGGACGAGTATTGTTGAAACCAAATTTCATCCTCATGTGTGTTCGCGCGCACTGAAATAAATGCACTTAAGTTCGCGTGGTTTTTATTTCGCGCTAAGGCGAAATTGGAGTGTTCGCGGTGGTTTTAATTTCGCGGCAGAGCTATAGTGATATACTGCTAGAGCAAAAGTTCGCGGTGGCTTTAAATTCGCGGTGAAACGGTCGCCGCGAAAACCGCGAACATAAAACCACCGCGAATATTTCTGCATTTACAGTAGGCATTTTTACCTTACTGCACAGACACTCACAAGACCAGAAGTTGACATATTTGTCGTGCGTGTCTTATAAAAACGCACAAGGATGAGATGGCAGGTATGTTAAAAGAAGAAAATCGAATAGTAAAGTTGTTCCTCAAACAGACAATGAATTTGCCCCATGCTGTTGTTCAGTCCACAGGAGGAGACTGGCGGAGATGGTCCCGCTGGTTCCCCCCAGGCCACAGTTCCCGAAGCTCGAGGTCGACCCCAGCCGGGTGACGCTTGGCGAGAGGATCGGCAGCGGGGCGTTCGGCCTCGTTTACCGGGCAACCCTGACGCGGGACGACGAGACGGAGGACGTCGTCGTCAAAACTGTGAAAGGTTTTGTACAAAACTTTGTGTATAATAGTGTTTTAAGTAGGACAAGTATGCGTTTTAAACTAGATTTCAACGCAATTTTCGTTAGAATTTGAACGAGTTCTAGTCTACACGCGACTAGATGTTGTGTTTGAATTGAACATAACGTTACAAAGGGAGAGGTTGGTGATAGACATGTATCTATTCGGGTATATGGAGCGCGGTATTTGCGAGAAACTTGCAAAATAAGGAATCACAACAACTTCTGATAAGCATGCACTTACAATGCTAATTTAGTCTTTCGAAAGCCACATGATATTTAGCTGATGACCAGATACATGTTGTATGTTTTCTTCTTTTTCTTGTCGTGATTTGTAACTAAATTTCCTTCACAGGTTTTCAAGCCAGTTTGAATGTTGTGCTCTAATTACAGAAAACGCCAGTGAGGACGACAAGCTGTGTTTCCTGGAGGAAATCCGTTCAGTTGTGGACCTGGGGGTTCATAAGAACCTGCTGGGTCTGGTCAACTGCTGCACGGTGGTGCGAGACCATCTGTATCTCATCACGGAGTTCATGCCGTACGGAGACCTGAAGAGCTTCTTGCTAAAATGCCGGGAGGTGAGCAACATTGTTATTTTGTCACTCTGAAAGGTGAAAAGTACGTTGAGCAATAAAGAACGTTGCAGGTCATTCCCTAACTTTGAGGGACATTTAGAAATGTTTAAATGGAACATTGAAGCGTCATTCTGACAAAACCACATCTAGAACGTTTCGCAACCAATTGTTGTTTTTGACACATTGGAAGTTGCTTTAGTTAGTTGGTCTGCTTCCAAATAAATACGTACATACAAACGCACTACTACTGCCACTACGTAGTACTGAACTAGTGTTATTGAATATTGTGCTTTTCTACAGGAAGAGACCTCTGACGAACCTCGAGACGAGATCTTCAACTTCGAGGTGATACAGATGTACCAGGTGGCCCGGCAGATCGCTAGAGGCATGGTGAGTATCACCATAAGAAATTTAGGTTATAATCAGAAATGCATGAAATGCTTTGCATCTACTTAATTCCCGCGCTAGCTAGCTGGATTTCAGGCTAGTGTAGGAGATAGGATCTGAGTATTCAGTAGACCACATAGTGAGTAGGACCAGTGTAGGAAAGGATAGATGCTCACACTCTGGAGTCTGGTCTGGGCCGCTGCCCTTTATTGCAAACTAATCAATAACAGATGCCCTACTCACTATGTGGTCTACTAGATACTCAGATCCTATCTCCTACACCAGAGTGATGTAATACAGCGGACCTTTGCGTGGCCGTTCCTGTTTCAGGATCACATCGCCCGGTCTCGTTACGTCCACGGAGACCTGGCCGCTCGGAACGTCCTGGTCGGGGAAGACCTGAAGGTGAAGATTTCCGACTTCGGGCTGGCAGAAGACATCTACAGCCGAGGTTACCGGCGACAGGACAGACTTCAGAAGATCCCATGGAAATGGATGGCGCCGGAGCGGCTGGAGGGTGGGGAAGCCTACACTTCACAGAGCGACGTGTGAGTAGCCTTATGATAATATCTACTGTGTAAGTATGATGTCCAGACACTAATCCTAACATTGCACCACACAGAGCGATGTGTGAGTAGCCTTATGATGATATCTACTGTGTAAGTATGATATCCAGGCACTAACCCTAACATTACACCACACAGAGCGATGTGTGAGTAGCCTTATGATAATATCTACTGTGTAAGTATGATGTCCAGGCACTAATCCTAACATTACACCACACAGAGCGATGTGTGAGTAGCCTTATGATAATATCTACTGTGTAAGTATGATGTCCAGACACTAATCCTAACATTACACCTCACAGAGCGATGTGTGAGTAGCCTTATGATAATATCTACTGTGTAAGTATGATGTCTAGACACTAATCCTAACATTACACCACACAGAGCGATGTGTGAGTAGCCTTATGATGATATCTACTGTGTAAGTATGATGTCCAGACACTAATCCTAACATTACACCACACAGAGCGATGTGTGAGTAGCCTTATGATAATATCTACTGTGTAAGTATGATGTCCAGGCACTAATCCTAACATTACACCACACAGAGCGATGTGTGAGTAGCCTTATGATGATATCTACTGTGTAAGTATGTTATCCAGACACTAATCCTAACATTACACCACACAGAGCGATGTGTGAGTAGCCTTATGATAATATCTACTGTGTAAGTATGATGTCCAGACACTAATCCTAACATTACACCTCACAGAGCGATGTGTGAGTAGCCTTATGATAATATCTACTGTGTAAGTATGATGTCTAGACACTAATCCTAACATTACACCACACAGAGCGATGTGTGAGTAGCCTTATGATGATATCTACTGTGTAAGTATGATGTCCAGACACTAATCCTAACATTTCACCACACAGAGCGATGTGTGAGTAGCCTTATGATAATATCTACTGTGTAAGTATGATGTCCAGACACTAATCCTAACATTACACCTCACAGAGCGATGTGTGAGTAGCCTTATGATAATATCTACTGTGTAAGTATGGTATCCAGACACTAACCCTAACATTACACCACACAGAGCGATGTGTGAGTAGTCTTATCATAATATCTGTATCAGGAAGCTTGAACCACATTCTAAAATGCCATGCATTTAATTTTTCTTGTCTCTGCACGCTACCAACAGCCCACTGGGACTAAACGATACATGACCAGTGCCATCCCAGCGATGACTAAGTTACTGAATGAACTGCAAGAAGTGATGGACATTGTATGACACCATATGTATATGTAGATAATATGTGTATGTGTATTATCGTTGTAAAAAGATCCAGAAATATTGCACATGTACATGTACTACCGCATGGCACACGTACGCTCTGTCGGAATGTCGCACTGTTGGACCCTTGTTGTCGTCTTACAGTCCGGTTTTTAAATGTACTGTTTTATCTAACGTTGGATGATTTTAGATATGTCACCAGATTTTAACTAGTCGCTTGATTATGATACTTGTGTAAGTCTGACTCCAATTCGGTCATGAATTTGACCGCCACTGTCAGTTTGTGTAAGTTTTCTTAATAAACCATTCATCATCTTACATCAACTTTCTGTAACAGGTGGTCCTTCGGGATAGTGCTATACGAGATATGCACGCTAGGGGGCGATCCGTACCCTGGTGTGGCGGTGGCGGACATGAAAGAACGCCTAAAGTCTGGTAACAGGATGCGCCGACCCGAAGACTGTCCGCAAGCCATGTAAGTCTGTATTGTAATGCTGCAATTCAAAGGAAAAAATTAAGTCTGCTGGTTTCTACACTCTGATAGTAAGCAATCGGATATGTTTGATCATTGAAGTGGAATCACGCATAACAAGATTGGCAACATAAAAAGATGTTGCCATGGCGACGGTAATCTCTGTTAAAGTTTTCGTTTTTAGCCCACATACAAAAAAGGACCTCGCATAAATCATATCAGTCGATCACCTTCTCTACCAAAATAACACAAGTTGTCCAATGTATGAAAATCTTGTTTTCACAAAAAAGATATCATACCATTTCCTCATAAATTATGGAAATGAGGCCCTCTAAGCAAGATTTGTGTCTAATAGTGGCCACATTTACTTAACTTCCAAATGGTGCAAAAATGAAATCCCCATCATTTACCACTATGGATTTATAGTATTTTGTCATTAATTATGCAAATTAAGTATCAATTTACATAATTGATATCTATCGATATTTATCTCTTTCTCAGTTACCTATGTCATGTGTTTGAGAGTCCTATAATAGAATTCAGCTGATTTATTAACTGTCCTCATCAATTATGCAAATCAGATATTGATTTGCATAATTTGCATATGATTATGTAAATCATTACTTAAGCTATCTACACACCAAAAATTATGATGATCCGTCACTCCCTTCTAGCGTTATTCTCTTTCAAAGTTTGAGTCGAAATCAGCTCCTGCAGTTTCAAAAAAAACTAGGGGGTCCAAATCTACAGGACATATTTTCCTAACAAAGAGCTATCCACCACTTAGAAATCATGACTATAGCATGTTCAGAAGACGAGATTTGAAAAGTGAAAGTTATCCTGCAGTACCATAGAAAGTCGCTAGGGGGCCCAAAATCCAATCATTACAAGGTCTCCCACAGACCTACCCACCTACAAAATATGAAGACAATACATCCAGGCATTCTTGAGTTATCGTCCCATGGACTTTCACATTCCTGTACAATTCCTAGAATTCTTGCAATCTGCAAACAATAGTAAAAATTTGGCTCGCCCCTGAGGCGTCGCCAAAAAACAGCAAGCACCGATGTTGATTGTTGATGGTGATGAAAATGCACTTAGTGACTCTTCAAGTTATCCTGCTCACCAGCTATAAAACTGCATGCTTGCCGGAGTAATAGTCGTGTAAAAGATATCGCTGTTAGCTGATAATTGTTCCTTAAAACTGAGACATCACAGTACAGTTATATCTCGTGTGATCCACGTTTTGTAAATAACCTTATGTCACAAGGCAATTAGGCCTAAGGGGGCTGCAGTTCACATAAAGATCGCTAGATGTACCTTTTTGCCCAGGTACGACTTAATGCTGCAGTGCTGGCAATGGAAGCCCGCCGAGCGGCCGTCCTTCCGCTCGCTGGAGGCCAAACTGGACAAGAACCTCGCCTTCTATGGACCCGAGTACGCTACAACAGGCTAACACTGGACAGGCATCTCGCCTTCTACGGACCTGAGTACGCTACAACAGGCTAACACTGGACAGGCATCTCGCCTTCTACGGACCCGAGTACGCTACAACAGTCTAACACTGCACAGGCATCCCGCCTTCTACGGACCCGAGTACGTTACAACAGCCTAACACTGGACAGGCCTCCCGCCTTCTACGGACCCGAGTACGCTACAAAAGCCTAACACTAGACAGGGATCTGCATCGTGACGTAACGACGCCGACTGGAAGTATTGAAGAAATGGTTTTGCAGATCTACATTATTTTTAATCTCCTGATAGCTCAAGGAAAACCCATTTAATTTTATGATTTGGTGCATGAAGGTTTAAGAGGAAATTCATATAATCAGATGCAGATTAGAACTTAAGTTGCATGACTAATCAAGAAATGATTGATATATCCGTTGTTTTCTATGGCGAAATATTTTCAGGATTAATAAAGTAAAGTCATATAGTTAGTGATAAATGTTCGCAATTTCATAACAGCTACATTAGTATGTTGATTTGAAGTGAACGGCACTGTGCATACATTAGGTACTTTAGGAGGAGATTCAGATAATTAGATGCAAGTTAGATCTCATGTTGCATAACTAATCAAGAGATAACTGATAATCCCGTTGTTTTCCATGGTGAGATATTTTCATAATTAAAATGGAATAATCCTATATACAGGGATAAATGATGGCAATTTTAAAACAGTGATATTGGTTAGTTGATTAAAGGTGAACATCGGTTTGCATGGAATATATAAATGTAGACATCGTTTGTAAATGGGGAAATGTAAAGATAGCATTCTGCAAAGAGAGGAACTTTCACATTTGTTAGATATGTAGTTCAGGAGAAGAAATAGCATCAATGTACATAGATAATGTTGATTAGCAACTTATTAGCGTCATTTTTAAAACAAAAAACAACATCAAAAGCATTGGATAATTCACGAAGGTACGTGATCGTCGAACTATTCCTGTATCATTATTCTAATCGTAATTGTTTCAATCAGTTGATTATCGATATCTATTCTCCACTCGGTTAATTTAGTTGAATGGGGGAGCATGCATTCGCTGTGTAATGCGCCATCCCAGTATTGTACTTTACTCATCTACTGTGTTTTTATTGTGATATATTACACGGACTACAACTTGGTACTTAAAAAAATTTGAAGTAAGCAGGAAAACTGACCCTGAATATAGAATTTGCTAACAACAAGTGAATGAATATACATATATCTATGTTTTTCGTGCAATTTCTAGAGGAAGAAGAGAGAACACAGTCTTCAAATGTTAAATGGATTTTTAATTTTAGATAATTTTATAACACATAATGTTATCAAAGCTATCCTTGTATGTATTGTTTTGGTTTGTAACTCAGGCGAGGGACGCGTTAGACCTGTAGTATAACATTGTATGTTAGCTGTTTTGTTACCGACATGTAGATTTAGTGATTACACGTATACGATTGTATATCGGGGTAGCAGACCTATATAGATCTGTTTTGTTAACGATAGACTTTGTGATATCATATATAAGATAGATGCAATGGTATATGTTTAACAGTTTTAAACGATAGATTACATTTATTCATTTATTGTCAAATGTTACATAACATTTATACGGTAGATTTAATGGTAGCAAAGATTCCGAGAGGGATTACGTTGTTTCTAGGATTTTCTGTCTGCTTCTTAATTCTACGGATTGAAATGCATGGTTTAGACTGTCATTGCCCTAGTATGTGTTATCAATCATTACGTCACAAAGTAGCCATTGTGACGTCAGCTATAGCTGGAGTTATGGGGGGTGCAAAGTAATATGGAGTCTGATTCTTACTTCGTAGGAAGAACGCATGACGAGGAGAACACTTTTAGAAGTTGTGTAAAGAACTTTATTTTCCGTTTTCAATCCTTCTTACGTTCCATCTACCTTCTGCTAACTCTGTATCGTTTAAACAAACTCGTTAAATAGATATGGCATATTTCATATTAATATCTCTTCTCTTAAAGCTTTCATGACAATATGTACATGCCTTTGAACATGAAGTATGTACAACACTGGAAATGTCTTGTGAGAATTAGTTACTTTTTTCTCCGTCTTGTAGACAGAGAAGTCGTGCTGTTAAACAGCGGGTAAGAATCAGTCCTAACATCTTCACATGCCGTGTGTTCAGGCCATACAAACTGAACTACCGAATCGTAAGGTCTCACACAGTCTAATCTAAAACTCCGGTCTGAGACCAGAATCTCCCGGTTTGGTCTATCCTAACTTCTGCACAGTTCCCTCTGACTACACATCGTTTGTACCTGGTAATCATACGGACATCAAGTCCGCAAGAAAATAAATAGTTTATAAATCATAAACAATGGTAACACACATAATAATGGCTATTCAATAATTTAAGAAAAATAAATATCATACATTTCATCTCTGAACAGCGACCAAGAAACATGCATAGTTTCGATGGCCTCCAAAGCCTGAGAATTTGGTAGAAAATTCATTGGTTTGTGAATAAGATTATTTCTGCCTAAGCGAGAGTCGTGGTCATAACTCTATTCTGTCGCATTGTTTACAACTCGTCCTGTTGACGTAAGTCCTCGGCGCTGCCCCGTTTTTTGGAAACGCCGTCGGTAAATCGTTTTTTGACGGAGCGCCGTTTTTTGGAACATCGTTTTTTGACGGAGCGCCGTTTTTTGGAACATCATTTTTTGACGGAGCGCCGTTTTTTTGAGAGCCAGACTGGGAATCTTTCTCCTGCGAAGCACCGTTTTTTGGCGAAACCTCGTTTTTTGGAGCCTCCTCGTTTTTTGCTGTCAGTTTCTCTCTGGCGGTTTCTTCAGGCTGAGGCTTCACTTGGTTCGACGTCTTCGCGTCTTGGAAACCGTCTTGAGACCTGTCTTCCTCCCTAGGCAGGTGTTTGTCTTGACTGGACAGGACGCCGTTCACAGGCACCAAGTCAGCGTCGTTCTGAGACGTCCGCTTGTCTTGAGACGCGTCTTCCTCCTTGGGCTGGCGTTTGTCTTGGCTCGACAGGACGCCGTTCACAGGCACCAAGTCGGCGTCGTTCTGAGACGTCTGCTTGTCCTGAGCCGCGCCCCCCTCCCCCTCCTCCTGGGGCAGGCCTGTGGGCGTCACGTCCTCGGGCACGGCGAAGGTGACCAGGCCGCAGGGCCCGTCCATGTTGCGGCAGAACAGGTCCCGCAGCGTGGCGGTCTTCACCAGCCGGAACCCCGCCTCCCCGCCGAACGTGCTCGGCCGCCACCACTGCGGGCTGCACAGCGGGTTGGACAGCAGCCCCTTGACGGAGAACGGCCCGCCTAGCTCGATGATGGTCTCGCTGGTGACGCTGCCGGGCGCAGGCTGCTCGATCATCAGCCCCACGTACAGCTCAACGGCGTCAACGTCGCCGTACGCCTCCTCCAGCTGCGCCGCCATCTCCGCGTCTCCACCTGCCGACAGGTAACGTACAGGTAAGCAAAGGTAACGTGCAGGTAACGTACAGGTGAGTACAGGTAATATACAAGGTGAGTACAGGTAACGTGCAGGTGAGTACAGGTAACATACAGGTGAGTACAGGTAACATACAGGTGAGTACAGGTAACGTGCAGGTAACGTGCAGGTAAGTACAGGGGGTACGGGGGGGGCAGCTGGGTACAGGTAAATACAGGTGAGTACATGTGAGGTGAAGGTTGGGTACAGGCAAGTACAGGTGACGTGCAGGTAAGTACAGGTAACATGCAGGTAACGTGCAGGTGAGCACAGGTGAGTACAGGTGAGTACAGGTCACATGCAGGCCATTACAGATAACGTACGGGTGAGTTACAGGACAACTGGAGTGAGGCCAACTACATGATGGCTGACGTTCGTGACTGAATTCTATGAGCTAAAAAAGCTCTAGAGGGAATCAAAAGAAAACCTCTGAATCTCAATTACGTCCCCATTGAATTCTACAAACTGTATTGATATATTGTAAGTTACTGTAAGATTTAAGACTGGTGTGAGAAGTTCCGGTGAGAGCTGCAAGAGGGCGCTGCTTACCTGTGAGTTCCAGGAAGGTTTTGTAGGGCGGGATGCCGAACCGCTTCCGGTACTGGTTCAGCCCCTGCATGCGTAAGTTCCGCTCGTGCTTGATGGTTTCCACGGCAACCTTCAGATTGACAGGTCCGATGTTCTTTGGTCCGATCTGCGTTGATGAAAGAAAACCATAAGTCACAATGTTTCTGACAGACACACTGCAGACAACGAAGCATATTCAGCGCACTAATTGATGACACATGTAGCAGTATTTTGAAGCGTCAAACCGTGACCTAGCCTATTGGATGAATGCGCACGCCAGACCGTGACGTAGCCTATCAAATGACCGCCCTCACCTGTCCTGCTATCTGCCTGGACATGGCGTCCACCGTGGTACAGTGTATAAAGTACATATAGCATATTGAGTGACAGGTTACCTGGCCTGCTATCTGCCTGGACATGGCGTCCACCGTGGTACAGTGTATAAAGTACATATAGCACACCGTGGTACAGTGTATAAAGTACCTGATCTAGCCTATTGCATGATTCCCTTACCTGTGAAACAAATCAAAGGGGCGAGTAGAAACAGAAGTGATCCCAACCGAGATTCGAACTCACGCCGAAACCGGAGGCCAGATCACAGGCACGCACGCCTTAACCACTACGCTAAAAGGTCGCGACCAGTTAGCCTGGTCAGTTGGAGGCGCTTGAACCCCCACTGTTACACTACTCCCCCTTTTCTTTTCAAGATTCGTCCTCGAATCTCCGAGTTCGATCTTCCCTGTGTGGCACACGTTTGCCAGGCTCACAGGGCCGGTGTGGGAACCAGTGAAACAAATCAAAGGGGCGAGTAGAAACAGAAGTGATCCCAACCGAGATTCGAACTCACGCCGAAACCGGAGGCCAGATCACAGGCACGCACGCCTTAACCACTACGCTAAAAGGTCGCGACCAGTTAGCCTGGTCAGTTGGAGGCGCTTGAACCCCCACTGTTACACCTGTCCTGCTATCTGCCTGGACATGGCGTCCACCGTGGTACAGTGTATAAAGTACATACAGCACACCGTGGTACAGTGTATAAAGTACATATAGCATATTGAGTGACAGGTTACCTGGCCGGCTATCTGCCTGGACATGGCGTCCACCGTGGTACAGTGTATAAAGTACATATAGCACACCGTGGTACAGTGTATAAAGTACATATAGCACACCGTGGTACAGTGTATAAAGTAAATATAGCGCATTGAGAGACAGGTTACCTGGCCGGCTATCTGCCTGGACATGGCGTCCACCGTGGTACAGTGTATAAAGCACATATAGCATATTGAATGACAGCTCACCTGTCCTGCTATCTGCCTGGACATGGCGTCCACCGTGGCTCCGAAGCCGTGCTTGAAGACCAGGTCGGAGTTGAAGAGGTAGTCCTTCATGCCGTACGTGGTCCCGTTGACGTGGAACTGGTCCGGCATGAGCGGGTGCCAGTGGTACAGGTGGTTGAACTCCACGAAGATGCGGTTCTGGTACTGGAACTGGTCCTTAAAGAGCAGCTCCGGGTCCCAGAACAGGTCGAAGTTGTAGCCGCTCAGGTGCTGCACGTACTCGTTAATGATGATGTTGATGGTCTCACCTGTAGGGTCGGAGGTTAAAGGTTAGGTTCAGGAGTCAAAGGTTTAGGTCAAAGGTTCAAGTAACATCAAAGGTTGAAGTTGTAGCCGCTCAGGTGCTGCACGTACTCGTTATTGATGATGTTGATGGTCTCGCCTGTAGGGTCGGAGGTTAAAGGTTAGGGTCAGGTGTCAAAGGTTCAGGTCAACGGTTTGAGTAACATCAAAGAACATCAGCAGGAATATTGATTGACATAGCAAGTACTGTATGTGACTGTATTGATGATTATTTTCTTTGATTTCATTCTAGATATATGGCCCTTAAAATTATGTTCTTTGGTTTGTGGCAGGATCCTAGAATTTTCCTTACATTTGTGGTAAGATCTTAATCAGGCTGAAGTCTTGCTGGTAAGAATGAGCAACAGGGATCTAAGAAGAAGAATACGCCACAGGAATGTTTTCTTGGTAAGATGGTAGAGATCAGCTTGAAGCCTTACCAGTGAGAATGAGAATGAGAATAAAGCCTTACCAGTGAGAATGAGAATAAAGCCTTACCAGTGAGAATGAGAATAAAGCCTTACCAGTGAGAATGAGAATAAAGCCTTACCAGTGAGAATGAGAATAAAGCCTTACCAGTGAGAATGAGAATAAAGCCTTACCAGTGAGAATGAGAATAAAGCCTTACCAGTGAGAATGAGAATAAAGCCTTACCAGTGAGAATGAGAAATAAGCCTTACCAGTGAGAATGAGAATAAGCCTTACCAGTGAGAATGAGAATAAGCCTTACCAGTGAGAATGAGAATAAAGCCTTACCAGTGAGAATGAGAATAAAGCCTTACCAGTGAGAATGAGAATAAAGCCTTACCAAGAAGAATGAGAATAAAGCCTTACCAGTGAGAATGAGAATGAGAATAAGTCTTACCAGTGAGAATGAGAATAAAGTCTTACCAGTGAGAATGAGCCTGGCTGTCTGGAAGAGCCGCTCGTCGTCCCAGTCCGGGTGGAGCTCCTTCATGACGTCACAGACGCGGTTGTGCTCGCGCAGCCAGACGGTGGAGTAGACGAACAGCCCCGGCAGCAGCCCGAAGAACTCGTGCCCGATGGCGAAGCGCTTCTCCGCGGGCACGTAGGGCGGGTAGATCATGTGCACCGGGGCGTCCGCCAGGCTGGGCGGGTACACCTCGCCCCCCACCCGCTGGAACTTCAGCTTCCCGTCGGTGAAGGCCCGCAGCTGGTGCTGCCGCTCGACGGTCTCGCCGTAGATATGGCTCAGGTCGACCTGAGGAGGGGAGGGGGGCGGGTTAGAATCTGAACATCACAGAACAGTGGGCAGGGGCCGATCAAGTTTACTAGTGTCAGGAGGAAAATTTAAAGAAACGCCAAGATCTACAATTATGGAACTACTGATCCCAAATGGTAAAAAGAGGAAAGATTGAAAAGTGTAGTTTCTGTACAAATGTGAGTCGTGAAATGTTTAAACGAGGGAAAGAAAGAAATATTGAAAAAGGAAGAAAAGAAGAGAGAGAAAGAAGGAAAGAAAGAAAGAAAGAAAAACGGAAAGAAATCTTAAGAAAAAAGAAACAAATTTGAAAAAGAAAGAAAAGAAGAAAGAAAGAAAGATAGAAAGAAAGAAAGAAAGAAAAAGAAAGAATTAAAGACAAAGAAAGAAATTTCAAGAAACAAAGAAAGAAACCCACCCCATGGTCTCCCCAGGTGCGCCCGGCTCCCTTCTTGAAGTCCGTCTTGAAGAACTGGTGCGTGAAGTGCTGCGCCATGAAGTTGAAGAGCACGTTGGTGCGCCGCCTGTCGGGGATGAAGCGTCTGCGCGCCAGGAACGTTTCCGCGATGTACTCAGGGGAGGGGAGCTCCTTCCGGCCGGCTGTCCCCATGGGGGTGGGGCATCCCGGGGGCACGGGGGGCAGCGCGCGTGCGTAGTAGGACCGGTCCGCGTACGTGTCCCAGCTGGTGTAGTCGTGCCCTGTGTGGTACACGGGCGGGCTGTCCACGGTGGCGGAGCGGACTGAGGGGGGAAACAAGATACAAAAGTTAGTAAACATGTCAACAAACAAACAAACTAACAAACAAATAAACAAGTCAGTAAAGAAAGAAAAAACATCCCAAATTTGTGATGGTCTCATTAAATATATAAAAGGATATTGTTAAAGCATCTTTTCTATTCATATAAGAAAATGTAAAACTAAAATTAATTCAAGTAAACGAAGACTAGTTTAGACTAGTTATCTTTACAGCAGTTCTAAAGAACGACTTTCGTTTGAACCAAGTTAGAGAGTTTTGTCTGAGAGTTGTAGTTTACACAACCACCGCTAGAGGTCGCCTTACTTTTGTAGACGGCCCTCATGATGAAGTTGCTGAGGAAGGGGATCCTGTTGACGATGTTCCACAGCCACTTGTAGTTGGTCAGCAGGTGGTGAGTCGTCTTCTTACTCGGCTTCAGCGCCACTTTTATGGACGTCCAGAATTCCGCTGGAGGGGAGAAGCGTAAACGTTAGTGTTGTACTACAGTATATATTATAGCCGCTAGGCGTCGCCGCTGATTCATGTTAGCTTCAGCGCCACTTTTATGGACGTCCAGAACTACGCTGGAAGGGACGAAACAGAAGAAACGTTAGTGTTGTACTTTATGTTACAGCCGCTAGGTGTCGCGGCTGATCATCGCAAGCAGCACGACTTTTCCGCACGTTTAGAATTCGGCTGGAAGGGAGGGATAGAAGAGTTGGTGCTGTACTTTGTATTACTTTTACGGACGTCCAGAACTCGACTTGAAGGGAGAGACAGAAACTTTGTGCTGTACTAAGTACAACAGCTGCTAGGTGTCGCGGGTGATCCACGTTAGCTTCACCCAGTCCTGTTTGTAAACTGTTTTCTTGTTTTTGTCGAATTTCAGTCACGAATTCGTCACCAACAAAGGCGGGAAAATGCGGGAATTCCAAACGTCAACAGCGCACAGGTGAGTTTACCTGTCGCGCGCACCTGGCGTGGTTCCTGGCGCTACAAATAACCTGCGGACCGGACGTTCTGTTCGACACCTTTATTTACACCTGGAGTCATGTGTTTACCTGTGCGATCAGGTACTTTAAGTAACGGTAACGATACCCTCTAAATCCGTCTCATGAAAATTCCTGAGGGTCTGATCGGGATTCTTGAAGTGCTTTAAATACAACAAATAGACCGGAAAACCCCGGAAACCCCCGCATGTGTAAAGTAAGCTGGAAATCTCCCTTACTTAGAGTCTGCTGGTTTCTTAAATTTCACGTCCTGTGTGTCACCCTAGTTACTTTACCGGGCTCCCATGTAAACAGCAAGAGAGCGAAGTTTGGGAACCCCAGTAGCTAAATAAGACGGCACCCATGCTAGAGTATGGGAGCCCGGGCAAACCCCACGGGTTCTATATAGGATTTTATACAGGATATAAAATTACTCCGTTCCTAGAAAACAGAAATATTTGCGGATTTTCCATCGATATTAAAATGATGACTGTTTTCTACTAAACCGAAGTCTCCGTGGTGTGGAGACTCAACATTCTCCCTGCTGCCCATTAAAGAGTAGAGTAGACTAGAGTAGACATTTGTTATACTGTTCATTATTGTCTGTCCGTCCACTTTGTGTTACATGTACATGTACATGTACTTGCAATTAGCCTACGGGCAGGAAATTGCAATAAAACTTTTCAATAATTAAACTCTGTAACAGGGAATCTGGTGCCAACCGGAGTACTAAAGTAAAGAGTGCTGAATACCTTGTTTTCAATTGATTGTTACCAAACAAGTTATTCATTTGTCAGCGTATGTACAAATGTATTCTTTTGTTTGAATGTTTCTGTAGTGTATCTTCTGAATAAAGTTTTTAAAAAAAGAGAGTGCTGAAGAGTAGAAACGTTACTCACGTATGTCGCAGTTCTGCCCATAGTAGCCGGTGCGGGTGCAGTCGCAGCTGTAGCTGTCGCCCTCCCGCATGCACACGCCCGTGTTCTGGCACGGCATCGAGCAGCACGGGTTCTCTGGTAGGGGAGAAGAAAGTCTCATTATTATACTGATATCCAGATCCTATAAACCCCGGCCCCTATCACTGATGCAAACCCCTAACCCTCCCTCATACACACGCCCGTGTTCTGGCACGGCAAAGAGCACCACGGGTTTTCTGGTAGAAGAAAATAAAAAGTTTCTATGTCACCATAATCTCCTGATCCTAAACTCTAAGCCCTGACACAATTGCAAACCCCTAACCCTAACTCTCACCCATGCATAGATACAGTCTCATATTCGCACTGATCTTCTAATCCTAAGCTCTAAAACCCCAGCCCCTATCGCTAAAGTAAAGTAAGTAAGTTATCGCTAACCTAAACCTCTACGGCAAAACAGGTTCCTTGACACGATAACAGAAACAGGTCATCACACATCTGCATATGGTTAGAATCTTATCAAGAGTCACAGGAATTTCAACAACTCGGATTGAGTTTCTTAAGTACAGTATAAAGTCCTGGCAAAAATCCAGTGCATCCAGAAATGTGTCAAACTCCAAATCAATAAGCCGTCGTCGAAAGCAAACAACTTTCGTTGTTCTAAATCAAGAATCTGTAACAAGTGTGACTTGAAACTTGAAATAGACTAGAAATGTGGAAGATGGCTGTGGGACTGTGAAGTGACGTGCGTTCAGCCTCCTCTAAACCACCGTAACGAGAACCACACGTGGCCCCAGGGCGACCTTTACGCAATCCGTCCTCTCAAGTCAAGTAGTTTTCGTAACGTCTGATTTCAGCGATGACGAAAATAGAAGTGAGGAGCAAACAGGGATGACATTTCCGACGTTTACCCAACCCTGCTGAATTTTCATGACTCCTCTACTTTCCTTTCACTCCGCTCCAGTTTTCCTTGACTCTGTTTACTGCCCGCAAACACGTTCTGAGATCAGCAAACTCTCCTCGAGCCAAACCCGACACAAACACTACTTGACATTCATGTCTGTTGCCAGCTGTGCCCAGGTTTCACAACAACGCCAACTCTAGCGGCAATTTTCTAACCAATTACACAAAACCACTGAGAATTTATCCTCCCATTAGACGCTATCCTCGCTTGTTGGACGGGTGAGATTTAGATAAGAGAGTTTTCCACATTGTCTGTTCTAAACCTCAATTTTTACCGGCCGCGCGGTCTGACATACCAGTCGCTACACTCTGGTCACCTAGGCAACGCCTGACGTTCTCTTACAAAACCGGCCTTTCCTTAAATAGCACAGAGAAGAAACGTCTAGAAAGATGTCTTTAAACTATTTATGGAGAAGGAAGAGTTTCTTACCTGCAACAATCAGTGCGGGTAGCAGCATAAGGCATATGGTCATCATTGCACCTGTAGGAAAAGAACGAGTCACAAATGTTACCGGTGGATGTCTTAACGGGCTTACCGTACAAAACGGATGGACGCTGCTATTTCGGGCGCTCGACGGGCAAACGGTTTTCAAAAGTCGTCTTTGTTTAAAGTTATGCTGAACTGTGGGGTTGCCTAAACATAGCGCGTTTGAAGTGTCCGAGTGGGATAATGGATAACAGCCCGGGCCCGAGGGCTGGCGCTTTGTGAGCGGCCGCAGTCTTTCGACGGGACTCCCAGCGCCATGGCGAGAACACTGCCCGCGAGCGCCGCCTCGGACCCGGGGTTTAGCGCCAAATTACGCACTAATTACAGCCGACTACACCCTAAAGATTAGCCCATGAAAGAGAGTTTGTTTTAGCCCGCCCCCTACAGTCGGGAATGTTCGGAACAACAGTTTGAGAAACTCACCGTTCATTTTGGAGACAAAAGTTCCAACGGGTCGTTTTCACAGAAAACACTGGTCAGAAATGTCGTTACTGTCACAACAAGAAGTGGCGGGAGGTTTCTGGTCAGAATATCGTCTGCGAGTGGCGGGAAACGGTCTGAGGTAGTGTCTTCTGTCGTCTGCGTCTGTGTTCTGAGGGACTCGGGCCGCGGCGCGGGGTTTTAAGGCCGTGCGTTGCCAGGGCGTGACGTAGGCGTTGTTTGGCTAAGGACGCTCGCGCCACGCCGATGACGTCACGGCCCGCAGCCACAGAAGAATGTCGGCCGGTTCCGGCGGCCCGCGTCGGAAGTGCTCGGCACCAATCGGGAGGCGTCGGAAGCGGTCGGGGATTTGATGACTGACCGCTGGGTCGCTGCGGAGGTGTCGGAAAAGACTTCGCCACGAGACGAGATCACGCCTGTAACTGGGTTTACTAACACGGACATGTCAACAAACAACACAGGAACACGTTAAAACGCATTAAAATGTGCTGATATGTTTTTATTGTCGAGAATGACCAATCTGCTGCGTAGCCATGACACGGCAATATGCATTATGAATAAGCTTTAGTAATAAGATTGTGTAATCGGACCGCACCTTAAACGCACGTTTGCTATTCTACAAGTGGGTTTGGCAGTTAACGTTTTAGAATGTTTGCTTATGAATTATTAATATTTTTCATGTTTTCAACTATTGGCTTCACTTCCAAATTCGTCCCGCATGTATTTCCTTTTCTTACCTAAAAACTGACACTCAACGCTGCGACCTTTACAATGAGCACCTGTTTCTCCATTCCGTCCGCTGTGGTGGAAAATCATGAGAGGAAAATGAATCATTAGGGATATATTTTTGCTAGTTCATAAAGTGTTCAGCCGGTATCCAAGCACAGTAGTTATTTCTGATCTTTGATGTAATGATACGTTTACTTCAGTGATACTAGTGCTGCGCACGTACATTAATGTACCGTAACACAGTCACCCCCCTCCCCTTGCCTCACCCCACCACTCCCATACTGTTATCCCTTTCTACGTTCTCTACAGGTTATCTGTAGTGTATGATGTAACATGGGGTCTAGATTAGTGATAACGCAAAGACCTAACCCTTCGCCACACCCGTTATAATAGACTACCGACCCTCCACACACAAGCTATGGTTACGGCAGTGTTAATGTCTATTTCTGCTGAATGAATGATTGAATGGATGAATGAATGAATGAATGAATCATGAATAAATGTACATGAGCCCCCCGAGAGCCAACAACCCCCTTACCCCACCTAGAGACCCCTTACGCCCATCATAAGAGATTCTTAACTTTCACACACAAGCTATGGTTACAGTGTCGTTTATGTCTATTTCTGCTGTGTGATGTAATGATCAAGGCGCACCCACATCTAGCACCCCCCCTCCCTCGCCCATCATAAGGGCTTACTGACCCTTTGTCAACCTTAAACCACAGGGGTCATCAACCTGTAGTCCGTTCTCAGACGGTTCTAGAAACTTATGACGTGCGTCAGAAAAAACGGAACGTTTCAATCTTCTCTCCATTCCATATATCTGATATGAGATCTGAGTTAGAACCCGCTGTGTCAGGGTTAGGGTTGCCGTGACGAGTCGATCGTCGGTTTGATACGAATGTTGTACTTACGAAATAGACCACGGAGTTTCTGAGGGCACCTAAACTCCTTCAGTTGAGGCATTCAGGTGCGGTTTTTGTGACACTCGTTACTTAAAACCTACTGTCAGTCAGTCAGTCAGTCGCCAGTCAGCGTCTTCTTTCGTATTCCCGGTTTTTCCGTTACTTTTTTGTAGGAATAAGGAGTCTTTACTATTTCGTACTTCAAAGATCACCATACATAACTGTTACATTATCTACTACACAGAGAAAGATACACACCATTCAGTAACACGCTGAGATGTAGCACTTTCATCAGGGTACTAAAACATGGGAATTTTTTTCTACATCTATGTATTAAGGCACCATACAATAATGTCGGGTATTTCCTTTATCAAAAGGAACACTTACTGCACAGATATGCGTGTAGCTACAAAATGTAGTTATTTCCTCTGGCGTTTTTCTATAATTTCCATGTACGGTACCGACACAGTTCAGTAGTTAAAATCCGGAGCTATGACAAACATTCCCCCGGGCTCCCATGACTACATCGTTCGGAAATAAGAACACAGATATATATTCTCCCCTGACCATCACAAGGATTAGCCTCCACCAGGCTTTCCTACGTGGTTGTGAATTTTAGAATTCGGCAAAATTAGGGGGAATAATTGGCCAGGGGAGTCAGTCATCTAGTCTCTACCACTCTCCAAGCAGAGGAGTGGGTCCGGCAGGTTTTTGGCGTGTTTTTAGGCGTTTTTGTCGGGCTATCTACTTTGTCATGTTATTACACATGACAAAGTAGAAAGCCCGACAAAAACGCCTAAAAACACGCCAAAAACCTGCCGGACCCACTCCTCTGCTTGGAGAGTAGTCTCTACCAGACTAACTATGCCGGCGATAGGGAGAATATTTGCCAGGGTTTCGCTTGTAGCCTAGGATTGCAGATTGGACCCTCTCTCCGTAGCCGACTCCTTTAGCATACTATTCACTCCATTTGGCCACTTTCTACTATTTTCCCAGCCATCCGCGGGGCCTGATAGAGGCTAGGTAACATCTATGATGGTCAAACTCCACCACCGGGAAAATTATGCTACTTATTTGGCTCGACTTCAGACTTAACTATTTTCCATCCAGGGTTGTTATTCATAGCCTCTACCAGGCCCCGCGGATCGCTAGGAAAATAGTAGAAACTAGCCAAATAGAGTGAATAGTATGAAGGGAGTCGGCTACAGAGAGAGGGTCAAATCTGCAACGGAGCCTGCAAGTGAAACCCTGGCAAATATTCTCCGTAGTTTAATGAATGAATGAATGAATGAAGACCTTTATTGCACACACATACCCAACTGGGTTTAGTACAGGTCACAACAGAAAACATCACAGTTTGCAAATACACACATATATACATACAAATATAAGCTTGCACTTGTCTAATGATTACGTTAATTTGGCCTCTTCTCGCTTCTTAGTAATATTGTAAATATAGGTACAAGTATGTTTGATAATTAGGGGTTTATCTAAAGCCATTAGAAATATGAATTTTTCCGCGTTTCTAAGATGTATGAAATGGGGAAATCTACATTGAACTAGTTTGTAAAACGCAGCTCTCTCTTCGTTGTATAAACTACATTCCACTAAAAAGTGTTGCTCGTCCTCTATCCTATTTAAATTGCAATGTCTACATATTCGTTGTTCCAGGTAATAGTCTGGTAGAGAATTAAGTTATCCAGGTGGAGATACACAGGAAACCCCCGGAGCATCCCCAGTCCAGTCCCTGTCACCCTTTGTTCTCCTGTTGTTTACCCTGAAATGTGGTTTTGTCCCGCCGTGTTTGTGAACTATTTTCAGCCCGCTATTTTACCCTGTACTGACGTACGGAACGGCCGTATGAAATATTCATAAGGAGTTCTGTATCGGGAAAAACGCGTGGAATGTGCCGGGAGTGCGTACAGACACGTGTAAACATGGCGTGGCATTAAATACCGTCAATGAGCATCTTACATGAACTGTTTTTCTCATAGATCAAGGGCTCAAACTAGTACATACAACGCAATGTATGATGACGTCGCATAGATAGAAGTATATAAAGAGATTAGATTGAAGTTGATGAGCATTTTAGATCAAATGTTTTCACCATGAATATATTTTTGTACACATAGATCGAAAGCTAAAGCTATCAAAGAAATCAACATGTGTAATCATAACAAATTCTTACCCAAAGGCTGATTGCATGTAGCAGAAAACGAACAAACCATTGAGAACAAGGTAACATGTGACTATTCTAGGTCTAAATGCTGACGACTCTAAACATATAATGAGGTCGCAAGACTACACCCGGAAAGAAGCATGTAAAGTATGGAGTGTGAGAAAGAATACGTAAAAACTATGAACATCAAGATCATTCATGTCCAATTTAAATGGTATCTGTAACTCGCACATCGGGCGTTCCCTAGGTGAGGGTCACGAGTACACAGATAGAGATATAAAAGTCATTGCAGGTTAAAAAGGTGTAGCTAGTATATAAGAACACTTCTCAGATACCAGTATGTACTGTTACAAAAACTGGTGAATGATCGTTTAGAACATATAATGTTACGAATCCGTTACAGTGCACAATGCGTGACTTTACGTAAGAATATAGGATAGAATTGATGTTATATTTTGCATGTTAGAAAATATAACAACAATCTTTATTGACACAACAAAAGTACAGCGACTCTCGTAAGGTCTACTTAATCTATACATACATACATACATACATACGTGCCAACAAACAAAGTTCATACTAATGAGTTTGTTTACATACAATCATATGGAATAGGGCAACATATTGAAACTTAGCGTGTCGTATACTTATACATTACTTGTTCTTATGTCCAAACATTCTTTGATGTATATAACTATTTGATACATATACAGGATAGCCTTAACTGTTTAGTAAGTAGAATTGTAAGTTTTAGTTTGCATTTCTGTTTTGTAGTTGACCGTACAACATTTTCGTACGTTGCTTCATCGAATCTTCTATGTCACAGCGCACAAGGCGTGTCTTCTATACGTAAGGACTAAATACGGAATAATTCGGCTACAAAATGTCTGAATGCAGGTGGATCTCCGTGATCCCTCCATCCGTCAGGTGTAACCCAGCCCGGCCGGACATCTCGGGAGGAACGTCTGCCTTTTGTTCTTCTAATCCGGACTTTGTGGAGTAGATCCGACTGTTACGTACGCGGGTGTAGTCAGTGTAGGGGTGGGTAAGAATAGTGTGTGCGGGTCAGAGCGATTTCATTCAGCAGACATTTATGTCCTTTGTTTTCAAATATTACCTAAATTTATCCGTGAATAGTTTCATCAGGTTGGTAAGTCACTGAATAAAAATACTCTTTTTTACACACCTGTGCTGTAGTGCAATGTGAACCAGTCAGAATTGCCTTGAAGAAGGTGACAGATGGTCACCGAAACGCCGGTGGAATAAATCTGGTTATGTAAAAAATGGTTGTGTAAGAAAGAGTCTTTTTATTCGTTACCTAAATTTTTCGGCAAGAAAGACTGAAAACTGAAAAAAACCTGGTTGCGAGATCTTCAGTGGGGCTCCAACGGTCAAATAGTTAGACTAAGGGATAGATGAGATGGGGGATTCGTGAAGTTGCAAAATACAATGAAACAAACAGCTCTGTAGCGCATTTTTACAGTATAGTCAGTACGTTCACTACAAACAATTGCTACAAACGAGAAAGAATCAGTTTTAACTATTTAACATTGCCATACACCGTTGCTTCAAGTTCAGTATTTACAATATCACACCCATTTTCAATTTTTTCTCACGACTTCTAGAAAAAATAATAATTCCCGTAGATAGGACAGAAGTTCGTTCAGTAGAACCCGTGACTATTACGTGCCAGGCTTCACGGGTAATTAAGTACGGGTATGGTACACAAACATTAACTTGCACTATCACGTACAGGTGATGCTATGTGTGTACCCTTGCTTGGTATATCTAGCCTTCGGGCATGAACTTGTAGATAGATAAATACCCTATTGTTACCTGTTCACTCATACAGGTGGTACGGATGTCTCCCTTTTTAATATTTTCTGTCAGAAGCATGACTCACGTTCAGAAAAACGTTTGACCGGAGTCCGACTCATGCATTCCGTGTCTCTTGGTTCAAATGTTCATAATATGCCGACCTCTACTACCGTCAGAATTCACAATTGCCAAACACAAAAGTAAAAATGCACAAATTTGACGGATTCAAACAAACACTGCCTAAGTGTCTGGTCACACCCGTCGCATGATTGTCGCATTATCGTCACACGATCCTCATACGATTACAAACTGTGGACCTTCTTCGGATAACTGTACATGTGTTGTACAAAGTCTTAGATTCTTGTAGGCAGTTGGGTCTGTCACAGCCTGCTTGAAAATTCTACTACATCAAAATCGTACGAGGGCCTACGAGCAAATGTGACCACGCCGTTAGAAATACAACATACACGCAGAACTACACGTATTTGATGGATCTGCGATCACTGCCTTATTGAAACGGTCTATTGCGTGTGTTGATCAATCGCGACAGGCAACAACCACTATAGACAGTGCACTATCTGTATCTATATATATAGCCGGTATAACCGCCATTAGGCGTAACTCACCAGCTTATCATACAGTATCACAATGTACCATAGAACAACAGTAGTGCCTGTGAATGTCTTGAGTATTTCTTCGAGTTCTGTCAGTTTTTAATTGCGATGAAGGGAGTGAGACTGAAATTTAAGACTTTGTCGGCTGCATCTTAAGACGCTACCGTAACAGGTGTGGGTCTTTCTTGCTGTGTAAGTGGCGGAAAGTCTCAGAGTTAGGTTTCCTCGAGCCTCAAGAGAAACCACCAGGGTATCTTTAAGATGTAGGTCGGTGCCGGCTCCAAGTCTTAAGGAGTTATCATTCCTTCACCCCATTCTGTCTAAAAGGCCCCCATCTTCGTCTTAACCCGTCTTTAAGTGTCCGGAATATCGTCACTTGTCTTAGCTTAGTGTCCTTTTCTTAGGTTTCGTAGACGTCTTGTATTCCTTCCTGCAGAATTCTAGAAGTGTTCTTGAAGTTATTTATTTGCTGACCTCCTTCTTATACGTCATTAGATTATTACCGACCCCCGGGGTTATTCCGGGACACCTCAGGTCCCGGCGGACGTCAGTAGCGAGTTTTTGCCGTAACTCCAGATTCGGAACTGTCTTCATTTGTCACACAGGTTGGAAACCGGGTCAGGTCTTCCTTCAGCCAGGGAGTCGGTTTTATTCCAACTTACTCCAACAGGAGAACATCCTAGCCTTACTCCAACAGGAGAACATCATATGAACAGCGTCCCTCGACTACACAACTCCCTTGGCTACACAACTCCCTTTAGCCCTTTAGAGAACCTTGCCCCCCCCCCCCCTCAATATAAACACCGCTGTTCATAGGAAGTCTGCGAAGGAGGCTAAGAACACCCAGTCATGTTCAAGAATTTAGACAACATTCCAGAATTGTTCTCTTTTTTTCCTATTTGGCTTATATATAGACTGTCACTGGGTGCCAGACCCACGACGTAACCCAGGGGGCCTGTTGAAAAGTTTTATCGGGGGCATGTTGGCCCTAGAGCCGAGAAGTTGGCATGTGAAGGCCCTGGATACAGTCTGGCATCCAGGCTAGGAGCTGGCCTGTGTGCCCTAAAACAGTCTGGAATCCAGGCTACGAGCTGGCCTGTGTGGGCCCTAAAACAGTCTGGAATCCAGACTACCTTTGGCCTTGCCTTTAACTTTGTCGCCATTGAGACAGTGAGTATCACGACGCCCAGGTTTGATCTTGGGGGCGTGAACTCCAAACGTGCGGTTCTGAATTGTGTCCCATAATGGGAAATTAGGTCAGGCTTTCAGCGGCTCCGCGCGGGGTTTTTGTTCCCGTGAAAGGGGGACGTGTAAGACACATGGTGGTGGGACCAGGGGGCGGCGGAGGGCACAATATACAACAATAGCTTCAAGTGGCGGGCGGGGGTAACAACCGCACAAATCACAATCAGAGCGTATGCTGCGGTACAGTCGTGGAATTCAACCTCCAAGCAGACGCTTGGCGTCAAAGTCATGACCGTGTTTTTAACAAATCATGATCAGAGCGTCTACTGCTGTACAAGTCAACCTGCAAGCAGAACTTTCGCGGCAAAATCGCGACTGTTTTTCACTGGGCCCCAGATCTGGCCCCGGAGGCAGATGTAGGGCCCAGTCAGAAACTCGCACTGTTTTACCGCCAGACATCTGCTTGAGGATTAGTGCAATCAACACGGCTTCAGTTCTGCAATAGTCGGCGATTATAGAACCTGTTTCCTTGGCAACAGCCAACTTTCACTCAACTCTGATGAAAGAGTTTTCGGTCCTTTCAGTTTCAGCAAAGGATTCTCGTCCTTTTTGGTCAAGAAAATACCGATATGCAACAGTTGTGCCACTACAGTTGCCTGGTTGTTATTGAACAAAAGTAGCTCGGGCCGCTGACGTGACCGCTCGGACGGCTGTGACGTCAGCATAACCAGGGTGATTGACAGGAGGACCGCACGATACCTGACGAGTTCTGCTGACCGGGCGATGACCGGTGATGTGTTGGGAGTGCTGCCGGCATGGCCGCTGGCTGAGAGCCGATATTTCCTGGCGGTCTTTATTCCAGGCACTTTCAGCCTCGTGACAATTGATACCAGGTGATTTATGGTACCTTCCAGGTTATTTGTGTGTAGCACGTTCGCACAGGGTTGGGAGTGCCACTGGCCACTAGGAGAGCCGATATTCCTGTCGCTCTTTTATTCCGGGCACTTTCAGTCCAAAACAATGGATATCAGGCGGCACCACCGCTTATTTATGTCCACTCGTACCTACAGGTAGAAACTTTGGATGCATCTGAGTGGAGTAAACATTTCCTGTCCTTTCTTATTCCGGGCGCTTTTAGTCCAGAACAATGGATATCAGCCGGCACCGTAGCTGACTTATGTCCACTCGTACCTACAAGTAGAAACTTTGGGTGTATCTGTGTGGAGTAAACATTTCCTGTCCTTTTTAAGTTCCGGGCACTTTTAGTCCAGAACAATGGATATCAGCCGGCACCGTAGCTGACTTATGTCCACTCGTACTTACAAGTGGAAACCCACACCTTTGGTTTGGGAGTGTCTGTGAAGGATATTTCCTGGCGTTCTATGTTCATTTATCTATATTATCTATTTATTCATTAATCTAGTTTAAAGTAGAAATAGAATATATCAATAGGGTGGTCCTTTCAGTTAACTAAGTAACTGATTTCCAAGCTCTTTATTCTAGGCACTTTCAGGCCAGTATTCAAAAATGAAATCAGCCGACACAGGCCCGACAAATGGTTCTCGCACCTATAAGTAGAAACGTTGGGTATGTCTGAGTGAATATTTCCTGTCCGCCCTTATTGCAGGCCCTTTTTTTAGAACAGTAACAATTGACTAGAGGTGACACCAGGTGATTTATTACTTCCGGGTCGAACGTGTCGGGCATGACCTGCTCATGACGTCACGCGGCTACGTGGCGGCAGCCCCGTGTAAGAACCCAGACTCATGCATTGCGAGATAAGATCTAGATATTTGTCTTAAGGGCTTCGGGAGATACTTTAAGATGATGTGATCGGTCGTCTGGATTTAGAAATTTGCTACAGCTTTTCATTCGACTTTAAGATACAGGCGGCCTCTCGACGGTGCCTTTAAGTGCCTTCTTGCATTGAAGTTATAGAACACCAATTTCTGCACCAGATGGTGCATAGAGCGGCGCTCATTTCCGTTTCAGTAGCCCTTGGGCCACACAAAGGCTTTATGCAATCATGATCACTGCAGTAGGGAGTAGTTCCATAGTAGTGATGTGTGTGTCTAACTACCATACTCTTTATCAAATGCTGAGTGCTAAGAAGAGAAAGCGGTATGAACCATTTCTTTGCTTTGACTCGAACTCACAGCCTACCATGTGCAAGGCGAACACTCTACAGGTCTGACATAAAACAAAGTAGAGAGCACGAAATAAACCCTGATCCGAACCCCTGGAGGTTATCTGCCCTGTAAGAGTCACACCTGAAGAAACAACTCTCACGGCAGCCTCGTGACTTTCACCGCAACTTTGGCAGAGAGCGCGGTAAATTCCGACTTTCCCTGGTATCTTATTAGTCTTTTCTGCCGCTTGTGTTTCACCTCTAACTTGCACGGCGAATGGTCTGTCCAAAATTCTAGTAAAATGTGAGATGTTTTTTTTTTTCTATTGCGCACCAGTTCTATTTCATTCTCACGTTCTTCCCTCTAGTCACTGACGAAAGACAGTGGATGCTGTCTGAAACGTCTGTTTCAAAGCCTTATCCAGTTTCTTGAATATCTGCCATTTGGCGTATTCATAGCACTGTGTGTCTTCATTTCTAATGACGTTGAATTGTGATCAACTGAAGCAGAATCTTTACGTTTTCCTAGCTGTCCGTTTCTGTAACAAATTATCCTCCATTTACCTCCAAGACGCCACTTTGAAAACCGTTGGTTTGAGAGATCCCTAGTGCAGCACCCCACATGTATGCATAGTTTAGACATATTGGAGTGCATTATACTGGGGGACGTTGGGTTGGAGATCTGTTTAGACGTATCTTTTCAGGGTGGTGGAATTATGTACCCTGGCAGAATTATGTTAGTAGATGTCACCTCCCCAACAAAAATGGGTAGTTACGAAAACGTCACCTTTTTTGTCTCCCAACATCTACTTGGAGATGACATGAAAGACTTTGAGAAAACCTCAGCAGCTGACGGTCTGGCGTCCTCAGCGTTCTTAAGACGTTTCTTATCAAATCTTGAGAAAGATTTATTACATCGAGTTGACAGGGTGCCTATATCAACCTCAAAACGTCGTCTTCAATATGTTGACCTTCAAACGACCTCTGCTGGTGACAAACATCACATCTAGGAGAACAAGTTCGAAAGAACGCAGGAGAAGAGGGCTGGTTTTGCTGTATGTCAGCATCTAGCTGAAATATTGTGTCCCGTGTTTGTATCCCCCCGAAGGGGTACACAGTGTGTCCGATCAGTCTCCTGTTCCGGTTTCTGAATTCATTTCTTTATCAGAAACGTCCGACACTGACATACGATTGAAATACTGTCTCCTGTGTTTATGTGTTTGTCTACTTGAAATATTCCCAGCATCCACGATGTTTCCTCACCTATGTTTTCAGGTTGTCCCCACAGGACAGGAGTGATTGGCTGCATGTGGTGAATATGAGGAGTCAGTCGCCAGGTTATAGTGGTAACAAATTATTTCTAGTAGTTTTTTTCACAAACCAGCTTAGTTTTACCGATGGAGCCCATGGTCAGTTTTCAGCTACTTCCAAGAACGAGACGTTTTACGTAATACAAATGACAATAACGACGCCTGTGACGCTTTAGGCAAGTGCGCATGGTTTTGACGTGGACGTCGCCGACGTCTGTGTAACAATCTGACTCACGACGTTGCGTCTCGACGTTCCTTCCTGACGACGCGCCAATCTGACGTTCCCTTACGTTTCGTATTGACGTTACGTCCTGACGACGCGTTAGTCTGACTCACGACGTTACGTAATGGCGTTCCGTCCTGACGACGCGGCGACCTGACGTTGCGTATTGACGTTACGTCCTGACGTCGCGGCGTGTTTGTGTAGTGATTACGTCACGTCCACCCCGCTGACAGGGACGCCCGGCTGGGAGGACGCGTGCCGCAGGACGGAGACATCTGTTTATCAGATCATCCTGATAAAGTCTTCCTGTTTCTCACACCAATCATTTATCAGCTGTTTCAAATAGATATTCAGTTTGGACAACAACAGAACTAAGAAATGCCCCGGCAAAAACTTAATTAGAAATTGTAGGACGATCTTGATTAAATCTTGTCCTGTTTCTTTCAGAAAAAAATGCTGTGCTGCAGGCTGTTCTGACGGATGAATGAGTGCGAATGATGCCGTTTCTGACTACACTCCTCCTTAGCAACCTGTCAGGGCCGTCATTCTGCACCACAATCACAAACCATCCTCTTACCGAAGTTCAGAAAAAATGCGCAGAAAATAAGCTTTTTGTACAGAATGCCCAGCACCTGGAATGATTTGAAACTGTAAAGTGATTAGATATCATCAACATTGTATATAGACCTCAAGTAGCCTTATCTTTCTTTTATCATCTGTACATGTATATTCTGTATATGTTGTGTTCCCGTGTGTCATGTAGTTTTGTCCAGTCATGTTTTTGAATGGACCACAGGAAGAGTAGCTGTTAAGCTAATTGTGGGTCCTAATAAACTCAAACTCAAAACCCCTCAGGTGAATTATCATTTTCAAAACAAACAAAAAGCAAAGTTCAGTCAAGCTACATGCTGCAGTGAATCCCTATGGTTTAATTAACATTACCGAGCTATCTGGCTCCGTGTACGCACAATCAAACACTGCTTCCGCGTCATAATCGTTAAGTGGGCCATAAAAACCCAACCTCATTGATACACCACAGTTTGTCTTCCATATGTTCTCGGTTACCTTGATAATCGGACAATAGTAATGTACTAAGCTTGGATTTTCTCTGACACTAGAAACTAATAAAAACATGAAGACAATGTTTCAGGTCTGGTCCTATGTTAGGATTATTATCCACTGTTCAGATTAGGATCATGTTAAGTTTTATTCTATACTTCTACTTTGTATTTTGTTTACGAATTCTTGCCATACTTTGTACCATGTACAATTGTCGTGCAATAAAGTTCTTCTTTCACAAGAGGAGTTTAGATTCCGTCTAAAAATATTTCTCATCAGGTAGTTCTTATTCTTACCATAGCTCAGGAGCGATGATCATGAAATGTCGTCATTCCAGAAGAATTTTCAACGGATTTGTTTATACAAACAGGTGTGTTTATGGGTGAGGTAAGGGAAGGTTTTGTTTGGTTTGAAATTGAAGTTTCTTCCTCAAATATGCACTATTTATAAAACGCACAAAGAAAGACGACATTTTCCATCCTGGACACCGGACCAAACACTCACAAAACACGCGGAACCCCTCAAACTTGCCAACGGGCCACACTAAGCTATCTCTTTGGTTCACGGACATTCTAAAGTACAAATTTACCAAGAAGTCTAGATGAATACGGGGTTGTGGTGGAAACTTCACATGAAGAGACAATATTGTCTCCCTGAAACTGTGTACCAAGGTACAGACTTTCCACCCAGACTCTGTTTTCATGTTAAAATTTCAAGATCAGCTTTATCAATCTTTTTAAAATACGAGAACTTCGTTTGGCTTCGGCTATCGGAAAAAAAGGCTGCCTTACATTCACCCCCTGAAAATGTATGAATCAAGGTAAAGACTTTCCCCCCAGACTCTGTTTTCATGCTGGTCTTCTCAAGTTCATCACTTTCTTTAAAAAAAAAGATAGAAGACCGACCAAAAAAAATGGTGTGGCCTTATCGCAATCGGTAAATGGGCGTTCTATATTCACTCCCTGAAACTGTGCACCAAGTACAGACTTTCCCTCAGACTTTGTACGTATGTTGGTCTTCTCCAGTTCACCATCATTTTTCTTAGAAAAAAAGGAAAACCAACGAACAAACGTGATGTTGCTTTAGCAATCGGTAAAACGCAGCTCTATTATTAAAGTCGCACGTCACCTCCGCGGCACTTGACTGCACACGTCACGGACCATTTGGTGCCGAGCGGCCGCCGCTTTTGTGGCTGTGCACCGGGCGGAGCGAAGTGCAGACAGCCGCCGTTTAACGGCGTTACGTGCGGCCAGGAACAATGTGCGTGACGGGCATGGGCCCGGTCAGGTACACAGGTAACGCAAGTACACAGGTAGGGAAGGTACACAGGTAACACAGGTAACACACGTACACAGGTAGGGCAACAGGTGGGAAGAAAGGCACGCTCTCCCCGGATAACGTGCAGAACGGGCATGTAACAGGTCAGGTACACAGGTAACATAGGTAATACAAGTACACAGGTAGGGCAACAGGTGAAAAGAAAGGCACGCTCTCTAAGGACAATGTGATATTTTTCTTAGAGTTTCAATAATGATAATCTGACAAGACGCACATTTCTGATACTGATACTTTATTTCCTCCATTAAATAACTATCATACATTCCTACAATTTGATATGTCACGCGTTATGACGTCATGATGACATCATTGCTGACTCACGGCGGGTCGTGGGATCAGTAACTCCAAGTTCATTTTCAACTGGTGCCCAAGGTCGCTGTTTTCTCCAAGAAATGACCACATTCTTCACTGGGACGGTTTAAAGACGACAAAGTAAGACATTAGATATGTCAACTCACGCTGACAAAAGTGACAAGTGTTAATAAAATATGTAGATTTTTGCCTTAATTCTAGTACAGTTTGGCGGTTCATTTTGCGTGAGAGTTTCTGGCATCCTGTCAGAGCCGGGAGACGGAGAGAGAGCAGGCCGAAGTTCAAGGCTGTTCTTCCTTCTGAACTTTAAGTGTCCTTGTGGGTCTTAACGTCCTGCCGTTTTTCTTCCTTTTTCTGTCATCCTGACAAGCAGAATTTAAGTCCTGTGACCGCACACGAGATACGGGCATGGGCGTTGAAAGAAAGGGGGTTGTTTCAATTAACAAAAAGCCATTGACAATTTGTTATTTTCAACTTCTTTCGAATAAAGAAAAAGTAATATTATTATATATATACTTGTAAATATAATTGTATGCGGGAAAGGCTTCGATGAACAGCCATTGCTTTCGATCCATTTTGCCAATTCTTCCAGAACAAATTTGAATGAGAGCTGATAAAATGACAGAAATTAAAACGCGATGCCCGTACGGTCGCCTCACGGACAGGTGCGACACAGTCTCGTGTTCCTCAGGTGTGCCGCTTCCGTCAGCACCTGACTGTGGCTCACCTGTACGTACGTACGTCAGCACGTGAGCGGAACGTACCTGTCGCCTTTCTCTCACACCTGTACAGACCCAGGCACCCGAGACGGCCCGCGGTTGGTTTTGGCGCATGCCGCAGCGGGACCGATATGGTCCGCGTTCCGCCCCCCTCCCCCTTCTAGAGTTACCCAACACTGCAGACGACACTTCTCTCCGTCCGCACGCAGCGCGGGAAACTGTGGCAAGTTGTCGTCCTTTTCACCTGTCAATCATCACACGTCTTCATGACCTGCAGAAGGTAGCTGTGTGAGAGTTTAACTTGAGAAGTTTGCAGCTGTGAGGAGAAAATTCCTCTGGATTTCACCATGGATAGGTGAGTAGAGTGACCTCTATTATTTGTGTTTAAACAGTAACGACGCCATCGGTAACTCTCGACGCTACGGTACACAGAGGAGCACTGGGTTCACCTGAAGTTTAAAATGCGAGCGCTTCCTGCTGATTTTTACTCGTATACTGACATAACAGAAGCCCGTTAGTTCTAGTGTGATTTCTTGTTGTGATGTTGTATGGGCTACTGTTGTTGTTGTTATATAAGCCTTGTACAGCGCGATATAGGGGCTTTTCACCCCCGATTAGAGCACGCATACAGCATCGCAACTGTTCTATGTTAACCAAGCCGTGAGCTGACCATCACTTTATTTAATCATTGAAACTAGAAACAATATCGTTTGTGAAGGACGCATACATTTGTGGAACAGCCCAAGATATTATTCAGATTGATCCAGATTGAACCTGTTTTTCCTTACCCCTTTTCTGTCACACTTTTTTCGCGCCCTTTTCCGTCCCGGGATCGATCCCGCCTTTTCCGTCCCTGACCAAAACCGTCTGCAGACGACATGAGGGGTGACCGCGGGGACAAATTGAGCAGAACCCTCCAAACAAAACAGTGCGTACGCGCGGCTGCACACAGATTTATCTGAGGGCTTACATTAATCACACTGAAACACTGACTGAAATGGATTGGAAAAGTTAGAAATTTTAGATCGAAATCTTGCTGACGCGCGCCGTTACTCTCCTGCTCCTTTACTGTGAAATTTTATCGTCTGCAGTTTTCCCGCCCTCTTCGACAAGGCACGACAAGCTTCGCTATCGTCTGTTCTGATTGTGTGCACATTAATTATTCAGACCTGGACGTTTGAAGAGTTCCTGCGAGTCAGCAAGCCGTCATGGCCGGCTGGGGGGTTCCGTGGAGTCGGGGTTACTGTGAAACTACTCAAAGTCACAGTCACTGCCCCGTAACGGTGCATGAAAACTTTATGAGGAGGAATATAGAAGTGACCACTGCTACGAACAAAGTAAATAATGTTGGTATTCCCAACTGTTTGTGTTCGCAACTCGTTTTGACAGGTATTCATGATAATAAGTCAACCGTGTTGAGTGTTTGATATTACTAATGGCATGACTATCAAATCTTTTGTAATTTTTTATTCCTCGTTCAACTTTAAGCTAATGTTACACTGCATGCATTTGTGACTTATCGGACGACGCTTTCGCAGATGCAAGTGGCGCGTTGCGCGTTGCACAGCGCCGTAACCATGGCGACAGGTCACGATGGTGACAATAGCAATACCGGCGGTCACGCCTGGTGACAAGGTCAACATGGCGGACCATAGAACACAGGTCAAAGTTCACTGACCGACATGCTGAAGGAGGGAGTTGTTCTGACCGAGGATTTTAATAGAATTGATACTATTGAAATAAATTGATAGATACGATTTGATCACCTGACATAAAGACATATGTGACATACCTGTAAGTAGTCCGCCTTGCTATTTATAAAACATCACAATAAGATAAAGCTGTTACGTTGATGAAGGCTATTGAACCATCTGAAATTTCATTAACATATCTATTCAGAGTTTTGGTATAAAACCTGGTTCTGCCAGATCTTTCCTCAGTCACTGACGAAAGATAGCGGATGCTGTCTGAAACGTCTGTTTCAAAAGTTTATCCCGTTTCTTGAGTAACTATTTTAGACAAACCTGTTGCCAAGTTGATGTTACATGTCGATGAAGGTTCGACATCCAGGTATTGTAAGATACGCAGCGTAACAGCTCATCAAGCAGCTGCACTTTCTCCTGCTAAGTAAGGTCTGACTTGTCCTTAAGAAGCCTCTCCTCCTCACGTCTTGAGAAAGAAAACAGCCGGAGGATAAGTGGCGTGCCTGTCAACACGGCGCCATGATTTTAGTAATATCGGGGTGATCTGACTGGCGAGTTGTGTTTGGCAGGGCTGTCTATCAACACGGTGCCGTGATTTCAGTAATATCGGTTCCCCCCAGGTCTGACTGGCGAGTTGTGCCTTGGCAAGGCTGGCGGCCAGGAAACTGGCAGCAGGTTTATTTCATTTTACACGCGTTGAAGGAAAAGACACGGTGAAGGACAGCGACATGAGATTAGATGTCGCGGGGAGGAAAGAGACAGACCAGGTTTGTAGGTCCTCGGTCGCTACGAGTCTGTGTGATGCTTCGGTCACCGAATTGGAAAAGGGGCCCGGCCGGGTAGTTCACGGGATTTTTTTGCACTTATGCTAGCGTCACATTTCCTAACCGGGGCCCGGCCGGGCTGTTTGCGGAAACGAAAAATCAAAGTGTGTGTCAATAGATTTGCACAAGCTATGCTCTTTGATAATTTTGGGTACGTTTTGTGTTTTCGTTGTCTTTTATATCATACTTTTCGTTCCTAAAGACTGCCCGGCCGGGCCCCGGATTGGAAATGTGACCCTAGCATTACTTACGGGCGCGACCCCTAAGCGACCCCTGCTTGGTCCCATGCGGCTGCCGGGCTATTTTGGGGCCCGGCCGGGACCCTGAATCATTTTAACTCGGACTTGAAATCACCGCGGGACCCGGTAACAAATAAACGCCGTGAGCTAATCGTGGGAAAACCGGGCGGTAAAGCCCCCCCCCCCTTCCCGACATCAGGGCAGTGAATGAATGCATGGATGAACGAATGAATGATTTTATTGCACAACGATGGTATCAGTGGCATTGTATGGCAATTTACAGACAACATAGGTAACAATCTAGTTCTATCCAATAATATTTCTACTTACTATAAGACTATTTCCAGTGTAGTCTACGGTAACTGCTACATGGAACTAATACAGACTTAGAGTTGCGTGTTTCTAGGCTAAATGTATCAGTCACAAGGCCTGTATATAGGCTAAAACAACACGACGGGCGGACTGTATGTTCGCGCCACACCTCTAAGCGACGTATGAATGTGTCGGTGAGCTGACATGAGCGGCACATCACCGCTACATTTCGTAACTGTGTTTTTTTGTACCGGGAGCTCATTACTAGACTGTGAGTTGTTGAACTTGACACTTGAAGAACTCAATGTGGTTATCACAACCGAATGACATACGAACGGCTTCTATCAGATTTCTAGAATTTATCTAATATATTTGGATTGAGGGAGTATAAAGTTAGTACAGAAAGGAGTAACTATGCTGTTTTTATGCGATATGAGCTCATTGCTAGACTGCGAGTTGCTGAACTTGACACTTGGATAACTCAATGTGGTTATCTCAACCAAATGACATACGAACGACCTGCATCATATACTCTGTACCTTGTACAATTGTTGTGCAATAAAGTTATTTTTATTATTATTTGTAGAATTGACCTAATATATCGTTTGGGTTGGTGGAGTTATTCTTAGTACAGCAAAAGTAACTATGCCGTTTTTGCCCCGTGAGCTCACTTCACAGATCTGTGAGATTTTGGCACGGTTCTTAAAGATAGAACTAGATGTCGATGTCTCCTGCCTACGCGTAAGGCCACTAGCTTCTATCACTAATAAATAACATGTGACAGGCGTGACAACATATGGAAGGCTTATTGCATACTAGAAATCGATATTTGTCACCGTTAAGTGTAAAGTCGGAACAGCTGTTTTTGTACTTTGGCGAGAGTTGGAATGTCGGTGGCGCAATCTCCTAAGAATCCGTCTATTTTGGCTTAAAGTTGATCATTTGTTTTGGCGACGCCTTAAGTTGCTTAGTATTTCAATAATCTCAGTGCTGTTTCTATATAGTCATCTCACGATACTAAAGACTGTCAGACATTGCCAAAACTTTTAACGATAAAACATAAAACAGTAATAAAGTAATTTCAGTAATACAGTAATTTCAGTAATACAGTAATGACAGCATCCTCTCAGTATAACTAATGAATATCATATAAAACCGTTTGCACTATATGTACTAGATTACCTACCTTTGCATCCACGACGTGCAAGACTGATACAGGTGATGCAGTGCATGTTCACAGCCTGTGAGACCTTGTCACGATTTTTGCAGATAAGACTTTGATAGTCTCGCACTACCGATCACAATCATTTATGACTAATAGGTAACATGTAGGCGTAAGCCCAAAATTACATATATCTTATTGACGACGTGTACGATTGAGGCGGTAATGTAATACATGTTTTCACAGTCTGTATCAAAGACCTTGGCACAGTTTGTACAGATAAGACTTTTGTCTTATCTGTACAAACTGATGTTTCAGTCTCCTATTCGCGACCACAGGCCACTTTAATGACTAATGAACAACATGTAAAGCCGTCTGCAAGGTCTATAAATTCTCTGTATTTGTACTAATGACGTGTAAGATGAGCACACCCATTTTTGTGTACCAGTGACCTCACAGTCTGCGCCATTGAAAGACCTTGGCACAGTTTTTACAGACAAGACCTTGATGTTTCAGTCCAACTACTGACCACAGGCCTCTATCCGCAGGAGTCCATAAATTATTGTATCGATGACGCGTAGAACATGCTGTTGTCGCAATGACCTCACAGTCTGTGAGAGTTTGGCACAGTTTTTACAGACAAGACTTTGCTGTTTCAGTCCAACTACCGACCACAGGCGTCTATCCGCAAGACTCCATAAATTATCTATACTTACATCAATGACGTGTAAGATATACTATTGTTGCAATGATCTCACAGTCTGTGAGACGTTGGCACAGTTTTTACAGACAAGACTTTGAAGTTCCCCACCCTATAGCTAACCACGGCCAGACGTTACGAACTCTGTTTCAACACGAGGCGCGTCAGAGACAATATTGACTAGCTGGTCATGTCTGCGGTTTGAGGTGAGGTTTGAGGCGCAAAGTGTAGCCTGGACCCCAGACTGTTTCAGGGTCTTCACAGCCCAGCTCCTAGCCTGGATTCCAGACTGTTTCAGGGTCTTCACAAGCCTGCTCCTAGCCTGGATGCCAGACTGTTTCCAGGGCCTGCACAGGCCAGCTCCTAGCCTGGATGCCAGACTGTTTCCAGGGCCTACACAGGCCTGCTCCTAGCCTGGCTTCCAGACTGTTTTCAGGGCCTACACAGGCCTGCTCCTAGCCTGGCTTCCAGACTGTTTCAAGGGCCTGCACCGGCCAGCTCCTAGCCTGGCTGCCAGACTGTTTCAGGGTCTTCACAAGCCAGCTCCTAGCCTGGATGTCAGACTGTTCCAGGGTCTTCACAGGCCAGCTCCTAGCCTGGATGCCAGACTGTTTTCAGGGCCTACACAGGCCTGCTCCTAGCCTGGCTTCCAGACTGTTTCAAGGGCCTGCACCGGCCTGCTCCTAGCCTGGCTTCCAGACTGTTTCAAGGGCCTGCACCGGCCAGCTCCTAGCCTGGCTGCCAGACTGTTTCAGGGTCTTCACAGGCCTGCTCCTAGCCTGGATGCCAGACTGTTCCAGGGCCTGCACAGGCCTGCTCCTAGCCTGGATGCCAGACTGTTTCCAGGACCTACACAGGCCTGCTCCTAGCCTGGATGCCAGACTGTTTCCAGGACCTACACAGGCCTGCTTCTAGCCTGGATGCCAGACTGTTTCCAGGACCTACACAGGCCAGCTTCTAGCCTGGATGCCAGACTGTTCCAGGGCCCACACAGGCCAGCTCCTAGCCTGGATTCCAGACTGTTTCCAGGACCTACACAGGCCAGCTTCTAGCCTGGATTCCAGACTGTTTTAGGGCCCACATAGGCCAGCTCCTAGCCTGGATGCCAGACTGTTTTAGGGCCCACATAGGCCAGCTCCTAGCCAGGATGCCAGACTGTTTTAGGGCCCACACAGGCCAGCTTCTAGCCTGGATGCCAGACTGTTCCAGGGCCCACACAGGCCAGCTCCTAGCCTGGATTCCAGACTGTTTCAAGGGCCTGCACAGGCCTGCTCCTAGCCTGGATTCCAGACTGTTTCAGGGCCCACACAGGCCAGCTTCTAGCCTGGATGCCAGACTGTCTCCAGGGCCCACACAGGTCAGCCCCTAGCCTGGATACCAGGCTGTTTCCAGGGCATACACAGGCCAGCTTCTAGCCTGGATACCAGGCTGTTTCCAGGGCATACATAGGTCCTAGAAACAGTATGGCATCCAGGCTAGGAGTTGGCCTGGATGCCAGACTGTTTCTAGGGCCTATATCTACACAGGCCAGCTCCTTGCCTCTGGGGCCTACACAAATTAGACCAAGCTTGGAACCCGTGACCTTGTGTTCCATGGTTCTTTTTCGGTCCAACGTACGTCGCTGTGATGGAGAACAAACAGGCCTCACCCTTTCCCACCTGATCTACACCTGGCGCGGATTCCCCCCCCCCCCCCCATCCTCTCCGTCTCGTTATCTCCGAGTCCGTTATCTCTCCCGACAGGACATGTCCGTGTGGATCATCCTGACGCTCCCCAGACAGGCCTGCTTACGGCGCCAGGAAGGTTCAAGGAGAGTCCAGGACACACAGATGACGGTCTCAGTGAAAGCAGAGACTAGTGGCAGTTTCATCGCTACCTTTATTCATTTTATCAAAGTTATTCAAGTTATCTATTCTGTTCAACTTTTCAAACATCCGTGAATAGTTTCATCAGGTTGGGAAGTCACTGAGTAAAAACACTTATGTACACAACCAAGTGATTTATTCAGACGACGTTTCGGAGACCATCTGTCACCTTCCTCATGGTAATTCTCTACCAACATTGTTAAATTCTCCCTAATTTTCTCCAGACTTGTTTAAAGATTTAGGGAAAGTCCGTGGAGACTTTAAGGCATACAGAAATACTAGTGATAGTGACAGGCGCCGGCGGCAAGATGACCGCGTTCTCCGCGAACCTTTACTGCGCATAAGAGCATGTACTTGATGTCTTCATTATCTACGCTTTCTTTTCTTTCTTTTTTTCAAATTCACAGTTTTATCTTTAGATATATTTGTGTACGTAAGGCTTCTACCTCATACTCATCCATACTCAAATGTCAGCCGGAAATTTGGCCTGATTTCCCAGCTGGTTTAGTGTAGAAAACATCTCAGAACAAATTAGTCCTGCCGAGCTCAGGGCTGATCAGTAGATCAGGTCCAGGCGCGGAGCGTCGCGGGTAAACAGGCCCCGAAAACGTTCCGAGAAATCTCGTGACAACAGCAGATTTCTACCTGTCGATTCCGATATGTCTGCATCACGCGCACTCTCGCGAGAATATCCGAGATCTGTCCATATCACGTGACAGAAGTAGTACTGCTAGCTAGTACTCTGCTAGTACTGCATCGCCTAGTCACCATGACCTACCCGAACTTTCTCACATTCACGAACGAACAGAAATTCATTGTCCTCTTAAAGTCACACACAGAGCTTAGAATAAAGTTGGACTTTTCGTCTTGCTCTGTTTCCAAAATTCAACCCAAGTCGTCTAGGTATATATAGCTCCTATTTTAATTAGTATCTTGTAACAAGTTAATACAATAACGTCAGTCGCTGTACACTGTCACGTGTATGTTCTCCATGTGTCTACCAGGTACTTGCAATCAGCCTTCGGGCATGAACTTGCAAATGGTCAATACTGACCGACGGAGGCTATATATAATCATACATCACTGGAAACTACCCCATTTTCTAAGATCGTGCAAACTTAAAACAAGCATCTGAGCTGGTTACATGAGTGGGTCAATGTCATCCAAAGGTCATGCAGGTGTCTCACGTTCGATGACGTCACGCTTCAAACACAACTGGAGTGTACATTACCAGCTGCTCACACTCACAGTAATCCTCTGCACACGAGCGTTTGCATGGTCTAGTCCAGCAAGGCTGCCGTTTTGCTAGGTGGATTAAGATGACACCTGAACAGATACTTAAAGGCAACACCTTCATTGTGCGACAAGTCTTCGCTCTGAGCCCGACACAGAAAAACGTTACATTTGATATCCTTGATCTCCTGAAAGTAACTAGTCATTACTTTAACCACGGCTTTAGTTCTGAAAAACGTCATCACAACCTAGTAAGAGTCAATCTCCAAGCAGATCTACACGGTGCCAAAATCGCATACGGCTAGTCAGAGAAGGTGCCTGTCTGGAGCCTTTCTGCCTGACTGGAGCTTCTCTGGCTAGCTTATACGATTTTGTCACCGTGTAGATCTGCTTGGAGTTTAGTAAGTTTGTCTCTTTACAACGGGACAACAACACAACTTGTCAAGCGACTCTAGACATCGCAGTCTTCATTGTGCTCCAGATCTTACTTCTAGAAACGACCCATGTGTTGAAAATTACTCCTGATAATGGTGCTTTTGTAAAACTTATGATTTACAACTGGGATTTTAGTTCGGACTGACCCGTCAGTGTATCCAGCTTTGTGAGTGCGAAAGAGGACAACATATAAGTTTGTTTCTGAGTTACGGGGGACCAACACAGGAGCCGACCCTGACCCTGTGCTCTACATTGTGTACCAGATCTAAGTTACAAAAACGACTCGTGTGTTCAAACATGCCCCTGATAATAGTACTTATCCCATGGCAGAACTCCGTTATACTATAATGAGTATAATCTGCGTGTCATGATGACGCTATTCACGGATGTACACCTGATAGCCTTGATCGTTTGAACAGAACTAAGTTATTACTATGAATATGGGTTTGGTTCTTCAGTGAAGAAGAGACAGTCATATTATAATAACTGTACATCTGATAGTCTTGATCGTTGGAACAGAGCTAGTTATTACTAGGTAGGTAGGTATAACTCTAAATATGGGTCTAGTTCTGAAGCACGTCAGTGAAGAAGAGACGGTCACAAGACAACAATGCAACCTGATAAGCGACTCCAGACATCACGGCATATATTGTGTACTATATCTTACTTCTAAAAACGACACGTGTGTTCAAAAATACCTTTGATAATAGTACTTCCATCCCATGGAAATGTGACTATCAATTATCTTAACTGGAGATTTAGCTCGGAAACACGTCAATACAGAGACTTTGTTACTACACCAGAGGATAATAGTACAGCATAACCGGCGGCATCTTATCAGAATCACACGTTATACTATAATTCACCAGCCTGGTGACGCTACTCACGGATGTACACCCGATATCCTTGATGTTTTCAAAGGAACCTGTTATTACTGTAATCAGGGGTTGGTTCTGAAAGACGAGTCGGTCACCAGACAGGAGAACAACAATGGTCCCTGGCAGGCGGCTCTGACACCGTAGACTATATTGTGTACCAGATCTCGGTTTTAAAAACGACTAATTTTTACAAAAATATCCGTGATATTTAGTATTCACTTCTTGAAAATGTAACTATGAAGATTGATTTCAATAGGATTTAGTTCGGAAACGCGTCAGTAGAAACGAGTCGGTCACAAGACAACAAAAGAACAACACATTCTGACAGAGCCCCTGACATCCTGACCTGTGTCGTGTTCCGGATTGCTGTGATTTATAACCATAAAACCGGCGTCACAATTCATGCGAGCGTCGGCCGAATTTGTACATCGCCCGAAGCTCGCCGAATGTCAAAATCGCCCAAGCGTCGACCGTATTTCCCAATGAAAATCTCGGGTACGTCCGTCGAACACTAAAAATCCCCCATGAGATGGTATCATCTCTTGGACATGGACAAAGTCAGAATCGACTAACCTGGTAAAAGGCCAATATTTCTAAAAATCGCCCGAAGCCCGCGTAATCGACAGGACGTACTTCGGCCGAAAATGCCCATCATATTTGAAGCTCGCCAACACGTCGGCCGAGCTGAATTTCTTATTTGTGCCGGGGGCTTAAGCGACACTCACACGAGCGGTATGCGTTGAACTTCACATCAAAGTAAACCTGATAATAAAATCTATCCATTGTAAAAGTAGCTGGTTTACTTTGACCAGGGATTTATACCGGAAACACGTCAGTTCGGGCATCTTTCACGCTATACAAAGCAAGAGGATGATATCTATAAATCCGAACCGGCGACAACATTGTGTGGCTTTTCTTTGGTCTAAAGCTTTAGACCGTCTTTTGACAGACAACAAGGACCAAAAATAAAACGCCAACTGTTAACGTTTATCCCCAGACAAATGAATATCTAAAAGACTTTATAATCCCCTGAAATAACTAGCTATTTTGTCCAGTCACTTAACTGTGATGTCGTATGTAACACCTGTGCGCGGTAGCCTTCAGATCATCACCTACATTACACATACCTGTGGAACAGGTCTTTGTTCCAAACGTTAGTCACCTGTTGTGCCTTTTAAAACCCCACATACAAAAGAAAATCTAAAAGACACGAAATAACTAGTTACTTGCTCCAGTGACTTTACTGTGATGACATATGTAACACCTGTGCGGGAACTTTCAGATCGTCACCTGTATTGTGTAACGGGTCTTTGTTCCAAACGTTAGTCACTTGTTGTGCCTTTTAAAACCCCACATACAAAAGAAAATCTAAAAGACACGAAATAAGTGTTTTTTGCTCCTGTTACTTTACTGTGATGACATATGTAACACCTGTGCGGGAACTTTCAGGTCGTCACCTGTATTGTGTAACGGGTCTTTGTTCTAAACATTAGTCACCTTTGGGCTTTTAAAAAACCCCGCCCCAAAACGTACAATTAAGAGTCTTCATTCCTTGTGGGGAATGGCGTAATACCATATATAACTACACCTGCGTGAGTTCTGAATATTTGGAAAGGCGCTGCGACAGAGTTCAAAGTTACCCGAGGAGAAATCCACGTGTACGTTGCATTTTCCTGAGTGTAGAGATTATAAACTTCCATGTGTTCTTTGGAAACATTGAAAAAAGGTTGCTACAGGCCGTCTAGTATAAAAACGTGTTATAGACAGTTCACTTAACAACGAAACAGATTCAAACATCTGAGCCGTTTTGACTCTGAGGTACAGAAAAGGTCCAAGACGTCTTCAGGAGTTTGACAATGTTTTCATTTCCGAATCCCCAAGCGACGTCATCTGAAGACAGGCGATCGTGAGTTTTTTATACATCATTTTTCCATCGATACTTGACATGGTCATCAGATGAACGGGCCAAGGGGCACTAGTATAAATGCTAGCTTCAGGACTTTCGCCGCCGAGGGAGTTATATCCCAACATGTACTATGTAGGAGAGGCGGTCGTCCCTTGGCGACAGAACCCCTCGGCGGCGAAAAGTCCCCAAGCCGGCAATAGAGAACATTGGCCAGTGTAATAAATCGCGTACCCCCCCGCCGCATATATACCCGCCATTCCAGGAAGTCTGCGAAGGAGGCTAGACTTCCCCAGAAATACACGATTTTATCACAATATCATCGAAAATGTTGCGAGGGCGTGTTGTTTCGTTAGCTGGATAGATGTGGTCAGACGTAAGTCTTAACTTAAAACGTTTCAACGCAAAATAAAATGAAATTGCTACAGAAAACCGCTATCATTCGTCTCTACCCTGTCTGACTCACAGATATCCACCCAAACTGCAAGATTTGATACCAGCAAAATTGTTAATTGGGAGGGCGTGCGTTTGTTATTTGGATAGGTGTGGGCAGGGGTAGACTTTTAGACACAAACTAAACTGACCATGTCACGACATCAGAGCCTCATAATAACCTCAAAGACCCTCAAAATACCCGCCATTGTCTGCGATAAGCCTATCTGATTCTCTGATATGTCTACAACACAAATTCACAGGCGAAAATACACTGTTTCTAAGGGTGTGTTTCTGTTATTTGTATGAATGTCTGATTCTCTAATACCGATGACGGAATGTCTTAGGGCTGTGGCTGAAACGACGTCACACACTTACGTTATGACCAAGCCCTACCCCTTGTGAGAACAATAGAAACTTTCTCAAACAAAAGTCCGCGTTTACTCGTACAAGGGACAGCTAATCGCATAATGATCTCCATAATCACTGTGCTTAAGAGTGAAAGGGGTTTTTAATACTGATGTTATCATTCCCATTATTTCATGACGTAGATCACTTGTACAAAAAGGTCATTCTGCGCTTCTGATGCAAGACACACGGGAAGGTAAATATGGTATTAAGAACCCTTTCACTCTTAAGTACAGTAGTAAGTAGCATGTGACGATTGTTCATTTAGGGGGCTGCATGCCCTTTTACGAAGAGCGAAATCTGTCGTTTTAATTCTCCGTAATTTGTAACCGATTTATCGTATGGCGTAATTGTTTTACTCTACGTAAAGTCTAAGTTAGCGTTAAGCGAAGCCAGCCAGCCGAATTTAACGTAATACGTAGCCACTAAGTAATTCAAGATAAGTATGTTCCTTACTGAATTTGAGTGTTATTCCTACTCTCCAATCAGAGGATAGACTACGTCTTGTTTTGGATATCTTTATAGGCGTTTTTATTAGGCTGATCTTTTCTGTCAGATTTTTTTTTTAGTATACTGGACTAACTTGACAAGGTTAGTCTACTTGTGCAGTATCAGGGTCGTTTTTCCAGTTACACTTGGGCCACACACGTCTTCACGTGGCTCCAATCAGCGCAAACCGGTGTTGGATAATGACCTCCCGCCTCGCGTTATTTACCGGTATTTATTGGATAATGACCACCCCTTGTTATAACAGACCTCTGGCCGAGGTTTCCCGGTGGATATGTTGCTCCTACAGTGTGGAAATTAATGTTAACGTCGCTTAACACAGGCCAGTCATTTACGTTTAGATTATGTAGTTATGTCGACGCCCTACGGATTTAGGAACACGTCAAGTCGTTATCAAAGAGATGGCCATGGTTCCAGTTACCATTACTCTGTTGTGCTGTTAACGCTAAGGGATATCTCATTCTTAATGAAGCTGCGGCACGTTGGCAACCTCGCTGCAACTAAGCGGTTTGACGGAGCGCTCAACGAATTTCATGGAAAAAAAGAAGACTATTTGTGTGTTTGTTGTCTTTTTAGTCATACTTGTATATTTTGCCTGATATTCCATCATAAAGTCAAGGGTAACACAAATCCAATTGGGGTCGCAGCGAGGTCGCCAGCGTGCCGCAGTCCATTGAGACTGAGGTACCCTCTTCACTAACCTTCAGGCCAGTCAGTCGTGAGTAACGTCAGACTTGTCATTATTACCGCTGACGTGTTTTACTCGGGTGTGCTCGTGATTTGGGGACTGTTATCTACTGATTACCTTCTTGGTCTTGATTCTTCGCACCACTCTCGTTCATGTAGTAACGTTAGTAACTATCTTTTTTCCAACACTATCATTTATAATCAAACAAAGACTAGGACAATGTGGTACTGTACTCAAGTCAATAACTCATTTCAACAACGTCACATACCCGATACACAAAAACAAATAATGATATCGAATCTTGACATAGAAAATAACGAAATGCGCCACCCTCATATCACTGCAAATTACTGCTAAACTGAAACAAACAACAAACAAACTGATAATATATGAACTATATATGTAGAAGTATAGAATAAAATGTTGTGACTTCTATATCTACATGTAGTATACGGACATGTGCAAACAGAGCTAGAGGCGCTATGAGTAAACTAACTGTCTGATAACCACCCGTTTGAAGATGACTGTCCTGTTACTTAACCCCAACAGCTATAGCCTAGCTAGGGGCGTCTGCTGAGCGTCCTCGCTACTTAACGTCATCTCTCAGTTGTGGTGAGCAATTCTGCCTTCAATCACGCACCGAATGTTTGCACAGATGACACGCATTAGAACACGCGCCGTGACGTCATGGTATACGTCATCTGTTCGGATTACTGGAAACAACCGCAGACAAAACATTATAAGTTTTACGGAAAAAGTGAGAGACGGAGCTTAAGGGCAGAAACCCGTAGTTAAGTGCGGCGGACTGGTTTACTAAATAAGGCTTGTGAAGAAAGACGCTAGTAATAATTCTGAGTGACGCAAGCTCATTGAAATGAACATTTCATGCCCTAAGCTGTACTAACCGGTTAGAATTGCGTCAAGTTGAAATACATTTTTGTGGTGCGAAAGTGGACTGTGTGACATAACATGATTACTAAGACCAGACGACCGCAGGCCAACATGGCGAGCATCCAGGGTAGCCTCCACCAGGCCTTCCTATACTGCGGGGGTACGGATCATAGAATTCGACAAAAAGGAGAAAGATTGGCAAGGAAAGTCAGTCCGCGGGAAGGTTGATATTTCCAAATGTTAACGTATGGTGGCCAAACTCCCCTGGCAAATAGTTTCCATTTTCCCTGTAGCCGGCCTAGTTAGTTTGGAACAGACTAGCCACGGTGAGTAAACTTGGGGAAGCCCCAGCAAATCCGCCCCCCTCCCTCCCACGCGCACAGACAAAAACACACATCCTACAGACTTCTGCCTGCGGTGAAACTAAACAAGAAGGTTCAACTCAAGTTCGCCCGAAACAGGACACTTCTCAGAAAGGCACTTTCGTCTGTAACAAGACGCTCCTTAAAGACACGCTGACGTCAAGGTCATCTTGGCACCCAGACTTGACCTTGACTCATCAGCCATGTTTGTTTTTCCCGCTCCGGGAGCCCGGGCACGTTAATTTGTAGTGTTCATCACCCTCTGTTTAACCGTTGTCTTCTTTACTTTTCCCGCTTCCTTCGCCCCAAGGAGAACTTTCGCCGCGTCCCTTCCTGCCCGCTGCACGCGAGGGAGGTGCCTGTCCGGTCGTCCTTCCTGCCCGCTGCACGGAAGTGAGGTGCCTGCCCAGAGGGGTCTGTTCTTATTAATATCAGGTGTATTTGCAGCCAGTGCCACAGGCAGGTACCCAATGTGTAGGGTAATGAGGCTGTTTAACGTGTTCGAGGCACCTCCTCGAGCACGGGACCCCCGTTTTACGTCCCTCCCGGAAGACGATTTCGTGGAAAGCTTCGTGAGGCTACAGCAATCCGGGCGTCCTTGGTTGGTCCCCCATCCAAGCACTGTCGAACTGGCAATAGGCACATGCATATAAAATGGTCGAAACCATAGCCTTATCACCTTATGCCCAAAAGGTAATGTTTTCGGTGCCGTGTGTATGTGAGTTACCTGTATAACTCCAGAAGTTGATAAGACTCAGGTCAAGTTAGACAACAGTGACCGGCCCCTAGTGGATATTTTTGTATGTACAGTCAAGTCAAGTTTATTGCACAACAATTGCATCAGGTACAATGCACGGCAAATAACATGGAATAGTAACAACTACGGACTAAGTGGTACATCTTTTAAAATTCAGTACACGGAAAGGTCTCGTTCGTTTGTTGATATTTTTCTCCGAACTGGACAAGAACCAGAACCGTCGGCAGGAAGGCATTTCGGACCATCTATTTTCACGCCGTTCCACCGGAAACCACGATTGTTGTACCGGAAACCGCAAGCATGCCGGGCCTTTCACCTGCCGTCAGGTGAAAGTGATTTATGTCCGGCTCGCGTACTGTCGCACCTGTCGTGACGTTTCACACGTTTAGCTGCGTCACCTCCTTAAGTGCTCTTACGTATGTTGCCACAATTAAGAAAAACAAATACTTCTAAGATAGCATAACAAACCACAAAGCGTACATCCTTTTTTTGCTACGCGTTTTTGGACACAACCATAACCTCTGACATATATAGATATTTGCAAAATAACAGATGAGATATTTGTGGAGGGAGAATATGATAACAAAACGCCTTTTTACGTATTTTCTCGCGTTATTTATGAGGATATGAGACGAAGTATTCGGATGTGATTTGGACACGCTGATTATGAACAAAACGTCTCAAACAGAACAACATGAGCTGTGTTCTTAGTGCCGATGGTCTGTCCTTAGTGACTGGTGATGTTGACGTTGCTGTTTGTTATTCTATCCCTGTGTGCGGTTCAGAACAGCCCACAACGAGCACTTATCTGGGCAGAGAAACTCAACATACAAAATTTACTGACATCACTCAGGTAAAACTGAGTACCTAGCTTCGGTTAGGGACGTGCCCCGGAGGTCCCGTGTATGAGGAGATAACCACCTCGAGCACGATAAAGAACCAACCAGCCTTTACGAAAGCAGTAGGGATCTTTTCCAGTGTGAGTGGTTCAAATACCATTTCGATATAATCCATTGAATGTTCCTGAGCAGGAGCAGGAGCTTTCGTGACCCCTGCTTCTCATATTATGTTAGTTACAGTAGTCCTCACTCTTAACGAGTCGAGCTTGTTTCAATCACTATCATAATGTTTCTGACTTTGGGAGAACAGATGCTCTCACTCCAGCTTAGTTCTTTGCATAAGTGGCCGTCTGCGGCCTTGCACTGAGCAAACTCGTTAAAAATAGGAATTTGGCGCTTAGGCTATTTCTGGACTGTACCAATATTGACCGGGGTACTTATGGGTAAAGATAGTCCCTCCGCCATTGTTCTAATGACGTCACGGAGATCAGCGTCTGTCGACTCCCCAGAGGTCACACTATCTGTCAAGGTCAAGAGACTGAAGACGATATAAGTTATCATTACAGGGTGGTTGCTGTGCGTTCTGGGGTGGGGTGGGACAACATGGGAGACTCTTACTTTCATTAGTTTGCCCAACAGTGAATTCAACTTGTTTAGTCTTGTTCCTACATACGTCACATGCGTACACTGAGTCGTAAATAGAACAAACGTGGTCTATTTCCATTACTCCTTTAAATAGCAGCTTTATTCAGTGTACTCAATGAGGTTAAAAAAAACGATATTCTTGACGTATCTATTATGTAGCGGACTTCTCGTTTAGCCCGCCCAGATCTGCGGACTTCTGTGCGTTAGTACGAGGTTGGGGAGCCCTTGGTAGCCTTTTGATACCGGCCGGGGCTCCTACACTCGCTAACCTGAAAATTTTTTTTCTTCAGCGGGCAACGAGTGTAGGAGCCCCGGTAGTAACGGGAAGGCACCCAGGCTACGTCCTTGAGACTACCACAGACCAAATAAACATTAATTTTGGCAACATTTCCCGCGTGCCGAGCCCAAATCTTTACATTCCAGTCGTCAGCAGGAATGTCGCTTAGGCGAGACGTTTTTTCCAAACGGCTGATTTTTCACCGATTGACCAGATAACAGTGTTTTGTACACAAACACGTGACCATTATTTCACGCCACGTGGCGTGACGGGGGCTGTCACAAGTTTGTGGCAAATTCGGGAAAATTGCCACACATGGTCACCCATGGCCTCTCGAACATGGTTGGGTGTTAGTCCGTAGAATATAAGTTGTATAAAACTCCAGTCCGCCGTCACTTTGTCATTTCTCTTTTGCATGTTTGAAAGAAAGACAAAAAAGTAAGAAAGAAAGTCGAAGAAAGAAGGAAAAAGAAAGAAAGAAAGAAAGAAAGAAAGAAAGAAAGAAAGAAAGAAAGAAAGAAAGAAAGAAAGAAAGAAAGAAAGAAAGAAAGAAAAGAAAAATTTAAGCCGTCGTCTGTGGTTGGAAGTTGGTCGGCGAAGTTACTCACATGTACTAGTCTCTAAAAGATCGTCTGCGCCAGCAAACTATAGTTTTTGAAAAATCAAAGTCAGGAAAGTCATATTTTGCTTTATTCTGCTTGGATACAATGAGGGGAGTGGACTGGAGCTAGAATAGGATGGATTCCAGGCTACTCGCAACCCGGCGCCGACCTTGAATTGGTTGGGGAATGGTCGGGAGTTGAGTCGTGGAACTCCATGGAAGGTAATAAATGTGTGTGTCGCAGGGACTTGTAGCCACATGGCTATTCAGAATGGCTTCTACCAACACAGATGAGCTGCCAGTGATGCCACATGGCGGTTAACCGTGTAACGATTTGAACAATGTAGCAATGTTTACATGTTGACTGTTGACAGATCCGACAAACCCTTGAACAATGTAGCAATGTTTACTGTTGACTGTTGCCAGATCCGACAAACCCTTGAACAATGTAGCAATGTTGACTGTTGACTGTTGCCAGATCCGACAAACCCTTGAACAATGTAGCAATGTTTACTGTTGACTGTTGCCAGATCCGACAAACCCTTGAACAATGTAGCAATGTTTACTGTTGACTGTTGCCAGATCCGACAAACCCTTGAACAATGTAGCAATGTTGACTGTTGACTGTTGCCAGATCCGACAAACCCTTGAACAATGTAGCAATGTTTACTGTTGACTGTTGCCAGATCCGACAAACCCTTGAACAATGTAGCAATGTTGACTGTTGACTGTTGCCAGATCCGACAAACCCTTGAACAATGTAGCAATGTTTACTGTTGACTGTTGCCAGATCCGACAAACCCTTGAACAATGTAGCAATGTTGACTGTTGACTGTTGCCATATCCGACAAACCCTTGAACAATGTAGCAATGTTCACTGTTGACTGTTGCCATATCCGACAAACCCTTGAACAATGTAGCAATGTTTGCTGTTGACTGTTGACAGATCCGACAAACCCTTGAACAATGTAGCAATGTTTATTGTTGACTGTTGACAGATCCGACAAACCCTTGAACAATGTAGCAATGTTTGCTGTTGACTGTTGACAGATCCGACAAACCCTTGAACAATGTAGCAATGTTTATTGTTGACTGTTGACAGATCCGACAAACCCTTGAACAATGTAGCAATGTTTATTGTTGACTGTTGACAGATCCGACAAACCCTTGAACAATGTAGCAATGTTTACTGTTGACTGTTGCCATATCCGACAAACCCTTGAACAATGTAGCAATGTTTACTGTTGACTGTTGCCATATCCGACAAACCCTTGAACATGATTAACATGATTCTTCCCGGAACTCCGGCAGATCGTGTTTGGCACGTGGTGCACTCCAGCGTCATCATCATCAGCTCCTTTACATCCTGCCGGACAGTTCAGCGTCGGTGGGCTCGTCCGTGGGCGGCGAGTCCAGCTTTTCTCTTGCAGAGTTTGCCACAAACAGCACAGATGAAAGCTGTTGTTTGGCATGGCGTGTGTCTCTTTTGCCTTCTGGCAAACTCGTTAAGTTCCAAGTCGAGTTCCAGTCAAGTGCTTAACTCCAGCGTAAGCGATAGCAAAGTCATGTCGACAGCCTCACGACACTGATTACTTAAAACACTCACGTTATTAAGTTCGATGTTGCCACTCACACCAGAACACACCTTTTATAGTGCTAATATAATATATCCAGATGTATGATATTGAAAGTAATATGATATATCCAGATGTATCATATTTCAAACTAATATGATATACTAGTATCCAGATCCTCCCTTCGACTCGTAACGCAATGGTGCGGAGCATGTAACAGTTGAACAACAACAATTTTGTAACAATTCAAACAATGCAACAAGGCATTTTCTTTTCAACTACATGTGACTACACACAGGATATACTTTCAAAACAAAATTGATATAAGATTACTAAAAACTCGGTGTAACGTTTAACAAAACCTATAGGGCATTTTCAGACGTTTTTGTAACAATTCTAACGATGCAACTCGATGGTTATATTGCCAACTCTATGTAACTACGTACATGCACACCGACATTCCTAAAGGTAATACTATAACATTCCCAGGAACCCATGCCGCCGTCTTACGGGGCTGGGTTCAACTTCAGAACATCCTGGGGGGGTTTTGGCAACAACTTCTGAATATTTCCGCGCATAGTGTTCCGTATAGTGTATCATGTACTTTTGCAGCAAGGCTGGCCCCTTGTGATAGCAATAGCTAGTCGGGCAGCCTTGGCTGCTGTACATTGTACACAGCCGAACAAATAAATGAATAAATAGTGTTCTGGATTCCATGTGTATAATGTGTCGGATAAGGGAGAACTAGTCCACTGGAAAAGGTGATCGACGTGAACGATCAATACTTTGCCACTACTGAGCCTGTGTTTTAAACCTCCTTGGTTTATCTAAGTTGCCGGAAAAGGAACGTTTCAGTGTCTTAACTCTTAAGTGTCCGAGGCTTTACAAACAGATCTTAAGGGTCCCGTGAGGATACATAAGAACCCCGCGTCCTGTAGTGACCCATCCTGCAGAGATATTCATTACCATCTACTCATCATTCCTTCCTGCAGAACTCCCTTCCGCACGCCCCAACCTATGGAGAACAATTAACTCCTGTTTTGAAACAAAACACTCTAAAAGATTTAAATCTACGGGGAAACACAGGTACGTGCGTCTGTGTCCTTCACAAGTCGAGATATTGTCTCAAGACATTGGAAGCGTTGCCCAACATCATGTCGTGGTTCTAAATCATAGACAAGTACAGCATTAACCAGTACAAGTAGTGTTAGCTACGGGTAAATATCTTAACACGGCTACAGAACACCTAAGATCAGATAAGATAAGGAAAGGTTATGATAAGGGCAGTGGTTTTAAATCATGAAGGAAGAGCACCTTAAACAACACAGGTACAAAAGGGCTTTGTGCTTTTTCGTTGTGGCAGCAGGGTTGGAATTGTTGTTATTATTAGAAATGATCTCTCTGTTCAAACCCGTCTGTGCGGAAATGGGAAGACGTAATAGTCACCCGACAAAAATTGCTATACAAAAAAACAACAACTCACATCTCTGTATAGCAAAATTACAGGAAATCCTAAAAGTCCTAAAGTGCGGTGTTAGAGAATAAGAGTTCAATAATTACTATGTCCCAAAAAGGTGATAATTTTGTATATTAGCCCCCGTCATCGGTGACGACTTACCGCGTGAATGTTTGAAACTATGAGTCAAAATTCTTCGTAATTTATAGAACAAAATGTCTCAAACGACGTTGTTAGAAATTACGATCTCAGTTGTCGTAACCAAATAAGGGAAAACGTCTCGAGCTCTCTTACTAAACCAGCATTAGTGACAAGTTCTCAGATGAATGTTTGAAGCGATGAGTACATGTCTATCGGGTAGGGAAGAAACGGGACCCCGGCCCACATTCCAGTCTGAGCCTGCGGGGTTGGAATTAGCTCCGACATTCGGGAATGTTGTCAGGGGATTAGCGCCGAAATTCCTGGTTATTGCCTATGGAATTTTAAAGACCGAAATTTGGGATTGTTTTAGTTAAAGGTATATGTATGGAGGACGGTCAAAAGTGAGAGGTTCGCATAACCTCAAGAGACCAAATTACAAGCTTTTATTTTCAACCGCTTTTATTATAGCAGCCTGATATTGCTAAGCCTATAGCTACACCTATACCTATAGCTAGATTCGCGGACGTTGCCGATAGAGTTACTGGTATCGGTAAAGGTGATTTCTATTCCATCTCGAGCTCCTTTCTGTATTTTTCAGCCATGGTGGTGGCCCGCTCAATTACAAGGCAATGTTTATAATCTGGGGAATGTTGTCGCTTTCTAAACATACAAAAGTCCCATTCGGCCTTAGTCTGCACCACACTATTAATTCCGTCTGTTACCGACAGTTTACCTGGAGAGTCGGGAATGCTGTAGGCAGAATTATCACCGAGATTTTAGGAATGTTATCGGATTTAAACCTGTCGGGTGAAGTGTTTTGTATTGGATAACTTGTACGCCGTGTAAATATACAGGAGTCTTAATTCGGATACACGCCGATCTCTGTGGATACAGTAGTCTAAATACCCGCGGGTTGGTGAAACTCCATGTCAGTCTGAGGCGGGATTGGGTATGCGTGTTAACAGTGCGAGTTATGTGCCCGGTGTAAATACGTAACGTTACTGGGATAACTACACGTAGTAGTGTCGTGCTTGTACCATGTATGTGGAATAGTATGCGTATAGATTTATTAGAACTTTGAAATGATATAAAGTGCATCTTTATCATATACTTTTTCTGTTCCTTACCTCTTCCTTCATGACCTTGATGAAAAGCGACCTGCAAGAGTTTGTCATAAATAAACAAGGGTTCAAACAAATATAAACGTTACGATCCAATATAAACCAACAAACAAACTAAAAAGACGTCGAAAACAAGCCAGAGCCGAATCTCAGCCTGTAGAGTACGAATGTCCCTGTACTTCTGTTGTGTCAATAAAGTCATTTGACAACCTGGTTTTCGCCCCGTGGCGGGACTCTGCCAGCAGAAGAACAACACCTGGTTTGTCTAGTCTCTACCAGACTAACCGCGCCGGCTACAGGGATAACATTTGCCGGGGGACTTTGGCCATGGAGGGTTTCATTCGCAGGCGTAGGGTTGCCTATTAGACCCTCTCTCCGTAGCCAACTCCCTTCATACAATTGACTCTATATTGGCCAATATCTACTATTTTCCCAGCGACCCGCGGAGACTGGTAGAGGCTATGGTTTGTCCCTGTGAGATTAATGAGAAACGGAAAGACCGCGTGAAGTAAGTAAACACCGTTAACCTGACCATTAACCTGCGGCCGCACAGCTGACCAGCTCTCCCGTGTTTTGACCATTTATGGCAGAAGCACCGCCGAGGGCGACCTTCAGACGGGAGGTGACTAAAACGGGAATTCTCGCGTAATAAGGCGTGACTACAAATTCTCGCGTGATTAAGCGCGATTAGGTAAACTGTTACTTACGTCAACAAAGCAAGGACGGTAAAAAGATACAGATGTACACGTGGGAGGGGCTCTATCAGACTCGGGTCAACAAAGGTCGACCGTAATTTGTACCAGCGAAGACTACACGAAGCTCGTTAGCAGTCTCCAAGCAGATGTAGGGTGAAGGATCGTAACGTTCTCTGACAGAAATTCCTTTCAGCTTGAACTTGAAGATTAATTCATTCGCATGTCTCAAAAATGTAGGGGAGAGTTATTCATTCAAAACTTCTATGTCCCGTTTTAAAACATCGTGAGTAGCTTATATGAAAGAAGAAGCCAAATTCACGTAATTACTAGACTGGTGCTAGCTTGTCATTGTACAGATGTATTTGTAAACTGTGACGTTTTCTGTTGTGACCTGTACTGAACCCAGTGGGTATGTGAGTACAATAAAGGTCTTCAATCATTCATTCATTGCCGCGATATCTTGTAGCGACGTCGACGTCCTACGCAATTGTTATGTTAGTTTCCCTGAAGCGAAACGGACGAGTGACTGTAAAACATATAAATGAGTGGATTTTACGTGTATGTTTATCTAGTGACTCTGGGTGAAGTGTCCACTGAGTGGTGCGATTCTATGTGCGTATAATAAATGATATACATAATGTATGATAATAGTATTATTTGATACACGTAGATCCAGGGTGAAACGGCCATACATGTGCACATGAAATATTAAATTAACGAAAACACTCCTATGGAATTAACAAAGTTCCCTTCCTTCCAAGCGCCCTTTTGACGCCTACTCAGTTAATCTCTAAGCTTACGTTTGCACTGTAATATTTCTCCTCGCCCTTTGGTATTTTCTCCATTCTCAATTCGTGAAATAAATTGGCGCGCAGAAACCACATCTGAGGAAAGATCACCTCAGCCAGTGCGCAGACGACACACCCGCGCGTTGCTAGGCACCGCAAACCCGCCAGACTTCCCGCCCTTTTCTCGCTTTGTTCCCGCCATTTTACAGGATCAAACACGAATTCTGTCATGACGTCACGGACCGCCGTTCCACGGACGGGAGGAAACCGAACGGTCCGCAAACAGGCCGATATCGGCTGTAATTTATCACATATGGACAAGGTAATGCTGTTTGCGTAGCGCAGAGGGTCTCGGACTAGCGTCATGGATATCTGACTCAAGCCATGCAATTTAAGGCATTCACCCTAAACTAAATCTTCAAAAGTGCTGACGAGAACACAGAATCTAGTTGTCGTTTCCATTGTTTATTCCTTTTCTTCCAACGCTCGTCGGATATTAAACTTAATTCATATGATATAAGACATGCTCCGTAAACTAAAAAGCAAAGTAAAGGTAAAGAAGTCATCCTCAATTGAGGTGAAACATGATGCTTTTTCAAGTAGCTAGTGGTAGTGCATTGCGGCTTCGCCACGGCTCGCGTTTTTGGCCAAGCACATTGTGTCACCCTTACTCTTCTCGATAAGTGTGTTGGGTTCTTTTGCGTACAGATGTTTGACGCTAGAGGCTTGTGCATACAGTAAAGAGTTATAGCGAGTTCCACTCTTCAAAAGGACTGGCTAGAACATAGAATACTGTTGTCGTGTCCATTTTTGTTCTTCACATCTTAGTACATTGTAATTTATTCTAACTTTATTGACACACCCAAAAAAATACAGTGGCTTTCGTACGGTGTACTGCAAACTACAATATACACATACAGGACACGTACAAGATAAGTCTTGAAACTGCACGTTTACAATTAGGGTGATAAACCAACGCGAATCTAGATACAGTCAGGTACATGATGTTATCCACATTGTCCCGTACCGATATGTTATCATCTTTTTATCACCCCGCAGGCGTATAAACACACCTTCTGTATACCTGCGCTTTGTTCGGACCTGGCAGTAAACACATGTCCGGACCTGTTAGTAAACACACAGCCCACGTGCCGACCCGAAACTTCCGCCCCAACACGCCGGTCGTCAAGGTGAACTCAAAGGTGTCGCCTTACCGCCAGGTATCCCCAGGTATGCGCGGCATGATGCCGACCCACCTGACGTCACGGCAGGTATGCGCGGCGCGCCGTGTGATGATAACGGCTGACCTGACGTACTCAGGTGTGTTTGCTGTACTTTTGTGCGGCGCAGATTTCACCCCTAATCGCTTCCTGAGACCTGATCTTTGCCCGGTCCGAACAGTTGTAGAACTGCCATGTACGGTAACGGCCCCATACGTGTGACACAGTACCTAGTCTCTAGCAGACGTCTTGGCGGGCTGAAACAGTTGTAGCAACTGTAACAGTACACTCTGCAGCTGCAATCAGTCTTTCTTAAAATCAGTCTTTCTAAAAAATCAGTCTTTCTTAAAATCTCTCCAGTTAGTCCGGTTCGTCGCGAGCATCCTTTATAGCTCCCGTAGGTTTCTTTCTGACCTCAAGTCTTACAGGTCTGCCCTCAGAAGACTCAGTAGGTTCATAATTATAGGCATGTGACGTATGTTACAACAGTACACTGGCTTCTTTCTTTGAAAGGTTTCACAGCTTTTGCTCATATCATGTCCTAAAGACTGGCGACAGCATTTGGCACATTTCACTGAGAACGAGCCTCTAGTCAGACGACACTTCACGATCGTGACTATTTCAGTCATTCACGTAAGATAACATCCTATCAGCCTACTGAAAACATCTCACTCTAAATCAAAACAATCCAAACAGCGGACAGATTATCTAAGAGTCTGAATCAGCTCATCATGTGTCAATCACGTTTGGATGATTGATAGCTCCGTCAGACGATTTTTATGACATCATTCCCGCCATTTCCGTCTCCGATATGAGCTGTCCTGTCATAGTGCAAATTTACAGACGATAAATGTTGGACACCACGCACGCCCTTCCGTCAGCAGACTTTGATGGACAGCCGTATCAGACGACTTTTTTCATATAACGATTTCTTAGTATGTCATGACGATTATTTGTATTAAGAGACGCACTCTCGTTTGTACATTGGGTGGTGAGTTTCCCTTTTCCCGATCGATTTCTGAATTTGTTATTTTGCGAAAATATCCGGAAACATTGAATCTGACATTATGGTCATATGGTTTGTTGACAAAGCACTGCTCTGGCCTTGGGAGGCGCCAAACTGCGGTTCTTACACAACAAATCATACACGAAACACCACGATAACCGCCATGTCGGCATGAAGAGATTTTCAATGCCTGCTGCTATAACATCGTCTAGAATTTACCTATACAATTTATGTCAGACGACGTTTTTTTCTCACAGAACGGTTTCTTAGTATCATATGACAGTTGTTTGTATTAAGAGAAGCAAGTTCCTTTCCAATACGAGTTGGCTGTTCTACCACAAAGCAAATTTACAGCCTGGAAAATATTCAGATTCTATAATGTGGGAGAAATTTTTCATATCGTGCCTCTCGGGGGGTCACTGACCTTTGATGAAGTGGCGGGAATTACATTTGTCAGTGGGAAGGGGGCGGAAGGGCTAAAAGTTGATACAAAAAGAAGACAAAATACTGGAGTTATTTTTATCAACATTTTGCAAAAAGTAGTTCCGCCAGTAGATTATAGGTGACGTGTTTTATTTGTTTGTTTATTTATTGGTTTGACTGTACGGGTGTGTTTTTTCAAAATAAATCGTGTTCAGTGTTTGCATTGTTTTAAGATGAATCTTGTTTACAATAACACAGACTGCTGCGTGAGCGTCCTTATCAGGCAGAGATCAGGGATTGACACCATTTTTGGACACCGGAAGTAAAATCACCTGACTCCGGAAGTATAAACACCTGCCTTCCTTGGTCAGCAGACTATAAATATCTGCGGATCAGATCAGCAAACTTCCGACCAGGTTTGTTGACATCGTAATCTGGGCTTCTTACAAAGGTGACGCCGGTAACCAGGCAACAAGACGACGCCCAACTCGTTTGGTTTGTCAGATTTCGTGATGACGTCGCGTCCGGTATGAAGGTAAATCCCCGACTTGAATGAAACTACGATGTTGCGTGAGGTGCCCGTTATCGCGGGGATCGTTATGGCAGGCGACACCGGATGTGTGCCGATCCTTATCGCGGCGACATCAGTTTGCCCGCTACACCGGATGCGCCGGTCTCGGTAAAACCCGCGCGGCCAGTCATCGCGAGACAGTCCAGAACCGGGCAGAACACAGACCAGACCTTCTGACACAGACCTCAGAGCGCCCGCTGACAACTAGCACAAGGGAATCCTCTCTACACCATCGTCCGTTCGTCAGTTCGTCCGTTCGCCTGACGCTGACGTCATGAAGCGCTCCCGAACCCTCCTAGAGGGGTGAGTAGATTACCCGGCATCCCCCGGGACTTTAGTACCTGTACCCTGGCGCCGACCTCTGACCTACATGTTTGTAACTATCGTCTGCTAAACTGTTGTGGTTTCTGTCATCATTCGGCGATAAAAATCATCTCCCCTTCGGCGTTTTGATGCGATGATACCGGGTCCATACAGGTGCGACCTGTTGTGACACCTGTTGGCACACCTGTCACCTGGTTGTCATGGCGCCGCGGGTGACAGTCAGGTGGTTGTTTTGTCTTAAGACAGGATGGTAGTGTCTTAGAGTCGTCTTTCAAACATGGACATGATTATTGTAGAGGGTTGGGTGTGCTCTCGAGACATGTTCCTGTTGGGAAGCAAGATGCTTCACGCTTGCGGTTTCATTGTTGATGTTTTTTCGCGCCCCCAAACCTGCTAAATTAGGGCACTAGACATTTAGACACACAGAAATGACTTACATTGTAGCCCAGGGGGAGTCATTGATACGGTGTATGTTTGGGCGGCCGAGAATTTCCACATTCTTTAGTACTGAATGCTGCTCCTATAACATCAGTGAGTCTGAGATGTTGACAGTAATCACAGTTGTAAGTAGGACGAGCTCGGGTCAAAAGAGCGTCCAAGTCTGAGACAAGATGGCGGGTCTGTCGACATGTCCCATCACAGCCTAGTCTCTACCAGACTAACTACGCCGGCGACAGGGAGAATGTTTGCCAGGGTTTCACTTGCAGGCTAGGATGGCAGATTGGACCCTCTCCATGTAGGCGACTCCCTTAGCATACTATTCACTCTATTTGGCCAATTTCTACTATTTTCCCAGCCATCCGCGGGGCCTGGTAGAGGCTACTAGTCTGTACCAGAAGTGCCGAATTCTACGATCCGTACCCCCGCAGGAAGGCCTGGTGGAGGCTAGGAAAGCGCAAGAAAGAGTGTTGACATTAATCACAGTTGAAAGTAGCCTCATTCGCAGACATCTTGGAGCACCGTTGTTCATTTTTTTGGAGGAGCGCTGACTCGCCATTTTCAACATGGGCTAAGGTTCTCTAATGTCGGGGAGGTCGATTTGTAGAGAAGCCCGGCAGTAGAGAAGCCCATGTTGAAAATCGCGAATCAGCACCCCCCCCCCCCTGAAAACGCCACCGCTCTTAGAAGTCTGCGAAGGAGGATAGTTCAGATGAGCGCTCATATCTGAACCCTGAGTCAAGATGGCGGGTCTGTCCCACAACAGCGGTGTTTTGACTGTTGTCCATCCAGAAACCGCAGACTTACAGTAACGCGTGAGTAAAATCACCGCAGGCGGCAGGGAAAACAAAACCAGCTGGCCGCGGACTCGCCAGAAAAGCAGTAATAGGTACCACAGGAGAGGTTCGAGCAGCACAACAAACTAAGCTGGTGAGTGAGATAACTGGAGACGCGCGGAATGTGCGGGAAAACACAACCGGCTGGACGGAAACACGGCTTCAGAAAAAAAAATCACTTAAAACGCCGCTGTTGTTGGGTTGGGAACAGGTTTTATGTAAATAATCCGAGCATGGGGGGTAGCTTTGTTTGCAGGGGGAGGGGGTTGCTGGAGATGAGAAAAATTGGAGGGGGGGTCTGGCAGGGACGGCTGTGAATTCTGAGTCAGGGCGGTTATGTCATCCGTCGTGGAAAAGTCCCCAAAGAAAAAAAAAAAATGCGTTGTTTCCTTGGCCCGAGTCTTTTTGGCCAGAGGTTTATGATGATAATTGTGTTTTATTTGTAAGTTATATGACATCATAAACAAAAGAGCAGCGTCGCGCAGGTGAACCGTCCTGTCCTGCCGCCTGTAATCCCGCCTTTGTACCGCACAAACCCTGCGTGACCTGCGGGCTTACCGATAATGTAAGGCGCTTTCACATGTAACACACTCACAGAATGGTTATCTCAAAGCAGATGTGAGGTGGGACATACCATAAAATTAATGAACAAATCCGACCCTTTTGTACGGCACAAACCCTGCGTGACCTGCATATGTAAGGCGCTTTCATATGTAACACACTCACGGTGGTTCACATTTCATCTAAGAATCCAACACACAACTCTCGCGAGATCTGGTCCTGATGGCTACAGAATGTGCCCACCTCATTGACGCAACCTGCTCAGATGTCGCCGTGTGGAATAGAAGCGACCTCTAGCGCGCGATGTGGCACTACACCCCCTACGTGCCGACAGTCTCAGCCCTTTATACATCGAACCTTATACTTGTACTTGTGAGTTTTGTTGCGTCCTTGCGGTTTTATGTATCACGATGTAAGAAAACTCAAGAAAAGGCCACATCGTAACTCCTGCCTCTCCACTTTTATCGCCGATACAAGCAGAATAAATGTTGACAGTTTATGTTGACAATGCTGACTTGACTGGCGGCCAGCTTAGAGCTTGGCTCAGCGGGGATAACCACGGCTCACACCCGAGGAGACCGGGCCGCACAGTCGGGCTCCCTGGTAGCTCAGCACCGTCCAGTCGGCACGGGGCTCCCGGGGCAACGCCGATGGGACCAAGCCTTGCAGTAGTTGTGTATAGTCTCCAAGCAGACCCAACGGTTGCCGTGAAGACCGTATCCAACTGGCAAAGGGAGTTTTCATTGCAGCTTCTCTGGCTGGCTTGTACGATTTTGGCACCATGGAGATCGATCTGCTTGGAGATTAGTTGTGTGGTGGTTGTTAGCTTGTTACTGCAGCAGTTGTACAGCGGTTAGCATTACTGCTTCTGGGCAGGAAGGTCGGCTGTCCCGGACCCGGACATGCGCGCAGCTGGCAGGGCCTGCGGTCCGTCCGTGGGGACGATGTAAGTTCAAGTTCAGCTCGTTCAGAAGCTATCACGTTTCATACGAAGAGCTGAAAAGCCTCCTTCGCAGACTTCTTGGAGCGTCGGTGTTTATTTTTTTAGGGGAGTGCCGATTCGTAATTTTCCACGTTCTTGGCGCGGCGTTAGTCCCTCATGATCTCCCGGCACTTGGGAGTCTTAGCCCATGTTGAAAATCGCGAATCACCCCCCTCCCCTAAAATATTACGCCTGAACTCCAAGAAGTCTGCGAAGAAGGCTAGAGCCGAAGCGGTTCGCCCGCTGTGTGGTCAGTCCCTCTGTCCCACGTAGAGCTGCTTGGACATACTGATCAAGGTTATGCCAGCCTCCACTTTAAGCTTAGCAAACTTTCAGATTTTGTGCTCACCATGTGTCGTTTTCTGCCTCTATGGCATGCCTGCGCCGGGATAACGTTCGATACGGGTGTTCCGGACCGGTCCGGATTGTACGGTATTACACGGGCTTTGAAGTTGGATTCCCATCGAATGATTCGAACGCGTTTCGAGTGCGCCGCTGTCGAAAATTCGAATACCGGATTTGGACATTGGAAACTTGTAATTGATGTTATTACAATTTTTTGGTCAGAGAATACAATATTTTCTCCACTCCCGGCGCATTTCACATTGAAATGTGTGTTTTCAGGGCCTAGGTTATAAATGCCATTCGGATTCAGTTATGGAGCTGCAACTACCTTTGAGGTAATCTCCAAGCAGATCTGTCGGTGGCAAGGCAGTATCCAAAGAGCCAAACAGTAAAATAGGCCTATTGGGTGCTGGTTGGCCCTTTGGTTACTGCCTTGCCTCCGGTGACACGTGAACGTGAACTTGACCGACATTAACCCCCTTCTTCTCTATTCCCACAGGTTCCACACTCCGCACTCGTTCGACCCCTTCCAGCTGTTCGAGGTAAGCGTTGCCATGGCAACTGATTTTTACAACTACTTTTAACACAGACAAACTTGATGTGTGTGGATGACGTCATGGATGTGGTTACTGTATGATTTGTACACTCTACCAGACCTGCACGTCGAATGAGAAAATTAAAGTCTGAAACAGAATCTGCCCCTACAGTACAAAAAAAAGTCGACAGGGGGCCTAAACCTACACGGCTCACTCTCTGCCCCTCTGCATGTCAGAACATCTGGTATCAAAACCGGGAGTTCCGCTGCAGTACCTGATGTAGCCGCTAGGCACCCATTATCGTTTGTTTTCCCAACCCCTTCCATCCACCTACTATATATCATGTCTTGGCGAAGGCAAACAAAGGTGTTGAAGTCAAAAGTGTATGTTGAACTGATGTACATGTATGATATCAGTAATATATCGGATGACTATTGTATTATCTTGTTTTAATTCTGATAAATAAACAAAAAAAGCGCCTCAGATATAGGTATTTGGTAGGGGCGTCAAGCTTGCCCCAGAAAACAGTTAATTCGAGTTGCAGAAGGTAGCTATGTGTCCGACTAACCCACCGTCCTATGTAGTCAGTCTGGTGGATACTAGAGTCTGGTAGGGATTAAAATATCTGTATAATAGACTAGAAGACGTCACGTGTTTGATCTTTTTACTAACGTTGTTATTCCGCATAACTGCACAAGAAAAGCTCAACACTTACGAAGGCTGTCTCTTCTAATCTCCAAGCAGATTTTGGGGCCAAATCGAGACAGTGTCTATCTGTCCCCTGTCCCATTTGTATATTTGGAGTATTCCCCTAAAGATCTGCTTGGACATTTATTCTGTTTATCAGAATATTTAGGACATACAATCAAAAAGTGATATTCGTCTTCAATAAGCTCTGGACAAAATGGACAAACTCTCTGGTCGATAGGAAGTTTGTGAAATCTCCCCGTTTCTATACTTAGACAGCCGATTCTGAGTTTTGTGATTGCATTATACAACCCCCTCCCCACCCTGGTGATAATCTCCGGTGGTCCCGCCTCCCCACCCCGGTGCTAATCTCCGGTGGTCCCGCCTCCCCCATTTTCCCCGCCGTGTTTGTTTAACGCTGGCCGCCGCATGCCGCGCGGGACCGACGCCCATTGCCGGGAGATGGGCGCACGGCGACAAATATCCACCGGGGACCGTGATCAGTGGAACGTTTGTTCAGACACCCGTCACAACACGCGTTTAGGAAAGGACAACGTTACTGCGCTTTGACGGGAAGGTTTCGCCAACTTCTAGTCTAAACTAGAGATTGTCCTACTGTAATAAAAGAGTGGCAGAAGAGGAGAGAGAGAGATTTAGAGCCATCTTCAGCCCGCGTGTGGTCTGTATGCACCAGACGCTCCCGGCCGGCCATTCTTCTGTGCTCTATTGTTCGCTGCTCGCCAATAGCGGCTTGACAAACCGGGGAGGGCCGGAGGCAAGCAGGGGGAGTCGGCGGGACGAGTCGCGGCTTTCCTCGGGCGGACTCGCCTCGGGCCCCGTACGCCATGGAGGACGCCACGCCGGACGAGTTCTCGGATCCGCCCTACAAGGTAGAGTCTCCCGTCCCGTCTAGATCTGTTCTGACGTCTCAGACTCCCGAGCTCCTACCTAAGACGCCACCCTCACCCTTAAAGACGCGTCGTGCCTTGCGCCGTGCCAAATCTTGCGTAGATTGATTTAATGTCTGCGGCGTTGTTGTGGGAGGCCCGGGTTACGGCAGACCGTGTGTCGGTATGTGTGCAGCACTAATCACGCCCGACATCGCCAACACCTCGGAGCTAGCCGCTGTTGATATAGGAACTGTGCAGTCTGGGCGCGGGGGGTTCGCGGAGGGCATTGCCCCGAACCTACGGCAACCCGGGAGGGACAGTCAGTCGTAACAATTGCTGATGGCGTTCATTCATAATCATACATTACTTTGTACCAGACATGATGTCTGTTCAACTTTTAAAATCCGTGTTTTCTAGTCTTGTATGAATGATGGTGCGAGTGACGTTCGTGTTGATATATGCACTATTTGTTTATTCTATTCAGTGATTTCTGGTCCACTTTTTATATCATCAGAATGCTGTCTCTTTGTATTGGCATTGAAACAACAGTGTTCTGTATTGCTAGGTAAAACTTTTGCCATGGGGTTACCATGTTTTTTTACTGCTAGGTGTAACACTGGTTTTGTGTTGCCATGGTAACGGGTAGTTCCTGTAATGCCATATGTAACACTGGCTTTTTGCGTTGCCATAGTAACGGGTGTTTTTCCGTTTCCAGGTGGAACACCGGCCATGCCTGATGCTGCACGTGACCGTGCTGAGGGGGAGGAACATCACCAAGGGCTGGGCCGGCGACTTGGGTGAGTAAACACAAACAAACAAACAAACAGACAGACGGACGGACAGACAGACAGACAGATACTGTCATTCTTGTTTCTTTCACTGTGACTTTATGTTCACGGTTTTCATGGTCACCTCTGTACCATGAAAAAATCATCATTGTGAAAAAAACTTTTAATTTTTTTATGATTCCTTCAAATAAAAATGCTGATTTTGGGAATGTGCGTTTATCCGAGGTGCAATTAAGTGGCTTCTACTGTAGTAAGCAAATCAGGGAAAATGTATATAGTCAAAACTGCCCAAGAAGATAGCGCAGGGGCTGGATACAATCTGCTCTATGTGGACAGGTGGTCACTATAGACAGGATTCCTAATGCTTGTGTCGATGGGAAAACTGATCAAAGGGACCACTGAAAAGCGGTCACAATGGACAGGTGGTCCTTATGTAGAGGTGGCCACTTGTACAGGTTTGACTACAGACAGTAGAACATACCAGTAACTAAGAACCGGACCCTGAACTGTAAACATGATTTAGCTACCGTAGGTTCTCAGTCGGTTCTGTATGTTTAATATTTACATCTGAGTCGACAGTAATCAAGCCGGGCAGTGACCTCGGGAGTTTTGTTTAGCTGTCAGCGGCTAACGTGTTAATGTCGCACCCTGACATTTCACTCAGAGACTTTGACAACATTAGTGGCCATAAATCAACTACAGGATCTTCCTTACATAACGCCTGCCGTTAATAATGCATGAGGTCGGACTTGTTGACATTTGCAACACTTCGGTGTGACCAACCTCCTTGGTGTGACAAACGATTGTTGTGAGGACTCAGTTTTCGGCTGTTTCGTCCCTACACTGGCCTCTACCAGGCCCAATATTACGAGGGTACGGATCGTAGAATTCGGCAAAAGGAGGAGTAATTGGCGCCGGTAAAGTCAGCCCGCGGGAAGCGAAGGTTAACATACCGAATTTACCCAATGTTGGCCACACTATCCTGGAATATATCCTCTACGCACTCTATGGCTAGACCTCTCTCTGCCAGTTACTAGTGTACAATACTAGGACTATCGTTCTAATATCAAAGCAATATTTTGTATGAATTTACTTCAGTTCTGCATAGTGAGATTTGTCACATCTAGAACGGATACATTGAACAGGATAGTCAGGTCTACTCGTGGCTGCTAGGCGTGGTTTGACCCTGACTGTTCGGAGTAGTTAACCCTGTTCTCGTCGGTTCTCCTGTATTTACACGCGCAGCCTGACCTATCACGACTCCTGCCTGCCCCGCACAAAGCTCCGCCACACCGCTTAATCCGCTCATTTCTTCCCCTGATGTTGCTCTAAGTCTTGGCTCTGAGGGCATTACGCGCGAAATGCACGGCGGGAAGACACTAGCGCTACGTATTGTGGGTAAGATGTGCGCGCTGTGCACCTTGGGTAAGCGTTACGCGCTGTGACTGATGGGAAGGGATTTGGTAACACAAAAGCTACAAAATCACAAATTTCTGTCTGTTGGATTGTAGCGTTTGACGAATTTATTCTTGCCGAAACAAGTCCATCACTTGCAATTGGTCATTATTGATACTGAAGAAGGCGAAAGTAGTTGTTGAATATTTGATCTGCGTATACCTTAGTGTTGGAAGAAAGTTTATCATTGTACTATAAGTCCATCAGTTATTTCATTGTTTTCATTAGAAATAACGTAAAAAGCATGGTTTGGATGATTTATTGTCGTGGCAGAAGGTTTTATCAGAAGTTGTCCAATCCCTACTGTTCATGTTTCTTGAACGTGTCAGCTGTGCACGTGTCTGTTCTTACATTGTACAAAGCTCATTCTTCAAACCCGACCAACTCTTCAGACGAAAGTCCTAGAAACCTCTCACTAGGCAAAATAGCGTTAGAATCTCAAGGGCATTTCGAATAATGGGCGTCGAAAGGTCAAACGGGGTGTTCCAAAAGTCACGGGTTTATCCAAATATTTTCTTTGCTTGCTAGGCTATAAATCTTTGCTGTCAGCATTGACGTCTTTTTGTCCTAAAACTTTAGAGCTAACAGCTATAATCAAACGAACACTTCATGCTACAAACTAGCTCACACATGTAAACGTAGCATATAGGAAACTGTCAGCCAAGCGCTGTGAAGAAGTTGGAGTTTCAGGCTTTGCATATCCAAACTGCGTGTTCTACAGCTTGATTCCTCCTACAATGACTTCTACCACCAACGGATGAACTTTCACTCAGTGTTGATTTCCTGCCAGCCGGGTCCCGTTGTTTGGTCATCGATTCCACTCCGACACAAAAATACAAAAGCGCTAAGATTGTCAGCGATGCCAGGGGCGAATTGGAGTATTCTACTAACACAGATGAACTTTCACTCAGTGTTGATTTCCTGCGAGCCCGTTCCTATTGTTAACCTATCCATTCCACTTTGGCAGAAAGATACAAAAGCGCTAAGATTCTCAGCTATGCCGGGGTGGACGGGAGTATTCAGATGTTAACACGTCCTCAAAGTTTAAATCAACACGTGATTATGGAGTTGAGTAGTATCTGTTGTGTTTGGATTGTTCAGAGGTGTTTACTGTGCGCGGGAAATTGACCTGGTGTGACGTCATCAGCCCCCAGGGGTATACGTCACGAGCGGGTTGGGGAAGGGAACTGTCCGCATGGAGGGAACTCAAGAGGGGACTTCATTAGCGTTTATTGTGATGAAGTTGATCAAGTGAAGACGGTCCCTCTGTCATGTGAAGAATAATTAAAGAGAGATATGCATGAAAATGAAAAAAACACTCGAAAAGACAAACTACGGTCGACTACAGACTACAAGACAGTTTACTCCGTTGATTAAGATACCTTTAGCCTTAAAAGTTCTACATGTAGTTTCTATGGTTTCGACACTGACATATAGTCAGTATGAAGAGCGTGACGTCAGCATCCCCCAGGAGATACGTCATGAGAGGGTTGGGGATGGGAGCTGTCCGCATGGCGGGAACTCAAGTGGGGACTTCACTAACGCGTTTATTGTGATGAAGTTGATCAAGTGAAGATGGTAATTCCGTCATGTGAAGAGTTCTTTAAGTGGGAAATACATGAGAACACCCTTCAGTGGCAATTAAGATACTGAAGTAAACTCTCTAAACTCTCTAAAGTTGGTTTTATTGTGATGAAGATTTTCTCAAATGGAGTTGAAGTGAAAAATGCATTAAAAAATGAAACGCAGTCTTCAGTCTCCGCCAAACACTGAGTTGTAAATTTCGGATGGTGACGTTAAGCCGGCGGCCCCGTGTATGAGGGAACTTCAGGCGTCAAACCTCTGCACGTAAAAGAACCCAACACACCTATCGAGAAGAGTTGGGGTGGCCCGGTGTGCTTGGCAGAAAACGCGAGCCGCAGCGAAGCCGCGTTGTACAACCAGCTAACGACGCCACGCTTCGTCCTCATTTTGAGGTTGTCCGCTTTACCTGGTAGCTATATTAAAGGTTTGTAGGTTTGTAAGGCATTGGTAGAGAAAGAGGGCGACACTGAGAAAAAGAAACCTTTCAACGCTAGTCACTACACGGCAGTTCACCCGGAACAACAACACACTCACTTCGCACCTAGCTCTGTTAGGATAACACGCGCCTCTTCAGAAATGCAACACACACACTTTAGAACTCTGCAAAAAGTAACACACGCACACACGTAACACCTGTTAGAATAACGCCCCCACACCTACAGTTTAAGAAATAACACACTCACTTCGCACCTAGCTCTGTTAGGTTAACACACCCCTCTTCAAAAATGCAACACACACTTTTTAAACCTAGAACGAACACACATGTAACACACTTACGCAACTCTTTTATAGGATAACGCTCGCCTCTTCAAAAATGACACACACTTTAGAACTCTGCAAAAAGCAACACACACACGCACGTTACACCTGTTAGAATAACACTTAACGCCCCCACACTTACAGCTGTAAGAAATAACACACTCTGAGCCCTTTACGAATGATACACACGCTTCACAACCTCTAAAGAAACGGCCACCCCCCCGCCCTCTACAGAAATAACAAACTCTTTACAACACTTATTCACAACAAAACACGCCTAACATTCAGAATTAGGTACAAAATGATTGATGATGATTTACTGGAGTCCTGAATGACGGCACATTTTATTTTATTTATTTACTTATTTATTTATTAATGAATCTTTAGGTGGTCCCTTCAGTTCATGTTCAGTTCATGTTAATGTTGAAATCAATTCTCTTCCTCCACCAGTTTAACATCTCTATACCGTTGTAGTTACCAAAACAGTTTCCTGCGTTCGCTATTCAAACAACAACGTTCTGCGGATTGTTTGTCGCGGATGGCGGACGGACAATAGTCAGCGGTGAAGGTAGACAAGCGCGTATGAATAGTCGTACAGAAAAAAAAACAGGCGAGGGAATGGCGTCAACAAAAACCTCAGACTTCTCGCCTGTGTTGGAGGAAACATTGCTTTGCTGGCAGTGTTCTTATGTTATCTATTTTGTGAAACGCACGTTTTCTTTTTCCTTAAAAAGTTGCAAGGTCCTGTCTCTGTGAAAGACACGTTTCTTTCATAAGAATTTTGGACTTAAGACTAAGAATAGCCTTCCGTACAATGACGAAGATTAATATGAGGTACCTGTTTTGGGACGTTATGACGTCAGGGACTGACGTCACCGCAGGCGCGTTCCTCAGCCGGTTTTGTGAAGGCAAATATTTCTTAAGAAAGTTGGAATGCGGGAACAAAAGACTTGAGTAAACAGGAGAAGATGAATGTGGAGTGGTCGTCTCCGCTTCCGGGCTAAATACAGCCGCGAGGTGCAGAAAGGGATAAAAATATCAAACATGCTGACGTCACAGAGTGAAGAGATCACTCGTGACGCGGTGGGCGTGTTTTAGTTTATGCCGAGTTGCCTTGACAACGACTTGATTTTAAAACTACTAGTCACATGCCCCCTTCACTTTTATACAATAATGTAGGTGGATATATGAGGAAGGGCTAATTCAAACCTGTCTAAATAGTCAATCTCGTACTTTTCAGTTACATATGGGCTTTTTGTCCGGGAGGGTTACTTCGGGATTTCGAACCCTCGTTACTATAGCAACATAGTCCGGATTGCTAAATATAGCCCGGTGGCGCGCCTGTCGTCCTGCGGTCACGTCTTGTCCTCAGTAAGGACACGGCGAGTTTTCTGATTTCTTAGATACAAATAAGAAAAGTCTCCTCTCAGCTAGTGGCCTCACCTCGCCTTTCACGGGCTGCACAACACTAGAACACTGTCCGTCTTAAAGAATAAGATGAAAGACAAGAATCCCCATCAGTCCGTTCTTAAGATGCCTTGAACCCTTGGAGAACAAAAGGGTCGCCGAAGAAACGCTTTAAGACGAAGACGTCCCGCTGTTCGAAGGTTCCAAAACGTCTCCAAGAACAAGGGACCTTCTGTCGTGTGAGTCGCGGTTTGTGCCGATTTTAGACGTTCAGAATGAGAGAAGCGGTCAAATATAGCCGCGAAGGCGCCAAAAATAACCCTGGCCACAAAAGCGGGCCTGTACCGGAGGCGTGCTGCCCTGGCCTTGGGCAGTAACTCACGCAGGGCGCACAGGGTCTCTCTGTCGTTTCGTGCTGTAACGGGAAGATTTGGGAGTAAACCTGAGTAAAGGGCCAACCTAAATCTGAAGACGGTGAAAATACTCAGACTATGTGCAACATATGCGTCCTCTAGCCATCAGACGGCTGTCGGTCTGTGAACAATGGAAACAAGATTCATTAAAAAGAATTTTGTGCTCTGAATGAAAAAGTTTAAGGGCGAACCAAGGAGGTTACTTACAATGTGCGAACTTGAATACTGGCCAACTTTAAGTGAATGCGATGAAAATTAAGTAGGCGGAACGACAATTGGCGGATTGTCCGTGTGCGAATCCCGCGGTTTTGCCGTTTTGTGCGCTGATACAGGGGGTTGGGTGTAAAATTCAATAAAGGCCAACTTTTATGGGGAGACTGTAAAAACGGAACAAGTGGAGTACCCATGACCCAGATTTGAGCTACCTCCAAAAGACCCGATGCTGGTTTCATTCTATAACCAAATAGCCTGGTCCCAGTCTCTAGGGTCGGCTTAGTGGTGTTTTACCGGGCCAGTCAGTTTCTGATGGCCTTTCTACCTCTGGCTGCCGTCCTACTATCGCTATACCCTACTTCCGCTGCCATCCTACTTTTCCGCCGACCCTAGGTGCCGAGCTAATTAATCCAAGGCCGTAAACAACACCCCGAGTGGGCTAAGCTGTCTGGGCGGGTGAGGGTCACTCACAGTGCCGTAGAGATATCGGGGAGGCACCGAGGGTATGGATTCCAGGCTATAACCAAAGAGCAGCAGCATTTTTCAATGTACTTTTGTTGTTTTAAAACTCTTTGGGTGCCTACTTACCAACTTTGGACGATTTCCATTCAAAACGGCGCACACTTCCCATGCCCGAAACTCAGCAACATATCAAGGACAAATCTCTGACAAGTTATTTTCCCGCCAAATCGGCGGAACCCTCCCAAGCCGTTCCCCTTGCCTCCCGCGGTTTGACAGATTCCGGTTTTGCCCCTGGTGTGAAAGAAAATCCCTCCCCAAAACCGCAGGGTGTGCCTCTCCGGCTAGGCGGGGTGTCACGACGCGTGGTGCCGTCTCCATGGCGACGGCGTTGCCATGGCGACCGCAGCGGGAGGGTTGACCTTCACGTTTTCTGACGTCTCTATTTTAGCCGCCCCCCTCCCCACAATGGACATTCGAGTAATTACAATCACTAATGGGGTTGGTAAAATTCCTAGTCAGCTTAATCAATTTAAGAATCTGAATCGAGAGTTAGTATCGCAAGCATTCATAAAGAAAATAGTACAATTCGAAAGGTTAAAAGACATAATTGGCATGGAATGAGACAGTTGCCATTTGAAGGACCTTGAAAGTGCATTCTGGACCCTTACGTCGCTGTCGCATAAAGAAGCCCCGCCGGGCGTGGAGAATTAGCCTCGCTCAAGGACGCGTGAATCACAGGCCCGCTACAGAACTGTCTATGTCTGAATCTGCGGCGTGTCGAACCTTCAGAACCTCTGTCAGACACAGGAGCAAGGTCACGGGTTCGGCAGGGGGAGGGGGGCACCATTCTACATACGTTACCCAAACATGACGAATGATGAGAAGTTATTTTAGTACTTAGCTTTTCACCTTTAAGTTACATGTCAAAGTTACGTCAATGGCCTAGATGTTGTATGGAGATGAAAATAGGAAACTTACATGTTACGTAACGTTTTTGCAAAGTACCCAGCGGGAGGCAGGTAGCAGTGAAAGCGCGCCCCCATGCAGCTAACAGTATAACTGCAGCCACCTGTTGGATCGGCACAGTAGTGGGGAGGTTTTGGTATCAAATTGTACTTTTACCACGGTCGTCTATGTCTGCTGTAAAGTAACATGGCGTCATTAAATGTCAAATACAAGGTGACCTTCACCAATTCTAACATTTTCCCCATTTTTCTGCCCCCCTCCCCACAGTGGACATCCCGGATCCGTACGTCGCTCTAAAGCTGCACGGGGCGATAACTGAACGCGCCACATCTGTATAAGGCATGACCTTGAACTTTCTAACATCTCCCTTCTCTCCGCCCCCCTCCCCACAGTGGACATCCCCGACCCGTACGTCGCCCTGAAGCTGCACGGGGCGATAGAAGAGAAGCGCCAAACGCGTCACATCGGTTTGAAACATGACATTGAACGTTATAACATGTCTCCCTTCTCTCCGCCCCCCTCCCCACAGTGGACATTCCCGATCCGTACGTCGCCCTGAAGCTGCACGGGGCGATAGAGGGGAAGCGCCGAACGCGCCACATCGGTTTGAAACATGACCTTGAACGTGCTAACATGTCTCCTATCTCTCGGCCCCCCTCCCCACAGTGGACATCCCCGACCCGTACGTCGCCCTGAAGCTGCACGGGGCCATAGAGGGGAAGCGCCGCACGCGCCACATCGGTTTGAAACATGACCTTGAACGTTCTAACATGTCTCCCTTCTCTCCGCCCCCCTCCCCACAGTGGACATCCCGGATCCGTACGTCGCCCTGAAGCTGCACGGGGCGATAGAGGGGAAGCGCCGCACGCGCCACATTGATAACGACGTGAACCCCGAGTGGCACGAGACGTTCACGTTCCTGCTGGACTCGAACCAGAAGTACAGTCTGGACATCACGCTTTGGGACGCCAACTACACCATTGACGAGTCGCTCGGGACCGTCACGTTCGAGCTGGACCGCTTCAGGATGTTCGACGCGCGGACGGAGACGTTCAGGTTCTACAGCGTACGTCTGCAACACACATTATGATGTTTTTTTCTTACATATCTCAAAGACGGAATCAATTTCGTATTCCTACTTTAATTTGATTGTTGAGATATAATATTGATGAAAAAATAAACTACTAAAGTCTTCAACTTGGTACCGACTTCCGACGAACTTTGACCCATTACGACGTCACACGTGCGGAAAAAATCACTTAACAGCACTTGAGTCCAATGAGGTTTATCCTTGTTGAGTCAGATAGCTAAAGAAGACGAGTGCTAGTGCTTTGGTCGAAAATTTCGGTGAATCAAACAGTTTGAGTATGAGAATAGCTTATTTTGTAATTTACCAACTTTATGAACTTCCCTGCTTAATCAAAGTTGTGAGATCTAACATTTTTTGTGTTTTTTTTTAATTCCACAGACATCAGAGGTAGACATCAAGTTTGAGACAGAACTGAAGTGAGTACCTGCTACATTCTTACACTACTCTACCTGCACGTTCTTAGTCTTACTTTATCCTGGTTTCTTGCGTATTCTTGGTTGTTTCCTACCCAGTCAGCACCCGGACCTATGGTACAGAATGGCTCTGTTGCGGGGTTACAGAAATGAAAGATACACATAGACATTGTACGTTGTTGCCCTAATTTCTAATGTACTCTTTCTTGTTGTTTGTATCTATAGTCAGCATTCCGGACCTACGGTACAATATGGCTCTAAATGACAAGGGTCAAAATATTGAGATATTTGTGTGGATCGATATTTTGTGTAACTGACGGATTTCTGTGTTGTTGTTTGTACCTCAAGTCAGCATCCCGACCTGCGGTACAGCCTGGCTCTGTGTGATGAAGAGAAGAAATTCATGGTAGCGCGGAAGAAGCGAGTCGGGTACGCCATCCGGGACCTTGTAGGGGAGGAGAGGGGACCCAGGCACTACAAGGAGGTAAGGTCATAGGTTAGGGGCAGGGGTTAAAGGTTAGGTTCGGGAGGCAAAGGTCAGGTTCGGGAGGGAAATGTTAGGCGTGCTTACGCAATTTTTGACCTGTCTTGTTCTTGACTCACACCCATCGTGTATTGACCTACAGCTGTCAGACTGGTCTATCCTTAACCCGTCCTGTTTGTGACTTATATTCGTGCTGTACCTATATTCGTGCTGTACCTATATCCGTGCTGTACTTATATCCGTGCTGTACCTATATTCGTGCTGTGCCTATATTCGTGCTGTACCTATATCCGTGATGTACCTATATTCGTGCTGTACCTATATTCGTGCTGTACCTATATCCGTGATGTACCTATATTCGTGCTGTACCTATATCCGTGCTGTACCTATATCCGTGGTGTACCTATATTCGTGCTGTACCTATATCCGTGCTGTACCTATATCCGTGCTGTACCTATATTCGTGCTGTACCTATATCCGTGCTGTACCTATATCCGTGCTGTACCTATATCCGTGATGTACCTATATTCGCGCTGTACCTATATCCGTGCTGTACCTATATCCGTGATGTACCTATATTCGTGCTGTACCTATATCCGTGCTGTACCTATATCCGTGATGTACCTATATTCGTGCTGTACCTATATTCGTGCTGTACCTATATCCGTGCTGTACCTATATCCGTGATGTACCTATATCCGTGATGTACCTATATCCGTGCTGTACCTATATTCGTGCTGTACCTATATTCGTGCTGTACCTATATCCGTGCTGTACCTATATTCGTGCTGTACCTATATCCGTGCTGTACCTATATCCGTGCTGTACCTATATTCGTGCTGTACCTATATCCGTGCTGTACCTATATCCGTGATGTACCTATATCCGTGCTGTACCTATATTCGTGCTATACCTATATCCGTGCTGTACCTATATCCGTGCTGTACTTAATGCCGTGCTGTTTCAGGTCCCCCGCGTGGCTGTCCTGGGGTCCGGCGGCGGGTTCCGGGCTATGATCGGGATGGCGGGAGCCGTGAAGGCCCTGTCAGACTGTTGTACCTATATTCATGCTGTACCTATATCCGTGCTGTACCTAATGCCGTGCTGTTTCAGGTCCCCCGCGTGGCTGTCCTGGGGTCAGGCGGCGGGTTTCGGGCCATGATCGGCATGGCGGGAGCCGTGAAGGCCCTGTCAGACTCCAAGGTCCTGGACTGTGCCACTTACCTGGTGGGGTTGTCAGGATCCTCATGGTGAGTAACGCTAACTGGACTGTGCCACTTAACCAGGGGGGTTGCCAGGTTCCTCATGGTAGGCTGTTTCCCAAAATGGTTGTTTATAGGAGTTGGATTTCTTCAGCTTTCTCCTTTAGCTTCTGATGACGTAAAATAGAGACTCATGAACTTGTAATTCAAATCTATGAACGTCCAAGATTCCTAGTCAACGTTAACCTTCCATTGTGTCATTTACACGATCTTTCCTGACAACTTTTGATTTTTAATTTTCTTTAGTTACTGGAAATCTTCTCTGTCCTTGGTGCCGATGATGAGTCAACGACCATATGTATTTCTTGCACTTGTAGTTCGGTTTCTGGTCGTTGGATTGTTCAAGGTTTGTCATCTTTTAGATTTTTTTCTTGTTTCCACTTTGAGTCTTGTAAAGTGTATATTTCCCTCCCCTTAGGTATATCTCCACGCTGTATTCGCACAAGGACTGGCCGAAAGCGCCGCCTGGCGAGCTGCAGGAGGAACTGAAGCACCACGTGGACTCGAGCCTGTTCTACCTGCTGAAGCCGCACCTGCTGTACCGGTACACGGACGCCATCATGCGGAAACGGAACGCAGGGCAGCCCGTCAGCTTCACGGACTTCTTCGGACATCTGGTCGGGGAGACGCTCATCAAAGACGTGAGGAAAACTGGTTTATCCCGTTTCTTGTGTTTTGTGTCTCCGTATGGCGCAAACTCCAATTGCTCCATTCAAACTTCCCTGCATTATAATGCCTGTCAATATTTTTGTGTTGACCGTTCTTGAATGCCTCATAGTTATCTACCATTGTTTGGCAGCCGCTGTGATTCCATGTTGCAATTCTAACAAATAAAGGAATAAATGACAGAAGGTTTATCATTTTGAAGTCCTATCTTCGTCAACGTTACAATTAGGTGTTTCGTCTTTTTCTCGAATCGTGAATCAGCAATCTTCTTTCAATTTTTATTGAAGGTCCAGAAAAGTATTTAATTACATCCCCTTTGCTGCCCCCCGCAGAGACTAGACTTCAAGCTGTCGGACATGCAGGAGAAGATCCAGGACGGCCAGGCGCCCATGCCGCTGCTGACGTGTGTGCACGTCAGACATGACGTAGCAGCTCTCGTCTTCCACGGTACGTTCTCGCGAGACTTGACCATGCCTGTAGAGATCACATCAAAATGTTCTGACTTTGCCATGTCTGTACGTTCTCGCGAGAAATTGTCATGTCTGTGTTCTCGCGAGCCTTTTCTATTTCTGTTGAGATACCTTATTCTGATCTGTATCCAATATTTTTGTCACTCTTTAGTTTGAGTACTGAGACCGATAGATAGACGTGGATGGTCAAAACGTGCTTTAGCACTGAGGATATCTGTACTTTACGTCTTTGCTTCTCTCTAAAAGATGTGCAAAAATAAAATGTATCGCCCGATAGGGGACTTGAACCCCTGACCCTCAGATATCCGGAACCCGAACCCCTGACTGAGAAAGCGACAGGCTTAAAAGTCTGATGCTCTACCGACTGAGCTAACCGGGCGCTCGTGGCAAAATCCAATACACACACACACAAACACACACACACACACACACACACACAGAAACACACAGGCAGATACAAACGTAGCCCAAAATTTAGCCTTCTAGACGAATGTAATGACGTATTTAACCCTGTCCCCTGCAGAGTGGGTGGAGTTCACGCCGTACGAGGTGGGCATGGCGAAGTACGGGACTATGGCGTCATTATGACGTGTGAAATGACGTATTTAACCCTGTCCCTTGCAGAGTGGGTGGAGTTCACGCCGTACGAGGTGGGCATGGCAAAGTACGGGACCTTCATGCGCTCCGAGCTCTTCGGCAGCAAGTTCTTCATGGGCTGTCTCGCCAAGCGCTTTCCGGAGGCACCGCTGCACTTTCTCATGGGTGAGTAAACAAGCAAACAAGCAAACAAATCAACAAACCAACAAACCAACCAGCCAACCAACAAACAAACACGTTCTTAATGGCCAAGTGGTTCCCTGAACCTCGAGCTCCGCTTACTACTTATGAAAGTCGTATTTTGATGACAATACGTCGGAACGCAAATGTTGACAAAAAGGCTCACTGGTAGTTTTATGTCACCGTCTTTGAAATAAAAATAATAAGCAACACAAAAATCACAAATACCGAGGCTTATTGGTAAATTAGCCAAAGTCGTCGATCCCACATAACTTAAGTAAATTGTGAAATTTGCAACCGTTTTTGATTACAAAAACAATTCGCCCGATAGGGGACTTGAACCCCTGACCCTCAGATGTCTAGGACTCGAACCTCCGACTGAGGAAGCCACAGGCTTAAAAGTCTGACGCTCTACCGACTGAGCTAACCGGGCGCCCGGAATTTACGCCTACCGCGTACCGGGAGGATTCTACTGGTTGTTATCATCCTCCCTGTACAAAGACTTGATCGTGCACCATTTGAATTTCCATGTGTATAATGTGTACTCATATATGCATGTTATGATCCGTTGGCATGTGTGATGGCCGCCATCTTGATTTTGTGACGTCGCAAGGTAGCCATACCAATTCATTGGGAGGGTTTTTTTGGGGGTCGCTAGCGTTTTCTCTATTTCTAACAGATCGGCACACAGCTATCACACATTCAACTCAAATAAAAAGAAAAAAATCATATTTATAAAAAGACCCAGTAATCGCTAACCTAACATAGCAAACCTGAAGTATATGTGGCACAAATACTTAACTCTAGTTACATTATTCTTACGCTGTTATTATAATCACAAATGTACAAACTCCAAGACGAATGGCAACTTTAAGCACTTACCATCCAGCATGGCAGACAGTCCTTACGTCAGAGTCACGTGAGTACAAACACCCTATCAGAGCGCTGAGAGCACTCACGTGACATTTTACAATTCAGTTTCATCAAAATGGAAGCATACAAATTGGTACGCGTAATATCCGTGCAGACTTTTCATTATACTTAGTACAGAAGATAATGAAAGTCTCAAGTGAATGTAAACATGATTTAGTACGTGGTTACATTATACTGTACAGAAGAATTTTTGACAAAAGTACACGGACTTAAGTCTTCTACAACTACATAAATTCACAAAAGATACAGTGATTTCAACATGCTTTTTACTAGTAGTAGTTATAACAATATTCTAATGTATGTCAATGTGGCCTTAACTACGGTTCACAATGGAGATGGGTGCCACCCTTTGCGTCTTATTAATTAACTTAAGACGCCTGGGAGACTTTAACTGTTCACACTTCAGTTTCTATTATCTAAACATGCCATCATGTATTCACCTATTTGCACACTGCAAGAAGTTTCTACTCGTAAAATACAATTGTATCCATCTATAGTATAAAGCGTTAAATCATTTTGAGCAAGCGGAAACAAAGGTGAATATTAGAAATTCCGTCTGTGTACTAGATAACATAATGATTGAAGACTTACAAAAAACACCGCAAAACCTCCTTTCAGCTCCTACCGCGAAATCAAATCCCCGCGAAAATGAATCATTTTACAGTATGTTCTTCAATGTTTGGTTAAGGTTGGCTGGCCGGTTTTTCTGAACCCCCAATACTAGCAGATGGTTTCCCCGTCAAGTGGCCAAGTCTGTGCCAGGCTAAACTTTTCTTCTGTGTAGCAGAGTAGTCGCACTGGTCACACTTGTAGCGTGTCTTTCCTGTGTGTTTTTTCCTGTGTTGATACAAGACTGATGAGTCATTCGTCCTGAACCCGCACTCCTCGCACACGTAGGGTCTCTCATTAGTGTGTTGTTTCAGTTTGTGTCGGCTTAGACAGCTGGTGTCAATCGCAGCAAAGTCGCACTGGTCACATGTGTAGGGTTTCTCCCCGGTGTGGGTTCTGATGTGCCGCGCCAGCGCTGCCTTTTCCGCCGTTCTGTAGCCGCACTCCTCACACACGAAGGGTTTCTCCCCGGTGTGTTTCGCCATGTGTCGGTCTAAACCGCTCTTCACTACGCAAGAGAAGTCGCAGTGGTCACACTTGTAGGGTTTCTCCGCAGCGTGGTTTCTCAGATGTCGGGACAGAGCTGTTCTGGTGTTTGATCTGAAGCCGCACTCCCCGCACATGTAGGGTTTCTCTCCGGTGTGGATAACCTTGTGGCGGATTAAGTTGCCTCTGACTGCAGTGCAATAGTCGCACTGGTCGCATTTGTAGGGTTTCTCCCCTCTGTGTTTCCTCATGTGTGTGGTCAGGCTGTACCACTGTGTGGCCCTAAAGTCGCACATGTCACACGCGTAGGGCTTCTCGCCAGTGTGTCGGCGTATGTGGCGGGCTAGATTCCCTCTCTGTGCGGTACAAAAGTCGCACTGCTCGCATTTGAAGGGTTTCTCCCCGGTGTGCAGTTTCATGTGTTTGGCCAGGTTAGACGAGTTCACTGACCTGTGGCCGCACTCCTCACACATGTAGGGCTTTTCCCCAGTGTGTGTAAGCACGTGCAGCTTTAAATGGCTTTTCCGTGCAGCGGAATAGTCGCACTGGTCACACTTGAAGGGTTTCTCACCTGAATGGGTTTTCACGTGTTTGGCGAGGTTATACTTTTCATGCGTCCTATGGCTGCACACCCCGCATACGTAGGGTTTCTCTCCTGAGTGGGTTATCACGTGTCTCTTCAGGTGTTCTTTATGAGTCGTCCTGTATCCGCACTCATCACACTTGAAGGGTCTCTCGCGACCGCTGGTGTGGGTCAACTTGTGGTTGATGAAGCTGCTTTTGTGCGCGGTAGAAAAGTCGCACTGGTCACACTTGTGGGGTTTCTCCCCCGTGTGTCTTCTCATGTGAACCTTTATTTCCGTCTTGGAGGCCAGTCTGACTCCGCACTCTCCGCACTCAAAGGGTTTCTCACCGGTGTGTCTCCGCATGTGTCGGTCTAAGGTGTGCTTCCGAACAGCCGAATAGTCGCACTGGTCACATTTGTAGGGTCTCTTCCCGGTGTGTGTTCTCATGTGTACGGTCAGGTTAGACTGGAGAGCTACCCTGATCCCGCACTTGTCACAGATGTAGGGTTTCTCCCCGGTGTGAGTTCTCATGTGTCTGACTAGGGAGCACTTGTCAGCTGTCCTGTACCTACACACGTCACACTTCAAGGGTCTCTCACCGGTGTGTCTGTTCATGTGTCTGACCAAGTTGGTCTTCAGTGTGGCGGCATAGTCGCACTGGTCACACTTGAACCGCCGCTCGCGGGGCACGCGTTTGGTCACGTGTTCGTCCAAGCTGTCATTTCGTACCGTGATCTCGTTCCCGGGATTTTCAGAGGGAACGTCGACGTCATAGCTTGTCTCGTCCCTAGGATGTTCGGTGGGTACGCCACAGTTTTTCTTGTCCATTTCTATGAACATTAAGGACACAACAAAATATTGATTGAACGGTTCCACGATAAAACACGTTTTGTTTTAAATCGATCAATCAATCAATCAACCGATAAATAGATAAACCTTAAGTCAAAATCGAAGTTTTCAGGAAGACAAAAATGTACATGCCTAAATTAGGTAAGTTTTACCAGTAAATGGCAAAATAAAGAGAAAGTATATAACGTGGAAAACACCAGGTAATGAGATACTTAATAAAAAGTTACTAAAAAAAACTGGATATGTTTTGGAAACGCTGTTTTACGGTCAGACTTTCCAGACAGCTGCCAGTCACTGTAATGCTGTCTGAATCGTCTGACCGTTTACAAAACTTATCCTGTCGCTTGAGTACCTTCTGTTTTCGAGTACAAACATAATCTGATACAGCGTCACATTCTACCTTTGTGTGGTGGGGTGAAAAGTGAAAAGTATTGTACTTACCTCACAAAGTTACGTGTTTTCCACTTCCATCCTCATGGCGCAGGAAGCAATGTGACACGGAGAGTAAAAATACCCCCTACAAAGAATAGAATGGACTCTTCCGTCCTGATTACAATGACCCCCCTCCCCAGTGACGACCTACCTTTGCCTAAAAGATAGCTATTCACCAGGTTGTATTATTTCAGCCAGTAGTAATGAGGCTGTAGTAACGTACTCGAGGCCCTTCCCGGGATTCGATCCAGGGTCTCCCGGATCCAACTAATTGGAAACGGGAGGGTCAACTGCAAAGCCGCGCAACCAATTGAGCAACAGGGACATCAGGATACGCCAGAAATAGTCACTCAAGCAACTGGATAAACTTTTCTGAAATTGATAGCTATAGCAGTTTTAAACATGAAGCGATTTTATCACGACCCAGCGACCGTCGGAAGTGAACGAAGCTCCCACCTGTCGGTTTACCGTGTTGCGTGGTTGACTCACAAACGGAGACTGTTGAAAACTTCGCGTCTGGTTTCGTCTGAGAGAAACTCTTGCAGCCACGTATGTAACAAAATGGCGGACAGCCAGACAGGAAGGTAGCAAAGCGGATAAACCAGTTTGGCTAAAGGTCACGGGAGAGCTCGGATTGCTGCAGTACTTGGGCATTCCGCCAGGATTACTGGGTAAACATTGCTGGCGCGTCGCCCCCTGCAGTACTGGGGCATTCCGCTGGGATTACTGGGTAAACATTGGTGTCGCGTCGCCCCCTGCAGTACTGTGGCATTCCGCCAGGATAACTGGATAAATATTGGTGTCGCGTCGCCCCCTGCAGTACCGGGGCATTCCGCCAGGGTTACTGGGTAAACATTGGTGTCGCGTCGCTCCCTGATACTGATACTGACACTATATTACCTCCATTAGCTATCATACAGTGAGTATGTAGCTACTCTTCCTGGATTACAACAAACATACATCTGGCGGACTACATAGACTTGATACATCATCATCATTAAAATTAGTTAACACATGCGCATATGCCTCCTTAAACCTGCAGTACCGGGGCATTCCGCTGCTCATTTTGCAACAGGTTGTCATGTAAGAAGTACAAGCGTGCGACTACATACTGTGGACGAAGCCTTTTTGTTAGCCAGTAGTGCAATGCTTAGCTCTGAGAATTTCGGAAATAATTGTAAAAGAAATACCAGTGGACTAGCTCCCTGCTGTATACATGTAGTGATTGCACAAATTTGTGTGGCCCAAATGCATAGGGATGGAGATGGGCGCCACCTAAGGCACAATTTGAGTATGATACGAGAGGGGAAAGTTAGGGTTCCCTTTGCTCTGGATGCGTGTCCAAACCATGCACTAGCTTTTTTTTTCTTCACCAGGGACTTTTTACGGAAGAGAAAGGAAGTAGCATCTTTATTTCGTTTCCAGGAATCTGGGGCAGCGCCTTCACAATCCTATTCAACCGCCTCATGATGGAGAAGAAGAGCGAGCCTGAAGATCTGCACAAGGAGTTAGGTAAGATCTGCACAAGGAGTTAGGTAAGATCCGCACAAGGAGTTAGGTAAGATCCGCATAAGGAGTTAGGTAAGATCCGCACAAGGAGTTAGGTAAGATCCGCATAAGGAGTTAGGTAAGATCCGCACAAGGAGTTAGGTAAGATCCGCACAAGGAGTTAGGTAAGATCCGCACAAGGAGTTAGGTAAGATCCGCATAAGGAGTTAGGTAAGATCCGCACAAGGAGTTAGGTAAGATCCGCACAAGGAGTTAGGTAAGATCTGCACAAGGAGTTAGGTAAGATCTGCACAAGGAGTTAGGTAAGATCCGCACAAGGAGTTAGGTAAGATCCGCACAAGGAGTTAGGTAAGATCTGCACAAGGAGTTAGGTAAGATCTGCACAAGGAGTTAGGTAAGATCTGCACAAGGAGTTAGGTAAGATTTGCACAAGGAGTTAGGTAAGATCTGCACAAGGAGTTAGGTAAGATCTGCGCAAGGAGTTAGGTAAGATCCGCACAAGGAGTTAGGTAAGATCTGCACAAGGAGTTAGGTAAGATTTGCACAAGGAGTTAGGTAAGATCTGCACAAGGAGTTAGGTAAGATCTGCACAAGGAGTTATGTAAGATCCGCACAAGGAGTTAGGTAAGATCTGCACAAGGAGTTAGGTAAGATCTGCACAAGGAGTTAGGTAAGATCCGCACAAGGAGTTAGGTAAGATCCGCACAAGGAGTTATGTAAGATCCGCACAAGGAGTTAGGTAAGATCCGCACAAGGAGTTAGGTAAGATCTGCACAAGGAGTTAGGTAAGATCCGCACAAGGGGTTAGGTAAGATCAGCACAAGGAGTTAGGTAAGATCCGCACAAGGAGTTAGGTACGTTCAGTAAGGTTAGACTACCCTGTTTCAGGGGTTAGGTACGTTCGGTAAGGCTAGACAACCCTGTTGAAGGAATTAGGTACGTTTAGTAAGGTTAGACAATAGAAACACGGCGTCATTGTATATCCACTCTATATAGAATACAACACGGTGTATTCCGTACCGCCCGAGGTCCCAGCCCGACCGCGGGTAGCATCGCCCACAGGCCGGAGGGCGATGCAACCGGCGGGAGGGCTGGGACCGAGGGTGATGCGGAGTGCACCGTGTTGTATTTTATTCATGTCATGCCCACCCGAAAAACACCCATGCAAAAGAAGACAGAATTTGAGAGAGTTTTGTGTCCTCGAGCAAAAAATTGTAACTGATACACTCATGCGCGGATAATATCTATCATCAATCGGAATACCAGACAGCAGACGCAATGGAACATAGGGGAAACACAAACAACAACAAAGGAATTAAAAAAAAGCACGCCCGATAGGGGACTTGAACCCCTGACCCTCAGATATCCGGGACTCGAACCTCTGACTGAGGAAGCGACAGGCTTAAAAGTCTGATGCTCTACCAACTGAGCTAACCGGGCGTTCGTGGAGACGGTATCAATTGTCATTCAGTTGTAGTTAGACTGTCGATTAGATGATCATATTTGTTGCTCCAAATATCTACACGTCTTTCTTTAAGCAAACTCTGTAACATTGGATGCCACCGATCACACTAGTACAATGTGTAAAAATTCTTCCCTATGTCACAGCGTACTAACACTAACATTTGTAAAGTTGCCTTAATTAGTTCGTCTTTACACTGACACTACTCGTACCTTTACACTGACACTACTCGTACCTTTACACTGACACTACTCGCACCTTTACACTGACACTACTCGTACCTTTACACTGACACAACTCGTACCTTTACACTGACACTACTCGTACCTTTACACTGACGCCCCTATCTCCCCTTTAGAGGAGACTTTGGCGCGGGACGCCCGCAGAGAGAAGGCGGAGAAGAAGAAGCTGGAGAGAACAAACAGCTTCCTGAACGACGACAGCGACAGCGACGATGACGAGGTGAGATGGCGACATGAAAACTTGTGGTCAATTACCCATCAATCATGTCCTCATGTTAAAACATTGGTCAACAGAGGCCAGCAACGGCGACGAGATAGGAAGGGGACTTAACTAGTCGGTTTTTTTTTTAATTTTAAGTGTCAGAAAGTGCGAGAGAAGACAATTCAATGAAAAAAATCGGAGGCAAAATCCTGTTTTGTCAGACAGGATTCTATCGGCTCATGTTTGTTTGTTTGTTTACAGTTTTGCCAGCAGAGTTCGGCGGACGGCAGACAGAAGAAGCCGTCACAAACAGGATTCTACCGGCTCATGTTTAATTGTTTGTTTACAGTTCTGTCAGCAGAGTTCGGCGGACGGCAGACAGAAGAAGCTGTCACAAACAGGGTTCTACAACAACTGGCTCATGTTTGTTTGTTTGTTTACAGTTTTGCCAGCAGAGTTCGGCGGACGGCGGACAGAAGAAGCCGTCTCAGACAGGGTTCTACAACAACTGGCTCATGTTTGTTTGTTTGTTTACAGTTTTGCCAGCAGAGTTCGGCGGACGGCAGACAGAAGAAGCTGTCACAAACAGGGTTCTACAACAACTGGCTCATGTTTGTTTGTTTGTTTACAGTTTTGCCAGCAGAGTTCTGCGGACGGCAGACAGAAGAAGCCGTCTCAGACAGGGTTCTACAACAACTGGTTGATGTCGGTTTTCACCGGTTCCTCGCTGTTCGCCACACGCGAGGGTCGTGCGGGGAAGGTGCACAACTTCATGCGGGGTCTTTCCCTCAACAACACATACCCGATCTCCCCATTCACACCCCCGCCCATACGCAGGCAGATGCATGGACTACCGAGCCACGCCCAGTCAAGTAAGTTCTACTGATCTGAACCAGTTTGTTGACCGTGGTAACGTTAAACTGAACCAGTCTAATGAGGTTACACCATTTTGAAGTAGTTCTTTGCGTTACTTCTACTGTCCTTGGTACTGATTTATCTGCCTAGTCGCTACAGAGGACGAGTTTGACGGTGTGACCTTTACTGCCCTTGATACTAGCATGTCCGCCCCCCCCCCTAGTCGTTCCAGAAGATGAGTTTGACGACATGACCTTTACTGTCCTTGATTATTAACATGTCTGCCCCCCTCCCCCTAGTCGCTACAGAGGACGAGTTTGACGATGTGACCTTTACTGTCCTTGGTACTGATTTTTCCGCCCCCCTCCCTCCTAGTCGCCACAGAAGATGAGTTTGACGGGATCCATATTGTTTCTGTGCGCGACCTTTACCGTCCTTGGTACTGATTTTTCCGCCCCCCTCCCCCCTAGTCGCAACAGAAGACGAGTTCGACGGGATCCACGAGCCTCTGAACGTGGAGGAGAAGAAGCTGTACATGGTGGACGGCGGTCTGACCTTCAACTCGCCCTTCCCGTCCGTGCTGCGGCCCCAGCGCGACGTGGACCTCATCATCTCTTACGACTTCAGCGCGCGGACCAGCGACTCGAGCCGGCCATTCAGGGTAAGTACACGGGGGGAGGGGCGTACATAGGGGAGGGGGGGGCGTACACGGGGGGGGGGCGTACACAGGGGATGGGGGGGGGTCTTGAGGGGCGTACATCATCTCTTACGACTTCAGCGCGCGAACCAGCGACTCGAGCCGGCCATTCAGGGTAAGTACACCGGGGGAGGGGGCGTACACGGGGGGGGGGGGGGGGGGGGCGTACACAGGGGGAGGGGCGTACACAGGGCCTAGGGGGAGGGGGGAGGGGCGTACACAGGGAGGAGGGGGCCGACATCATCTCTTACGACTTCAGCGCGCGAACCAGCGACTCAAGCCGGCCCTTCAGGGTAAGTACACGGGTGGAGGGGGCGTATACAGGGGGTGGGGCGTACACAGGGGAGGGGGGAGGGGCGTACACAGGTGAGGGGGGAGGGGCGTACACAAGGGAGGGGGCGCACACAGGGGGAGGGGGGCGGACATCATCTCTTACGACTTCAGCGCGCGAACCAGCGACTCGAGCCGGCCCTTCAGGGTAAGTACACGGGGGGCGTACACAGGGGGTGGGGGGCCTACACAGGCGAGAAGGGGTCGTACACAGGGGGAGGGGGCGGGCATCATCTCTTACGACTTCAGCGCGAGCACCAGCGACTCGAGCCGGCCATTCAGGGTAAGTACACGGGGGGAGGGGCGTATACAGGGGAGGGGGGGGGGGGGCGTACACAGGGGGGGCGTACACAGGGGGGCGTACACAGGGCGTGGGGGGGGGGGGGTCTTGAGAGGCGTACATCATCTCTTACGACTTCAGCGCGAGCACCAGCGACTCCAGCAGGCCCTTCAGGGTAAGTACATAGGTGGAGGGGTGTACACAGGGGAGGGGGGAGGGGTGTACACAGGGGAGGGGGGAGGGGCGTACACAGGGGAGGGGGAGGGGCGTACACAGGGGAGGGGGGCGCACACAGGGGGAGGGGGACGGACATCATCTCTTACGACTTCAGCGCGCGAACCAGCGACTCCAGCCGGCCATTCAGGGTAAGTACACAGGAAGAGGGGTGTACACAGGGGAGGGAGAAAGGAGGGTACTCCATGTTTATGTTGTTGTTTATGTTGTTGTTTACCCCAGGAGCTGCTCCTTGCCGAGAAGTGGGCGCGCATAAACGGGGTCCCGTTCCCGCCCATCGACACGAGCGTGTTCGACCGGGAGGGGATGAAGGAGTGTTACGTCTTCAAGCACCCGACGGACGATAAGTGCCCCATCGTCATCCACTTCGTCATCGTCAACATCGAGTTCAGGAAGTTCTCAAAACCCGGTCAGTACTGGTGGGGAAACCATACAAAATTCAGAAATAAGCTATCGTCCAAAAGGAAATTACATAGAAGGCTTATGGGTGACATCCGCGCGCGCATCAATTTTGATAAAAGTAAAAAAAAAGTTTTCGGCCACACTGTAAATTATACAAAGTGGCTGACAGATGTGCGAATATATGCCGTAAATTGCAAAAAAAATATTGAAATACGATACTAGAGTCGTAGAATGCCAAAATCTATTCCAAAGTCATATAAAGTATTTATTGATCTTCCCAAGCGTCATCAATTCGGTCTTACTGATCATGACGTCATCGTTTCAGGTGTGAAGCGAGAGACGGAGGAAGACCTGGAGTTCGCGAGCTTTGACCTGTTCGATGACCCGAACACGCCCTTCTCGACCTTTAACTTCTGCTACCCGCACAAGGCTTTCGACAGGCTGGCTCAGCTCATGGAGTTCAACACGCTGCTCAGTCTGGACGTGAGTAAAACCTTTACCCTTTCACCCCTGTCCTCCGTCCTCTAACCCCTAACCTCTGTCCTCTAACCGCTGGCGTAACTTATAGAGTTCAACAGGCTGCCCAGTCTGGACGTGAGTAAAATCTTTACCCCCTCACCCCTAACCTCTGTCCTCTAACCCCTGAATCTACTGGACGTACGTAGGAGCATTATAAATATACGAAGTGCTGTAATATTTTGTTGCCTATTTATTGTGCTCTTTACTTATCATCCTGCTCAACAAATTTGTCCCTCTATGCTGCCCGTTCGATCTTTTCGGTGGCTTAAACTTGCTGACTTTAGATTTGGAAAGACACTGAAAATTTGGACTTTTGAACCAATATTTAAAGTCTTTCCTTTAAATTCTTATTGCATTAGAAGAATGGAGAAGCTGTCAAAGAACCGTTTCTTTTCATGTACCGAATTCAAGTATTAAAGTTTTATTTGACCTTTAGATCATCAAGGACAACATGGCAGAATGCGTGCAGCGCAGGCGCAGAGGAGGCCCCAGGCCGAACCTTGACCTCGCTGACGTCAGGAGAAGCTCCTTCAAGAACTCCAAGAAGAAGCTTCGCCAGCTGATCAGGACTTTCTCCATCGACTCGGACACGTGATGCCATGGAGACGCCTTACAAACAAACAAACAAACAAACTTTATTATGCAATGGAAACAAAAGTTATTGCAGGGAGTAGAACAGATTTTTGCTGTTTATGCGAACAAAGTTGACTCAAGTGGAAAATATAATTTTATATCACCGTACTGAGTGTCAGTGTTAACCAAGATACTACAGAGAAACGTGATAAATGTTGTGATAATTTTGGTATTGCGTCATGATGACGTCATCAGAACTACTGTAATATCTTTGTGAAGAATCATGTCCAACTGACGAATCAAGTCCCTTCATAACTTATTGTTCTCTTTAACACATTGTATATATTCGTATCTTGTTGCAATCCTGCGATTTTTTTTTTAAGATTTCACTTCCCACTATTTGACTTGCAGTCTTAAGAGACATTTTCCTTGGAATGTTAAGACATTTTTTAGCTGCATTCTTACATTTTCAGAAAATCTGGCTAAATATAGACTAAACGATACTGGGTCACTGGTTGACTCGGCTCAAAACAAACACGCAAGTAGAACGTTTAGCTGCATTCTATGCCACAAAGTAGAACTGCTGTGATAGTAACGAATGTTGGAAAATAGATTTCTCTGTTATGTTACATTATCAAACACTGTGTGGCGATAACGGGCACTGCAAAAGTAGATACGTGTGACATTTGATATCTAATGTTAGGATACAGTATTTTCTGCCGGCCGTTTTCATCGAAACGTATTGAAATGCCACGATGCCTATTTTGACGAAAGTCTGAATTGTGATAGGAATTGACAATTTGTAAATATCCGGCGTTTTCAATAAAACTTTTCTCGACATAGTTCTGTTGTCTGTACTGTAGCACGCATATGCACACACACACATATACACAGACACACACAGACACACACACACACACTGACACACACACAGACACACACACAGACACACACACAGACACACAAATACACACAGACACACACATATACACACAGTCAGTCTCTCTCTCTCACACACACACGCCTTTGAAGATAGCCATAAACTGAGGGAAAGCCACTAATGACCCCAAATTTAGATATGAATGATATACAAATCCAATATTCAAATTCTGAACTACAGAAAACTACAGCAAAGAACCAATGACCCTTCCCCTCCTTCTATCCTCCCCCTCACCAACCCCCGTGCAACCCGACATTGTGCGACCCTCGCGTGACACGCTCTCATCTTCAAGCAGATGTCAGGTGGGAGACTAACATTTCCTGCCTGCTGCAGTCTCTGACGACATCCACCAGAGAAGCCGGGCAGTCGGAAAGCGTTACGACCCTCCTCCTCACGTCTGCTTGGAGATTACTATTGTCCCTCCGCATGGCTGGTTTTCACACTCTCGCGGGCAGGTAACATAACACCGCACCTACAGGTGAGGCGACGCCGTACCTGGCGCGGACAGGTGTGACCTTGTGCGGTCCGCACAGGTATACACGTGACCGTACCTGACGCGGCGTGACCTGAAAGGTTTGTCTCCGACAGGTACGACCTGACGCATTGCGTGTTTATATAGACACGCTACTGTTTAGCATTCACATAGTACCAGGTACGGTTGCAGTACCCGGGCGTTTACATATCAGAACTCAGTCAGGAACAGAGGGCTGGGGACTTTCGCACACCGACATACAGGTGCCACAGGTGTACTAAAGGTGTACCGCGAGTGTTTACACAGACAAGACACACCGTCAGGGACAGAGGTGTATCAAAGGTGTGCCGTAGCCGCAGGTGTTTATATAGCCAGGAGATACTGTCAGGGGTAGAGAGTTGGAGATACACCGACCTCCTTGCACTACAGCATAGCACGCTCAGGTGTACCATAGGAGTACCACAGGTGTTTGTATAGCCAGGACATACCGTCGCGGGAGTGAAAGTACAGGAAGACCGTGAACCTGGGCATCTGTACTGCAGGTGAAACACTGCAGGTGAGAGAAGACCAGAACGTTCTGCGGTTTCGTTACTTTATTTCCCGACTTGCTTCAAGTCGAATGTTTGCCGCATTCGCTGTAAGGTTATGTGCAACAAGTTTACAACAGCAAATGAAGACATTTTTGGATGTGGCGTACCAAATTCAGCTGTCTTGTGCATGTTCTTGTTTGTTGTTGATATAATCATTGTTGTTATTATGGAGGAAAGTGCTGTCGTGGATCCATGTCGACTGTCTGCTCTATCATAGCGTTACTGAAAATCGCACGACTAATTTTCTCGAACCTTGAAGAAGCAACCACGTCTGTGTCAGGTGCATCAGAAGAGTTTAATTTAGAAACATTTTTGTGTTTGGCTTATTCACTTAGTGACGTTAGTGTTTAGCTTTTCGAATTTTTATATAGTTTTTATACTTTAGAAAATCGGGGACAGCAGACTTTGGCAGAATATCGTTACTTGTGTAGGGGGCGAAGATAAAAGGAGAGATACGGTGTAGTTACTGGAGGCTCGACGTCTTGTTTGCAAAAAGACATGCTTCACAAACCCATTTAACTCTTTGTGTTTAACGACAATGTCACTCAACATCTCAACACATTCAATCGTGCCTAGCTAAAACCTGCTAGATGTCAGAGGATCAGAGGTGATCAAGGAAAACTGTTTTCCTTCAAACATTATGGAATTAATAACGGTCCAAATCAGAATGACGAAAGTTACCTCAGATTTATGAAGACGAGGGCCGACACGTTTTTTCCAAATGGAATACGTAAATCAACACAAAACATTTGTCCAGTGCGGTTGCATAGAAATTATTCATTCCTAGATATCGAACATTCATAAACGTTTCCGACTTTTTGTTCGCTGTTTTCTCTTGGTCTTTACCCCTACCAATGCGTGAAAATCGGCTATGTGCAACATGCATCATTTACAGTGCATTTTTGAAGATCCTCGTCTGAATTCCTGCGTGCACACAGCAGTCATAATCAAGTTACTTTTATCGATTTAGACCCGATATTTGTCCTTGGAAGATTCGTTACGCCTAACTCCCCAATTTCACCTGGGTAAATTTGAAGCGTGGTGGGAAGATATTTCTGTCTGTCCGTCCGTCTGACTATCTATTTGTTTTGTTTTCTTTTGTTCATTTTTGTTGCCAATGTTAGCATGTCAGGGCATCGTTCGGTTGTTTTACTTTCTCACATTATGGTACACTGAAGGTTTAGAAATTCACTTTCCAAAATTCCATATTACCTTGCTGCGACTGTTTCATCTCAAAACGTAACTGATGAATTTGAAATAAATCAAATATTGACTTAAGAGTGCGTTTCTGTTCTAGATTCTGGTATTTATCGCCATGCAATACAATGCTAAAATATTTACCGAGATATTTGACTCGTAAAAAGTGCTGATACCTATCAAAGTTCCAAATTAAAGCGACCATATTTTGTGCAGAATCTCGACACGTTCGGAAACATGGCCAAATCAGTGCTCGTAGCCGCCATACTTTGTCTCGGCTACTCTTATTTCATTGTGTTTTGTACAAACAAAACAGACAAAACGAAGAAATATTTATGTTTATGGAGACATTTGACTTTCAAACATTACTAATGCTTGTATATTTCGAAATTAAGAGTGACCGAGTCTTGTCTCATTACAGCCAACAAACGTTTCAACAAGATGGCCAAATTACTGCTCGCAGCCACCTTACTGTGCCTCGGCCTTGTATCCGTCCGCGGCCTGACCAATGAGGAGCTAGCTGCGCTGCTGACCGGCGCAGTAGGCCTGGGGAACCTCGATATCGTGTCGGACCCGCAGAACAGCGACTACTTCATAGTGAGCAGCCACGGGATGCCCAACCACACGCTGGGGCCGTGGGGAAGAAACCCGAACGATGCCACGGTCCGACTGGGTTTTATTGTTTTGTTTCTTTTGAAAAAGGAGGCCTGTTTTTGGTCCGTATCAATCCATGAAACCTTAGATGGATTGGGATGGTATATGATATGTGGGTCGATTTGGGACCCATGCTGTTTGACCTTGGTACTGCAGCAGAACGTCCAGGTTTTGTATCTTTGGTCATGGACATGCTGTGGTCTTGATCTCTTGGTTAAAGGTAGATTTATACGGAGTTTGGGGAGGTTAGAAATAACGATTGTAGCTTGTTAAAAGCAACTTTCTTTGATTCTCGGTTTCCCCTGTACTGCAGCACCAGGACCACAACTACAGGATCCCGAAGAACCCGACTGTCCAGGCCGAGCCGTCATGCACGCCTATGGGCCCTATCGGTAAGGAGCGTGCATGCACACACACACACACGTATATAAACACACACACACACATACGAACACATGCACATACACACACGCAAAGGCGTTATCGGTAAGGAACGTTCATGCACACACACACACACAAACACACACACACACACACAAACAAACAAACAAACACGCGCGCGCGCTTACACACACACATACACACGCACAGGCGCTAACACTAACACACACACGATACTCACCATCTCACACATACAGACAAAAAACATACAGAGATACATGAAAATGTTAAGACACACGCACATTTAACTTCTTTCTGTGACCATGGTCACGTGTTCCCATGGTAACCTGCTCTGTTCCCATGGTAACGCAGGTCTGGCCCTGAGCGGAGCCGCCATCTACAACCCGTACACCGGAGAGTGCTATGACGCAGGCATGCTGGAGGCGGACGGGTTCGACGACTGCAAGGGCCATCCGTCTCCCGACGGGACCTATCACTACCATATCACTCCGACCTGCATCTTCAATGTTTCAGAGGTGAGAAAGGCATAATTACAACTCGAAGTAGTCTTAGATTTGCCAAAAGTTTTCTTTCTCTGCCTGAACTGTCTTAAAGTCTCTGCCACCGTAGGTGACAAAATAACGTTCATGTCCTTTGGTATTTAAGAATGATAAGCCCTTTTCCTATTTCGCTCCGGGTCAAAGGTCACGGATTTTACGCATGGCTCTCTTCTAGCAAGGACCTCCTTGCTTCTAGACAGTTTAACACCAACGGGTCGAACAACAAAACAAACTAGATAACTAACTCATTGGCTTTGTAACTAATAACAACTGGTGACACGTTGTCCCTTCCCAGGTGCCCTCCCCCATCATCGGCGTGGCGTTGGACGGGTTTCCCATCTACGGCCCCACGGACGAGACCGGCCGGGCGCTGACGTCAGCTGACCTTGACGAGTGTCATGGCCGCCAGGTCAACGGGCAGTACCGGTACCACGTGACCAGCGACTTCCCGTACTTCCTGGGCTGTTTCAAGGGGGCCCCGGTGGACGCCCGGGTCACGGCGCGCCGATGTCAGTGCAGGGAGAGGGCCGACCCGTGCCGAGCGCTCAGCGGCGGGGACACCGGGGACGGCATGACCCGGCCCCCGGGCGGGATGGGACCGTATCCGGGCGGGATGCGGACGCCCCCTGCCGGCATGATGCGCCCTGCACCCGGCGGGACGCCCCCTGTCGGCATGATGCGCCCTGCAGGCGGGATCGCCCTGGACCGTGACGCGCTCCTCCGCTTGGGGATTGTCTGTCCAACCGGAAACCCTGTCGCCAATGATCGTGAATTAAACAATTCCGGGTCAAAGGCCAGGCTTTCCGGGATGGCGTTACTCATTGCGACGGTGATCTCCTTCGCCGTTGCAGCCTGAGTGCATATTCGTTTTCTTAATCTCAGCAGAAATGCACGGACTGCTATTTATATGGAACTACTATTTTACAATGCAATTGCCAGGACTTTGGTCGATATTTTAACAGTATGCAAAAGTTATGCACGTAGATTAAAAACGAAGGGCCGTGTAACGTTAGAAAAAAATCAACCAGTCATTTTCAAATTTGAAATCTACAATTTGCAGCCTGGAGAAACGGTGTATGTGGATGGGATGAAAAAAGGGGTGTATCTCACCAATGTTACATGTTCTCATCTCAGCAGTAAAGGTTAAAGTTAAACTAGACAGGTTACACTTGTAAGCAAATATATGATATTTACCTTCACATGGTCTGGCCTAACAAACTACTGCTCTGTTCATTCTTACTCAAACACATATACATGGTGACCAGCCCCTCCAGCTCTGTCCTGCCACTTGCTACATAATGTAATCGGACACCACAGAGTGTCTGCTTCTTTACCAGTAACCATGGCAACAGCCGTCTGGTCCAGGTCACTGACCTTATTTGTCTGGTTTGGAAGGAAGAAACGTAGCAACACAGCAGATAAACAACAAAACATGTACGTCACTGACCAATATACGATCATAGAAGAAGGTCTACGTTTTGGCCATCGAACAAAAGACAACGGGAGTGTATACGTAACTATACATGGATTATAAAGTTTCTAAAAAGTATTCTAGATTTCCTTTTTATAATCGGGTCTTCTGGATGTAATGAAGCCAAGTGCTGCACGTGTCGAGAGGCGCTGTGTCACTAGAACCAACATACAGTGTATTTGAATGAATGATTTATTTCTTATTTATTCATGTTAAGTGGATGGTCCATTTCATATTCATTCCCTGATTCCTGGTGTTACAATTTAGTCATGATATCATTGTGTGCTACATGTTACACATAACTTATGAGTTCGATTTTTCTAATAAACAGACTAAATAATCTCACTTGTGCAGAGTTGATTTTTTCCCTGCATCGATCAATAATGCCACCTAGCGTCAATACCGGTTACTGCAGGCCTCTCATTCCGCCAGACCAGGTAAACATTCAGGACGTTGCTAGGCAGGGGACTCTGACACACACGCACATACCTATACCGGCCGGCACACTCACCCGGCATGCTTGCTACTAGATAGGATTGCTGTTCTTAGGGCCCTGTCACACTTGTGAGTATATTCAAGTGCGCACGAGTTCCGCAGTAACATTTTTTGGGTTTAAGTAAATTTTGCGGGGAGGAAGTTGTTTTCTACTTTGACCCACCGTTGAACAGTCTAGTTATCAAACCCAAATGAATTACTTATTCGGCTGCAAACTTAACCTAAACCCAAATCATGTTAATACGCAACTCATGCGGGCTTGTTTATACGCACAAGTGGGACTCTTGCGCCTGCGCAGACACGTACAGCACCTGGTGCTGACCCGAATTGCGCCTGACCCTACTTGACCTATACCCCCTGTACAATTGTACTATCAATGTTTTACGCATAGTTAAACATTTTGCCAAATTTAACATCTCACGTAAATGTGTGTAGTGCATGTTCGTAATATCTACGCACTGGTTGCGAATTACATGACGCTTCAAGTCGTATTTCGATATGATATTTTACACATTCAAAGAAAGAATGATAAAATAGAATATGCACCTCATGATAAAAATATATCTCTTACTTATGTTTTTTTTTCAACCTTTATTTAACCTTGAAAGTATACAAAATCCACTCATTCGGCCGAGGGTTCAAGGGAGGAGGTCAGGGGTCCTTTGAACATATGATCGGAAAATATAACAAAAGTCATTTTACAAAGATGACGTTCCAATCAGTATTCCATAATCATATTCAGCATATGAAGATAAGTCGACGATGTAACATCATTTCCATATTCGGTATTCATAGTCAATCCATAGTAACTCGTCGCAACATATTTTTGAATGTTGCAACTGAAGGCGCCGTTCTCAAGTTTGGTGTCAGACTATTCCATAGAGTTGTACCTGAGTAGGAGACAGACCTTCTATATACTTCTATACGGACCATTGATACATACAGCAATACCCTGCACCGATATCCAAACACGCCCACGGCACGTCCAACCGTTAGCGGCTTGTCGTACATGGCGTACAGCGTATAGACCGCGTCGCCACAGTTGTTTATGTCACCTTAAGCAGTTTACATATAACATATAACCAACATTTAACATATAATCACGTATAACCACGGTTAAACACGCCCAAGACAAGTCCCTTGGTTAAGCCCCTGTCACACTTGTGCGTATATACAAGTCCGCATGAGTTGGGAATTGACATGTTTTTGGTTTAGGTTAAGTTCGCAGATGAATAAGTGATTTCTTACGTTCGATCACTAGGGTGCACAACGGTGGGTCAAAGTAGAAAACAACCTTTTCCCCGCAAACCTTATTTAAACCAAAACATTTCCATGCGCAACTCACGCGCACTTGAATATACGACAGGGCCCTTAGCGGCTTATAGCACATGGTGTCCTCTGTACCTGGCACAGACCTCGCCGCCACAGGTGTTTATATCACCCCAGGCAGGTCACATTCCAAGATACCCAGGTAAACGTACCTTTCCCAGACAGTACACACCGCCACGTGTGTGTAGTGCGAGGGGGGGGGGGGTGTAACCGTACCCGGCGCCGCCATGTACCGTACGTGCTGACATGACGTCATGGGTACAAGGTCGCGTGCATGATCACGTGACAGTACCAGGTACGGCCTGTGTGTGCCTGCCAAAGCTGATAGCGGCGTTTATATAAACCCTTGTGCCGCGGCGTCAAGAATAGAGGTTCGGGGAAAGTTGGCGGAGCAGAGGAACTCATATAACAGCGCCAGGACAGGAGAGTCGCGAGTTTCCCACCTGATTCCTGAGATCACCTTTTGTAGCAGGTGAGATATAACCGTATTGGGGTCTTCCTCGTCACACAAAGTTTTACTGTTTTTTTTTTTTTTTCAATATTATCGGTTCAGTTTGTTTGGCAGCTGAGTTTGACTGGCTTTGTTTCTGACACGCTTCAATGCAGAAGAATGGCTGAAGTGAGAGAGAGAAAAAGAGAAAGAGAGAGAGAGAGAGAGAGAGAGAGAGAGAGAGAGAGAGAGAGAGAGAGTAACAGTTTATTGGCAAAAGAAAAAACTAACAGCTCAAGGTCGAATTTTCCCTTACACAATCTAGCGACAGTTTTGCAAAAAGTTAGAAAACAAACAGACTGTACACGTAGCCGTGGGAAACGGAAAAGTCTTAACGCACGTTTCACTTGGCCTCTTCGAATTCTCCTTAGAATTTGTCTTTCATGAGCGTTTTGGTGCAGTCTGCGAGAGATAGATAGATAAAGAAAGTGAGGAGGAGGAATCTCTCTGGCCGCGTTACCGCACTCGTTTAGAAAAGTGAATAGTCGTTTGAATTTGGAATGTTTGTAAATGTTGAATATTGAATGTTTTCACACCACCGATATCTTAATCACATTTTCTACCTAACCACAATTCAGCCCGGTGCTGCAAATGTTATTTTTATGAATAAACAATTCTCACCACCCCCCCCCCCCCCCATCCCTCTCTCACGTGCTGCAACATAACGATGGGTAGCGCCGACCACAAGGTTTCAATCTCATGTTGGAATCCCAACACGTGGATCATACAGCTATAGATAGATGTATTTCATCAATATGTGTTTTTGGTTTCTGAAAACACGTCTTTCAGAGACTTTCGACTTACTGACTTACTTGACTTTCAAATTTTTACGATTACTGAATTAAGAGTATCATTTTGTCATAACAGTCACATCGAACAACATGGCCAAATTACTGCTCGTAGTCGCTTTGCTGTGTCTCGGCCTTGTATCCGTCCGCGGCCTGACCAATGAGGAACGGGCTGCGCTGCTGACCGGCGCAGTAGGCCTGGGGAACCTCGATATCGTGCCGGATCCGGAGAATAGCGACTACTTCATAGTGAGCAGCCACGGAATGCCCAACCACACACTGGGGCCGTGGGGGGGCAACCCATTCACACCCTTGGTAGGGAAACATTAGCCTCTACCAGGCCCTGAGGATGGCTGGAAAAATAGAACAAATTGGCCAAATATAGTGAATAGTATACTAAGGGAGTCGGCTACGAAGAGAGGGTCTAATATGCCAATCTAGAGCGGCAAATTGTACCTCTATAGCAGACTAACCCCTCTTTCATGTTTTTTCATTTCATGGTCTATTTGGCCAATTTCTACTCTTTCCAGCCGCCTCTGGAGCCTGGTAGAGGCTAGGGAAACATAGCTTTGTGCTTTAAAGTATATGCGCTTACTCGGACATATAAACAAACGTTGATGAAGGTTAGACATCCAGGTAATAAGATGCGCCAAATGACAGTTACTCAAGCAATGGGATAAGATTTGGAAACAGGCAAATGTTTCAGACAGTATCCGCTGTCTATGCCTCTTTTCGACAGAGGATGCGGCCTGAACCATCTGACTGTTTCAAAACTGTTAAGAAAACTGGCATATGAAGAAACGAATGTGCCCGGCGTTGGGAGAAGAGTAGCCTGTGTTTACGCATCTCTCCGGCCGGGGGTTATTGGTTACTAGGGGTGGCCTCCTTTGCTGCCTTCTGCTGCGTGTATTTTTGGGAGGAGCGCTGACTCGCTATTTTCAAAGGCGCCGCTCAAAAGGCCTGCAATGGCAGGCCGCTAGGAGCGCGATTTAGTCAGACTAGGGAGAAGAGATGCTATTTCAGGCCTATTCATGCAACTTATGACCTAGCCTTCGTTTCTTGTAATTTAGCAAAAATTCACATTTTCCTTACCAACATCTGCTTGGAGATGGATGTCAGTATGATTTCACATTGTTTACTTCTCTCTGCTGTAGGGTGTACGTCTGTAACTGTAGTGCGGCTTCGTTCTGCTAGAGGGCGTTTGCCGTCTGAGGAGAGAAAGTCTGCCATCTCTGATTGCTAATTTTGACAGAGTTTAACCCCCCCCCCTGCAGTATGTGGACCACAGCTACAAGATCCCGAGGAACCCGACTATCCAGGCCGAGCCGTCCTGCACCCCTATGGGCACTATAGGTAAGGAGCGTGCATGCACACACACACACGTATATAAACACACACACAAACAAACAAACAAACACACAAACACACACACGTTCATACATCATGACATACAAACACATGCGCGCAAACGCACGCACGCACGCACACACACGCACACAAGGGCGCGCGCACACACACTAACACACACACACACACACTCTCTCTCTCTCTCTCTCTCTCTGTCTCTCTCTCTCTCTCTCTCTCACACACACACACACACTCACACACTTCATGCGTGTTCTGTTGTTTTCATGGTAACCTGTTCAGCTTCCATGGCAACTTGTTCTGTTTCCATGATAATCTGCTCCGTTTCCATGGTAACGCAGTTTTAGCTACAACCCAAGGCTATGATATGAAATATATCTGTTTCGATGGTTACCGTCTGTATCTTCTGTTCTATTTCCATGGTAAATTGTTCTGTTTCCATGGTAACGCAGGCCTGTCCCTAAGCGGAGCCGCCATCTTCAACCCCTTCACCATCGGGTGCTATGACGCGGGCATACTGGAGTCGGAGGGGTTCGACGACTGCAAGGGTCATCCGGCCCCCCACGGGGTGTATCACTACCATATCACTCCGCCCTGCATCTTCGACGTTACAGAGGTGTGTAGGACCGACGCAAAGTAGTCTCTAATGCTCGTTTGATCTGTCTTTAGGGGAGTCCAGCAAAGCAGGTCAAAGACTTGGTCCGAAAAAATTTAATTTTGGCATTTAGAAGCTCTTTGCTGAATTATCATCGGTATTGCTAAAGTCTAGACAAACTTTCAGGTGCCTTATATCGCTTTTACACAAAGTTTTGATCCAGACGTTTTGTCATCTGTGACTCAATTTTAACAAATTACACATCAAACAACAAACAAAAAACAACAACAAACGAGCAAACAAACAATCTGTCCCTTCCCAGGTGCCCTCCCCCATCATCGGCGTGGCGCTGGACGGGTTTCCCATCTACGGCCCCACGGACGAGACCGGCCGGGCGCTGACGTCAGCTGACCTTGACGAGTGTCATGGCCGCCAGGTCAACGGACAGTACCGGTACCACGTGACCAGCGACTTCCCGTACTTCCTGGGCTGTTTCAGGGGGGCCCCGGTGGACGCCCAGATCACAGGCGAGCCGTGCAACTGTACGGAGAGAGCCGACCCGTGCCAGGCGGTGGTAGACGATAACGACCCGCCGCAAGTGCTCGCTCCGGGCGAACTGCAATTTGACCGGGACCAGCTGGCGGCCCTAGGGATCATCTGTCCCCCCGACTCACCAAACAACGTCATCAACGATCATGGCCATGGCCAACCTGACGTCATCAATGATCATGGCCATGGCCAACACGACGTCATCAACGATCATGGCCATGGCCAACACCGAAGCGGTTCCGGGTCAAAGGCCACGGTTTCCGGTGTCATGCTGGCCCTCCTCACCGCCATCTCCGTGAACATGAAACTGTAAATCTTGACATGTTCGCGGGAGTTCTATTTTCCCGTGTACGTGGCCGCGAAGGCATTGCATGATCATGATGAGACTTTGATGAACAAAATAAACCAGTCACTTGTACAGAGTTGCTTTTGTTTTCCCTATAGACAGACAGAGAGAGAAATACATACATAGTTACATGCATACATGCATACATACAGACAGACTGTCAGACAGAAAGGAAGAGGCGGGCAGACAGACAGAAAATCAGACAGACAGAAAATCAGACGGACAGACAGGCAGACAGACAGACAGACAGACAAGAAATAGCCATGCCTCCAAGTACCCGAGTTACGCCCTGCACCCGGCGGGACGCCCCCTGGCGGCATGATGCGCCCTGCACCCGGCGGGACGCCCCCTGGCGGCATGATGCGCCCTGCACCCGGCGGGACGCCCCCTGGCGGCATGATGCGCCCTGCACCCGGCGGGACGCCCCCTGGCGGCATGATGCGCCCTGCACCCGGCGGGACGCCCCCTGCCGGCATGATGCGCCCTACACCCGGCGGGACGCCCCCTGCCGGCATGATGCGCCCTGCACCCGGCGGGACGCCCCCTGCGGGCATGATGCGCCCTGCAGTCGGGATCGCCCTGGACCGTGACGCGCTCCTCCGCCTGGGGATCGTCTGTCCCACCGGAAACCCTGTCGCCAATGATCGTGAAGGTCTGTGGAGAAACAATTCCGGGTCAAAGGCCAGGCTTTCCGGGATGGCGCTACTCATTGCGACGGTGATCTTCTTCACCCTTGCAGCCTGAGTGCATATTCGATTTCTTCATCTCAGCAGAAATGCACGGACTACTATTTATATGGAACTACTATTTTGCAATGCTATGGCCAAGACTTTGGTCGGTATGTAAACAGTATGTTAAAGTTATGCACGTAGATTCAAGAAGAAAAGCTGTGTAAGGTCAAAAAAAAATCAACTAGTCATTTTCAAACCTGAAATCTACAATTTGCAGCCTGAAAAAAACACAGCATGATTATGTAGATGGATGAAAAAAGGGGTGTATCTTACGTATTTCGCTGGTTCTCAGCCCTGCATAAAAGTGCGAAAGATTAAAGTTAAACTAGAACGGCAACACTTGCAACAAATATATTATGCTTACCTTCGTATGGTCTAACCTTGCAAACTGCTGCTCTGTTTATTTTTACTCAAATTCATCGATTAACATGATAACCAGCCCCTCCAGCTCTGTCCTGCCACTTGCTACATCATGTAATCGAACACCTGAGGGTCTGCTACTTTACCAGTAACCATGGCGACAGCCGTCTGGTTCAGGTCATTGACCTTATTTGTCTGGTTTGAAAGGAAGAAGCGTAGCAATACACCATATAAACAACAAAACATGTACTTCACTAACCTATATACGGTAGTAGAAGAAGCCGGTCTACGTTTTGGCCATCGAACAAAAGACAACCAGAGTGTATACGTACCTATACATGGATGATAAAGTATCTAAACATTATTCTTATTATCATAATCGGGCCTTCTGGAGGTGTTGTGCTGTACGCGTTGAAAAGCACTGGAGAGAAGCAGCATACAGTGTATTTGAAAGAATGGTTAATTTCTTATTTATCTATTTTAAGTGGATGGTTCATCTTATATTCATTCTCTGTTTCCTGGTGTTACAATTTAGTCATGATAACATTTTGTGCTACATGTTGCACATAACATATGAGTTTGATTTTTTTCTAATAAACAGAATAAATAATCTCACTTGTGCGCGCAGGTTTGATTTTTTCTTTTCCCTGCATCGACCAATAATGCCACCTAGCGTCAATGCCGGTTACCGCAGGCCTCCTTGAACCTCGGCCAGACTCTCTGCACACATTCTGGGGGGCGGCGGAGCAGCTAATAGAGTTGCGCAGTAGAGTGCACGGTGTTTTCCTGGGCAAAGGCTGGTCAGAATGGTCCAGTTTTCTGGTAGGGAGGACAGAAGAATGTGAATTTAAAAAATCTGGCCAAAATAGGTCATTTTTGTCATGTTTTGATGTCGGATTGACCTCTGAACCCTTCTCTTATGGTTGGACTGATATATTAGGATGGGGGGGGGGCGAAATCCTGGTCTCATCTGAAACTTCTGTCTTTAGCTCGTTAGAATGCTGGAGTTGAACTCCTGCTTTTTTACCTAAAGCAACCTGACAAATCCAGCTTTGCAGGGGTGGTAAAGTTTTCAGGCTTGAAATGTAAATACATGTGTTTTTAAGTGATTGTTTTTTTTTTTGATTAACCATGTGTGGCATAGGAAAGTCGATTTAGATGTCCCTCCCATTCTGCCTGGCCAGGTAAACATTCTGACGTTGCTAGGCAGCGGACTCTGGCACCTGCGGAGACAGCGCGCCGGCACAGCACCTGGCGCTGCCCCGTACTGCGCCTGACCCTACTTGACCTACTACCCCCTGTTCTATTGTGTTATCAATGTTTTACCTATAGTTAAACATTCTGCCAGATTTAATAACTTATAATGTAAACTGTAAGTGTGTGTAGCGTTTATACTTCTCTACACAGTGGTTACGAAATACATGATGCTTCAAATCGGATTTCGATATTGTATTCTACACATTCCGTCTGTCATTCCTACAAAGAATGGTAAGATAAAACAAGCACGCACATGACGATAAAACTATTCCTTCCTTCCTTCCTTCCTTCCTTCCTTCCTTCCTTCCTTCCTTCCTTCCTTCCTTCCTTCCTTCCTTCCTTCCTTCCTTCCTTCCTTCCTTCCTTCCTTCCTTCCTTCCTTCCTTCCTTCCTTCCTTCCTTCCTTCCTTCCTCTGTACCTGGCACAGACCTCGTCGCCGCAGTAAGTTGTGCACGTTTGGGCCCTCTAGCGGCTTGTTTGGAGCTGCAGCGGGTGTTTTTAATTTATTTGTTTTGACCTTTGGACATGAATAACTAGACTTATGGTCAACGGATCGTCTTGATTTATGGTATGTAGATAGCTCGATTAATGATTTACATAATTGAATATTCATTATGCAAATCAGGAGCTTATTTGCATAATTAGCAAGGAAAGTTTATAAATCTGCTGCCTTTCAAAATAGGACTCTCAAACATGTGACATATATAGCTGAAAAAGAGAGAGGTATCGATAGATACCAATAATGCTAATAGCTACCTATTTTGCATAATTAATGAGAAAATACTAATTGAAAATACCACAATAGTAAATGATTGGAATTTCATTCTTGTATCATTAGGAAGCTAAGTAAAGGTGAACAATATCAGACAAAAATCATGCATGACAAGGCCTCATTAACATAATTTATAAGGAAATGTCTACAATTCCCTTTCAATTTGCTATTTTTAAGTCTATATATTCAGGTTAAATTGCACTGACAGGTGACCTAGTTTACCGGAGCAGGCTCCCTGTGAGAAGTCCCTGGAGGACACATGTGATACTTTACTTGCCTGGTGCAGGGCTCTGTTTTGGGGTCAGGGAGGTCACACGGGCATTTAAACACAGCAGCCTTACGATCTAACGCTCTCCCTGTTGGAAGGTATAGGTTTGATAAAAACTGATTGATATGTCGACTATGAAAATAAGGGCATAATTGAAGCAAATACATTGCCAACAAATTGCCTTATTTTCTGTAGTAAAGATAAAAGTTATGATACCAATTAAGCAAAAATATTCTTACAGTGATTATTTCTATAACTCTTGGGAGAACTCGTGTAGGTATAGGTATGGGTTTGTTTTAAACTTTGAAAGAGAATACTAGTAACTCAAGAAGGTGATGACGGATCGTCATGATTTGTAGGGATGTACATAGTTTGAGTGATGATTTACATGATCTTATAAGAATCATGCAAATCAGGATCTGTGATGTGAAAAAGTATACAAACCCTTGCATTCCATTGTAGTCAAACACGTGACATGTAACTGAGAAAGAGAGGAATATTGATAGATATCAATTATGCAAACGAACACCTAATTTGCATGATTTATGACAAAATACTATAATTCCAGAGTGGTAAATGATGGGATTTCATTCTTGTGGCGTTTGGGAGATAATCAAATGTGGACGTTATCAGACATAAATCATGATGGCCTCATTTACATAATATATGAGGAAAAGCTACAATGGCCCTCTTTTCTAAGATTTTACTTTAATGCTGTGTTTTGTGTAGAGAAAAGGATCACTTGAAATTCATGCAATCGAGGACCTTATTTACATACTGAGTGATAAGCATTCACTCGAAAAGGCTAACATCGGTCGGCGAAGGTATGAGGTCGTGGAACTCTAGTTTTTGTCATGTTTTGATGTCGGATTGACCTCTGAACCCTTCTCTTCTGGTTGGACTGATATATTAGGATGGGGGGGGGGACGAAATCCTGGTCTCATCTGAAACTTCTGTCTTTAGCTCGTTAGAATGCTGGAGTTGAACTCGTGCTTTTTTACCTAAAGCAACTTGACAAATCCAGCTTTGCAGGGGTGGTAAAGTTTTCAGGCTTGAAATGTATGAAATACATGTGTTTTTAAGTGATTGTTTTTGATGGATTAACCATGTGTGGCAAAGGAAAGTCGATTTAGAGGTCCCTCCCATTCTGCCCGGCCAGGTAAACATTCTGAACGTTGCTAGGCAGCGGACTCTGGCACCTGCGGAGACAGCGCGCCGGCACAGCACCTGGCGCTGCCCCGTACTGCGCCTGACCCTACTTGACCTATTACCCCCTGCTCTATTGTGTTATCAATGTTTTACCTATAGTTAAACATTCTGCCAGATTTAACAACTTAGAATGTAAACTGTAAGTGTGTGTAGCGTTTATACTTCTACACACTGGTTACGAAATACATGATGCTTCAAATCGGATTTCGATATTGTATTCTACGCATTCCTACAAAGAATGGTAAGATAAAACAAGCACATGATGATAAAACTATTCCTTCCTTCCTTCCTTCCTTCCTTCCTTCCTTCCTTCCTTCCTTCCTTCCTTCCTTCCTTCCTTCCTTCCTTCCTTCCTTCCTTCCTTCCTTCCTTCCTTCCTTCCTTCCTTCCTTCCTTCCTTCCTTCCTTCCTTCCTTCCTCTGTACCTGGCACAGACCTCGTCGCCGCAGCAGGTGTTTATATCACCCCGGGAAGGTCACATTCCAAGATACCCAGGTAAAAGTACCTGTCCCAGACAATACACACCGTAACGCGTGGGGGGGGGGGGGGGGGTGTAACCGTACCCGGCGCCGCCATGTACCGTACGCGCTGACATGACGTCATGGGTACAAGGTCGCGTGCGTGATCACGTGACAGTACCAGGTACGGCCCGTGTGTGCCTGCCCCAGCTGACAGCCGTGCTTATATAAACCCTTGCGCCGGGGCGTCAAGAATAGAGATTCGGGAAAGTTAGCTGAGCAGAGGAACTCATATAGCAGCGCCAGGACAGGAGAGTCGCGAGTTTCCCACCTGATACCTGAGATCATCTTTTGTAGCAGGTGAGATATAACCGTGTTGGGGTCTTCCTCGTCACACAAAGTTTTACAGTGTTTTTTTTTCAATCTTATCGGTTCAGTTTGTTTGGCAGCTGAGTTTGACCTACTTTGTTTCTGGCACGCTGAAATAAATAGCATCTTTGTAAAACAAAACACTCGTGTATCGGTCGTGTATGGTTAGGCTGATTGCGGATCTGGATAAACTCAAACTCAGTTGAAAGCTGAATTTTCCGCTATACGATCTTACGACAGTTTTGACAATTGTTAATGAGCGTCTTGGTGCAGTCTGAGAGAAATAGAGAGAGAGAGTGTGTGTGTGTGTGTGAGTGTGAGAGAGGGTAAGAGAGTGAGTGTAAGAGAGGGTGACAATGAGAGAGTGAGTGAGTGAGTGAGAGATAGTGAGAGAGAGAAAAAGTCTTTCTGACTGCATTACCACACATATTGCAACATAACGATTGGTAGCACTAGTCGCGTCACGTAAAACACGTCCAACGAAATAGCTTTAATCTCACGTTGGAATCTTACAGCTATGATTTTATTTTCCAAATTCATGCGTGTTTTTGGTTTCTGAAAAAAACACCTTTAAAGAGACATTTGACTTTAAGATATTTCCGATTTCTAGACTAAGAGTGATCTTTTTTTCTTAAAACAGGTACAAAAGTTGTGAAAACATGGCCAAAGTACTGCTCGTAGCCGCCTTGCTGTGCCTCGGCCTTGTATCCGTCCGCGGGCTGACCAATGAGGAGCTAGCTGCGCTGCTGACCGGCGCAGTAGGCCTGGGGAACCTCGATATCGTGCCGGACCCGGAGAACAGCGACTACTTCATAGTGAGCAGCCACGGGATGCCCAACCACACGCTGGGGCCGTGGGGAGACGGGAACGCCATCACGCCCTCGGTAGGGAAACATTAGCCTCTACCAGGCCCCGCGAGTGGCTGGAAAAATAGTACAAATTGGCCAAATAGAGTGAATAGTATGCTAAGGGAGTTGGCTACGGAGAGAGGGTCTAATATGCCAACCTAGAGCGGCAAACTGTACCTATATAGCAGACTAACCCCTCTTTCATGTTTTTTGTTGCTGTCTAATTGGCCAAATTCTCCTCTTTCCATCCGCCTCTGGAGCCTGGTAGATTCGCTATTTTCAAAGGCGCCGCTCAAAAGGCCTACAAAAGAGGCTAACTCGGGGCCTGTAACTGTCGGGCGGGCCGCTAGGAGCGCGATTTAGTCAGACTAGGGAGAAGAGATGCTATTTCAGGCCTATTCATGCAACCTATGACCTCGCCTTCGTTTCAAAAAGTCGTATCTTCCTTACCAACATCTGCTTGGAGATGGATGTCAGTATGATTTCACATTGTTTACTTCTCTCTGATGTAGGGTCTACGTCTATAACTGTAGTGCGGCTTCGTTCTGCTAGAGGGCGTTTGCCATCTCTGATTGCTAATTTTGACAGAGTTTAATCCCCCCCCCCCCTGCAGTATGTGGACCACAACTACAGGATCCCGAAGAACCCGACTATCCAGGCCGAGCCGTCTTGCACGCCTATGGGCGCTATCGGTAAGGAACGTGCTTGCATATACGTATATAACACACACTGTCACACACACATACACACGCACACACACACACACACACACACACACACACACACACTCACACACTCACACAAACACACACACTCACACACACATACATACACTTCATGTGTGTTCTGTTGTTTTCATGGTAACCTGTTCAGCTTCCATGGCAACTTGTTCTGTTTCCATGATAATCTTCTCCGTTTCCATGGTAACGTAGTTTTAGCAACAACCCAAGACTATGATATGAGGTATATCTGTTTCCATGGTTACCGTCTGTATCTTCTGTTCTGTTTCCATGGTAACTTGTTCTGTTTCCATGGTAACGCAGGCCTCTCCCTGAGCGGAGCCGCCATCTTCAACCCCTTCACCTGGGGGTGCTATGACGCGGGCATACTGGAGGCGGAGGGGTTTGATGAATGCAGGGGTCATCCGTCCCCTTTCGGGGAGTATCACTACCATATCATTCCGACCTGCATCTTCGACGTTACAGAGGTGTGTAGGATCGACAAAAAGTAGTCTCTAATTCTCGCTTGATCTGTCTTTAGGGGAGTCCAGCAAAGCAGGTCAAAGACTTGGTCCGAAAAAATTTAATTTTGGCATTTAGAAGCTCTTTGCTGAAATATCATCGGTATTGCTCAAGTCTAGACAGACTTTCAGGTGCCTTATATCACTTTTACACAAAGTTTTGATCCAGACGTTTTGTCATCTGTGACTCAATTTTAGCAAATTTACACAACAAACAACAAACAAACAAAAAGCAACAAACAAGCAAACAAACAAACAAACAAACAAACAAACAAGCAATCTGTCCCTTCCCAGGTGCCCTCCCCCATCATCGGCGTGGCGCTGGACGGGTTTCCCATCTACGGCCCCACGGACGAGACCGGCCGGGCGCTGACGTCAGCTGACCTTGACGAGTGTCATGGCCGCCAGGTCAACGGACAGTACCGGTACCACGTGACCAGCGACTTCCCGTACTTTCTGGGCTGTTTCAAGGGGGCCCCGGTGGACGCCCAGATCACAGGCGAGCCGTGCGAGTGCACGGAGAGGGCCGACCCGTGCCAGGCGGTAAACGGTAACGAGCCGCCGCAAGGGGACGCTCCGGGCCAACTGCCCTTCGACCGGGACCAGCTGGCGGCCCTAGGGATCATCTGTCCCACCGACTCACCAAACGACGTCATCAACGATCATGGCCACGGCCAACACGGAAACGGTTCCGGGTCAAAGGCCACGGTTTCCGGTGCAATGCTGGTCCTTCTCACTGCGATCTCCATTAACATGAAACTGTAAATTTTGACATGTTCGCGGGAGTTCTATTTTCCCGTTAAGGGGAATGTATAACATGATCATGATGTGAATTTTATAAAGAAAATAAACCGCTAACTTGTACAGAGTTGCTTTTTTTCATTGCAGACTGAGAGAGAGAGAGAGAGAGAGAGAGAGAGAGAGAGAGAAATATACATACATACATAGAGACAAACCTATAAGCAGCGATCCTTGTGCTGCGGTGCAATGTGAACTAATCAGAATTGCCATGCGGAAGGTGACAGATGTATACCGAAACGCCGGTTGAATAGACAACTTGTGGTTATGAACAAAAATGATATTTTATTCAAAGAGACAGATTTAGCCAGAGAGAGAAAGAGAGAGGACAGACAGACAGACAGACATACAAAGGGACAGACAGACAGGCGACTGAAGGACAGAGAGAGAGAGAGACTGTTAGACAACGGACAGACAAACAGACAGAGAGACGGACAGACATGCAGAAAGGAAAGGCAGACCGACAGACAGACAGACAGACAGGCAAAGAGACAGGGAGTCAAACAGACAGACAGATTGTCAGACAGACGGACAAGAAATTGTTATGCCTCCAGGTAATCAACCCAGAAATGAGGTGCTAAGACAGATACAGATAGACAGGCAGACAGCTAGACAAGTCAGGTCAAGCTTCACTTCCTTGGGGAAAAGTAAAAGAGGCGCTTGTTATCATAAAGTCCACACAAACTCCAATTACAGGTGAGGCTTCGCGTGACCAGGTGACCCATTATTCCACCTGGCTCACCTGAAAACAGGTATTAGGTCGGGACCTTGACTTTCAGGAGTGTATAAATATCAGTGTAGTAAAGTCACGGACATATCGCGAACTTGGACTCACGGGGACTGATTAACCGACTGGGACTTTTCCACAGACAAGAGGGAGGTGAGAGCATGATTGTTGTGAATTTTGACAAAATATTGTCTATAACCCAAAGTTTCAGCACTACTACAAGACTCCTATACAATAACTCCTGATTTTCTCTACAATTACGTTTAGTGTGAACTATTGAAATTCTCACCATCGGATGGGGGTTCGGACTTGCGCTTTCAAAACCTGTTTGTTGCATTGTATTCCTTTTTTGTAAAGTTTATTCCCTCTTCCATTTCATTTTTATCCTATCTCGACACCGTATTTCATCAATTTAAGCTTATTTTGTGCTACCTTATATACTTCTTTAACATATGTTCAGTGGTGTAGCTGATGACAAGAATGTATACTTCAGTGCGTTTCCAAGCATATGTTAGAATCAGGCTCGTTCTCAGTTTTTAAAGCCTGGTTTTGTGACATTCAATATTCTTTTCCAGCATTTTTGTTTTCATTTGCAAACCATTACAAAAATATATGTATGAAAAGTGAACAAAAAGGGCGAAAATATTGCCAAATCAGACCCACCATTCAGAGAATTAGCCGGATCCTTACATCTGTCTGGAGATCAGACCACAGATCAAAATTTCACTGTTTAAGAAAATAAAATTTTGACCAAGCTGCAGAACGACGAAATACATGCTGTAAATTTCAACAACAAAAATCGGTAAGCAGCTACTGAGGCTAGAAGTCTTCCAAAGTCAAAAGAGAAGACGAGAAAAAAGAGAAATGAAGAATGTATTGTTTTTGCATACCATATTCTGTGTTTTCAGTCATTTGCTCAACCTTCCTGAACACTTACATAGCGAAACGATGGCGACGTTTTTTCTGGTGCCCATGGGTTGTCATCATTGTTAAACCGGTCCCTGCCTGGGACGGACTTACCAAACCTACTTTTTGTCCGGTTCTCCAATTTACAATTTTACTTTCTCTCTACCCGGCGTATCATTACTGCGCAATTCGCACAAATTTTACCAATTATTCCACTTTCGTGAGAGCTAAATTTCTCTTCTCTTTTGTCCGCCGTTTCCTGTTGAGTCGCTTAGTTTGAGTGGTACTGGAGGACCTGTTATTACAGATAGAGCAAATGTAGTTTACAACATCCACTTTGTGGGGCTAAAATCCCAACGGAGAAAAACTTTGTAATCTTCATCGTAGCGTGATGCATTTAAGCGTCTGTACAATCATATATATATGGCTGCTTAGCAACTGTACACTTTGTATTCAGAACCACGATTGATATGCAAATTCCATTATTTACTTTATGTACTTATTTTGTTACTATTACGCTTGCTTTGAATTAAGTCATTAGTTTGTTTCACTACTTTGCTATGTAACTTTTATCATTATTGTACTTAAGTTTGTAAATGTGACTTAAATAGTATTATATTTTGTTATTTCAGTTATTTTATGTTTATGTATGCACGCAGGGCGCTTTGAAAATCGCCCTAGTGGCGACAAGTTTGTCCCTGGATAAATAAATAAATGAAAATATTGATGTTTTATGTGATTTCATGATGTTGCTAGCTGTAACTTTTGTTCAGTTCAGAAAAAGCAAAATTGGTACAGCAGCAAAAAGCTCGCTGTGACTTTTGGCAACATTTTGGCAGCATTCAGCAATGTTTCTTATTCGTACATCTTTCTTTACAGTCATAATTCACCGAACAATGAAGACGGTTTACTGCCTGGTAGCCGTGTTATTGTTCCTTGGCGGTGTATCGGTCCGCGGACAGACGGATGCGGACCCGCTCTGCCGGCCGCTGGATGACGGGGCCACGGGCGCTCCGGACGGGACGGGGCCGTCACGGGACCCACCGAACGGGAAGGGAGAGGGCGGCGGGGGCCAAGGGGACTCCGGCCCGAGCATCACACCTGTCGCCACCGTGACCTCCACTCTTCCCATCTGCCCTAACGGAACCGGAAATCCGTCACGGGGTGACAGAAAAGGGAGAAGTTCCGGGTCAAAGGCTAGACTTTCCACGCCTGCGCTGTTCACGGTTGCCCTGACCGTTCTGCGCATGTTGTAATTTCCTTGCTCGTACGTTGTCAATAATTTATACATGACGTCGTGGCCCTACAACCAATCAGAATCCTTGAATGGACATGATAGACTGATCGGTTGGCTCATTGACTGAAACTTATTGCAACCACAACTTGAGGAGCAAGTCATTGAGTAAACTATTGGCAAACTATTTAAATGAATTGCATGCATTAAACATACACAATGAGATACATGGAACGCAGTGATGACATGAAGCTGTTCTTTTTCGGCCTGGATTCGATGTAGCCAGAATCCGTTCTCTGTCCGCCATCTTGTCCTTCTGACCTTGACCAGTTTCCACACTCAGATGACCAGTAAGGTCACCCCTGTTGACCTGCGTAGTTTGCATGCAGATTTCTAAAGTCAGGAGGATTTGCTGAATGGACAGTTATTGATGGCAGCCTGATGGCCCCGGAGTAGGGCTTAAGAAGGTGTTACGCGGAGATTACGGCTCCTTAAGACGTAGATAGAGTTTGTGACCTGTGATATTTACATGTAGATTGCACCAATGTGTCCGTCCGCCAAGACCCGACTTAGAACAGGTGCTAATAGCTCTTAGGGTCAGACGATGACATCATCCATGTCTGCAGCCGCCAGGACTTGTACAATGACGTCTTTAGATCTAGATGGTTCCAGAGGTCAGAGGTCAGAGAGACATATAGAATACAACACGGGCAACATTGATTCCAATCTCCGAATCCGGTATTCGAATTTCCGACGGCCGCACAACCGGCGCGCTCGAAATGCGTTCGAAATATTCTATGGAAGCCTGTGTGATAACACTTCCGAACCCTATGTGATCCGGATAGTTATCACACGGTCCGGAACACCCGTATCAGGCCCAGGCATGACATAAGGTCCCGTACTGGGGATCAGGACTACCGTTACTACCAGTCGAACCGCAGGTCACCCTAGAACGCTTTATTTTCTTTTTTACGGCGTTTGCCGCGTCACGATTTGACCCCGTTGCATGGGTGTAAACAACCGTCCGTCGTGCAGCAAAAAGACCTCGGACCTACATAATGTTTATATTTTTTCACATCTACAGGATCTGCCCAACACAACCATGTAGTTATTTTGTGCACAGCAAATTGTCAGCGAGCGCTGTGGCTTTCGAAACATTGACCATTTTTTGGTCAGTATATTTTTGCGTGTATCATTGACGGTTCACCTGGAACCAACTAGATATTTACATCACCTGAAAGCCCATTTCCTCACCTTTAAATTGATACCAAAGTCCCTTGGATAGTTTTATGGGAACCGGTTTTGCCCCCAAAAAAACTAACAAGAGGTCAATTTGTAGGGCGTCTTATTCTGAAGAAGAAGACAAACACAATGTCCTTTTACCATGCTTTACAGAACTCAAAACTTATCTAATGGCATTGGTCAACTTGCATATGAATCTCACTTTTCCTGGCTTTAAGATGATATTAGTCGTATTTGGAAATGTTTCAGAATATTAATTTTAGACGGCAAAACTTGAGCCGTTAGTTTCATCACCGTTCCCAACACCGGCTGAAAGTTGCAACATTGCACCTGACCTCTCCTGACCCCCGCGGCAGGAAAATGGAACGTACTGGCTGGGTTCGGTCGTTCGAACGCAGGAGTTCGAAGTAATTGACTTCAAATTTGACTATTTTGTAAATATCAGGTACCTTGTACTAAAACCTCTGTCTGTCTGTACTTGACTGTTATCATGTCAATTATCATATTGCATGTGGTAGCCGCGTTCAAACAGCTTCTAATACAAAAAATGGGCTTTGTTATGCCACGCGAAATGTATCGAAATGTATCCAAAGCGCAGGAGTGCACGCTTCGGTAGCTAGAACTAGGCAGAAATTTCACAACCGCAAAGTAGACATTGTCGCAGTTTTTTCGGGGGCAAAACCGGTTCCCCTAAAATTATCCTAGGGACTTCGGTATCAATTTAAAGATGAGGAAATGGGCTATCACGCGATGTAAATATCTAGTTGGTTCCAGGTGAACTGTAAATAAGACAAACACAAATAAACTGACCAAATATTCTTAATGTTTCGAAGGCCACAGCGTTCGCTGTCTTTTTACAATGCACTAAATATCTACATGGTTACACTAGGCAAATCCTGTAGATGTGAAAAAGTGTAAACATTATATTGATCTGAGGTCTTTTTGTTGCACCACAGGTAGTTGTTTACACCCATGCAACAGGGTCCAACCCGGGTCCGGCCGTGACCCGAAAAAAGCCGTCTTAGAGAAGGCTGCGCAGAACTGATGCGCATAGAGCTCTGCGGTTCGACTGACTACTGCTGTCCTCTGTAAGAAACACGTGTAATGTATGGGCCTCCACCAGATTGATTTTAGCTGAAGAGATAGTAGCTAAGCTTCCTTGCTACATCAGCAAACAGTAGAATTGTGTTATTGGTGCCAGTAAGGTTGATTCCTAAATATGATTTCAAATTTGAGATATGCTTCATCTTAATATCATTTTAGATATTATAAATCGAGGCTTACAGAGCATTTGTTTGTTTGTTTATTTCATGTTTAACTTACAACCTTTCTTTTACTTAACGCTATTCTTATATAATTGTGATGTTCACAAACTGTATGATGCATGTCATAGTGCCGAGATTAGAGAGGGTGATTCCTAAATATGATTTCAAGTTTGAGATATGCATCATCTTCATATCATTTTGAATATTTTACATCGAATCTTACAGTACATTTCATGTTTAAATTTCAACCTGACTTTTACTTTACAGTATAATGATATAATTGTGATGTTCACAGACTCTAATGCCGGGATTACAAGATAGTCTTTATCTTAATGTCATTTTAGATATTTTACATCAGATTTTGCAGTACATTTTGTGTTTTACTTACCAATCTATTCTACTTTGCATGAGCGTTGATTTGGTTTCCCCGATCTCTGATGTCTTCTGGTCGCGGCGAATTTCATTTCTGATGATTTCCTGTAACCTGACATCAGGACTAAGTTGATTCTAAACGAATTCCCGTCTTTTATTGCTTGAGATAATTTCATTTCTAAAGACTTCCCGGGTCTTGTAATCAAGGCTAAGTCGATTTTGACTAATTTTATGTTTCTTGTGTCTATCATTTGTCATATCTATGTCAGGGGCGTCCTCATAAGGCACGTAAAAACGACGATACACAGTGCGTGAGCTCGTAAGAACTAAAGTGAGAGACGGAATGAATCATTTCCCTTGCATTAAACCACAGTATGTTACACACCTCTCTCTTCTTTAGGTCTGACATCTTTTACTGTTGAAAAGAAGGTTAAGTTTCAGGTACTGTGCGTGTGTGTGGTGTGGTGTGTGTGTGTGTGTGTGTGTGTGTGTGTGTGCGTGTGTGTGGTGTGGTGTGTGTGTGTGTGTATGTGTGTGTGAGTGTGTGTGTGAGTGTGTGTGTGAGTGTGTGTGTGTGTGTGTGTGTGTGTGTGTGTGTGTGTGTGTGTGTGCGCGCGCGCGTGTTTGCATGTGTACGTGTGTGAACTGCAGCAGGGTGGATTCTGTTGTTGAAAAATTTTCTGGTAATAATCTTTGTTAATTAAATGTTCGCGGTGATTTTATTTCCTCGGTGATGTCTCTTCCACGAAACCATTTCATCGCGAATATTTGTTTTGTAATTCTACTGTTGTACATATTTGTTTCACCCGCAAACTTCAAACACCGTCAAAACCTGAGTTACCCTCCAATCACGAAGGTAGATACATTAGCACTGTTCATTATAGCATAGCTACGTAGCCAACATGGTGTTACGCTGCACGAATCTCATGGTTTGCCCAACGCGATCGTAACACTAAATCAAAGACTTATGCTAGCCGTTATTGTTTTAGCAATAAAGTTCTTATAAGAAGAACTTTATTGCGCGACTATTGTAACAGGTACGGCAAGTATGGCAACAACAGTAAACATAGAACAAGGCATAAGTAATAAAACTATTCACTACAACAAATTACTTGGGTTTTACATTATTCAATCTGGGCTAATTTTGAGTATGAAGTCTGAGGTACAAATTTGAAACGTAGATGGCAAAAATGCTATGACAATATCGGAGCGTGTATATTCCAGGAGGAATAGATGGTGAAATCTGCCCTACAGGCGTTACCTGTGGTACACCAGACGGCGTGTCGGCACGGAGGGATGATGAACGAGGCGGATCATCGCAGCCAGGCTGAATGTTGCCCACATGAAACACTCCAATGTTCCTGCTGATATTGAAGTTACAGAACCGCCATGACGAATCTGTAATACCAGTTATAGTTACAGGCAAGAGTGATGCTATCACGCTATAGCTACCGGCGTATTTATGGGGTAAGCGGACCTTTTGGTAAGCGGCGTTTGGCTGTTCACGGTGAGATTCATTTTTGCTGGCATGACATTTAAAGTTTGATCAAAGATACGCCATAAAGTACAGCCATCCAGGCGAGATTAGTTTTGGGAGATAACTGTGCGACGAGTAGGGTAGTCATGAGAATCTGATACCATATGACATACATAGAGGTATTCAGGCTCTAAATGGCGTGTTTACGGGAGAGCCGGTTCAAAGAAACTGTTACGATCGATGCGTGTTCTATAGAGTAGATTCTGTGGCCGAGTCGGATTCTGACGTCACGGTCTTTGGACTCGTTGAGTATTACGGGCACCAGGCCGCGAATTTTAAATTTTGTAAAAACGCTAATCTATGATGGACTAGTGTAAAACAAGTCAGAGCTGGTCTTAGTGGTATATTTAGCATAATGCTTTACGAAATTAAGTTTATTCTGACTTATACACTGTTTGCAGCAGATGTTCATTTCTTGTAGCTGCCAGAGGTTTCCAGTGTAGACTCGAGAGTTCATTATTACCAATATGAGACACATATGACAGACCAAGTATAATAATCATTCTAGCAGCCAAATTGTGTAGATTTTGTAGCTTATCTGAGCGGCATTTTCCACAGTTATCCCACACCACATCACAGTAATCCAGCTTGGGCCGAACCAGACAATTGAATAACATCTCAAGGGTAGTAGTTGTGGCAGAACTGGGGTTAGACGCCGCTAAACACCCAGTCACCCGATACACCATGGCACAACTTATCTTTGTGATCTCGCCACGTTATGCTAGGGTCACATTTCCTAACCGGGACCCGGCCGGGCTGTTTGCGGAAACGAAAAATCAAAGTGTATGTCAATAAATTTGCACAAGCTATGCATTTAAATAATTTTGGGTACGTTTTGTGTTTTTGTTGTCTTTTATTTCATATTTTCGTTCCCTGCCCGGCCGGGCCCCGGATTGGTAATGTGACCCTAGCATAAGCTGTTAGCTTTGGGTGTCAGCGGGGAGCGACGGGACTTCATCTGCACACCTATTGGGCAGAAGGTGTTGATGATAATTGAATTCGTTTATCTATGACAAGATAAATCTGCCAACACAAACCATTCCATCACGCGAGTGATCTGCCGTACCTGACAGTTAGTGTTACACGCGGTACATGATGTATCTGCACGTTAACGGGACCGGAGCAAATGGTGATGAGTTCGGCAGATCGTTTAAGGCAGGAAAGATTCGGCTGATAAAATATTCCAATTTTCATCTTTAGCGGGCAGCGTGGTTAACACGGCGTGATGGGGTCGGCAGGACAGGTGGGCGATTTATTTTGGAGAAAGGCAAAACACGATTAACGATATCAGAGCGGCTGCGTTTTGGGACATGACATCTCCGAGCATCTATGGGATTTGAGGAAGTGATTTATCTTGAGAGAGGTAAACATGATAAACGCTATCAGAACATTCAGGGACAGTAGAAACTGGCGAGAAGCTCATTCTAGGCCAGGTAATTTGCACTGACAGAAATGATCAAATTCTTCATCCTTTTGGAGCGACGAAAGCATCACGCAAGAAGTGATGAGGCCGGCTGTGTTGCCTGTGGGGCAAGACATCTCGGAACATCTATGGGATATGAAGGAAGCGATGATATGCTGGAAAGCTCATTTGGGTTAGGGTGAATTTTGGTGGTGAAATGTTAAGATTTGCATCTTACGGGATCGACATAGTTAACATGGCGTGGTTGGGTGTGCAGGACAGTCGTTAGATTTTAATTTGGAGAAAGGCAAAACATATCAGAACATATCAGAACATATCAGAACAGTCAATAGAGAGAAGAAACTGGCGAGAAGCGTATTCAAGGTCAGGTAATTTGCGCTGACAGAAATTATCAAATTCATCATCCGTTTGGAGCGACGAAAGCATCACGCAAGAGGTGATGAGGCCGGCTGTGTTACATGTGGGGCGTGGCATCCGGCGAACATCCATTTGTATTTGTATTTATTGAAAATGAGACAAGTCATTACACTGGGTCAGCCTAGGCAGCTCTCGCTGGTAACGGCTGACCCACAAATACTGACAAACATACAACTTATATACATAACCTGCAGTAAAATGGGATATTATAGCCTCCTCTGCAGGCCTTCAGGCCGGCGCCGGCATTTATTTGGGGGGGGGGGGGCGCTGATTCACGATTGCCAGCATATCGAGGCCATGTTCTTTTGCTGGTTTGAGCAACGAAAGCATCAAACAAGAATCACTAAGGCCGACCGTGTCACCTGCAGCTGTGGGGTGTGACATCTCCGAACGTCTATGGGACGGGACGAATGATGACGAGCCGGGAAGCTCATTTAATGCAGGATAAATTTCGCTGATGAAATATTCAGTATGCTGACTTGGGCAGCTCGTTTCAAGCGAGAAGGATTTCGCTGATAAAACATTCCAATTTTCAGCCTACAGCAGCACCATGAATAACATGACGCTGTTCGGTCTGTGCGGCAGCTGTGAGATTTATATGGGAGATAGTCAAAACACGATTACGTATATCTGGCTGTGATGTGGGACATGTGTGGGCTATGTGGAAGTGATGCACGGGGCAGTTGAGAGATTTATTTCAGAGAAAGGCAAAACATGATAAACGCTATCAGAACATTCAGACAGACGAAACTGGTGGGAAGCTCAAAGTAATTCATGCTCATTTTTTTATCCTTTTGGAGCAACAAAATCATCAAATAAGAAGCGATATCGATGAGGCCGGCTATGTCACATGTGGGACAGCTCCAAACATCTATGGGATATGATAGCCTCCTTTGCGTCTGGAGGGCGCCGGCATTTATTTTGGGGGTAGTGCTGATTCACGATTTTCACCATATCGTGGCCAGCTCTTTTGCTGGAGAGATCGTTCCTGCCGCCCGCCCGATATGTTGTAAATAGCGAATCAGCCCCCCCCCCGGATTTTAAAAACGTGTGTGTGTCTTGTTGTCTTTAAAAACGTACTTTTACATCATATTCCAATTAAAGAATGAAGCATCACATAAATGCAGTTTTGTTCACTGAGCTATCGCCTTCTAGTTCGAAGGGGTCTAACTGTGAGATCTATCAGAACAGTGTTAACTCCGCCGGGCGAGGAGGGCTCGTTCTCTCCTAGATGTTAGATGAAAAACGACACGTCAGCACTTTTACGGGGCAGGAGGGGCTGACGAATGACGAGTGTTCGCGTGGTTAAGGCAAGACGAATCGAGCCGACGGAAAGCGCTCCCGTTTCCCCGTATTCCTGATCCGGGGATTAAGTGTTTTGTGGCACTAAAGGTTACCGCAAAATCAGGCTTGAAGGACACCTTCGGTTCCGGATTACAGATGGAGCAAAGAGGAAGATGCGCAAGAGCAGGACAACATGAGGAAAAGGATGAGAACATACAGTAGATAGTTTATATGATATAGATATACGGTTAGACAGTAGTTGTCCTAAAATACGCCAAAAAATAGTTACTCAAGCAGCTGGATAAAATTTTGAAAATTCTGAAAATTCTGAAAATTTTGAAAAAATTTAAAAAATTTTGAAAATTTTTGGAAATTTCATCTAGTTGCTTGAGTTATTTTTGGCATATCTTATTACCTGGATGTCTAACCTTCATCAACGTTGTCCTAAAATAACCCATTCATCGGACGCTTAGGAAATAAATTTCTGAAAACTTCTGCGTTATGATGTCTTTGTCAAAGGTGAGGATGTTTTTGACCAAGGAGTGAGTTAACTTCTTTCTTCTGGCTTCAATTGCACCCACGGTAGATGTGAAAAAACATGTGGCTAGCATTTACGCACTTTCTATAACAACTGGATGGCAGCTACACAAAGCTACTACGTGCTGCCCTGAACTTCTCCTGGAAGGAACACCCCACAAAGGACCTGCTATATGGGGATTTACCCCCCATATCTCAAGTCATCCGTGAGAGGAGGCTACGTTTTGCTGGTCATTCCTGGAGGAGTAAGGGAGAGATTGTCAGGGACGTCCTCCTGTGGGCGCCAAAACATGGACATGCAAGTGTAGACAGGCCTCACACGACATACATACAGCAGCTGTATGTGTGAGGCTGCAGGATGCACACCAGAAGATCTGCCAAGAGCACTGGAGGACAGAGAGGACTGGAGGAGGAGGGTGGTGGCCATCCGTGACACTCTCACGACAAGATGATGAGATGATGAGCGAACAGAATAATGAATACAGAATAACGGAGGCCATTAACATTTGGGTACGCTAGTTGAACCCTTCACTCACTAAGTGTTACAGATAGTCTCAACGTTCATGTTCTTAACGGTAGTATTCTTTAAAGATCACTCCATACGTCTTCACAAGTTCTTAAATGCAAAGTTTGGAATACATCAAGACGGATGTGCTGGTTTCTATTCCTGCGTCTTTATGGAGCTGCACTTTTCACGTTCACCTCCTGATGAATGGATATGAGTTACCCCTGCTTCGTAAAACATCATGGAGATTTTCATTACATCCCGGATGTAAAACATATCCAAGCCTGCCCACCCCCGAGGGAATTCCCAAATAGAGCCGTCCTAAATTAGTACCACCAAACAGTCTGCTCGCTGTCGTAAACATCGATCAGCTGTCGGAGGGTTTACGACAAGTGGACGATTGATGGCGCCCGGGTGCGTCGGATGAAAGCCGTTACACGTCCGGCCCTTCATGGTGCACGTGTGAAGCCGTCTGGGGCCGAACTGACCGGAATCTTCGTTTATTGTTTATTTGCACATGAAAAGAACAAATACAAAATGTATTGCAAATACATACCTGAGCACAAACAAGACAAATGATGATAAAAAAATACAATCATATTAAGGGCTACATCTAATGTCATGCTGCATTCTAAAGCGTAAATTATGCTAGTTTTGTTGGGTTTGACTTCTTCTCTTGAGGCAGTGGAAGACAAATTAACCCACATATATCTTTTATACGTTGATGAAAGTTAGACATCCAGGTAGTAAGATACGCCAAAAATAATTACTCAAGCAACTCAAAACTTTATCCAGTTGCTCGAGTAATTATTTTTGGCGTATATCTTTTATGATTTGTGGGTTCTTTGATTTTAATAGTGGGATTGTTTTCTCATGGTCAGGAATAGTGGGAAATTAAGTATGCATAAAAACAATGCATTTTATTGCAAACAGTAAAGAAAAACATGCGGGAGGATTCGGGAACCTCCAAGATTTTTCGAGGGTTTCCCCTTAACTGCGATTAATTACTTACTATATGATAGTGTAATGATGATTTCTAATCACAATTTGTGGCCGTAGATTGTCCAGAGCACGAGATAGAAAAACCGCAACTCCTCCTAGTCAACCTAAAACAGATGCAAGCGTGCGAAAAAATGTGGGTAATATCAAAGACATTATTAGATTTATGCACCCCTGGCAGATTTCCCTGTTACTGCAGCGGAACTTCCGGCTTTTCTAGCTCGTGTTCTGGATAAGCTATGGTAACGTATAAAAAGGACTAGTAGATACATTTTGTTCCTTTCAAAACGGCAAAAGTCGATGCTTAGGTGGATGTCACCCATAGAACTCACTGATTGTATAACAGCTAATGGAGTGAAGCGCGACCTTACACAGCGGCCCATTCCGGCTGATGTGTATAACTGCTGCCGTAAACGGCGTCTGACGGAAGCAGCAGCGCGCGTAGGGACGTAATGAAGGACCCCCATTATCGTATGGGGCGGGGAAGTTCAGAGTTTGGGGAGTTTATCTCCGAGATGAGACGGGGTGGAAAATGCTGTTCACACCGGGTGATTATATGGAAGCCTGGTGTGAGTTGTAGGGACGTGACGATACTGCATGCCGGGGTACGAAGGCCCATAGCGACATTGTAGGTTATCATAGGGAAGCCTGGCGTGAGTTGAAGGGACGTGAAGATACTGCATGCTGGGGTACGAAAGCCCATAGCGACATACTAGTTATCATAGGTCGACGTAAGTCATGTGTAATCGGAGACGTGAGGGCACTACTAGCACATGCGGGGGTACGAAGGCCCACAGCGACACTCTGGGTTATCATAGGGAAGCCTGGCGTGAGCCGTAGGGACGTGAAGATACTGCATGACGGGGTACGAAGGCCCATAGCGACACTCTGGGTTGTGCACATGTGATGATAGGCAAGCCAGGCGTGAGTTTTAGGGACGTTAGAACAATGCGAAATTCATGGCTAAGAAGGCCCACCTCAACACTCCGGGTGGTTATAGGGAAGTCAAGGGGGAGTTGTGCGAAGCGACACAATGGGTAGCTGGAGGAAGAGGCCTGGCGTCAGTTGTATGGATGTGAGAACACTACATGTCACTGTAGCTGTACGAAGGCCCATGGCGACATCCCAAACTGGGAACTATGGATCATTCGGCTATGGATGAACTGAACTCAGATGATAGATGATTACTCTACAACCTTTGACTGATAATCGCAATGGCGCTGATCTGCCGTTAGTGTTATTTTCCCTGTAGAACACGAGACACCAGAGGTACTTACTCTTAACTGAGCAGGTCACAGTCTCATAATACCTTACTGACGCAGTCAGGTAAGCTGGGTTTAGATGACTGATGATTAGTTATACGATGTCAGACAGATGATTTAGGTAACGCTGCCGTGTTGTTAATGTCATATCCCCATAAGGCGGGGTACTTACCCGTCATGCAGCAGCTCACAGTCTGTTGTACAATGTACCTTGCTAATGCTTAGGTCCCGATTGGAGAAGGGGGCCCCGCCGGGTAGCTGCCGTGCTGTTAGTGTTATATCCCCAGTGGTAGGCCTTAGAGCGGGGGACTTACCCGTTATGTAGCAGCCCACAGTCTGTTATACAATGTACCTTACTAATGCTTAGGTCCCGATTAGAGAAGGGGGCCCCGCCGGGTAGTTCACGGGCTGTTTTTTCACTTTCGGGCGTGACCCGTTCGTGGCCCCGTGGGACACCCTGCGGCTGCCGGGCTATTTTTGGGCCCAACCGGGACCCCGAATCACTTTGGCCCGGACTTAAATAAACGAGAGAGCTGGTAACAAATAGACGCCGTGAGCTAACCGTGCGAGCACCGGGAGGTACCCCCCCCCCCCCCCCGTACTCGACAATCCACCGTTTTGTGGCTTCGGGCCCCGGCCGGGACTACACCCCCTACGCGCACCGGTGCAATTGGGACCGTAACATAGCAAAGTCAGATCATCCGGGTTTTGAACACCTGCTGTTAGTTTCATATTCCCTGTGGCACGTCACTGTGTTTACTCTTTAAGGACTGATGTTGTTTTGATGATTGATTATTAAAGATACAATCATAATCCGATAATCGTAGTTCTGCCAACCTGCTGGCAGTGTTATCGTCTCCACAGTACCGTGAGCACGTCACACTGGTTATCCATTATGAGATCCGTCATGCGTGGCACGAAGTGATTTTGCATGGGATTAACTGAAAGGAACTGACTGATATTTAACGATACAATCGTAGTAAGTTGTATATTTCCTGTCGTACTTCTCAGCGTTTACTAGTAAGGGCTGATGTTGCTAAGATGACTGATGATTAACGGTACAACCATAGACCGATGATCGTCGTTCTGCCGGCTGTTACAGTTATAAACCCCACAGAACGTCAGATTGTTAAGCAGTCCGCTGTGTTCGTGTTCTGCTGTTGCAGTGGTCTGAACATCGTCCGTTGGGAAGCGATGTTTGGATGATCTGCCATGTATGACAGCAACTATGGATGGTTCTGCAATGGAACCTGAGCTTCACAAAACTTAGATAATAGTTGATAATCAATCGCAGACAGATCGTAGTTGCCCCGGCGTGTTGTTATTGATCTTAGTGTTGTTTCCATGTGGAGCACCTGACAACAGAGGTACTTACTCTAAATGGAGCGGGTCACAGTATGTCATACCTTACTGACGAAGATAGAAAATCTGGATCTAGCTGACTGATGATTAACGATACTATCGTAGACAGACAACCGTAGGTACTTCGATCTGTTATAGACCCCACAGCACGTCATATTGTTTTCCCGTTGAGAAGCGATGTTCAGATGATCCACCAGGCGTAACAGCAGCTCGTATGGATGGTTCTGCAATGGATGATCTGAACTGATCTAAACAGAACTTAGATGAAAGATGATAAACAACAGCAGACAGATACTCGTAGTTACCCCGGCGTGTTGTTATTGATGTTAGTGTTGTTTTCCCAGTGGAACACCTGACAGCAGAGGTATTTACTCTAAATGGAGCGGGTCACAGTCTGTTATACCTTACTGACGAAGATAGAAAATCTGGATCTAGCTGACTGATGACTAACGATACTATCGTAGACAGACAACCGTAGGTACTTCGATCTGTTATAGACCACACAGCACGGCACATTGTTTACCCGTTGAGAAGCGATGTTCAGATGATCCACCAGGCATAACAGCAACTCGTATGGTAGGTTCTGTAATTGATGATCTGAACTGAACTTCACAAAACTTAGATAATAGATGATAATCAATCGCAGACAGACAATCGTAGTTGCCCCGGCGTGTTGTTATTGATGTTAGTGTTGTATTCCCTGTGGAGCACCTGGCAGCAGAGGTACTTACTCTAAATGGAGCGGGTCACAGTCTGTTATACCTTACTGACGAAGATAGAAAATCTGGATCTAGCTGACTGATGACTAACGATACTATCGTAGACAGACAACCGTAGGTACTTCGATCTGTTATAGACCCCACAGCACGGCACATATTGTTTTCCCGTTGAGAAGCGATGTTCAGATGATCCACCAGGCGTAACAGCAACTCGTATGGATGGTTCTGCAATGGATGATCTGAACTGATCTAAACAGAACTTAGATGAAAGATGATAAACAACAGCAGACAGATACTCGTAGTTACCCCGGCGTGTTGTTATTGATGTTAGTGTTGTATTCCCTGTGGAGCACCTGGCAGCAGAGGTACGTACTCTAAATGGAGCGGGTCACAGTCTGTATACCTTACTGACGAAGACAGAAAATCTGGATCTAGCTGACTGATGACTAACGATACTATCGTAGACAGACAACCGTAGGTACTTCGATCTGTTATAGACCCCACAGCACGTCACATATTGTTTACCCGTTGAGAAGCGATGTTCAGATGATCCACCAGGCGTAACAGCAACTCGTATGGATGGTTCTGCAATGGATGATCTGAACTGAGCTTCACAAAACTTAGATGAAAGATGATAAACAACAGCGGACAGATACTCGTAGTTGCCCCGGCGTGTTGTTATTGATGTTAGTGTTGTATTCCCTTGTGGAGAACCTGACAGCAGAGGTACTTACTCTAAATGGAGCGGGTCACAGTCTGTCATACCTTAGTAACCTTACTGACGAAGATAGAAAATCTGGATCTAGCTGACTGATGACTAACGATACTATCGTAGACAGACAACCGTAGGTACTTCGATCTGTTATAGACCCCACAGCACGTCACATATTGTTTACCCGTTGAGAAGCGATGTTCAGATGATCCACCAGGCTTAGCAGCAACTCGTCTGGTTGGTTCTGCAATGGATGATCTGAACTGAACTTCACAGAACTTAGATGAAAGATGATAAACAACAGCAGACAGATAATCGTAGTTGCCCCGGCGTGTTGTTATTGATGTTAGTGTTGTTTTCCCTGTGGACCACCTGGCAGCAGAGGTACGTACTCTAAATGGAGCGGGTCACAGTCTGTATACCTTACTGACGAAGACAGAAAATCTGAATCTAGCTGACTGATGATTAACGATACTATCGTAGACAGACAACCGTAGGTACTTCGATCTGTTATAGACCCCACAGCACGGCACATTGTCTACCCGTTGAGAAGCGATGTTTAGATGATCCACCAGGCATACCAGCAACTCGTATGGATGGTTCTGCAATGGATGATCTGGACTGAGCTTCACAAAACTTAGATGAAAGATGATAAACAACAGCAGACAGATAATCGTAGTTGCCCCGGCGTGTTGTTATTGATGTTAGTGTTGTTTTCCCAGTGGAGCACCTGACAGCAGAGGTACTTACTCTAAATGGAGCGGGTGTGTACCTTACTGACAAAGATAGACAATCTGGGTTTAGCTGACTGGTGATTAACTGTACAGCCATGCCCCACCTGCAGCAGGGCGTGCAGATCGAGGATTGGGCTGCACGGCCACAGAAGAGCCTGCACTCACTCACTCACTCACTCACTCACTCACTCACTCACTCACTCACACACTCACTCACTCACTCACTCACTCACTCACTCACTCACTCACTCACTCACTCACTCATGACCTCAGTGGTCGTAGGGGCGTCATGACAGCCAGCCGCAGTGATCCGTGCCCATCCTGTTCTGTCCTCGGCCTCTCTGATCAGTTGTGTAGCGCTCAGGCCAGTCCATGTCTTGAGAGCCTGCAGAGGAGGACAACCTTCCCAGTGATCTTCGGATGCGAAGAAACAGCCATCGTCATCATAAACATATTAATTACAGGTTTGCGTAGCAAAACCTTTGTTGGATCCGTTGGCTTGTCTGGTGGCCGCCATCTTGAATTGTGACGTCACAGAGTCGCCATGTTGGATGTGACCATTTTATGGTTAGGGGTTGTTTTGTTTTTTTAGTCGCTAATGTTGGGTGTAACCATTTTGAGGGAGCGGTGTTTTTTCTTGGTAGTTTTTCAGCAGATGTTCTGAGGAAAAATCATAGCGTTCTCTCTTTCTTTAACAAATCAGCACACAACTATCACACATTCAACTCAAATAAAAAGAAAAATTCAATACCAATTCATATTTATAAAAAGACCCCGTAATCGCTAAACTAACATAGCAAACCTGAAGTATGTAACACAACTCTAGTATTATTATTGTAGTTCTACCGACCTATAGCTACTGGGAGTGTTATTAACTGCACAGTATTTCACACTGTGTACATATTGAGCAGTGATGATTAAGTTATCTGCCATGTCTGACAGCTTATATGGGTGGTTCTGCTACGGATGATCTGAACCTAAGATGAAGGAGTAGTAACGATATGATTCTAGACAGATAATCTTTAGTTCCTCCGGAATGCTTTTAGTTTGATGTTCCCCGCGGTACACCAAGGAAGCGGAGGTGTCTACACGTTATGTGGCAGTTCATAGTCTGTTATATCTTACTAACGTAAATTGATAATCTGGGTTTAGCTAACTGATGATTGAGAATGCAATCGTAGAAATTTAATCATAGTTACCCGGCGTGCTGGTAGAGTTATAAACCTTACAGTACGTCAGACTGTTTACCTTTTTGTGAAGTGATGTTTAAATGAACCACCAGGCATGGCAGCAATTCCTGCAGTGGATGGACTGAGCTGAGCTGAGCTGCACTAAACATGATGACTAATGGTAGACTGTACAACCATGGACAGATAATCGTAGTACAACCCCGGCGTGTTGTTATTACTCTGCTATGGAAGAACTGAACCTAACTTAAGTTAGATGACAGATTAGTAACGATGCGATTTTAGACAGATAATATGTCACACTGTTTACCTTTTTGAGAAGTAATGTTTAAATGAACTACCAGGCATGGTAACAATTCCTGCAGTGGATGGACTGAGCTGAGCTGCACTAAACATGATGACTAATGGTTAACTGTACGACCATAGACAGATAATCGTAGTCCGTGTTGTTATTATAGAATTCTCTGCGGTGCACAAGGCGGCAGAGGTACTTAACCGCAATGCAGCAGGTCTCAGCCTGTTATACCTTACTAAGGTAAATTGATAATATGGGTTCAGCTAACTGATGATTAAGGATGCAATCGTAGAAATGTAATCGGGATACATATTGAGCAGTGATGATTAAGTTATCTACCATGTCTGGCAGGAAACTATGGGTGATTCTACTATGGATGAACTGGACCTAACCTAACTTAAGTTAGATGACAATTCCTGCAGTGGATGGACTGAACTGAGCTGCACTAAACATGATGACTAATGGCAAACTGTACAACCATGGACAGATAATCGCAGTACAACCCCGGCGTGTTGTCATTATTCTGCTATGGAAGAACTGAACCTAACTTAAGTTAGATGACAGATTAGTAACGATGCGATTTTACACAGATAATATGTCACATTATTTACATTTTTGAGAAGTAATGTTTAAATGAACTACCAGGCATGGCAGCGATTCCTGCAATGGATGGACTGAGCTGAGCTGCACTAAACATGATGACAAATGGTAAACTGTACAACCATAGACAGATAATCGTAGTACAACCCCGGCGTGTTGTTATTATTCTGCTATGGAAGAACTGAACCTAACTTAAGTTAGATGACAGATTAGTAACGATGCGATTTTACACAGATAATATGTCACATTATTTACATTTTTGAGAAGTAATGTTTAAATGAACTACCAGGCATGGCAGCGATTCCTGCAATGGATGGACTGAGCTGAGCTGCACTAAACATGATGACAAATGGTAAACTGTACAACCATGGACAGATAATCGTAGTACAACCCCGGCGTGTTGTTATTATTCTGCTATGGAAGAACTGAACCTAACTTAAGTTAAGTTAGATGACAGATTAGTAACGATGCGATTTTAGACAGATAATATGTCACATTGTTTACATTTTTGAGAAGTAATGTTTAAATGAACTACCAGGCATGGCAGCGATTCCTGCAATGGATGGACTGAGCTGAGCTGCACTAAACATGATGACAAATGGTAAATTGTACAACCATAGACAGATAATCGTAGTCCGTGTTGTTATTATAGAATTCTCTGCGGTACCCAAGGCGGCAGAGGTACTTACCCGTAATACAGCGCGTCCCACATGGAGAATTTCCTTTTACTTCCTGATTACGGAACCATCCAGTGTTGACGGGATTCATTAGAGCCCGCTAATGTGCGCGGTATTTCATATCAGCTTTGCGTCGTCAGGGGATGAACTAATGAAGGGTTTTTAATCACGGTGTTTTATTAAAGTGGAATTACGGGATCATACAAGCCGCTCGCCGCATCAGCGTCTGCACTATTAGGCTGCACCAAGTAATTTTTATGGATGACGTCCGCGCGCGCATTGATTTTGGTCTGTTCCCAGAAAAAAAAACAAGAAATTTCGCTTCCTGTAACTATGACCAAAGAGTTACGACAGTGCCGCAAATCAATGAGATATGGAAAGAAACAGGACAGGACAACAACTGCTATTCAACTTCAACTGATTTATTCAAATTATTGCTGTTTTCATGATGAATAAAATAATCGTTAGTTATTACACTGTTCTCTCATTCAATTTGTGTCCTAACATGTGTCGTCGACTATTATATTTCAAACCTAGGCATCTTGTTTTTTCGGCCCTTCTTGTTTTTTTTTCGCGCTCTCGCATTAGATTTAGGGTCTCCGAAGGACGTCATGCATAAAAATTACTTGGTGTCGCCTTACAGGATTATACAAGCCCCGCGCAGCTCGCACTTCTGCGCGCCGTCTGGGGTAGGAAACATCGATCAAGCCTCCCATTCATTAACGGTAGGACGTGTGTTTTATTCTATAGTCAACGATTGGCCTTAGGAATAGTTGTGTGCGAATGATAGAATCCCAGAAAATAACGGGAAAAGGATTTTTTAAAAAGGGTAAGAAGAAAGGTAGTAGAGAGAAATAAGCAAGAAAAGGAGGAAGGAAATAAGCAGGAAAGGGAAGGAAGGAAGGAAGGAAGGAAGGAAGGAAGGAAGGAAGGAAGGAAGGAAGGAAGGAAGGAAGGAAGGAAGGAAGGAAGGAAGGAAGGAAGGAAGGAAGGAAGGAAGGAAGGAAGGAAGGAAGGAAGGAAGGAAGGAAGGAAGGAAGGAAGTACACGGTGCACAGCGCGGCGGCCACATAATCGGTGAACATGACTTTCCCATTAGATTTTTCTTTACGGGAGGGCCTGGCTGTTATCGCATCAGCTGGGTACGGGAGGTCCTCAATGTCTACAGACCTTCTGATCAGATTAACTGAGTGAAATTGAATGATCGGCATCTGAGTCCATGACGCGGCGCCGGGCTTTGAAGGAAAGGTTTTAATGCAGCTGAGACATATCCACGGGATCTAAGACTGCATGATGGTATTACTGCTTATAATTAGGAAGGAAGTTTTAATGGACCCGAGACATATCCACGGAATCTAAGACTGCGTTGAGGCATTAGCGTTAATACAGAGGCGCTGTCTGCAGTGTGACCGACTGATGTTATCGTTCCCTTTGCGTGGAAGTTCTCCTTGCTGCTGACTGACCTGAGTGTACGTTTCAAGGCTGATAGCCCGGCCGTTATGGGTTCGTGTTGGCGTAACGGTTAGGGTGTTCGGCCCAGAACCCAGAGGTCCGAGGTTCGAATCACCTGATGTGCCACCGATGTTGTGCCCCTAGGAAAGGCACTTAACACCAGGCACTGTAAAATGGGTACCTGGGTGAATGATGGTGATACCAAGTCAGCGAAAGAAACTTGTTTCTATATGTACTCTACAAGACAGACGGCTGCGTAGTTCCCTGTGTTACCTCATTAATGCCGGTGAACGGGAACATATCCGTCACCAGAAGCCGGTAATGGCTGTTCCGACTGCCACATTTATAACGTTACACCCCATCACTCGTTGCTACATAAGTCGCGATTATAGACTGTAACCGTTTTGCCACATCACAGACGATAATATGTTTCTGCAGCAAAACAAACTTCTGTATAGTTTAACACAATAGGCTTAATTTAGACTTAAAAACCCACAGGAATAATAAGACTTGCTACAAACTTACTGGCGATGTAACAATTTGAGAGTGTGGCCGTTTGCAGACGTAAATACCGTTACTGTGTCAAAACAAGCCCCTATATTAGAACACTGTCGACTTATAAAAGTTGCTATTCTTGTATCGATTTGAACGTGTGACCTTTTTGCAACATCTTCACCCAGGAGAACCCAGGAGAAAACCTACTTCATCTACAGCGTTTTAAAACGAGGGCTATTTTGCCACCTCGTCACTGTCAGACATCACTCAAGAGAAATCTGCTACTGTTGTAGCGTTCTGAGTCGATGAAGGTGTTGTCACATCATCATTGTTACACATACCCCAGGAGAAAACCTGCTACACCTGTAGCGTTCTGAGTCGATGCAGGTTTTGCCACATCATCATTGTTACACATACCCCAGGAGAAAACCTGCTACACCTGTAGCCTTCTGAGTCGATGCAGATTTTGCCACATCGTCACCGCGGCTGATCCCCGCCATCCATAACCCGGACGGGATGGGGCGGGGGATTCCAGGCGGAGCCGGCAGATCAACACGCCATAACGCCGCCGGTCACACCGCAGTTTTACCGTAATAGGTTCGGGAAATCGGCCGTCATACAAAATGTCAAAGCGCATGTTCGGTTTCTGCTTGTCTCTGTAGATCTTTTGGCTCGTTTTTAGGTCCGTGAGAGATACAGTGTTTACTGCATGGGAGGCTCATCGAAGCCATACATCTGATTGGAGATGAGCCAATGCAGCTCAGACATTATATGTGACTTATTCTGTGACTCTTCCCCACAAACAAAGACAATATATAGCACAGATGTTGTATGGCCAACACTGCATTGTTTAAAGTTGGGAGCCAGAGAAATAAACAGAAACGAATACACACACGCACACACACGCGTGCGCGCACAGACATACACACACACACGCGCGTGCGCGCGCGCACACACACACGCACACACACGCACTCACTCACTCACACACATACATACAAAGAGTGAGAGAGAAGAGAGAGATATAAATATAATGAGAGAAATAGATGCGCACACACACATACATGCACACACACATACATGCACACACACAAACATGCGCACACACACAAACATGCAGAGAGAGAGAGGTGAAAACCATTACTTCCTTCCCTTTGACTTGACTTGACTTTATTTCGGATCCATAAGAAAACGCCGTCTCGCGAGCCTACGTTCTGCGAAGTTTTACGTCTTACCGTAATCATCTTACAGGCTTTTTCTCTCCGATCCGCGGGAACAAATTGGAAACCGCCCGCGGAATGCTGATGGGCACCGGAGGTCAGGAATCATCAACTGTGAAGCATGTCTCAAGACGGCGATGATTTATGCGTCTTTAAGGGTCTGATGAATGCGTCTTTAAGACTGTAATTACCCGAACACGTCCCATAAAGACGCAGGCCGCCAGTCGTGCGTGTTCAGTTGAACGCCTGGCGGGTTAGGTCCCTTCGGTTCCTAGGGGCACGCAGACAGGTTCAAGAGATACTATGTTTGTTTGTTTCTTTGTTTGTTTTCGTATAATCGGTGGCGTCGGTGTGGCGCAACGGTTAGAGCGTTGGACTCAGAACCAATAGGTCCCGGGTTCGATACTCACCATGCGCCGATGTTATCCGTTAGGATAGGCACTTTACACGACTAACTATTCTGGTGCAACAAAAAAAATAGCCAAGTAGGAAGAACAACGTGATGTTGCCAGGGTAGTCTGGCCACCATTGAGTAATATTTGCCGGCGGAGTTAAAAGGAAATGTTACGCTAGTTACCGCAGACTCTCTCTCCTGGACAATCATGCACTTTGTGCCGAATTCTACTAGCCATAGTTTCTACCAGATACCAGTGGAGCTAACCTTTAGCACTCTGAGGTAGCCGTTTGGCACCCAATTCCCTATTGGGTACAGAGTTAGGCAGCAGGGAGAAGGTTAACTGGAACTGTTACCTCTCACTCTGCTGGTCAATAATTCACCTTGGGTTTTGCGGATGCCACTATTCATACGCCAAATAGCAGGTACTCAAGCAACTGGATATGATTTTGGAAACGGTCAAATGTACGTTTCAAGTAGCATCCGCTACTTTTCGTCAGCGACACTAAGCAAGATTTCCCACCATCCATCTCCCGTAGGAAGGCCTGCTGCGGATTTCGTGTTTGCGTGCTGTTCGGTCCTTTTCCTCCCGGGCGCTAACTGAGCTGCTGTGCAGGGAATACTGATGTCCCTTCGCACACGGCAGGGCAGAAATCATTAACTCCTTAGCACGTCCCGAGACGGCTATGATCTATGTTCCTTTAAGGAGCTGATGTACGAGTCTTTAAGACGGTAATGAACCGAGACGTTGCTAAGGGAGACTCGGAAGGGTAATCATAGCGGCTGCCGGGGGCGTCTTCTACTGGAGATCTGCCATACACGATCTACAAGCAGGTTTGGCTTCCTTCGGAAATTTCTTCTTTTTTGGTGTGCTACTTTTGTAAGACCTCTTAAGTCCTTTTGCATCCCCCTAGCCGAAGACATGTGCCTGTTTGATGATCACACTGACGTGCGTTTAACCGGAGAGGTCCGATGGGAGAGCCGGCAACGTGAGGAAAATCAGTCATCGTCAGCTGAGGGGAAGCACGGCGCGTTTTCAAGTAGCTAGTAGACAAGTGCAATGGGCAATGCGGCCTCGCTACGACTCGCGTGTTTGGCAAAGAACACCGGGTCACCCCTACTCCTTTCGATATGTGTGTTGGTTCTTTTATGTACAGAGGCTTGACGCTTGAAGCCGAAGATAGGCCTGTTCGGAGAGCATTCTTACGTGCGCTCAAAGTCCAATGATAGAGCTGGCAAGGTAAGGTATAAATCAGTCTAGCTGAGTTAAGGTGAAGCATGGTGCTTTTGTCAGCTAGCTGGTGTAGTGCGGCTTCGCTTCGTATTTAGCCAACTCCACGGGTCACCCTTACTCTTGTTGATAAGTGTGTTGGGCTCTTTTAGCGGTTTGACGCTTGACGCTCCATCATGAAGAGGAAATATGGTTAATCTTTAAGCAGATGAAGGGTTTTGCTTGGGTTCTGCTCGTCTTTGCGCTACGTTTGCAAGTCCTTCAATTTTCCTATTTTCCTCACACTGATCGACTTCTCCACGCTACACGTGTGCGTTGTGGAATCCACGTACTACAATTGTCTTGCGGGATGGGTTTCATTACATTAATGCTTCTAGTAACATACTTACTTTACTTTACTTTACCTGTGTCGAGCTGCCGCTAGAACCAGACTTAAAAGCCCCCTCCACTGCAACCTATCAGGCTATCTTCCATCAGGGACTGGATTTCCTTCACTTCAGTAAGGTTCGTGTCTGGTCTCCCTCGCCTTCTCTTCATTGTTGTAGGTTCCCATAGTAATGTTCTAGAAGCTACGATCAGGGTGTATGATGCAATGAGCAGCCAGTTTCAATCTTCTTGCCCTTATTTTCTATTTCCTCTCAAACTAGTAGCAACTGCAGATCGGAAATCATTTGTTCACCGAGATTCTTTATCGCGTCACACTAAAACATCAGCTGGCAGGCTACTCAGGAAGCGTTTTGATGTAATTGTCTGATGGTAATACTGTAGTTAGTGAGTAGTTTCTATTGGCATTTGCCTGCACAGCTGCGGTTTGTTGCAGGTATTCAAAGAGACCAATTTCTCCACACCATTACGGTAAAAAGCCTGTAGTACTTGAACCTTGGGTAATGGTCTAGTGATTGGTTTCCATGACTACCGGCCACCCTTGAAGACGTACACGTCATTCCCTCTTGTACTTGGAGGCCGAAAATTAATCAGTGTCTCAAGAATTAGTCTCTGAGGCGGTACTTGCACCGAGAGGCTTCAGCAGAAGACGTCACGTAACGGTCATCGTGTACATGTGACTGTCTTGAGGGGATTAATCTAGTTAAGTATGGGATAATAAAGCTTCATGTTACACAATGTCGCTCCGACGATACCGCTAGAAGTAAACACCAACTAGAATATATTATTCTGAATGAAGTTTAAACTGTAAGAGCCAACACAATAAATTGGACTTACCCAAATTTTCAACTGATCAGCTACAGTCTTTGTCAAGGAGTGAGCAATCCACTGCTTGTGTGACGTCACGTTATGCAGATAGGACACGTGACTCGGTGAGCAGTGGATCATATGTTGCAGAAAGTCTATGAAGCCCCCCGTCTCTGTTGAGGGATGGTTTTAAAGCCCGGATTGTGTTATCTGTTACATTTCGGGTGAACTGTTATTGCTAATTCGTGCCCGTGGGCTAACTGCAGGTAAGATAAAAATGACAGACAAATATTGTAGAACAGCAAATCATGTGTCTGCTCTAGTTTAAATGCTGACTCTGAATTCTAACTTACTTATCAGGTTAACTTATTTTTCTGAGAAAGTGGAAGACGAAGGTCCCGCTGTCTATAATTACGTGAAACGCCGATTGAAACTTCACGCCAAAATTATCCAATGACCTATCGTATGACTGAACGTAGCTACTACTTGTAGTCAAGTAATTGGTCTCTGACAACTACCGGCTACACTCTAAGGTCGCACATGCAAAGGGCTATAGAAACTGGGGGCCGAAAAGCATTAAACAGATCGATTTCATAAATCTTTCAAACGACAAGAGCCTTCAAAAGGACCCTTATTAACAAGGCAATAATAGCTGCGCGTTTCACCGAAATTGTCTTGCCGGCTTCAGTCCATTTAGCTACGGGATACAAAAGATAGCTCCTCCGATAAAAACTATCGGCCAGAGACCATTACCTGATGAGAATGTCTTATTTTTTCCCCAGACAATAAATCTTTAAGACGGTGAAAACGGCAGGAGGCTTGACCGAACGGCTCGACGCGGGATTACACTGCGGCTGTGGTGTAGGTGTTTTACAGGTAAGTTTCCTGCTGTGGGCTTTAATCCGCTTAAATGCAGGGCGCAAAATAGAGCGGTGCGCGGAATACTGATGAAAACTACGAGCCTGGCATCCTTAGGGCCCTGTCACACTTGTGCGTATATTCAAGTGCGCATGAGTTCCGCAGTAATTTTTTTTGTTGGTTTAAGTCAATTTTGCGGGGAGGAATTTGTTTTCTACTTTGACCCACCGTTGTGCAGCCTAGTTATCAAACCAAAGAAATGACTCCTTCGGCCGCAAACTTAACCTAAACCCAAAATATGTTGATACGCAACTCATGCGGACTTGTATATACGCACACGTGTGACAGGGGGCAAAAACAGCCTTAATGTTATGGTTGCCCTCGTCCATGAATCTTTCGGATGGTAACGGCGACAAGAGACCTCAACGGGCAGATTGACCAAGTACAATAATGGTTATCGTATCCGAGCATTTTACATGGACACCATATATTGTTAGCCTCCGATGCAGACTCAACCCGGCTGTTTTCTTTTTCAAGTTATTGTTTTCATACTATTATATATTTTTTTCTTATTGCCGGCCAGCAATAAGAAAAAAATATAATAGTATAAAAACAATAACTTGAAAAAGAAAACAGCCGGGTTGAGTCTGCATCGGAGGCTAATATATTGTGTATTTTCTTGATATGCATTATTTTTTCGTAAACAACCCGGCCGGGCCCCGGATTGGAAATGGGACCAAAGCATAATACGGAGTGCGAATAAAACTTTCCGCGGGAAGCTAACTGAAACTTTAACAAGCCAGAAATCATGAGTTGCATAGAATGCCACATTATGGAGCAAATCTATAACTCTTTGATGCAGTATTTACGACAAGAAATTTCACCGAAAGGCTTACGCGTGGCTTTATATAGGATGCTATAAGTGCGTTTTACATGGGATTGCTCAGTCCCCTTAACTAGTTGAGACAAAAGAGAGCCGTGCCGAGAATATCGAGAAAACGTCAGGCCCGATATCATTAACTAGTTGTCCCACTTCTGCCGTAGGTTATGTGCCATTCAGTGCGCGATCACTTAGGCCTAGGGGAAATGGTGTGTTTCCGATTAGCCGACCGACCCTGGCAAAAACCGGTTCAGAATGCCCTATCCCTGCACAAGTGATGAAGCTGTCAGCCGAGGGGCACTTGGAGACTGGATGCAAGACGTGGTACAGTAACGGTTGTCACTCGCGCCTTTTACCGTGATTGTGTTTTGAAGTGTCTTCCCTTTGACGAGCAGGTACAAAGGAAAGCTTTAAAAGGAACGCAGATAAAGATATCCAAGACGGCCACCGAATCGGTTGAATAAATCACTTGGTTCTGTACAAAGGGTATTTTTATTCAATGACTTGCCAACCTGATGATTTTATTCCCTGGTGGTGTTATGATGGCTCGCACACGTTCGGTTAACAGTAATTGTCTTGTGGGACTTAGTCTCACAGATTCTCGGATAATTTTGTTTAGTCTCCCTGGATAGCAGGTAGAAAGGACGTCGGGAGAGACTACAGGTCAGAAACCACGAAGTGCTCGGATGTCCCAGTCAGTCAAGTGTTCAGATGTCCCATCTCCTCACTAATCCACAACCCTTTCAGACTATAATGCCTTTAAGACGTGAGGCCTGACGTGGTACAACAATGACTGTCACGCGGGGCTTTTACCGCGATTGTCTCCAGGACACATTCTCTTTGAGCAGGAACTATAGAAGGCTGGAAAATGAACGCCGGTAATTAAAGACACAATAGAGACCATTAACCGGTGCCATTTCTGTCAGCAGTTTAGGATTCTGTGAGACGGTGATTACCTTGAGACAGAATACTTAACAGGTTATCATTATGACGTTCACCGAGATTGCCTGACGGGACTCATTCTCTTTGACGATCAGGTACAAAAGAAAGCTTTAAAAGTATCGCCAGTGAATATACAATAGAACAGAAACCATTGGCTGCCACGCGTGCATTTTACTGTGGTTGTCTGGCAGGATGATGTCTTTTTGACGAGCAGGAATGAAGGAAGACTGTAAAGGTAACGCCAGTAAATTGACGACAGACCAGAAACCATATACGACAGACCAGAAACCAGAAACCACTTTTTTGTTGTCATTAGCTCTGAGACAGTGACGACTAAACGCTTATGATGGCAGACACACGTTTGTTTTCCCGTAATTGTCTTGTGGGAATCAGTCTCTCTTAAAAGCAGGTGCAAAGAACTTTAAATCAAAACCCACAGAGACGATGGGCCAGAAATCCTTAAGTGTCGAGAATGGCCCATCTTTTCAATAGTCCACAAATCTTTCATAATCCCTTTAAGACATCAGAGGCTTGACGTGGTACACTGATGGCTGTCACGCGTACCTTCTAATGCGATTGCACGCTGAAATTCATTCTCTTTGACAACCAGGCTATAAAAAGAGCCCCAGTAATATGACAATAGACCGGAAAAAAATTACCGATCACCTTCTTGTTGTCATCTGTCATTTATGACTATCTGAGACGGTGATGACTTGACATGGTGCATTGATGGCTGCCATACGTTAGTTTTACCGTAATTGTCTTTTGGGATTCAGTTCCTTCCAATAGCAGGTCCGAAATCACTAAGTGTGCAGAATGTCTCCTTTCTGCACTAGTCTACGAACGTTTCAGACAATAATCCTTTTAAGGCATGAGGCTTGACGCGGTATAGTAATGGTTGTCACGTGTACATTTTACCGTGATTGTCTTTTCGGGTGCATTCTCTTTGACGAGCAGTGACAAAAGAATACTTTGAAAGTAACGCCAGTAAAGTGACAATAGACCAGAAACCATTAACTGGTCACATTTTTGTTGTGAGCAGTTCGTGAATATCTGAGACGGCGATTACCTGGCATAGTGTTACGAAGACTGGCACGCGTTCATTTTACCGTAAATGTCTTTTGTGATTCATTCTCTCTTGATAGCAGGAACAAAAGGCTCAACTTAACTTAAAGCCAAGTGAGACGATAGACCAGAAACCCTTAAGTGTTCAGAATGTCCCATCTCTGCTCCAGTCCATTAATCTTTAAGACGGCGATCACTTAGAGACAGGAGACGTGCCGCGGCATAACAATGGCTGTAACTCGTACCTTTCGCTGGGATTACCTGATGGGGTCCATTCCCTTTGACTAGCCGGTAGAACGGAAAGCTGTAAAAGTGATTACAATAGAGAGACAAAAAGCCAGAAACCATATCCCATTAGGTGATTACTCGGAGACAGGAGACGTGATATGGACAACAATGACGGTCACGACCGTGCATTTAACTGTGTTTGTCTTGTGGGGTTCGGAGTCTCTAGATATCAGGTAGAAAAGAGGGCTGTTAAAGTGATGACTATAAAGAGACAACAGACCAGCAACCATTGACCTGTCCCATTGCTGTCAGCAGTTAATGATGACTACATGGAGACAAAAGACCTGATATGTACAACAATATCCATGGCTGTCACATGCGTTTAACTGTGATTGTCTTGTCGGGTTCAGAGTCTCTAAATATCAGGTAGAAAATAGGGCTGTTAAAGTGACGCAGATGGAGCGACAATTATAGGTCAATAGGTCGGAAACCATTAGCTTGCCGCGCGGGTTTATGGATCTTCGAGACGGTAAAATTGTGTTTATCCACAGGAGGCTTCAGATGCATGTTTGAGTAATGGAATGGTACACGACACGACAGCACTTGATTCAATAAATCTATACACCTGGGCCAGAAATCTCCGAGCGTTCAGAAGGTCCCATTTTTGCGTTTGTCTGTGAACCTTTCAGACGAGACTTACTTGGGGACAAGAGGATTGATGTTGTACAACAGCGACTGTCATCCGTGCCTTTTACCGTGTCTTTTGGGGTTCGTTCACTTTGACTATCCTTATCTAGCCGGATTCATTAATCTTCAAAATTTGGTTTTGCTAAAATGTCCTCGGGCGCTTTGAATATCTTTGAAGTGCTATGCTATGTTGTGTCAGTGACCACATTGCGGAAGCTACAGTCATACAAGAGGCTTTTGCCAACAATGGACGCTAAACGAACCTTAACGGTCCCAGGTCATGAATGTTTCACGCGTTTTGTGCTGAGGAGCTTCGATCGGAAACCGGAGGGCTCACGGAGATAGTTCCGCCTGCGGTCCTTTGTCGGTAATCGTTGCTCTGTACGGCTCGTCCGCATCAATAATCTATTATGATAGATATTACAAGTAACGGGGGTCGACAGCCTTAGCAACATACGGTTCCTGCATTTAAAGGATTGAAGTTGGGCGCTACAGAATCAAAAGTTCTAGATAAAGACATGATCATAAAGGGCCCCAAGTTTTACGTCCCATCCAAAAGGACGTCCCCGATGCTTTGGTCCCGGTTGCGCCGGTGCCCGACGGGGGGTGTGGTCCCGGCCGGGCCCCGAGGCCACAAATTTGTCCAGGTGGGCTGCCGGGTACGGGAAGGGGGTACCGGTGCTCGCACGATTAGCCCACTGCGTCTCTTTGTTACCGGGTCCCGCGTTGAATCTTAGTGCAAGTTAAATTGATTCGGGATCCCTGCCGGTCTCAAAAATAGCCCGGCACCCGCAGGGTGTCCCTCGGGGCCACGTAGGGGTCACGCCCGAAAGTGCCAAAAAACGCCAGTGAACTACCCGGCGGGGCCCCTTTCCAATTGGGACCGAAGCACAAGATGACGTCTCGAACAGGGGCCAGGGACTCACCTCCCCTGAGTAGACTGAGGAAATGTCTTGCGTTTCCTCCCCTTGTTTAATGATCAATTATGTTCCTGACTTGTGAGTAGCCTGAGGAAATGTCTTGTGTGTCCTTCTCTTGTTTAATCATTAATAACGGTCCTGACTTGAGAGTAGACTGAGGAAATGTCTTGTGTGTCCTTCTCCTGTTTAATGATCAATAACGTTCCTGACTTGAGAGTAGACTAAGGAAATGTCTTGCGTTTCCTCCCCTTGTTTAATGATCAATAACGGTCCTGACTTGAGAGTAGACTGAGGAAATGTCTTGTGTTTCCTCCCCTTGTTTAATGATCAATAATGTTCCTGACTTGAGAGTAGACTGAGGAAATGTCTTGTGTGTCCTTCTCCTGTTTAATGATCAATGACGTTCCTGACTTGAGAGTAGACTAAGGAAATGTCTTGCGTTTCCTCCCCTTGTTTAATGATCAATAACGTTCCTGAGTTGAGAGTAGACTAAGGAAATGTCTTGCGTTTCCTCCCCTTGTTTAATGATCAATTTATTTCCTGACTTGTGAGTAGCCTGAGGAAATGTCTTGTGTGTCCTTCTCTTGTTTAATCATCAATGACGTTCCTGACTTGTGAGTAGACTGAGGAAATGTCTTGCGTGCCCTCCCCTGTTTAATGATCAATAACGTTCCTGACTTGTGAGTAGACTGAGGCAATGTCTTGCGTGCCCTCCCCTTGTTTAATGATCAATGACGTTCCTGACTTGTGAGTAGCTTGAGGAAATGTCTTGCGTGCCCTCCCCTTGTTTAATGATCAATGACGTTCCTGACTTGAGAGTAGACTGAGGGAATGTCTTGCGTGTCCTCCCCTTGTTTAATGATCAATGACGTTCCCGACTTGCATACAGCGTCAGGAGGTAATCACCAACCCGGCAGGTGCCTCAGGACGCGCCGATAACTCACGCTGTCGGGACACTTCAAACGGCGTCATCTTCCCGACTGCGCCGCTATTACCTGCGGTAATGGCGCTATTATAGTCTTACGTTCCTCAAGAGTGGCTCTAATACCCACCCATGGGGTACAACAGGCGGGCGCGCTGCTTAGGCCGCCGAACGGTGTAATTTGCCGCAGGCGTAATAAAGCGGACCCATTAGTGTACTGAGTTGCACAAAGATGGCTCAATTCACAGGTGCAGCGAGCGACTTGCTGTTCCCTACATGTTTGAATGGTATCTTTTTCTCCAAGTGCACTACAATTACGCACTGAAGTGGCTCTATCAGGGTCCCATGTGAGACTGGGAGGCTCCGGCTGTTTAAACGGTCTTACTGTATTTAGGTTCCCCACTTTTACTCTCTGGGGTGCTCCTGTTAAAGTTTTAAAACGAAATAAGATGGATTTATGTCGATTGAAAACTTTGAGCTCCGTGAAAGAAAAGAGGAACTTCATTGGCAAAGAGAAGTGTAGGGATATTGATCTATCCCGGTGTGAGTGGATCAAATAAATCAGTCCGGATATGCAGCTTGTACTCTTCAGTACAAACCTGGTGTGTTATGCCATGAGGCGGTTTACCGGATATGCAATAAAAACAAACATTTGTTGTAGCCGCAGGGCGTCCCACGGGGCCACGTTGAGATCACGTCCGTAAGTGCAAAACAGCCCGTTAACTACCCGACGGGGCCCCGTTAACTACCCGGCGGGGCCCCGTTAACTACCCGGTGGGGCCCCGTTTCTACCCGGTGGGGCCCCGTTTTCAAATTGTGACCGAAGCACACGCAGGATGCCGGCAGAAGATGAGACTCGGAGAGGGTGTGTTCGCAACCGGATCAGTTAATCAAACAGACACAGCGGTGTTGTACAGACAAGGCTAATTCAGACTCATTGGACGGACGTTAGGGGAGTCAGGGCCGCGAGTTTCAGTCAGGGGTTAAAGGAAAGCTACACAAAAAATTGAAAATCCTTCTATGCTATGCTTAATATATTCCAAAGTCAAATTCTTACTTCAAGTTGTTTCACATAAGTCCGTCATAGTTCTGGGATTTTCCACAGTTTGCAACTTATGCCGTGCTGACGCCTTTTCGCCTGATAATTGAATCATATGACGTCAGTGTTTCAAATTTTTCACCTGATGATTGTATTAAATGACGTCAGTGTTCTAAAATCCGTTTGTACTTGGCTGAAACTCTGGCAGTAGGACCAACTTCAGAAGAAGTACAGTTGGTTGTAGGACAAAGATAGCGGTGAACAGGCTGTGAATAAAAGGTAAAAGCGCCGTAGCAGCTACGATAGCGGTATGTAGATTCTGAATACAAGGTACCAGCGCTGATACAGAAAAGGCACGGGACAGATGGTCACATGTAACACATTTAATATACCTGATTTTTATCTCCATGAAAATGGTTTCGGGTGTGTCTGTCTGTCTGTGTTTCTGTCTGTGTATTTGTATTTCCCCACTACTGTAGTCAGCATCACTCAATAACTCAATTTTGGGCCCCCTGGTATGTGTCCTTGGTACTGCAGCAGAACTTCAAATTTTGTATATTTTGACCTGGACGTGCTATGGTCTTGATTGCTGGGTGGTAGATAGCTTGTGATGTAATAAAGAAGTGGTGTAGGTCTAGCAGCTTGTTGTGGTAGAATCAGTTTCAGAAGAGAGCAAGTTAAGTTGGTTGTATGAGCTAAAATGGCGGTAAAAAGATCCTGAATAAAAGCTAGTCTAAGTACAGGTGCTACAGAACCCGTGAGGCATGAACCAGTGGATGGCCACACATCTCACGGCCATTCCGCAGATAAACACGCCAGATATTGGTGATAAAAGTGACGTCAAACATAGAAGCAAAGAAGTTGAATGCTTAAGCTGTCAACCCCCGTGTTGAGGGTAGGTGAGCAGCAAATAGATATAACAAAATCAATATCAACCAAGGATGACACAATATTGAAATTAAACAGAAATAATGTTGACAAAATCAATGGCAAATGAATCTGACAAAGTCCATGTCAACAAAGATATCAGAATTTAAATAACAATCGATTTGATTGTCAACACATTTTGATTTTCAACACATTTTGGCTGTCCGGGATCCCAATATTTCTGGTGCTGATAGGAGAGTGAGACTAAAAAGACTGCATGTTTTACACGTCGGCCTGATGCTACAGACCTGAAACTTCTGACACACGTAAGCAAACCCCACTTTAACGGAACGTGCTGACATCTCATTTCGCCACAGGACAATGTAGCAACCATAGCGGGCGCGGAATGTGGCAATTCTGGTGCAGGCAATTTTACTTAATGAAAACGGCTCCATTAGACAATACAGACCGTATATCCTGCTACATATGAGATTGCTTTGTTGCAATTTTCTCTCGCAGACAGCCGCTTGGCTCCAGATTGGTACATTTGCCGCATTTGGCTACAATGCTCTGAGATATTGAAACAAAATTGCTTCTGACGGCGCCACAATGTCGCAATGAGGCCAACAGTCTGGTACATCGCTTTGCTACGCATGTCAGCTGTAGCTGATCGGAACTTTTTAATCACGAATGCGTCTTTTCGCTGCATAATTAATATATAGAATGCATGCTCGTTAATTTTGGGCAATTTTCCAGTCTTTGTGTTATTTCATAGATATCCATGTTGCACTTCGTGTTGTGGTTTGAGCTGCGACAAATAACTAGAATCTTCCGAAAATAATTTCATCAGGTTGGTAGAACATAGAGTATTGGAGATTCTTTTTACACAACCGGTAATTCTCACCTGCTGACGTTTAGGTGTCTGTCAGACACCTTCTTCAGAGCTTCTGACTGAATCTAGAATCTGTTGGCACTATGTGTTGCTAAGAAATGTTCGCGTAACAAGAAACATTAGATCGTTTTCTGCTCTCATTTCCTTATTCAAATGGACACGAAAACAAGTAAACAGCTGAGTCAGTCGTTAAGGTGTGCTGATGAGGGTTGCTTTTCCACTAGACGGCGATCGAGCTGAGACAAACATTGAAGTCGCGTGACCCATGACTTTATGATTGGAATATCATGCAAAAGGTAAAAAATGACTGAAAAGACAACAAAACACACAAAGCGTAAAGGACTCAGTTTTTTTAAATCTATGAACTTCGTTGAGCGCTCTTTCAAATATATCTTCGGCAAGCTTTCTGGGATCTTTGAACACATAGTTAATGCTTTTAAAATGCTTATTCAAGTTATGCACAACTTGAGTAAGCCGCCACTTTGTCTTTGGTCATGTATTTGATTCCTCTTTGAATAAAAAAATATATATCTCGGTTGCAGTGCGCTTGCAGCTCAGTCTAGTGGAATGCCGTGTGATGAATACTGTAATAATGATGAATAATCGCGATCGCGCGTTTTGTTCGCTCTAATTCCCTGATTAGAATCGACACCTGCTGACGGCCTGACGGGTGACGCCTGTTTGCCACAAATCGATCCCGGCGGCCTGGCGCGTTTCATCACGGACCCGACCCGTACAGGTAGACGGCGGCCGGTTGTGCTTCATCGCTGGGCCGACCAGGCAATCTGTTAGCCTCCGTACCAGGCCCCGCGGATGGCTGGGAAAATAGTAGAAATTGACCAAATAGAGTGAATTGTATGAAGGGAGTCGGCTCCGCAGAGAGGGTCCAATCTGCAATCCTAGGCCTGCGAATGAAACCCTCGATGGCCAAACTCCCCTGGCAAATATTTTGCCTATAGCCGGCGCGGTTAGTCTGGTAGAGACTAGCAATCTGTCCCGGACGCCTGTAGCGGCACGGACCCGGCACTCCGTACGTACCCGGCAGCCTGGTGTGTTTCATCACGGACCCGACCCGTACACGTACCCGCGGCCTGTAGCGACTAACGGCACGGACCCGGCACTCCGTAAGTACCCGGCGGCCGGGTGTGTTTCATCACGGACCCGACCCGTACACGTACCCGCGGCCTGTAGCGACTAACGGCACGGACCTGGCACTCCGTAAGTACCCGGCGGCCGGGTGTGTTTCATCACGGACCCGACCCGTACACGTACCCGGACGCCTGTAGCGACTAACGGCACGGACCCGGCACTCCGTACGTACCCGGCAGCCTGGTGTGTTTCATCACGGACCCGACCCGTACATGTACCCGCGGCCTGTAGCGACTAACGGCACGGACCCGGCACTCCGTACGTACCCGGCAGCCTGGTGTGTTTCATCACGGACCCGACCCGTACATGTACCCGCGGCCTGTAGCGACTAGCGGCACGGACCCGGCACTCCGTACGTACCCGGCGGCCGGGTGTGTTTCATCACGGTCCCGATCCGCACACGTAGACGGCGGCCTGTAGCGAACGGACGCGGCACTCCTTACGTACCCGGCGGCCGGGTGTGTTTCATCACGGACCCGGCACTCCGTAAGTACCCGGCGGCCGGGTGTGTTTCATCGCGGGGCCGACCAGGCAACCCGTCCCGGCCTGGGCGGCGCGGAACGGGTAACGCCGCGGAACGAACGCCCGTCTATCGGGGAGGGCGGGCCCGTAACTCTGCTGGCGCTGGAGGATTGTTGTCAGTTTGCTGGTGAGTTGGAAGTTGTTCACTGATCATCCGCTACATCTGTCTGTTTTCTATAGCCACTTTTACGGCCGTCGGGCGATCCTAGCCTGACGAATCGCGCTCCTAGTGGCCAGCCGCTCCTGTAACCGCCATCCCCCTAGATGGGTGGGGGTCAGTAAACTCCGACCGAGAGCTTGTGTAAATACAGGCTAGGGCGATCCTACCCGCGGTCGGGCTGGTACCTCGGGTGATACGGAATACACCGTGTTGTATTCTATATGTAAGGCCTATTTTCAGTGTAGCACACTAGCTTCTGTATCTGTTTTGTATTGTATTGTATAGCCTCTTTTTAGCGTAGCACACCAGCTTCTGTATCTGTTTTGTATAGCCGCTTTTCAGCGTTATCTCATCAGCTTCTGCATCTGTATTGTTCTGCGGGTATAACCGCCCTTCAACGTAACACACTCTGTATCGGAATAGCTAGTATAACTTCTCTTCGGCGTAACACACCAGCTTCTGTATCTATATTGTATAGCAGCTTTTGTATTGTATAGACGGTATATAATCTATGCTGCTGCATAGTATAGCAGGTATAACCGCACCAGCTTATGTATTGTATAGCCAGCATAACTTCCCTTCGGCGTAACACATCGCCTTAGTGGCAACGAGTTCCATTCTACGGTACTGTATCTGATCATGTCTAGTTTCTGTCATAACCTATCATCACGCCATATATGAAACCTATTCATTCAGCCGTTATTGAATGAATGAATGAAATACCTTTATTGCACGTTTATGCTCTGTTGAGCCAAGTACATGTCATGGTGACAAGTAGAAGTACAGTTACAGTGATAACTACATCTAAAGACTAATTAATACCGCTATGTACATATTGAGTTATCTTGGTGACGAACTCACAAACACACCTAAATATTGCATGTCTAACTCCTGGCGTTGTCTAGAGCCATCTAGTGAAGATGCTCCTACTGTAATTAGCATGTCAGACGGCTGCGCAATTTTGCAGCAGGTAGGCGATGCCGAAACGATGGTTCTGGGCCGTGCCAATAACAGGTAACGACCCGGAAAGGCCGGCCGCCCAGCGAAGGGAGACGGGCGCGTTAGCCGGGCTGCCCGTAGGCTGGAATGACAGTTAGCGGGGAGGCCCGTTATGTTAAGGTCCCAAATGCGCCGGTGCCCGTCGGGGGTGTAGTCCCGGCCGGGGCCCGAAGACACAAAATTGTCCCGGTGGACTGCCGGGTAAAGGGGGGGGGGGCTACCTGTCGGTACTCGCACGATCAGCTCACGGCGTCTATTTGTTACAAGGTCCCGCGTTGATTTTAAGGCCGAGTTAAAATGATTCGGGGTCCCGGCCGGGCCCAAAAATAGCCCGGCATCCGCAGTGTGTCCCACGGGGCCACGCCAAAACTAAATGCACAAAAAAGCCCTGAAACTACCCGGCGGGCCACCCTTGCTAATCGGGACCCAAGCATTAGCCGGGATGGGCCGCATCTGCGCAGGTGCCGTTTTTGTGCGGGCAGTTCACACGGAGCTGCTGATTGATTAGCGGGCCGGCAGTTTGGAGAAAGATGCCGAAATAACGGCTTCGGAGCGGGCTGAATGGTGTCTGTAATTTAGAGGATCGAGGGGACGGGTCAATACGTGAGTACTTAGCTCTACTCAGTCAGGCAGGCGTTGGTGTATGTGTTTGTCTCGTGTGCCAGTAGAAGTTGGCAGATGAATGTGGATATGATATGATATGATATGATATGATAGTGACGGACGTAGCGAGCTAAATGATGTTCTGTGTTACAGTAATTTAGAGGAGCGAGCGGACGGGTCAATACGTGAGTAATTAGCTACACTCAGTCAGGTAGGTAGGTAAGGTTTTGGCAGCGGCTGGCTGCGACGTTCTGTTGGTGTCTTGTGGTGTCTCGTGTGATAGCTATAGTACAAGTTGGCAAATGAATGCTGGTAACATATGATTATCATAGACGTAGTCAGCTGTGAGTGTACGGTAATTTAGAGGCCGCTTTGGCATGTGTTTGGGCAGCGGCTTGTTGCGAAGTTGTGGATGGATGTTTTGGTGGCGCTTGTGACCGTACATGCTGGCAGATAAATGCTAATATCATAGCTATGGACTACTAAGCTAAATGGTGTCTGTTATTCAGAGGCCAGTTCAATACCTGACTACTTTGGCATGCAGGCAGGGTTTTGGCAGCGGCTGGTTGCGACGTTTTGGGTAGACATGGGTGTCTTGTGTGTTTGGCAGTACAGGTTGGCAGATGGATGCTGATACGATAGTTATGGACTATTAAGCTAAATGGTGTCTGTAATGCAGAGGCCGGTTCAATACCTGAGTACTTTGGCAGACAGGCAGGGTTTGGCAGCGCTGGTTTTTTAAGCTTTGGGTGGAGGTGTGGTGTGGAGGTACAAGTTGGCAGATAGATGCTGATATGATCATGATTCATGAATTTGACTGCCACTGTCAGTTCGTGTAAGTTTTCCTAATAAACCATTCATCATCATCATCATCATATATGATAGTCATGGACGTATAACTACCTAAATGATGTAGGGTAATTCAGAAACCGGGTCAATACCTGAGTACTTAGCTACAGGCAGGCAGTTTTGGGCAGCGGCTTGTGGCAAAGTTGTGGGGGGATGTTTTGGTGTCTTATGTGGCAGAACGGCAGGCTGGCAGGTAAGGGATGATGTGATATATGATGGTTAAGGACGAAGCTATATATAAATGGTGTCTGTAATTCAGAGGCCATTTCTATAGTACTTAGTGATAGCTATGGTCTAGTGAGCTAAATAATGGGCTGTAATTCAGAGGCCAGTTCTATTATAGTACTTAGTGATAGCTATGGACTAGTGAGCTAAATAGTGGGCTGTAATTCAGAGGCTAGTTCTATAGTACTTAGTGATAGCTATGGACTAGTGAGCTAAATAGCGGGCTGTAATTCAGAGGCTAGTTCTATAGTACTTAGTGATAGCTATGGACTAGTGAGCTGAATAGCGGGCTGTAATTCAGAGGCTAGTTCTATAGTACTTAGTGATAGCTATGGACTAGTGAGCTAAATAGCGGGCTGTAATTCAGAGGCTAGTTCTATAGTACTTAGTGATAACTATGGACTAGTGAGCTAAATAGTGGGCTGTAATTCAGAGGCCAGTTCTATAGTACTTAGTGATAGCTATGGACTTCTGAGCTGAATGGTGGACTGTAATTTAGAGGCCATTTCTTACTCTCCAAGCAGAGGAGTGGGTCCGGCAGGTTTTTGACGTGTTTTTAGGCGTTTTTGTCGGGCTTTCTACTTTGTCATGGTTTCTTTCTATCTTTAACCCACTTAATAGTGGGCTGTAATTTAGAGGCCAGTTCTATAGTACTTAGTGATAGCTATGGACTAGTGAGCTAAATAGCGGGCTGTAATTTAGAGGCCAGTTCCATGCCTGAGCGCTTTGACAGGCAGACAGTTTCAAAGTTTTGAGTAGATGTTTTGGTGTCTTGTTTGGCAGTACAAGTTGGTACTACTAGATACATGTCAACATGATGATTGGATACTAGATTAGCTTATCTTATCCTTTTCTTCTACCATGTATGTTTACACAATGTACTGTACATATTTCACTGTATATGATTACTAACGGGGGGTGCCCAAATATCGGACGTTTTTTTACGCGCTGGAACTCACGGCGCTCCATTGCTGGTTGCCAGAGAATGGTCATGTTTTAAAGGGGCATATTGTGACATGAACATAAAACAAAATTCTTTGTTTTTGATTATTTTTCTACATCATTAGTTGAATCCACCTTATTACACTGCACAGCAATATTCATCACGTACGGATGCGACTTAGTAGTGTCGTGCGAACGTCTTGAAAAAAATTATATACGCAATCCCCACCGCCGCTTGAATTGGCCGCCATCTTGTCCAACATTCCGACTAACCACCAAACACGCGATCGAACGCCCGACGTTCTGAAGTTTGTTCACTTGTGGTGATTTTCCTGTGACGCTCGAACTCAGACCATAACGGTCGATTCGGATTTTTCGTAGCGTTCTACGCTGGCTTATTTGCATTTTAAGTTGCGGGACGCAAGTTAATATGTAAATGAACCAGATTTTACACGTTTTGCGTTTTTCGTCGTTTATTAATGGTGGAAATGTGACAAAATGACGGGAATATGTTGGAAATAAGTAACAAATAAGTTACAAATGTGAATCTTAGTGTAGATCTTTCAAATTCTTACTATTTGTAGTTTTTGTCCACCATATTCTACAATATGCCCCTTTAATGAATGAATTTTGAACACATTCATCTAAAGACCATACTTGGACAAAAAATGTATTCATACTGTTCATGCGCCCTTCATGCTCCGCGTTACATGCGGAAGACGCTGTGAGACATTTTCACGAATGTACCTTCTGATTTAGTGCTACGCCAGATAGTGTGCCTAACTTCCTACGCTTTGGTAATTTTGCTCTCTTCGGAAGTTGGTGATGAAGTTAGGGAAATGTAAATTAGGCTTGAAGTCTGCTATATTCTAGCTTTCTTTTGACCGGAAAATTTTGACTGTGTGCACTTCTCACGTCATTTAGAAGGGCTATATCTAGCGCATCCCAGTTCATGTTTCCACGGGAGATAGGCTACTACGCGGCCCGACGTACGTATTGAATGCGGCCCGACTTACGAAATCATTACGAATAAACGACACCGCTGACATCAACAATACTCCGTCTACTTATTGGGAAATATCTTCGCCATCTCTGTATTCAGTTTCCTTTTCATAGACGGTACCAATCACATGTTAGAGCGTAACAAAACTGTGCGTTGAATCGTTTCGCTACCATCGCGGCCCCAAAAAATGGCGGGAAAACAACGTCGTCAGACGACAGCAATGTTGACGCTGTTTTTCTTTGGTCGGTTTTCTTCTCAACAAACACTTAAAGACCCTAATTTTTAGTGTTTTATGAAGTTATTTTTCTTATGTGTATAATAGCTGTGTGACTTATGTATCTGCTTGGCACAGGTCGTATATTTAGGTGCCGGGCCGTCTAGCTACGCAGTGACCCTCTACTCAGCGCTACCATCATTATTGTCAAAATACTACTTTTCGACAAAACAAGAAATGAATATGTACACATATGTTTTGAATGTAAATGACAATTATGTGCATGAACTTGGGTTATTTACCTTCCTTATCAGCTTAGTCATTGGACACAAACACGGCGTACTTATGCAAAATAAGATCAGTAAAAAATCCATGCGATGTTAGGGCGCGTCCGAAGTTCGGGCAACCCCCGTTATATGTCACTTAGATGTTAGTTAGGTTTGTGTTAAACGACCTGTATCTAGCCCCTCGGGGCACGAACATACAATAAAGGTCTTCAATCAATAAGATATATGATAGTTAAGGACGTAGCGATATTTAAATGGTGTACGGTAAGTAAGAGGCCGGTTCAATACGTGAGTACTTGGGCATGCAGGTCAGGGTTCGGCAGCGCCGGTTGTTAACGTGTGGGCTGATATGTCCTGTGGCTCAGCACAAGTTCGCAGACAAATACTGATATGGCAGTTATTGTATGGACGGACCTGTACATGCCGTACTGTAATCAATAGAAGCCAGAGCTAGTTCGATACCTGTCATTTAGCACGAGGGGTTTGTCCATGATCCAGTGCTGGATGTGAGGCTGTGGGCTTATATGCCGTGTTGCTCAGTACAGGTTGGCAGAGAGATGCTGATAGTTATCGACGTGGTCACTGAATGGTGTACTGTAACTCAGAGGCCATTTCAACGCCTGTGCGCTTGGCACGAAAGTAGGGTTTTCCAGCAGTAGTTGTTAAGTTGCGGATTGATTATGTCGTGTGGCAGCACAAGCTGGGAGATAAATGCTGATATCATCTGATAGATTTGGATTGGATTTGGATTTATTGGAATTGCAACAGTGCAATACACGTGGGACACAGGCAGCTATTGCTGATGTTGTGACCCCCACACATAATGTACCCGATTTTTACACTTGGGTGGGGAATATCGTGTTAAGTGCCTTTTTTCCCAATGGCACAAGATCGGTGGCAGCAGGGGATTCGAACCCGGAACCCCTTGGTTATGAGTCGAAAATCCAGCTGCCGTTACGCCACACGACCCCACTATGGACGTAGTGAGCTAAATGGTGTACTGGAATTTAGAGGAGCGAGAGTTCAATACCTGAGTACTTTGGCAGGCAGGGTTTTGGCAGCGCTGGCTGAGAAGTTTGCAGATAAATTCTGTTATGATAGTTATTGACTAGCGAGCTAAACGGTGACTGTAATTCAGACGAGTGAAAAGCCAGTTCAATAGGTGCAGATAGGTAGGTAGTTTTTTGGCAGCGCTGATTGTACATACATTATATGTCGCGTGGTTCAGTACAAGTTGGTAGATACATGCTGATATGGCAGCTATTGTATGGACGGAGCTGAATGTATGCTGCACCGTAATCTAGAGAGGCAAAAGGCCAGTTCAGTACATGAGTACTTACTATAGGCAGTCCGGGTTTTGGCCGCCCGCTCAGAAGTAATTACGAAGTAGCTTAATGATTCCGCATGGCTGTAAAATGTGCTGATATGATGCTGAATTTACAGCTTATGGACCGAGCTGCATCCATCCATCCATCAACCATCCATCCATCAATCCATCCATCGATCCATCCATCCATCCATCCTTCCATCCATCCAACCATCCATCCATCCACCATCCATCTATCCATCCATCCATCCATCCATCCATAATCCATCCATCCATCCATCCATCCATCAACTGTATGTGTAATCTTTTGACAAATATTTAAACCTTACACAAAATATAAATAGTTTGTTCTGAGAAGCTTTCGAGACGAACTCTCTGTCTCCTCTTCAATGTGTAATCAATGTAATCTAGATGAGAAGAAGGTTATTACATGGCCAAAGCACTCGGACTGGTTCGCAGTCGGCAGCTGGGTATGAGATGGTGTTGTGTGTGGTAGGCAGTGGAGACCCAGGAATTTGTTTGAGTTTGATTTTAATTCAAAGTTTAGTTTATTGCACAACAAATGTAACGGGTACAATGTATGGCAAGTTCGTAAGTAGTACAAAATGTCAAGACATTTTTTAATTGCGAGGTTATGAGTTGCCATCATGATCTGCTGGTTATGTCGCCTTTAAGCCTTGCACCGTGTATTTCAGGGAGGCGCTAATGAGGCCTGAATTGCGAAGCTACTGGCTGCCTTAAATGTTTCTCTTGCGCCGTGTGTTTCAGGTTGTCTACTGATGAGGCCCGGATTGCGAAACTACTGGTTGTCTTATATGTATATAGTGGTTCTGTCTCCACTAATGCTAGGGTCACATTTCAAATCCGGGTCCCGGTGGGCGGCAGTCGTTGGGAACAAAAAGTATGATATAAAAGACAACAAAAACATAAAACATGCCAAAAATTATTTAAAAGCAAAGCTGGTACATATTCATTGATAAATACTTAAATTTTTCGTTTCCGCAAACAGCCCGGCTGAGCCCCGGTTGGGAAATGTGACCCTAGCATAAGCCGTGTGCCATGTATGTGTCTCAGGTTGCCGCTGACGTGGCCTGGATTTGCGAGGCTGCGATTGCCGTACATGTATCTCATTGTCTCCACCAATCCATATCCCGTGTGCTTCATGGTAACAATGAAATGTATTGTAAATTTGATTATTGATATTGTGAACAAGCCTGTTAATTCAGCCTCAGGGCTGCCATGAGGCCTGTATCTGTTTGTCTACTGAATAAACCTGTCATCATCATTCAGGCTGCCGCTGACGAGGCCCGGATTGCAAGGCTACGTGTTGCCTTAGATATATCTATATATTGGTTCTGCCTACCCTAATCCGTGCGCCGTGTGTTTCAGGTCGCGGCAGATCCGTCTCCGATTGTGGGCTCAGGGTGACTGATCGGACCCAGAGCGGGACGCGCTGTGTGAAAGCCAGTAGGCTGGATCTGGTCGGGACGCCTTCTGAGCCCTTCAGGACGTCACGTGCGGCTCGGGAGGTTTATCTGACGCGTGAGGAGGCTGATGGGCCGGGTTCCGCCGGGCGCGTCTCGTGACTGTCACGCGCTGGACGGGCAGAGCCAGCGGGAGTCTGTCAACTACGCGCCGTGAGCGGCAGGGAGGACTTTCTGCGGAAATGTCAGGGTGCGAATGTTGAGCCTGCAACGATTTCTGTGAATGTCAACTTTGAAGAAGCCTCCAGGAAGACACCGGAGGGATTGTAACGTCATGACTTTTGATTGCGAGAACGATGCCGGCTAGCAGTCTTAAGTTGGGATTCCGTATTTGATCGCGTCTTGGATGATCTTGGATCGCGTCTTGGATCACATCTTAGATCGAATCTAGGACACATCTTGGATCACGTCCTGGATTGCGTCTTTGATCTTCGTCTTCGGCCCTGGATCTGGTGTACTGCAAGTTGGACCACGGCCAGTTGCTGTGTGCATTGTGTACAAACACACATCTGCACCTGTGAGAATTTACTTGAAGAAACGGTAAGGTTTGCCAAGGGTTTGCTGTGCTAAGTCTTCACGGGGGGACGGTACATTGCCTATCCTGGGCGCTGGTGGCTCTAGACTGATATCCACAGTGGTGAGAGACCGCGGCCAGTTGTTCTGTGGATTGTACGTACAAATATCTGCGCTGGTAGATTTTGAGATGCAGGTTGAACTGCTGACGTTTTGTCTGCACCCCGGGACGGTACATTACCTCTACCGGGTGGTGGTGGCCATGAGCGCCCTTCTGTGGCTCCAGGCGGGGACGGTACATTGCCTGTCGCGGGGGGAGGTTGCGGCGCTGAGGGCGGCCGCGGTGGGGAAGGGACGGTTCTACATCAGCGCCGGAAGTGGACCGTACCATGTGGTGACGGGGAACGGGGTGCCGACTCACGCCATGGGCAGGTCCCTCTGGCTCTGGTCCGGGTTCCGCAGAACGCCGCCTATAGTAGGGCACTTTCACTTTTCTCTACTGTATTCCTACTTTCACTTCACTAACCTTATCACAGGACGCCGCCTATAGTAGGACACTTTCACTTTTCTCTACTGTACCCTTCCTTACACTTCATACCTTATCACAGGACGCCGCCTATAGTAGGGCACTTTCACTTTTCTCTACTGTATTCCTACTTTCACTTCACTAACCTTATCACAGGACGCCGCCTATAGTAGGGCACTTTCACTTTTCTCTACTGTATTCCTACTTTCACTTCACTAACCTCATCACAGGACGCCACCTATAGTAGGGCACTTTCACTTTTCTCTACTTTACCCTTCCTTACACTTCACTTACCTTATCACAGGACGCCGCCTATAGTAGGGCACTTTCACTTTTCTCTACTGTATTCCTACTTTCACTTTACTAACCTTATCACAGGACGCCGCCGATAGTAGGGCACTTTCACTTTTCTCTATTGCATTCCCACTTTCACTTTACTAACCTTATCACAGGACGCCGCCGATAGTAGGGCACTTTCACTTTTCTCTACTGGACCCTTACTTTTACTTTACTAACCTCATCACAGGACGCCGCCTATAGTAGGGCACTTTCACTTTTCTCTACTGTATCCCTACTTTCACTTTACTAACCTTATCAAAGGACGCCGCCTATAGTAGGGCACTTTCACTTTTCTCTACTGTACCCTTCCTTACACTTCACTTACCTTATCACAGGACGCCGCCTATAGTAGGACACTTTCACTTTTCTCTACTGTACCCTTCCTTACACTTCATACCTTATCACAGGACGCCGCCTATAGTAGGGCACTTTCACTTTTCTCTACTGTATTCCTACTTTCACTTTACTAACCTTATCACAGGACGCCGCCGATAGTAGGGCACTTTCACTTTTCTCTACTGTATTCCTACTTTCACTTTACTAACCTTGTCACAGGACGCCGCCTATAGTAGGGCACTTTCACTTTTCTCTACTGTAGTCCTACTTTCACTTTACTAACCTTGTCACAGGACGCCACCTATAGTAGGGCACTTTCACTTTTCTCTATTGCATTCCCACTTTCACTTTACTAACCTTGTCACAGGACGCCACCTATAGTGGACACTTTCACCTTTCTCTACTGTACCCTTCATTACACGTCACTTACCTTATCACAGGACGCCGCCTATCGTAGGGCACTTTCACTTTTCTCTACTGTATTCCTACTTTCACTTCACTAACCTTATCACAGGACGCCGCCTTTAGTAGGGCACTTTCACTTTTCTCTACTTCACTAACCTTATCGCAGGACGCCGCCTATAGTAGGGCACTTTCACTTTTCTCTACTTCACTAACCTTATCGCAGGACGCCGCCTATAGTAGGGCACTTTCACTTTTCTCTACCGTATTCCTACTTTCACTTTACTAACCTTGTCACAGGACGCCGCCTATAGTAGGGCACTTTCACTTTTCTCTACCGTATTCCTACTTTCACTTTACTAACCTTATCACAGGACGCCGCCTATAGTGGACACTTTCACTTTTCTCTACTGTATTCCTACTTTCACTTTACTAACCATATCACAGGACGCCGCCTATAGTAGGGCACTTTCACTTTTCTCTACTGTATTCCTACTTTCACTTTACTAACCGTATCACAGGACGCCGCCTACAGTAGGACACTTTCACTTTTCTTTACTGTATACCTACTTTCACTTTACAACCTTATCACAGGACGCCGCCTATAGTAGGGCACTTTCACTTTTCTCTACTGTACCCTTACTTTTACTTTACTAACCTTATCACAGGACGCCGCCTATAGTAGGGCACTTTCACTTTTTTCTACTGTACCCTTACTTTTACTTTACTAACCTTATCACAGGACGCCGCCTATAGTAGGCCACGTTCACTTGTGTTCACTTATTTCCGTTAACCCTGATATTAACCCTTGTCTTTTGTAAACGTGTAATTCTTTAATTCTTTAATAGATACCCATTTCCACCGGACGGGCGGATGGACAGACTCGTGTTTTTGGTATGAATTTTTCGCTCGTAAGCACCCGATTTGTTCTCTTGTCGCCATCTTGGATCCATGCGTTCCTCCAACATGGCGACCACGGCTTACTTTACGTCGCGTGCAAAAGCCTTTGGAGAGAGATGGGCTCAATTTCTGTCTCGGCTCAAAACGTTACCAGTCGCTCTGGGAAAGTAAAGATCTCCATGGATGGATGGATGGATGGATGGATGGATGGATGGATGGATGGATGGATGGATGGATGGACGGACGGACGGATGGATGGTGGATGGATGGATGGATGGACGGACGGACGGATGGATGGATGGTGGATAGATGGACGGACGGATGGATGGCTGGTGGATAGATGGATGGATGGATAGATGGATGGAAGGATGGATGGATAGCGGATGGACAGACTCGTGTTAGTGGCATGAATTTTGCACGACGACAGTTCACTCATAAGCACCCGATTTGTCTCAGCTTAGGCGCTCAATTTCTAACCTTGAATAATGCAAACTCATCGCCTGGTTTCATGTCGAACGGCTGCTCCTCCGATGGGTCTCAATGAATTATTTCGCTTTGCATTTTGATGGAAGTGCCTAATTTTCAATCCACTCAAATCAACCACTATTATTTTTCATGTTTGATAAATTGTCGGTGCATCTTAACTTAAGGAATACAAATAGATATCAGGAAAAACGTACGGATGCAAAGAAAAAGATACCATGGACCCATGCTTGAGTATATGAACATGTGTTGGGTTAGGGTTAGCCAACCACCAGCCAACCCATTCCAGACCTCCCGTGCACAGCCGAGTTTGATTTTTTTCCCCAGATTTTTTCAAAACCGTTTTCGGCTGGCGCAGCAGAACACCAGCCGACCACAGCCGACCTAGCTCCCGAACTACTCCCAACCATGGTTGGGGGAAGGTGGGGAGGCCATGTTCGGCTATGTGTGTGACCGGGGCTTTCGGTCCGGTTATTAGCTCCTGGAGTGATGACCCCAAACCGTTATTAGCCGTTCCGCCGCGAGCCGCTGGGGAGATGCAGAATTGATGCGGAGAAACCGACCGGAAAGGATAATCAGCGCTGTTACCGCGGGACAGCTGAGGCAGGTACAAGAAACCAGGAGCAGATAAACTAGTCTAGTTACAAACATTTAGATCAGTTGTATCAATCTGATATATATGCATTCGGAAAATTTCATATCAAACTCTGAGAAATTATGTGTCTGGCAAAATATTATTTAGTGATACAATATCAAGGCCCATATCTTAAAACAACAAGACTTTATATCTTGGGTACCAAATCAACTGTATTGCACTGTTCCAATTCCAATAAATCAAATCAAAATCAAATCAACTTGAAACACTTTATACAATTGGCCGCTTTTTGTGCGAACATGGAACCTTCTGTCTGCGGCATTCGACAATATGCATACCCGGTCTGCAATGGAAAGAAAAAAGACTTCAAGAGCTCAAAAAGTGCTGCCAGGTTTACGTCAGTTTAAGTTTTTCATGTCGTAAATAGTCTGTTAAGTATCGACGCATCGACTTGTCATTGACCCGCAAACTCCCACGGCAACTCTCGCGGGGTTTCCTTTGGCAACTCTCGCGAGAGGACCGACTCGCCATTGACCCGCAAACTTCCGCGGCAACTCTCGCGGGATTTCCTGAGGCAACTCTCGCGAGAGGACCGATTTGTCATCGACCAACAAACTCCCGCGGCAACTCTCGCGGGATTTACTGCGGGAACTCTCGCGAGAAGACCGACTCGTCATTGACCCGCAAACTCCCACGGCAACTCTCGCGGGATTTCCTGTGGCAACTCTCGCGAGAGGACCGACTCGTCATTGACCCGCAAACTCCCACGGCAACTCTCGCGGGATTTCCTGTGGCAACTCTCGCGAGAGGACCGACTCGTCATTGACCCGCAAACTCCCACGGCAACTCTGGCGGGATTTCCGGCGGCAGCTCTCGCGAGAGGACCGACTCGTCATCGACCCACAAACTCCCGCGGCAACTCTCGCGAGAGGACCGACTCGTCATCGATCCAAAAACTCCTGCGGCAACTCTCGCGGGATTTCCTGTGGCAACACGCGAGAGGACCGACTCGTCCTCGACCCAAAAACTCCTGCGGCAACTCTCGCGGGATTTCCTGTGGCAACTCTCGCGAGAGGACCGACTCGTCATCGACTCGCAAACTCCTGCGGCAACTCTCGCGAGAGGACAGGACAGGGGGTAATCTGACACCTCTTTAGTTACAGTTGCTACGGAAGCTGCTGCCTCCGTCCGGCTGTGACAGCTCACTGTTACCCGGGAGACACAAAAGAAACACTTGTTCGATTTCCCGATGTTTGTGGGCAGGTGATGAATGATGCTGACATTCGCGCGGCGGCAGATTCACAGATTTCAGTCTCCGGTGGAGATGCGAACTTTTGAGCCGAGAACTTCCAGAGACTGGTGGGTTTGGGTGTCGCAAACAGGGGAGAAGCAATAGAAGTGGAGAAGTGTTCTGGGGCGAAGCTGCGACCCAACTTGTCCTACCTCAGAAATCTGGTCCTAAGACGATGTACCCTGGGAGAGACTCGATCCGAGATTTGGCGCGATCACCCGAACTTTGCCGGCCCCAGTGTCCCGCTCGCCCCCGCGATCCAGCGCTCCCCCACTATCCGCTTGCCGAACGCTGTCTTTTGGTCCTACATTACCTGATATCTAATTACCTAAGAAGCCCGGTCCCCAGACTAGCAGCGGCCTCAGCTGGCCCGGTACATCTCTGATTGCACCGCACACCGTTAATCAGTATGGAAATCCCCTCCGCTACTACCCTCAGGAGTCCGGTCCCCAGACTAACTGTACACGTACCACCCTCACGAGCCCGGTCCCCAGACTAACTGTACACGTACCACCCTCAGGAGCCCGGTCCCCAGTCTAGCTGTGTACACGTACCATCCTCAGGAGCCCGGTCCCCAGACTACCCGTGGCCCCAGCTGGCCCGCTATGTCCCTGATTGCCCCGAATGCCGGTAATCTGTATGGAAATCCCCGCCGTAACCGCCGCAGCTGGAGACCGGGGAATGGGCGACCTGTTGCCGGCGGAGGTGGTTATAATCTCCGCGCAGGTCTGCAGACCTCCGTCTGGTGATGTGCGGTGTTTAGTAGCGGTCTGCTCGTCTCTAGGCTCGGAAAAAAATTAAAGGGTTGCTGTCGTTCTGTATGGTGGATTGTAGTTCTATGAAAACCGCATTTTTACCTTTGGAGTTTGGACTTACGCTCAGATTTACTAGTTCATTATCTAAATGTATGATTGTCTTGTTAAATATTCTATTCTATATGCGAGGAGTTGTATAGACACAGAAAACCAAGCCGATAATCGAAACGTGAATATGCCCGTAGACTCGGGGGGAAATGACCAGGTATTTCCGTGGGAGCCAATATTTCCGGCATCCATCATATTTAACTCCCTGTTATCGACATCCGCCGTACGACAACCTGCAGCAAAATCGAAACTAAAATTACGCCTGCTTGTAGATTCGGTGATGGTTTCAGCGGGGGTCGGCCATAAGGCTACCGTAACGCCACCGTAGTGCCATCTTAGCGCCACCCACTGGAAGTGCCAGCGTAGCGCCATCATAGCGACGTCCTAGCGACGTCCTAGCGCTACCATAGCGCCACCGTATCGCCACCGTAGCGCTTCGCAGTGCCATCTTAGCGCCCAGGTCAGGCCACCGTAGCGCTTCGCAGTGCCATCTTAGCGCCCAGGTCAGGCCACCGTAGCGCTTCGCAGTGCCATCTTAGCGCCCAGGTGAGGCCACCGTAACGCTTCGCAGTGCCATCTTAGCGCCCAGGTGAGGCCGCCGTAACGCCATCTGTCCTCATCTTCCCTGCCCGAATATCGACCTGTTCGGAACAACCGGCGTGACCTCTATTTCCGCGGCCGCCGGGAGCAGAAGTGATCTCCGGGGCTCCCAGCAACGGGAATTACACGGACCAATGAACCCGAAAACCTCTGGTGTCAGAAGTACGGCCGTGGCCTTGAGGGCTGCTTCTGAAAGATGGAGGATTGAATCCTCGGTCATTGTCGTTTATCTGTCCCAGGGCTTCCCCAGCAACGGGAATCACACGGATCGATGCGTGTTGAACATCGTGGGTTGAACTTTGCAACCTCTGGTGTCCTTCAAAAGTACGGCCGTGCCCTTGGGGCCGGCTTTCGAAGGATGGGAGTTTGAATCCCGGGCTACTGGGGTCCATCTGTCTCGCATGCTAGGGGAAAAGATCTCCGGTCCGGGCGTTCCTCACTAGCCTCCACCAGTCTCTGCGGGTCGCTGGGAAAATAGTAGAAATTGGCCAAATAGAGTCAATTGTATGAAGGGAGTAGGCTACGGAGAGAGGGTCAAATATGCAACCCTGGATGGAAATGTTATCCTCCATGGCCAAAGTCCCCCGGCAAATGTTCTCTCTATAGCCGACGCTGTTAGTCTGGTAGAGACTAGTTCCTCACTACGGGCGTTACGCGGAACGATGCGTGGTGAGCATTACAGGAAGAATCTGGCCTTTGAATCCGGGGCGGTTGTAGATCGTCGCTACGAGGAATGATCTGTAAACTGTAATCGGAACAGAGATCACCCTGCGATCTTTGGTCTTCTCTAAAAAGTGTCTCTGGGGCTTAAGTCTCAAGTATACAAAAGGTTTAGTGTTCGAATCCCAACAACCACCTGTTCTATGACGGACAGCTACTGGTAAAGGCTGCGGTCCCTATGAAAAGGGTTCATGAGTGTTTAACATCAGTGTCGAACGGTGCGTTATGAACGGGATCGAACCTCTGCCCAATATTCTAGAGTCCATTTTAGGTCCCTTTTCCTAATGACATCACGGCGGGTCCGACACGGAACCATCACTGTATAAAACCTCACCGTGTTCATTGAAACAAACGTCATACAGGATCTAGTGGACTACCGGAATTTTCTTCACTTGGAATTAGTTTAATTCTTTTTTTTTTCATATGTAACTTGCCAACTCAGATGAACTTTCATGGCAGTACAGGATCGGCTGTCCCGAAGTGAACCAGCCGACCTCTGACCTTTTGTGCGTTCGGCTGCAGATTGCAAACGACTCTGATATCGAACGGTGTAACCTCTGCCCTACTAGACATCATGATGCCCCATCGTCATATAACACCACTATTGACGTACTGTTCACAATGAGGTCTGTCCCTACACCTGTGACCTGTTCTTATTTTCCCACTCTTGGCTGTAGATTAGAAATGAGCGTCTGAATATCGAACTTTGTAACAATGCCTCTGCCCCGCAGCCATCATGTAATCTTTATTGGCACAACAAAAGTACAGTCATATAACATCATTATTGTTCACAACGCGGTCCATGCGAACAAATTCAATAGAAGATAAGCTTCTAATTGCTGAGCGTAAATCAAAATCACCCAGTTCTAGATATTCTTCCATGGAATATGATGTTTTGCATGCCTTGTAAAACCTTAACTTGCCTGTATCCATACTCAGATTATGACAGAAAGTTTGGGTGTACATATCGGTAATTCTGGACCTTATCGTAGTACAAACTGACTTGATGTCACTGGATGAATTACAAGAACACATAGGAATGACACATTTGCCCTTCTAGAAACCATGGAGTGAAGTGAACTGTCTGCTCCTTTACCCGTGGCCTGTCCTCATTTACCTCAGGCTTGGCTGTAGATTAGAATAGCCTTCTGAATATCGAGCGTTATAAACACCTTTGCCCTATCTGACATCGCGGATTCCCGTCCCCACAGCACATCATTACAACCCGATAAACCTGGCGTCTTACGGACAAACTCAATATCTAAGGGCGGGTTCACACGAGTGCGGATATTCAACTCCGTATGAATTCTGTTTTGACAATTTTTGGCTAAGCTAAATTAAAGTTTCCGGCAAAGAACTAGTTAAAACCATGCCACACAACGTTGTGTCAAAGTAAAAAAAAATACTTCTCCGCAAACCTTAGGGCCTGTTCACACTTGTGCATACATTCGCATGAGTTCAGTTGTGTATTTGGTTTAGGTAAATAAGACATGATTGTTTTCTACTTTGACCCACCGCCTTGCAGCCAGGTTAACCAAAAGAAAATTGCTTCTTTGGCCTCAAACTTCACCCAAAGCAAAGAAACGTCAATACGGAATTCATACGGACTTAATATATATTACGCACATGCGTGACAGCCCTAACAGTTAGGGGAGGGGAGACAATGTACGGTGTCACCTTATTGACACCATGGCCCCTAGAGAAACTGCCCTGGTCATTTTTCACAGACTTAACTGCGGATCCGAAAGTACCGGCCGATATCGAACGATGTAAACCCGTTTTCCCTGTCGGGTATCATCTAGTTCCATCATCACATAACCTCACCGGGAGCGCAGAGATCACAATCTGGTGCTACAGGAGACTACCAAACTGTGCAGCTCATAACGTCTGCCGCTCTCCAACCCGAGACCACGGGGTAGACCCCATAGACTGCCCTGGTCATTTTTCACAGACTTAGCTCCGAGTCAGAAAGAACCGGCCGATTTCGAGCGATGTGAACTCGTTTTCCCTAGCTTCATCATTACATAACGTCACCGGGAGCGCAGAGATTACAATCAGGTACTGCAGAAGACTACCAAACTCTATAGATCATAGGAGCTCTCCAACCTTACAGCACGGGGAAGACCCCAAAGACTTGGAAAAGATCAATTAAAAGATAACGCTGGAAACGTGTCGATAGAGGAGGATGAAGCAGTAGCTAAGGACGTTGCTACCAGGTAATAAATGGTAACAGGAACAATAGGCCTATTTTCTTGTATCACCACTTCAGTGGGGATCTCACAAGACCAGGAAATTACGCCAACTTTGAGCCAATTTGCGCCAATCTGCGCCTATTTGCCCTTGCGGTCACACTGACGTGCGACGTGTTCGGAGAAAATACGTGACCTCTACAAACAAAATGTTGCATTTCCTTCAGTTTCGGCCCCAATGAGATACAGGATAGAAACTCTATTGGAAGTCACAATGTTGCAACTACGCTGTTAGAATGCATTCTTACGCAGGGAAGAGTTCCTGTTTAGTACAAACATTTCCGTTGCGTTACGGAGCATTCTCGAGTACAATCTGAGAAGGATAAACGCGCGTTAAATTTTGTGCCGTTGTTGTAACATTCCCGGCCCACTAACATTCCGTCTGAAGCATTGTTAGAGCTTTATTATTATGACTTGAGGGTATCTGATACTATTTATGTATATTGCAGAATAAACTGTGGACCCTTGATTTTATAAATCACTACTTCAGTCATCATTTCATAGCTCGTGTGTCTAATGTGCCGTTCTTAATTACTAACCAATCACAGCTGATGATTCATACAATGATAGACAGTCCACCAATCATAATTGATGACCCATCTAAATACCTGTAACTAGCCAATCATAATCGATGACCCATAGAGGCATTAATGATCCACGATTAACCAATCACAGCTGATGATCCATTTAATGACTAGTAGTTAGCCATTCACAGTTGATGACCCATACATAAAGTAATGATCAACAATTAACCAATCACAGTTGACGACCCATTAGAGATTTAATGAAGATGTATATGACAATTCTGCCATCAGAAACACCGTACAAACATATATTAACTACTATTTTTCAGTTAAGCCTGTCTTTACCTAGTAAATACCTTAGTATTTACCTATACTAGTAATAGTCTTTATTGCATGTTCCTGCCCAGATGGGCTAAATGCACAGAAAACAACACAAGATCTATACTGTGCAGTCTCTAAGAAATAGAAGTGGGAACGTTTGCAAATTTGACTGTCTTTGGCTTGCCTGTGTGTGTCAGTGTGTCTGTATGTATGTTTGTGCATATGTGTGTTGGGGTGTGCTGCGTGTCTGTCTGTGCTTGTCTGCGATTCCCAACATACGCAATGCAGCGTTGCCATACTCGGCATGGCACTGCTATACTTTTTGTCTATGGGAATGGAAGGATCGCAAAGCAGTATGGGTAAGGGGTTAAGTCTGCCATCTCGGATTGCCCTGCTTGTAAAAGACAGCTTCATTTATTTTTGGATTTTTGTATCAGCGATACGTGAAAAGCAGGCTTGTTGTCTCAGTGTATTTTTCCCTGTATACAAAATAAATGATTGAATAAATTTTCCCTGTACACATAGTAAATAAATGCAATCTAAATGCCGAGGAGTGAACCACATTTGCGTTTAACGATCGGTTCTATTGAGAACTGTTCAAGCAGGTTTTATAACCACCGTTCATTCTCAGTTCGTCCCGGCCCGCGTTTCGCGTCTGCGGTTCGCAGATAAGAGCAGAGCGCGACTCGCTCCGCGCGGAACGGTTCATCCCAGCAGGGGCTGATAAAGGGTGGCATAGTGACTCCGGAATGGCGACGGAGAAACCGGAAAATTTACCCGAAGAGCAGAAGAGAGCCGACAGGAGAACTAGTAGAGGAACTGTCCCCAGAGCACAAGCCTTCTTCCTTCTCTAAGTGGCTTCCAGTCAATGAACTTCTTCGCTGTTCCGGTCTCCCTCATTCTCGGGACATGTCCCAGCCATCTTTAGCCTTCTTTCTCTTACCATGTCTGACACTTCCTTCTGGTTTGTTCTGTGGTAGTCTTGGTTTGCTATATTGCCCCTGTATGAGATGCCCTACATGCATGTTAAAGTTTGACTGTATTTTTTATTCCCGCCCTGCAGAAACAGCCGCACATCTACCGCGTGCAGCGGAACGCGACCTTCGCCTCCCGGCCGAGCTGCCTGCCCGACGGGCCCATAGGTCAGTTCTGTTTACGTACCGCTTTTATCGGGTTTACGTGCTATTTTCATCGGGTCTATGTACTGTTACTACCAGGTTTATGCGCTGTAATTACAAGGTCTATGTACTGTTTTTGTCAGGTTTACGTGCTGTTTTGATCTGGCCTATGTACTGTTTTCCAGGCATGACGGTGAACGGAGTGCCTATCTACAGCCCTTACGTCACAAACCGGTGTTATGACGCGGGACTGCTGTACAAGGCGGGCGGGTTTGACCTCTGCAGCGGTCATGTCGACCCGCAGAGCAACTACCACTACCACGTCATACCCAACTGTCTGCTCAACCAATCACAGGTAGGAACCGTTCTCACGTCATACCCAACTGTCTGCTCAACCAATCACAGGTAGGAACCGTTCTCACGTCATACCCAACAGTCTGCTCAACCAATCACAGGTAGGAACCGTTCTCACGTCATACCCAACTGTCTGCTAAACCAATCACAGGTAGGAACCGCTCTCACGTCATACCCAACTGTCTGCTCAACCAATCACAGGTAGGAACCGTTCTCACGTCATACCCAACTGTCTGCTAAACCAATCACAGGCAGGAACCGCTCACACGTCACATCCAACTGTCTGCTCAACCAATCACAGGTAGGAACCGCTCACACGTCATACCCAACTGTCTGCTCAACCAATCATAGGTAGGAACCACAACTGTCTGCTCAACCGATCACAGGCCAGCCCCCTGCAGCTGATTGGTTGATGATAACAAATGTTGGGACAGTTTGAATACAACGAAGGCTAATCTAACTTGTTGTAAATGCAGTAGTCAGTGAAGTTCCCTGTATTCAGTGGTAAAACTAGTTTACTACATCATTCTGTCTGAACCTGTTTAAGTCTTGGGTCGAGGACGCAAACAAAATGGGGGAGGGGCGGCCACCCGCTCGTTCTCAGTGCAAAAGACACCAAACTGACAATGATATAGATAGACATTAATCTTGTTTCGAAACAAAACCCACTTAAACGAACCTGCCCTGACTTCACTGACATCAGCCACACCTTCCCGTTACAGGTGCCGTCCGCCATCATTGGGGTCGCCTTTGACGGGTTCCCCATCTACGGGCCCAGGACAGAGGACGGCACGACCTTGACCTCCGCTGACCTGGACGAGTGTCATGGCCGCCTGGTGGACGGGAGATATCGGTATCACGTGACGGAGGACTTCCCGTATTTCCTGGGCTGTTTCAAGGGCGTCGTGATGGACGTCAAGGTCAAAATGGCCGACTGCAAATGTTACGGTCCCGTCAACCCTTGCAATCCACCACAGAGAAACGCATATGATGTGGTCATCATAGACAGCAGTCAAACGCAACGAGAATACAGGTTACAGATTAATGGCGGGAGAATCGCCTGCAAGTTAGTCGAAAACAGAAATCAGAGCGCGTCGCCCTCCCCCGCCTCCGCAAGGAACTGCAAAATATCGTCTGCCATGTCGTCCGTTGTCATGGTTACGGGTCTGGCTCTGGGAACGATGTCCCTGCTGCAGCGGTGAAATGGAAAAACGGGATTCCAAAATATGAAAGGAGATGCAACAACCTGCGTGTCCTATAGTTCTGACACAAGCTAACCTTGTCTGGGATCCCTAGCGGGTGTTTTCAGAACATCGCAACATTACAGAGCTGGAATAAAGTTAGGTACGCCCAGAAGACATATCGCTTATCGAACAGGCAGCGGCGTTCCTGCCAAGATCCGTGGTGGGTTTAGGGAGAGAAGACTGTAGAACACCGCTAGAGTTTCCGAACGCCTCCTGCATGCTGGCAGACTAGTCATGTAGCATCCTGCACTGCTGCTAGTAATCAATAGGTGGCGCAGTTGCTAGGTGAAAACAGCGTCCACGCCACAAGGATGCGATGCAGTAGCAACCCGGTAGAGGAAAACATGTGTAGGCACAGGTAACGGAGAACATGGGCTTCCCAAAAAAAATTGAACAACTCATCTGTGCGCCATGGCATTCACAATGCAGGCAAACCTTTATGTAGTGACCACCCAAGGAACTCGAACAAAGTAGTCATAACAGACAGGTGGTCATTGCAGACAGGACTCTAAAACAATGGCGACCCACCGAAAAGTGGCTACAATGGACAGGTGGGCCTCATGTCAAGGTGGTTTCTAGAACAGGTTTGACTGTACCTCTTTACACATCGACTTTTGCCTGTTGCACATGGGCACTGACAGCACCACATACAGTATAATCATACTACATTCGATTTTGACATGTATCCAATATCACAGCTTTGCTACTTAACAAGAACTATTTGTTATGCAAAACTGTGACTGTTTTACCTTTAAGTCACATGGGTGCCGCCATCTTGTTTAAATCACTTTACATGCGCAAAGTATACTTCATCTTACTTTATGATGGTACAACATAGACAGAAGTTTAAAGTTTTGTTGTCAAACACAGAAATTTACGACTTTATTTCTCCTAAGATGAAAAATGTTCATGTTACATCAAGAAGTGTCAGTTGAGACAAAAGTCCTGTATGACAAGTTACAAACACAGAAATAAAAAAAACTAACATCATCTAATGACAACAGAATTAATTCACATGACAGAATCATCATCACATCATGAGAAACTCCAACAGACTTTCATTGCTACATTAGACCTGCGCTTTTACAACCATTTATCATATGATATACATAGTTGAATGGGGGACTAAACTTGAAACTGAAAAGCCAACTATATCGTCAGAACTAGGGGTGGGTACCGGTACCGTGTACCGGTACAAAACCGGTATTTCTTAATGGACCGGTAAAAAAAAAACGGTCCGTAAAAAAATCAGTGGACCGGCCTATGGACCGATTAGAAAATTCATAGTACCAGGCTACCAGCAGGCGGCCACATAACTGGTCTAAGAAAATACAAAACAGCAGATTTAACGAGTCGTTTTCGAAGACGTTAGCTGTGAATAATATCTAGAAACACTTAAAGGATGAGTAAATAGACGGCGAGGAGAGTATAGTTATAATTTTGAGACAAAGTGCAAATCTAAGAAATTATATCGTTCCAGACATGACGTTTGGAGACTTTTACGTGTGTCTCGCTCTCCAAAACACGATGTACTGCGACACTACTATAACCAGGTACAGGTACAGGTCCGGACCTGGACCTGACCCTCTGGACCTGGACCTGGACCGGACCTGAATTTTATGTACCGGTACCCACCCCTAATCAGAACTGATAGGGACAGGCCGCTACCTGACGTCACCAAATTCAGCAAGTCGAGTCGCCGTCAGCACGGCGTGAGTGCCCTGAACTATGGCAGACTTGAAAAACAAGTGAGAACTTGACTTTGGGGTATACATACCATAGTATGGAAGGCTTTTCAATTCTAATTTTAACTCCCCTATTAGTCCTCACAATCAATATGGGTGCTTTCTTAAACACTTGGCTACAAATAGGCTGATCAACTGCACAATCTGTTATTTTCACATGTCAGCAAGTTTGTGACAAACTGCACAATCTCTTACATTCAACTATACAATTTGTTACTTTCAATACCCACAAGCATTTGTTCATTTGATACAATGTAAGCAAGCTACATCAATATGATACTTGACATAATTAACATAACTCTCTGGAAAATAGATTTGATACGTTTTGTGCCTCTTTTCATTAAGTACAATTCAATAAGATAACTAGATGCAGCTCATTCATTTTTTACGAAATGTAACATGATCATAATACACTTCATATATATTTCTTATTGTCTTCATTTAGTTAAGATTCCGCCTGGCTAAATTGTTACCTGCTCAGTTGCATCATGTCTTACACTTTGGCACTGATATGGTTTAAGACATAAACCCTAGTCTTAAATAGTGTCTTGACTGTTTAAATCAATTTCCTTGTGCGTAACGGAGAGACATCACTGATTATATTAAACATAAATCAACCCAAAATTCTTAGGACAAACCTGAGTTTGGTACATTCAGAACAACATTCATTTTGTATTCATATCTGTTGACAATTAAAATCACCTCGATCTGAAGTAGAAAATGTAAGTTTTAGTTATTAAAGCATTACATGAAGGTGACAGAATCCACTTTTTGGCCCTTTGAATCACCGACCTTCAATTCGGGTAAACCGTCCCTTATTGTTGGCTTGAGTTCAAATATACAGAAGGTGTGAGCTAGCCAATCGATCTATGTTGACCTGCCCTGTCAATCATCTGAAACAATGAAAGTTTATTGCAAATTCCTGCCCGTAGGCTAATTGCAAGTACATGTACATGAACATGTAACACAAGTGGAGGGACAGACAATAATGAACAGTATAACATATGTCTACTCTAGTCTTGACTACTGCCACTAAGTACTAACTTATTGAGTTTGACTTCTTTTTCCGAGACAGTGGAAGACCAATGATCCCACTTTTTCTGTGATATGTGGGTTTTGTGATGTTAAGAGGAGAGTAGTTTTCTTTTCGTCTGAAAACGTGGAGAAATTAGGATGAAATATGGTGGCCTCTCAATAATCAATACTCAATGCAAAGATTAGACTTTTCTGCCATAAAAAAGCCAGTATGGGTCCCTCAAAGTCAGCATGTCCCTTCAAATATGAATGATGATTATATTCAGTTCAAAGGACAAAAAAGTCTTTAGATATTGTTTACTTTACTCCAATGCCAAAAAGACATCTAGGTGGCTCGGTTTTCTATTCGTTGTTTTCCCCCTGCAAAAGGGCTGAAAAAACAAAGCAGTTCAAAGGACCAAAACTTGAATTTTGATACCTCCCCTTTTTATGCTAGATGGTTAATCTACGCTGCCTGGTTTTCGCTGTTCTAACTATTTCCGCTGTTTCCGCCCTGTAAAAGACCGGCCGCCAGCTGACTAATGATCTCCCAGGCGAACGTGATGTCATTCGACGCGGTCGTCGCGGCGCAGACGGCGAATCTCAGGAAGTAGGTCCCTCGCACCTGAGACGGCACCAGGTGGATCTTCTTCCCGTCGTTTATCTTCTTAAGTAGCTGCTCGTTAACCTCATTCGAGCCCTGCAGGTGTGACATGTACAAAGACATTGCAGCTTCTAAATGATACAAGAAGCTCATCTGCATATCTCCAGTGAGGCTTAAGTTACTGCTCTTTACTAAGCTACAAAAGGCAAAGTGAGAGCCTTACACAGTTTCTAAGATTCTAGTCAGTCCTCATTCTTAAAAAGGGTTTCATGATGTTCCTGACTTAGGGAGAAGGGAGGCTGTTACAGTTACAATGTAACCCATCACCTTTTAGTGGTCTTTGGATCTTGCTATGTGGTGACCATTAAGTAAAAAAAAAACTGAAAAAATTGCATAAAGATACATTTCTGAAGTTTAAATTTGGGGCAATATGTTCAGGTCTGGGAAGCAACGTTGAAACTACAACTTATAAGTTGATTGACAGATGTTAGGTTACAAACATTTCCTGAAACAAACTCATCATGCAAACCATACAGAACCCTCTACGTCTTAAAGAAAACCTTTCTCCGAGTCGCCCACCTTCAGTCGGAAGCAGACCAGGCCCATCACCACCTCAGCCGTGACCTCAAACCGCTCGTCGCTCCTCACGAGGGCCTCAAACTCCTTAGCCAGGCCGATTTGCTGGAGGGAGAGTCAGAGTAAGGAACGTCTTGGTAGAAGGGAATACTAGTACCACAGCAAGTTCAACTTCAAGTTCTTCATCTGTCTTAAGATGTACAGCGTCTGACTGTTACGGCAACAACTTGATTACCTGAGTATCCTTACATAATGTACAACACCGAAATGACATCAGTGGCCACAAAGGATAATCAGGTTAGGACCTAAAGTGTGATGTGCAAAAGCAGTAATAAATATGAATATGCTGATTCTTAATCAATCCATCCTTTACTTATGGACAGGGTCAATAATGTTGTAATACTGAGAGAGGTATGACCCTTACCTCTCCCCTAATAACCTCAAACAAACAAACAAACAAACAAACAAACATTCTTATTACTCTTCTGTCTCACCTTCCTGATGTGGTCCTGAAGACCTTTGACCCCAAACATGCGTAACACGAACCACAGCTTCAGCGAGCGGAAGCGCCGCCCTAGCGGGATCTGCCAGTGCTGCAGGGTCAAAGTTCATTAATGCCACCTACCAGTATCAAACAGTACTGCAGGGTCAAGGTTCAGTTAATGCCCCCCACCAGTATCAAACAGCACTGCAGGGTCAAGGTTCAGTTAATGCCCCCTACCAGTATCAAACAGTACTGCAGGGTCAAGGTTCAGTTAATGCCCCCCACCAGTATCAAACAGCACTGCAGGGTCAAGGTTCAGTTAATGCCCCCTACCAGTATCAAACAGTACTGCAGGGTCAATGTTAAGTTAATTCCCCCTACCAGTGTCAAACAGTACTGCAGGGTCAAGGTTTAGTTAATGCCCCCTACCAGTGTCAAACAATACTGCAGGGTCAAGGTTCAGCTAATGCCCCCTGCCAGTATCTAACAGTGTTGCAAGTCAGAAATCAGCCCCAAAATATGACAGGAATATTTTCAATTCAACTATGAACATCAAGACAGTAGTAGTACAAATAAAATTTCCGTCAGAATTTTTGCTGTGATTAAGTAAAACAAAGCACATTTCTGTCACAATCTTTGATAAAAAGAAGGTATGAATACACAGCGAACAAGCAGAGAAAACAGCAGACCAGAGAAACTGCAGGTTTAGAGAAAACTATTCATGGTTGCTGAGGAGATCAGAAAGCCAGCTCACCCTGTAGTCAGTCACCAAACCTTCAGCACCAAGGAGAGAGAAGAACCCGGGTTAGCCCTGCACCAGTTATGTACACGCACAACAGGAACAATCTTACTACTACAAGTGCTACAAGTAATGTATGATTAAGGCCACTCAGATCCCATGGCATGTGTTAGTCCTGCACCAGTTATGTACACGTACAACAGGAACAATCTTACTACTAGAAGTGCTACAAGTAATGTATGATAAAGGCCAATCAGATCCCATGGCATGTGTTAGTTCTGCACCAGCTATCCATGTATGTTTTAAGTCATCCAGCAATGGGATGAGATGAGATATATGTACACAAAAGTAACGGTCTTATAAGTGCTACAAGTTTATGTATAAGAAAAGACCAATCAGATCCCATGGCATGTGGGTAACATGTGTGAGTTGTGCACCAGTTATACATGCATGTATGTGTAACCCATGTAGCAGTGAGATGAGATATATATAGTTGTACACAACAGGAGCTGTCTTACTAGTGCTACAAGTTTATGTATAAGAAAAGACCAATCAGATCCAATGACATGTGCATAACACATGAGAGTTTCACCAGTTATGCATACACAACAAGAACAGTCTTACAATTGCTACAAGTACTGTATAAAATGACCAATCAAAACCAGGATGACAAGAGCGTAACAGGTCGCTGACCGGCTGACCTTGGACTGACCTTGGTTGTCGTGCTTGAGGTAGAGCGGGTCCAAGTTGAACGCGTCCACGATGTCTGCTCGGTTCCGAATCCTGAAACGAATCAGAACATGTCAGAACGTCTGCTTTTTTGTCACATGAAGTGTACATGGTGATCAATCAAATACGCCGAGCAAGATGGAACCACAAACTGGTGTTGCTGACAAAAACAGCAATGATTCTGTATGCATTCATATTCATGCTCAGCACATGACTGAGCAGTCAAAGTTCATTAAGGGTCAGAGATGAAAGGTAAGGGGTCAGGATTGACTGAGTTCAGGACTCATCACATGGCTGAGCAGTCAAAGTTCATGTAGGGGTTAGAGTTGAAAGGTTAATGGTCAGGTTGATGTATGAGTTTATGACGCACCACATGTTTGAGAAGTCAAAGTTCGTGTGAGGGTTAGAGGTGAAAGATCAGGGGTCAGGGTTGATGACTGATCGAGTTATGACTCACCACATGGCTGAGCAGTCAAAGTTCACCCTCATCCACTTGTGAGGGTTAAAGTTGAAGGAATCTGCAAACTGGGGAAAAATAAAGGAATAATTTCATTACCTGCTTTTTAATAAAAACATGATATATGTCTAAGAACCACAGAAATGGAGTGTTGTTGCCGAGGAAAGAGCACCGACCTCGACCCCGTCCAGCAGGGGTCGGTACTCCGGACAGATGAAGGCACTGCCCGCATACGCCGCATCGACATGCAGCCACATGACCTCCTCACGACCTGGGGTTATAGGTCACACAGGTAAGGGCAAAGGTCAACAGCATGGTCAAAGGTAAGAGTGATGCCAAATGTAAATTATCAGATTGACTGAAACAGAATAATTGATGCAAAGGACAAGATTGGAAAGTTTTTTTTTTTTTTTTTTAACGATCTCGCTCAATGCAAGGCCGTAAGAGGCCACTTCTCGACATTGAACTAATTGAACTAATGTGGCCTAGGTGAGAGACAGCGGTGTGTGTTTGTTTTAAAGGTTTGTAGGTTGTATTCGGGGGGAAAGCAGTGGGCTTAGCCAGGGAGGGAATTCCAGAGTTTTTCGGTTCGTGGAAAAAAGTTGCACTTTTGGCCTACTTTATCGAGTTTTCATGTTACATAGAGGGTTTGCCAAGTGAAAGTCAGCATTTCCCAGAAGTTCTTATATTTGTTTTTCAAAGTAAAAAAAAAATATTCCAAATGTCATGAATCCATTCAGCCCAAAGTGAACAACAGCAAACAGAAGAGGGAAATGGACGAAAGGAACTCTCAAATGGAACCAACTAACAACTAGAAACAAAATCTTCAACTAGAAACAAAAAGAAAGAGAAACGTCTCTCACAGACGGGTCCCAGCTCCTGTAAGTTGTCGAAGGCACATGAGGGCGTGGTCCCCAGGGTAGCAACCACCTAGCAACGGCAGGGAAGAACAGAGACTGGGATGAGAGGCCACAAATTCATTTTGCACAATCAATGTTACAATCGCATATCAATACAAACAGCATGACCGGGATGTGAGGTAACCATAGATTCATTGGTAAAACCCCCTGACAACAATTTGTTTCCTTGGCTAAAAAGACAATTCAAAGAGAAAATCAAGCAAGACGTTAAGATGAAAACATAAGGCGTGGAGTTCAGCCATAATCTGACTGGGTTTTTGCATACCTAGAACTGTGTGTTCCGAGGACTTTCCCCCTCAGACTCTGTTTTCATGTTGTTCAGAATTATCCTTAAATCTGAGAACCAGCAAATCCAATTGGTGTGGCCCAGAAAAAAGTTGAGCTTACCAAGAAGGGCAGAAGCCCTTTAGCTTTATCTTCCTGTATAGCAGCCTGCAGTACCGCTCCCCTCAGCGCGAGGGCCTCGTCGGTCTGCAGCTTCCTGCACTTGACAGCACCCAACATGGCCGCCCGCTCTACCGAGGAATGGGCCTGGGAGGGGGGTATGAAATTGATCAATTCTCCATGGGGGAAATGCTTGAATGTGAATCATGTAAAAGAAATCCACTGATTTCAGGCCAAATATAGAAAGTGACATTTTAAAGCTTGTTACTTGTTAAAATCCGGGGATTTTCTACTAACTTCTCCTTTTCAAGCATATTACCCAAATCATCATTACTCGAGGGCATTACCCAAAATAACTCAAAAAACAGTAGCTGCATCCTTGTTTCAAGTCATATTTTGGGTACTGCTGTAACAGTTAGAAAGTAAATGGCAGGAGACAACAGGATGACATATTTCAAGACAAATTACAGACATTCCTCTGAGAGTCTGAGTTGCAGACCTGCAATGGATGTCACTTGAGGACAGGAGAACAATGTCCAGACTTTGCATGATGTACAAGATGACTAATAAACTTGTGGACGTACCGACTGATAAGTATCTAATGCCAGCTCAGAAGAGGACCAGAAATAGTCATGCTTTTAAGTACCAGAGTTATCAGCCAAGGATTGACGTGTTCAAAAATTCGTATTTCCCGAGAACCATAGTAGAATGGAACTCGTTGTCATCAAGTACTGTAGGAGCTTCATCACTAAGTAGCTTTAAAGAACGGTTGCAGTCAGATATGCAAAGACTAGGTGTAACAGACCGTTCGGTGTAATATGACCAGCTGCTGCCGCGCCGCGTGCCTGCGAAGCTGGTGTGTTACGCCTGATGGCGGTTATACCGGCTATATAGATACAGATACAGATACAGATACAGATACAGTTAGCCTTTACTTGATCAGACGTGTAGATGACCAGTTTGCCCATGATGTCGTGGTCCGACATGTCGGGATGTTCCGTCTTAAATTTCTGTAGAGCCTTGGAACGAGCGGCAAGGAGCGCTACCAGGGTCGCCTCACTAGCTGTGCCCTGGGAACAACAACAACAAAAACAACAATAACAACAATTTTGTCAGTTTTTAAATTCTGCACTGCCTTGAAGCAAGCCGCAAGCAAGGCTACCAGTGTCGCCTCACTAGCTGTGCCCTGGGAACAACAGCAACAATAGTTTTACATTCTGCACTACCTTCAAGCGAAAGGAAAGCAAGGCTACATGGGTTACTTCACTAGCTATACCTTGGGAACAGCAACAACATTAGAGACGTAACAGGCAGACAAATAAGCAATACCCTGTCAAACAACTGACATGAATGCTCTCCTTGGTGCTGATTGGCTATCTTACAGGAAACAGATTGACTGGTTGAAATGCTGTTCTTGGTACTGATTGGCTATCTAACAGGAAAATGATTGGCTGGTTTGAATGCTGTCCTTGGTGCTGATTGGCTATCTAACAGGAAACAGATTGGCTGGATTGAATGCTGTCCTTGGTGCTGATTGGCTATATAACAGGAAACAGATTGACTGGTTTAAATGCTGTCCTTGAAGCTGATTGGCTATCTGACAGGAAACAGATTGGCTGGATTGAATGCTATCCTTGGTGCTGATTGGCTATATAACAGGAAACAGATTGACTGGTTTAAATGCTGTCCTTGAAGCTGATTGGCTATCTACAAGGAAAATGATTGGCTGGTTTGAATGCTGTCCTTGGTGCTGATTGGCTTTCTGACAGGAAAATGATTGGCTGGTTGGAATGCTGGCCAAGGTGCTGATTGGATATTTGACAGGAAACAGATTGGCTGGTTGGAATGCTGTCCTTGGTGCTGATTGGATATCTGACAGGAAAAAGATTGGCTGGTTGGAATGCTGTTCTTGGTGCTGATTGGCTATCTGACAGGAAAATGATTGGCTGATTGGAATGCTGTCTTTGTGCTGATTGGCTATCTGACAGGAAAATGATTGGCTGGTTGGAATGCTGTCTTTGTGCTGATTGGCTATCTGACAGGAAAATGATTGGCTGGATTGAATGCTGTCCTTGGAGCTGATTGGCTATCTCACACGAAGCAGATTGGCTGGATTGAATGCTGTCCTTGGTGCTGATTGGCTATCAGACAGAAAAATGATTGGCTGGTTTGAATGCTATCTTTGTGCTGATTGGCTTAATGACAGGAAAATGATTGGCTGGTTTAAAAGCTGTCCATGGTGCCGATTGGCTATCTGACAGAAAGTGATTGGCTGGTTGGAATGCTGTCCTTTGTGCTGATTGGCTATCTGACAAGAAAATGATTGGCTGGTTTGAATGCTGTCCTTGGTGCTGATTGGCTATCTGACAAGAAGATGATTGGCTGGTTTGAATGCTGTCCTTGGTGCTGATTGGCTATCTAACAGGAACAGATTGGCTGGTTTGAATGCTGTCCTTGGTGCGAATTGGCTATCTGACAGGAAAGTGATTGGCTGATTCAAATGCTGTCCTTGGTGCTGATTGGCTATCTAACAGGAAAATGATTGGCTGGATTGAATGCCGTCTTTGGTGCTGATTAGCTATCAGACAGGAAAATGATTGGCTTATTTGAATGCTGTCCTTGGTGCTGATTGGCTTTCTGACAGGAAAATGATTGGCTGGTTGGAATGCTGGCCAAGGTGCTGATTGGATATTTGACAGGAAACAGATTGGCTGGTTGGAATGCTGTCCTTGGTGCTGATTGGATATCTGACAGGAAAAAGATTGGCTGGTTGGAATGCTGTTCTTGGTGCTGATTGGCTATCTGACAGGAAAATGATTGGCTGATTGGAATGCTGTCTTTGTGCTGATTGGCTATCTGACAGGAAAATGATTGGCTGGTTGGAATGCTGTCTTTGTGCTGATTGGCTATCTGACAGGAAAATGATTGGCTGGTTGGAATGCTGTCTTTGTGCTGATTGGCTATCTGACAGGAAAATGATTGGCTGGTTGGAATGCTGTCTTTGTGCTGATTGGCTATCTGACAGGAAAATGATTGGCTGGTTGGAATGCTGCCTTGCTAAAATAAATAAAATGAAATGATTGTTGGCTATTCCTTGCAATCTTCCTGAAGCATCTTGCACCATTAAACACATTACACTGTATGTGCTGCAATTAATATATTTTGCTCGTAAAATACCTAGTCATATAACCTTGAGACTGACCTGTATGACACCGCCCCCCTCCCCCGATGTTCCGGCCAGGAAACACTCCGGCAGCTGCAGCATCTTCCCTAACCAGTCTAGCACCACTGTCTCCAACTCTGTACAGGCAGGGCTGGCAGCCTGGGGGGAGGGGGGCACAATTAACCTTCAGCTTAACCTCTAGTAATTACACCTTCCCTAACCAGTCTAGCACCACTGTTTCTAACTCTGTACTACAGACTGATCTGGCAGCCTGAAGGGGGAGGGGGGCACAATTAACCTTCAGCCTGGGGGGAGGGGGGCACAGTTAACCTTCAGCCTGGGGGGAGGGGGGCACGGTTAACCTTGAGCCTGGGGGGAGGGGAGCAGTGTGAGGGTAAATACTTACCCAAGAGAAGCCAATACAGCCGACAGCCCCAGACAGCATGTCCCCCAGCAAGGTAGCAGTGTGAGGGTTAATACTTACCCAGGAGAAGCCGATACAGCCGACAGCACCAGACAGCATGTCCCCCAGTAGGGTAGCAGTGTGAGGGTTAATACTTACCCAGGAGAAGCCGATACAGCCGACAGCCCCAGACAGCATGTCCCCCAGTAGGGCAGGGTAGCAGTGTGAGGGTTAATACTTACCCAAGAGAAGCCGATACAGCCGACAGCCCCAGACAGCATGTCCCCCAGTAGGGCAGGGTAGCAGTGTGAGGGTTAATACTTACCCAAGAGAAGCCTATACAGCCGACAGCACCAGACAGCATGTCCCCCAGTAGGGTAGCAGTGTGAGGGTTAATACTTACCCAGGAGAAGCCGATACAGCCGACAGCCCCAGACAGCATGTCCCCCAGTAGGGCAGGGTAGCAGTGTGAGGGTTAATACTTACCCAGGAGAAGCCGATACAGCCGACAGCACCAGACAGCATGTCCCCCAGTAGGGTAGCAGTGTGAGGGTTAATACTTACCCAGGAGAAGCCGATACAGCCGACAGCCCCAGACAGCATGTCCCCCAGTAGGGCAGGGTAGCAGTGTGAGGGTTAATACTTACCCAGGAGAAGCCGATACAGCCGACAGCCCCAGACAGCATGTCCCCCAGTAGCGCAGGGTAGGAGTTGGCGCAGGGGAAGTAAGCATGGAAGTGTGGACTGTGCCAAAATGTCACCTGGAGAGGGGGGAAGTGTTTATGGTTAAAAATCATCTTACAGGCAAATATGCAATGCAAGACTTATCTGTTTAGGCACAAAATATCCAACAGAAAACAATTTAATGAATCTACAATTGCGCATCAGCTTGTGTTGAACATAAAATCAGGTTCTATGGTTTTACAGTTTCTGAATTTATCATGGTTCTGATGCCATTAAGACATTTATTTTAAATTTCCAAACTGTTCGATAGAGCTTATTAATAAGGGACCATGATAGCACAGCAAAGTTCCCCCCCACATGTCACTAATGGAACACCATTAACTATAATCACAACATTACATGCTGCATTTAACCTGCAGTAACAGCCTGGGACTTTCTCTTCTGCCTTCTGAGTCTAGCAACTCTACTGTAGATCTTTAAATGTTTGCAATGGTTCAATTTTCACAATCTCCACAGCAAATTCATGAAGAATTTGAAACACCGCAAAAACCACCTTTAACTTCTGTCACTAATAAGTTAACTCCCAGCAAAAATAACTGGATTTACAGTATGCTGAAGCAAAGTGCAACCAGAATTTTTATTCAATTACAGTTCAATTTTGATTTCTACCAACACAGATGAACTTTCAAGCTGAATTCACAGACTATTCTGAACTGCATATAAAAGATATTTTGTCTTAAATCCTCTGTATTTGTAGCCTGGGTGCCATCCTATCTCTACCGGGCTCTCCTACACTCGCTACTCAAAAAAAAATATTTTTAGGGTAGCGAGTGTAGGAGCCCCGGTAGAGATAGGATGCCACCTAGGCTATGCTAAGTTTAGAGTGTTCCTAAAATGCACATAAAGGAGATACAGAGAATGCAGGGTTCTCTGTGTTTGTTTGTTTGTGTTTGTTTGATCTTGCTGAAATGCGAAGGAACCAAAAGACGACCCACTGACCCCTGGCATGATGACCCTCTCGATGTCGGCCTGCACGGCCTCCCAGCTCTCGGGGTCCTGCGGCGCCGCGGCGGGAATCAGCTCACGGAGATACCTGCCACGGAGAGAGATGTGTCACGTTATTAAGAAGAACTTTATTGCACGACAATTGTACAAGTATGGCGAGAATCCATAAACATAATAAAAAGTAGAAGTATAGAATAACTAATTATTCATACAATACAATAATGGCTAGCATACGTTTTTGATATATAATGTTATAATCGAGTTGATTTATTCATTAGTTTCGGTATTTTTTCTAATGTGAAAGCAGTCGTTTAGATATTTACCTATTTTCGCATTGTGGGGATTGTTGCATTTAAATATACTCAAACGGTTGGTAGCATCCAGCCTTTTAAAACTTGTACTTGTTTCGAGAAATGTGAATAACTTATCACGTAAAACGTTATGTAAACACACATTACAGACTGGTACCTGTAATGGGACATGGTTTGTCACTGGAAAAGAGGGGATACAGGGCAGTGAAAGCAATATACTTCCCTCTCTTATAGAAGATTGATAATGATAATCATATCACAAATATGTCTCTGTACTGGCCATATATATCAGGTGATAATGATAATCATATCACAAATATGTCTCTGTACTGGCCATATATACCAGGCACCAGACAAGCATGATCAGGGTGGACAGTTACCACTACAGTGAAAACAATAGATGGAGAGATAATCAACTGAACCTAGGGTTGGTTGATTGATAGATTGATTGATTGATTGACAGATTGGTTACCCTGGCTTGACGCTGGGAAACACGGGCTGCGTCTCGTTGATTGATTGATTGATTGAACGATTGATTCATTGACAGATGATTACCCTGGCTTGACGCTGGGAAACACGGGCCGCGTCTCGATGCCCTCCATGAAGTCTGCGATGTAGTCCACCATCTCCTTCCCCATCCGCCGGAACTCTGCGTGGTCCATGGGAGGGGTGGGGATGGGCTCTGTGCCCCCAGGGGTGGGGATGGGCTCTGTGCCCCCAGGGGTGGGGATGGGCTCTGCATCCACTGGGGTGGGAATGGGCTCTTCATCCCCAGGGGTGGGGATGGGCTCTTCATCCCCAGGGGTGGGGATGGGCTCTTCATCCCCAGGGGTGGGGATGGGCTCTGCATCTGCTGGGGTGAGGGTTGACTGGGGGGTGGGGGTGGGGATGGACTGGGGGGTGGGGATGGGCTCTGTCATGAGGGGGGTGGGGGCTGCTCCTCCCTTCCCTTCCTTCGGCATCTTGTTACCCTGCAGGGAGGACAAGAATATGTATTAAAGATTACATTTGTAGCTTCAACAAATTCTCAGGTTGAATTTCAGAGTGATGTACAAGGCAGACCTTTTCCCAGCAGTTTCTCCAGCTGGAAACAAGCTGACTTTAACACAGACTTTCCTCAGTGAAACACAAACTCTGCTCACACAGTATCAAATACCAACTACATTTGTACTAGCATAGATTAGATTACTACTCTTGGCTTAGCTTCGCTGACGAAGATTTCAGGGATTTCAAAGATTTTAGATAACTACCATTCTCCCAGTAAATCACACCCTCTTACTCAGTATATAATCCAGTACCACTGTAGCATAGAGTTCTCTATCCTTACACATATATATGTACAATACTGTAGCACAGATACCTTCTGTCTGAGTGAAACACACTACTAGTAGCACTGCCTCCTAACATATATATGCTCAATACTGCAGCACAGACCCTCTCAGTGAAACACACCCCCTGTTCACACATGTATGTACAATCTTGTAGCTTCTCTGTCAATAAAACGCACCCCCTGTTCACACAGTACAAAGTGCTGAATAAACGTCACCATTTCCCGAGTCCACAGTTTTTACTGTTCTTCCTGCGGCAAACCCACACCACCTGTTCAGGCTGCCTGTACCAGACTGTGCTCACATTACATACAGCTTCTATCTATGGCCATCAGGATATAATAAGTACATAGGGCAGTGTGAAGACAGTGCTGTATTTCTTGTCACAAGGAAGATTCGGTACATGTCTGATGGCAGCTACGAACTTTAAAACGACGTCTAATTGATAAAGCAGAACGAAATTGACCATGAAAACAATTGTAAATACATGATATATGAAACAATTGTGTAAGAGTTTGATCATAAGTGAACGATACAGTTTCCAGTCTCATAAAAAAATCAATGTGACATGATAAAAATATATGTTTTCTTTCAATTTGAATGAGAAAAGAGAACTGGTTATTCATCATTCATGTAGCAAGACCAGAATATGTGATGTGTAACATGTTATTAATTTCAAGAGGCCCACCACCTGAATTGGTCAATTAGCAAAACCACCACACAGCCAGCTCAAATTACCTTCCTGCCCTTTCATGTGGCAATTGGTCCCCATGGCAACTGTGAGATGATTGCATCACGTTGCCAGGAGACCAAAGTTTGATTGGAGGATGGGCAGGAGGTGATGATGTCTTCTCACGTGTTGCCATGACAACGGGCAGAGAGTCGGCCTGGAGATAACGTCAGGTGCTGACCTGGGCACGAGAGGTCATGACCTGGGGTCACACAGGGCAGATACTGTATGTACTCTTACTACTGCGATCTACATTAAATGGGCAGCAGAATCGCAAATGTCCAACCTTGTGTTATGGCGGGTTACCGATGCAGGACAACAACAACAACATAACAATCACCCATGTGGTTTTGATTAATTGGCTGTTAATCCAGAATAAACTTATTTAGCTATATTTACGTATAATGTCATGTTACAGTACTTAGTTATACAACAAAGTCCATGGTCATCGGTGTCAGTAACCCTGGTTCCGAACAAACAGAAATAATTAATAATAAAGAGTAGGATTCAGATATAAGTTATAACGTTATTCATTTTTGGAACAACACTTAAACCACTATAGAAGATCCTGTTAACATGTTTAAAACATGGAAGCGAAGCTAAAGAGCTTCGTGAAATGTTAGTAAACATTACCTACAGCCCGGAAAACCACGCCGGTGTCTCGCACCGACGTTACAACAGCTGACAAACCTCACACAAGGACACAAGTGACCTTGGCGGCTGTGAACCTCACCTTGAGACCACTGAGCCCTGAGATGTGCCCCGAACTTGACCTTCCCGGGTAGTGAAAGTTGTTTCCCCGGCAGTGAAAGTTGTTCCGCGACACCCCTGAGCCCAGACGGTACCATCTCCGCCACATGTGGGCGTCAGCTGATACAGGGTCATCAGAGGTCAATATGGCTGCGCGAACTTTGATCGTTCGGAATGGCGTCAGATTTCTAACGGACATATGGGCACCTGACGAAACTTCGGAACTGTTACAAAATCATCCAAGTCCAAAAGTTTAACATTCCCGAAAATAACATTTGCCCAAAGTGAACTATTACAAAGTCATTCCAGTCCAAAATGGAGCTGTTCCCCATATGCAAAATGGACTCTTCCAGAGGAACCTATGCATAATGGCCCATTCTGTAAAAAAAAAAACTCTTCCACTAAAATAAATGGCTTTTTCGTGCCCCAGTCCAAACTTGAAAAAAAAGTGTGCATGCAAGAATAGACTCTTCCAGCGGCCCGCCCATGCAAAATGGACCAGTCCAAAATTACTTATAATATCAGGTGTATTTGCAGCCAGTGCCACAGGCAGGTACCCAATGTGTAGGGTAATGAGGCTGTTTTAACGTGTTCGAGGCACCTCCTCGAGCACGGGACCCCCGTTTTACGTCCCTCCCGGAAGACGATTTCGTGGAAAGCTTCGTGAGGCTACAGCAATCCGGACGTCCTTGGTTGGTCCCCCATCCAAGCACTGTCCGGACCGCGCGTTGCTTAACTTCCGAGATCGAGGGATCGGGTGTATCCAACGCGCCACGCGGCCGTAGACAAACATGAACTGCTATTATTCTTAGATTACTCCAGTCTGAAATAGAGTGTTCCAAATTAACCCCATTTCAAGAATACCCTCAGTCGTTCAGGACACAGCAAAAAAAAATGTACACGTTTGGTCTAAAGTTGGCCAAACATCGCAAAATTAATCAATTTCGATTAATATGCACCAAAAGCGTGAATATTGAATGTCCTGTGGGCATGTGTCACAGGCATCGTCGTACAAAACGTCTGACTTGATTTGGTTTCGGTACCAGGGTCAGGAGACAACACCGTACATTTTTGGTATAAAAAAGGCCAAGATCACAAAATCAATCATTATAAGTGAAGTGGTGTATGCAAAAAGTATGAATACATCAATCATTTTGAAGTGGTGCGTGCTAAAAGTATGAATAAAGTCATGTTGACATATGTCTAAGGCGCACCTGTACCAAATGTCAGCTCGTAGGTCATCTAGTTGTACATGTTTTTACCAGGACACAGGAGATCAAAATATACATTTCTCTAAAAATGTCCAAAAGAAAACTCAATGAAATAATTCATAGGCCTGGCTATCATAAAAAAGTGATCAATGAAATAAAACTCTACCCTCGGTCCAAATTTTAATTCTGGTTACAAAATGACAGAGATAAACCAAGAGGAAGATTCGACAGGAGGGTGGGGGGGAGAAGAAACGTCAGAAAAAATCATATATTACTTTTAATATCTGTGGTACCTATTAAGTGGACTACAATAATGCTGAAATAATGGTAGTAGCACTTATAATTAAAGTGGCGTTAAATAGAAAGTTTATTGCAATTTTTCCCCTTAAGCTAATTCTGAGTGAACAACAATGATTGCGGCATTTGAGACAGATGATGATGATCTTTATTTTCAGGTTCTTGCCGACATGAGCTAAATGTATTAATTATACTTTTCAATCAAGTAGAGACAAATTAGTTAAGCATGAAAATATATGCTTCTATTAAATCTACTGTATATATGTTATCACAAAAATCTATCATTCACAAAACAATTAAACATTTACAGTTATACTACCGCTGAGTCTACTATGTACATGTTAACCCTCAATCTATTGTTTACATTTAAACATAGAGAGCTACGCTACTACTAAATCTATCGTATAAGTGATATCACGAAATCTATCCATAAACAGTTATATAAATCGCAGATATATAAATCTCTGCTACCACCAAGGACAGGGCCCTAGGAAATACGAATTCCTGTATGACGCATATATCCTACTGTACATGTAAATACGTTTGTCCTTTTGGTACATTAAGAAGACAAACGTTACAGATTTCATTTTGAAACCAAGATATCTTTCTTTCTTTCTTTCTTTTCTTTCTTTCTTTCTTTCTTTCTTTCTTTCTTTCTTTCTTTCTTTCTTTCTTTCTTTCTTTCTTTCTTTCTTTCTTTCTTTCTTTCTTTCTTTCTTTCTTTCTTTCTTTCTTTCTTTCTTTCTTTCTTTCTTTCTTTCTTTCTTTCTTTCTTTCTTTCTTTCTTTCTTTCTTTCTTTCTTTCTTTCTTTCTTTCTTTCTTCAGCATGTAACGTTAGCTACATGCCAGGTCGCCCAACTAGTGAAGGCTTAACTAACATTTCCACAGACAATATTTCGAAACACTGCAATCTTGGCACGTGAAATCTTTTTCCAAATCTTCTCTATCGGAATGGATAGTAAATGAGGAGAAAGCGTCTATGACGTCCAGATCGCGCTTGTCCTGCACTGTCCGTGCTTTCCGCTAGTCGGCGCTGGTGCAGCGCTGCCATCATCATCATCATTTCCACAATGGCGGCCTACAGGGCCAGGTGGGTGTGTTTACCTGCGCTTTTTCCCGTCTTCGCACTTCTTAAGATTAGATCTGAGCAGTCGCTGATCGTCTTGGTTTCTTACAGATTGAAGGAGTTCGAAGACTGCCTTGAGACGGAGAAGATAGACCTGAAACATCTGAGATCGCTGTGCTTCCAAGGTAGGACCGCCGTCTCGTGACCGGAGCACCGTTTGTTTGTTTGTTTGTTTGTTTGGTTTGTTTATTTCTTCCGTCGTGGCTCGAGTTTGAGCTTATGTGCCAAGTTGGCTTCGTAAACTAGCGAAGTCTTTCGGCAAGGAACGGAAATAGTCTTTGTTTTATAAACGTCAGCTTGACTAAGTTTAGTTTTAATAGTAAATGTGACATTCATCATGTACTAGTATTAGTAACGTGGCAGCTAAAGTCACCGTCATACCGAAACTTGAAGAGGTTACAACAGGACTCTACCGGAATGATGATATTCGCTTCAGTTGCTTTGCTCAATGAAATATGGATGCAAAAATAGAGCAAGAAGTCTTTGTTTATATGACACTGACCTTTGACCTAGAATGGAGCCCCTTGTGTCACTAATTTGTGACAGAGGAAAAGTTACTAGTAATGCAGGTCTGAGATCCGCTATTGATGTACAATTATCGAATGAAATAACCTTAACCAGAACACATGGTAGAAGCCACTTCTGTAGAGCAGTTGATCATGAAATGCATGGGGCGAGTAGCTCAGTCTCCTGGCTCCCGGGAATCGAACCCGGGCCCGCCAGTGCACAAACCTAACACACATACCTCTAGGCTAAAAGGTCCGCACCAGTTAGACTGGTCAGTAAGTGGTGCTTGAACCCCACTTTTACAGTTCAAAGCTGGGGAAGCTTATTACGACAACCCTAGCTCTGCCCAGCTGTGGGATTGAAGTCAGGCCCCAGCGTGTCTGTATAGCTGGTATAGCCGCTCTTCATTATTTTGATGGTTTTGTTTTCATGCACCATTTTCCCTCCACCACCGGCCATAATGCCTACAACCTCTGAATTTGTGATGCGGAGACATATCGAAATTTTAACCGCTGGCATGTGGTGCAACAGATCCGTACATGTGGGGTTGGGCACTGTAGATTACGCCTGTTTGGGTGTAGGGACCCTCTGGTACAGAACCAGGATGGATCGACCGGTGCTCTGCTATGACTGATATAAACCTGCTCAACTGTTCTCCCATCCCAGGAATCCCGGACGGGCGCGGGCTGAGGTCAAAGTGCTGGAAGGTGAGCAGAAACACCCACATCCCATCGGCACGACTACACAACACCCCCCCCCCCCCCAACACACACGTCCCATCGGCACAACTACACCCCCCCCCCACCCCAACACACACCCACATCCCATCGGCACAACTACAACCCCCCCTCAACACACACACAAACATACACATAACATAACCCCCTCAACGCACACATAAAATAACACATGAATAAGAGAACACACACATAAAGTAACCCCCACACAAACACATATATGTACCTCACACACAAACACACACATACATTGTAACGTAACACCCCCAACACACACACAAGCACACACTCATAAAGTAACACACACAAATGCACACATAACATAACCCCCTCCCCCTACACATACATAACGTACCCCCCCTCCAACACACACACATACTTTAGTACAGAAACACAAACACTCATACAACTTCACACTGACACACAAACATACACAACATAACTCCAAGTCCAATGTCTAAATTGAACATAAAATGAAAATATTTTTGATCAATAGCAAATCTTTGAATTCTTTTCTGCTTGTAATAAAACAAGGCAACAGCCATTGCTAGGTTTGACCTTGACCTCCCCAGATCCTGCTGAACTACCTGCCGCCCCTCACGACAGACTGGACAGACTTCCTCAAGAAGCAAAGGTCAGACACTCAAGGACACGGGCTGTCTTACTCTTACATGTGAAGTTCATCAGAGCTTAAAGGACTCTTGTCGCTCAAGTTCATGTCGCTCAATACTTTAATGTAGAAATTCCCTATGTCAGGGGTCATTGCTCTAACTGTGTAAATGTGCACAGGTTTCAATGATGTAACCAAATGTACACACACTTCTGTGATGTAACCTGGACCATATATGTGCACAACTTTCAGTCATGTAATCAGAACTTTGCAAATATACGCAGATATCAATGATGCAATTTTCTGTGATGTAATCCAAAACAATGTGCACAGCTTTCTGTGATGTTACCTGGACCAAACATGCACAAATTTCAGCTATGTAATCATGACCAAATGTGCACAGGTTTCAATAATGGAGCCATCTAAAGTGCACAACTTTCAGTCAAGGATCTCCCTAAAGAATGGAACAGTGGCGCTCCTCCATCCTGATCTAATCACAGCTCCATCCTGTTGATTTTCAAACTTAGGGTATTTTTTTCAATTTTTACCCTATCAATCAATTTTTACCCAGCAAAGCCTTTAATTTTGCTCAAAACTAGAAATTTCAGAATGATGTAAAGCTCAAGTTGCAGTAAATGACTTCCATTATATCTGAAAAAGGCAAAATGCAACAGCTGCTCTCCTTTTGAGAGGCCTGCGCCCCTCTCCAGACCTCCCCCCTCGCCACACATATCCTGTGCCTGGCACCCTCCCCCCATCCTGCTTTATATTTCTGGGGAGATCCCTGTTCAGTGATATAATAAGGAGCATAATATATGTCGAGAGGTTTCAGAATATGTTATCAGGGGGATCCCACAATAGCTGATAATCCCTTTGGAAGGTCATCGGAAATTCGGTAGGTCAGCAGTTCTCCTTCCCCGGTGAACATGTTGGCAGCTTCCCTGCTTTGACCTTGACCTTGAGTTTGTGTGTTGCAGGGCCCTGTACCAGCAGCTGTTGGAAGAGCTGATCATCACCCCCGGGAAGCAGCAGGGCTCGGGGAACTCACGGGAGGACGTCACCTTCGCCGACCATGTAGGTTTAAATCATGCGATGCAAAACTTTCTTCCAACACTAAGGTATTCACGGATCAAATTTTCAACGACCACTGTCGCCTTCTTCAGGATCAATAATAACCAATCACTGCCGAACATAAACTTGCGAGAGTTACAAACACATGACTTAATTGACATGTGTCATTGCGGATACGTGACGTCAGCAATTGGTCAAACGTGCCAGGAAGTGTTGTAAGAAAGTTTAGCATTGTGCTATGATTACTACTGCATTAAAGTTAACACAGATGAGCTTCCGTGACGACCATGTAGGTGTTGATATATCAACGCTGGTCGCTAGTTTGTCATTGATTATGATCTTCAGCTCTTGTTTTTTTAGATATTTAGTATCCATCCATCCATCCATCCACTCACTCATTCATTCCCCCGCTCCTCCCCACAGCCGCTGAACCCAAACCCAGACAGCCAGTGGAGTCAGTACTTCAAGGACAACGACGTTCTTCTTCAAATTGACAAGGACGTCAGGTAACTTCTTATCATTTGTTTAAGACATCAGGTTTAAGATGTCCGGTAACTTCTTATCTAGTAATCTACAGTCTTGGGAGCCAGAATGATAAATGATAATCAATGATCATCACATTAAGGCAGCATTGATGCCAAACTGCCCAGGGATCTGGACTGAGACGGCATCAATGCCCAAAATGCCAGGTCAGACTGGCATCAATGCCAGGCCTAGCTGTTCAGCACTGCACATCACTTTCGCAAGGGTGTATCATTCTGTACTGCTAACCACCCGGTGTTCTAGCAATGGTTGTTTCTGTACTAACAACCCGACATGGAGGTTGCTGTTTTTTAAATTTTTTTATTTATTTGTTCGTTGTTGCAGGCGGTTGTGTCCGGACATCTCGTTCTTCCAGCAGGCGACGGATCACCCGTGCGAGCGACTCGTGAACGCGGAAAGCGGCATCGAGACGTTGCGTAAGCGCGTGGAACACACGATACTGAAGGCCGCTAGTGTGGGGAAGAACCGGCTCGGAATTACAGTCACAAACGTGAGTCCGTTTGTTTGTTTGTTTGTATTGCATACCTGGTAAACTGTCCCATGGTGTCTCACAACCGTCTTGAAATCACCATCACAAACGTGAATCATGGGGATTTTCTGCAGCTTGGTTTGCTGATTGGCTACAGAATTTTTTCTAGGTTTGTTTGTTTGTTCATGACGAGTGTTCCTGTTTACTCCAGAGCACGCGGCGGAAGGTTGCGGTGGAGGAATACGAGACGTTGCCTGAAGGTCAGGAGGCCCACTGGGAGGTCGTGGAGAGAATTCTGTTCCTGTACGCCAAACTGAACCCCGGCCAGGGCTACGTACAGGTGAGTTCTGTTCCTGTAGGCCAAACTGAACCCCGGCCAGGGCTACGTACAGGTGAGTTCTGTTCCTGTAGGCCAAACTGAACCCTGGCCAGGGCTACATACAGGTCAGGGGTCATTTGTTTATGCTATTTGCTAAACTCAATTTGGGCAGGGCTATGTACAGGTCAGTTTTTTTTATTATTTGTTTGTTATTTGAAGCCTGCACAGTTTAGGTAGTAACAGGTAGATGTTAACTGAGTCTCCCTTTATGTCATGCAATGAAACTATGACTTGTCTGCTATTTTGTTTTATTTGAACCTTTGTTTATTTACGACAAGCTCTCCTTGACCTGCAGGCCACTTTTGTAGCGTCTGACTCTCATGTTTTTTCTGCAGGGGATGAACGAGATCATCGGGCCGGTGTACTACCTCTTCGCTTCCGATCCTAACAAGGAGTGGCAAGGTACGGGCCAGTCTGTTTCTTATTCCGTGTTGGGAGCTGTGAACTCCCGAGATGTGATATCACAGATGATGTAACCAAATGTGCACAAGTTTTAGTGATGTAATCAGGAGCAAATGTACACAGGTTTTAGTGATGTAATCAGGAGCAAATGTACACAGGTTTTAGTGATGTTATCAGGAGCAAATGTGCACAGGTTTCAGTGATGCAAATGTGCACAGGATCAGTGATGTAATCAGGAGCAAATGTGCACAGGTTTCAGTGATGTAATCAGGAGATAATGTGCACTGGTTTCAGTGATGTGATCAGGAGATAATGTGCACTGGTTTCAGTGATGTTATTGGGAGCAAAGGTGCACAAGTTTCAGTGATGTAGATCAGGTGTCAGTGAATTAATCGGGAGCAAATGTGCACAGGTTTCAGTGATGTGATCAGGAGCAAATGTGCACAGGTTTCAGTGATGTGATCAGGAGCAAATGTGCACAGGTTTCAGTGATATAATCAGGAGATAATGTGCACAGGTTTCAGTGATGTAATCAGGAGATAATGTGCACTGGTTTCAGTGATGTTATTGGGAGCAAATGTGCACAAGTTTCAGTGATGCAATCAGGAGCAAATGTGCACAGGTTTCAGTGATGTAGTCAGGAGATAATGTGCACTGGTTTCAGTGATGTTATTGGGAGCAAATGTGCACAAGTTTCAGTGATGTGATCAGGAGCAAATGTGCACAGGTTTCAGTGATGCAATCAGGAGCAAATGTGCACAGGTTTTAGTGATGTGATCAGGAGAAAATGTGCACTGGTTTCAGTGATGTTATTGGGAGCAAATGTGCACAAGTTTCAGTGATGTGATCACAAGCAAATGTACACAGGTTTTAGTGATGTAATCAGGAGCAAATGTGCACAGGTTTTAGTGATGTTTGTTTGTTTAGAGCACGCGGAAGCCGACACTTTCTTCTGCTTCACCAACCTGATGTCTGAGATCAGAGACAACTTCATTAAGATGCTCGACGACTCGGCCTCGGGCATCGGCTCGGGCATGCAGAACGTCTTAACTCTGCTGAAGAAGCACGACCAGCAGCTCTGGAGATGTCTGGTAAGGAGCCGAGACTTCTTAAACATTCAACAGCGTCTTAAACCTTCTACAGCTTCTTAAACCTTCTACAGCTTCTCTGGTAAGGAGCCAAGACTTCCTAAACCTACAACAGCGTCTTAAATCTTCTACAGCTTCTTAAACCTTCTACAGCGTCTTAAACCTTCTACAGCGTCTTAAACCTTCTACAGTGTCTTAAACTTTCTACAGCTTCTTAAACCTTCTACAGCATCTAAAACCTTCTACAGCGTCTTAAACTTTCTACAGCATCTTAAACCTTAATTCTACAGCATCTTAAGCCTTCTACAGCATCTTAAACCTTCTACAGCTTCTTAAACCTTCTACAGGGTCTTAAACCTTCTCCAGAAGAAGTACAATAATATTATTGTCTTGGTAATGTCTTGAGTTTTTTGTATAAGTTTGGAGTTGGGCCAGCCAGAAGAATTCCAAGAAATATTTTCTGACAAACATTTTCTGTCCTCAAAGCAGAATGATGGCGATGTGTCACACCACAGTTCTTCCTGTTCAGATGACTGATGTTGTTTGTTTGTTTGTTTGTGTGTGCAGGAGGAACGAGAAGTAAGACCACAGTTCTACCTGTTCAGATGGCTGACTCTACTATTGTCCCAGGAGTTCAAAATGCCAGGTAAGAGATGGCAGACTTCACCCCCTTGCCCATACTGCTTTGCAACCCTTCCAGTAAAAAAACAACAACATAGACACACCGAGCATGTATAAATATGTCGCAGTTTGTATTTTGGGAATCGCAGAAACACAGACACACAATCATACATTTGACTTACCCTAGACTTTAGTTCCTCCCACAACATCAGTGTGTATTCACTCACTCACTCATGACCCATGACCTCTGTGGTCGTAGGGGCGTCATGACAGCCAGCCGCAGTGATCCATGCCTATCCTGTTCTGTCCTCGGCCTCTCTGATCAGCTGTGCAGTGCTCAGGCCAGTCCGTGTCTTGATGTTGTCCAGCCAGTGCTTCTTTTGCCTTCCTCGTTTCCTCCCTCCTGCTACTGTACCTTGCAGAATGGTCTTGGCAAGTGTGTTGTATCGGCATATGTGCCCGAACCACTTCAGCTTCCGGCGCTTGACCGTCGACAGGAGTGTTGGATGTCTGCCGCAGACAGCCTCTACCTCCCTCCGTACCGTACAGTGTGTATTATAGGTCGCAAATGGTGCTCCTCTGATCCAGAGATCTCGGTTCTATGCCGCTGATTCCATTTCCTTCATTGATTAAGAACAAAGAGGACAAAACAATAGTTCCCTTTGGACTAAATTTGCTGTTACAGATAAATGTTGAAAGAAACATAAACCAACATTTCTGACTTGAGTGAAAAGTACAGCTTGTCAAACCGTCTTAACAAGTGTTGTTTTTCCTTTTCCTTCAGATGTGATCCGAGTCTGGGACTCGCTGTTCGCTGATCGGCAGAGATTCGACTTTTTGTACTGTGTGTGCTGTGCCATGATCATGTACGTAACACATTTATTTATTGAGATTTACCACATTTGTGGAAGGATTGACATAACAGGTGACTATCACATTTTCAAGATGTCAACCTGGCGCAGACTGTAAGGTTTGATCCACTCACACCGGGAAGGACCCCTTAGTAATGCATTGTGTGTTCATGGCCCTGTGGTTATGTTTTTGGACATGGAATCGGGAGGTCCCTGAGGCAGTTCCAGGCTAGACGTTGTGTGCTGGCAAAAGTGATTTTCCTCACTGGACTCAGGTATAAAAATGGGTACCTGACTTTGGTTGGGGAGGTATCATGATTCTGCTATTATGTTCATCTCTGTAGATATCATTAATCAAAAATGTTGGGTCAGGGAGGCGTGAAAGAGGCGTGAATTGACAGCCTACTGTTGTGTTGTTCTGCTTGTGTTTAGTTGTTTATGTTTACATGTTTATCTATTAATATTTCATGTGTTTCAGCTGCATCCGGAGCCGGATTCTGGAGGGAGATTTCTCCGACACCATGAGAACACTACAGGTGAGTGGACAGGTGTGACAGGTACAGGTGTGACAGGTACAGGTGAGTGGACAGGTGTGACAGTTACAGGTGTGACAGTTACAGGTGTGACAGGTACAGGTGTGACAGGTACAGATGTGACAGGTACAGGTGTGACAGGTACAGGTGTGACAGGTACAGGTGTGACAGGTACAGGTGTGACAGGTACAGGTGTGACAGGTACAGGTGTGACAGGTACAGGTGTGACAGGTACAGGTGTGACAGGTACAGATGTGACAGGTACAGGTGTGACAGGTACAGGTGTGACAGGTACAGGTGTGACAGGTACAGGTGTGACAGGTACAGGTGTGACAGGTACAGGTGTGACAGGTACAGGTGTGACAGGTACAGGTGTGACAGGTACAGGTGTGACAGGTACAGGTGTGACAGGTACAGGTGTGACAGGTACAGGTGTGAGGACAGGTGTGACAGGTACAGAACACTACAGGTGCATGAGAGGTACAGGTGTAGGACAGGTGTGATTTGTATACGACAAGTGAGAGTTGGGCTGTGTACAAGTACAGGACAGGTGTTGTCAGCCACTCAAAAAGAGTATGGACAGGTACAGGTGTGACAGGTGCAGGGTAGGTGAGAGTAGGACAGGATAGGTGTGGCTTAAGGGCTGTGCACAGAGACAGAAAAGGTACAGGATTTAATTATTTTTTAATTTGTTTACTTACAGAATTACCCAGACGGGGACATCCATGTTGTCTTGAGGAAAGCTGTGGAGATCTGTCCGTCTTGAGACATGCTGCATCTTAGACACACGTCTTAGCCATCCCCTGAAGATGCATCACTTCTTAGACTGTCTTTGTAACGTCTACCTTTTCTAAGACATTTCCTGAGACATTCTGTCTTGAGACATCTTAAACATCCCCTGAAGATATGTCCCTTCTTAGACCCGGCCATCCTTGTGATGTCTACCTTTTCTAAGACATCTCCAGAGATACTGCTTCTTATACCAGAAGTGTTTCTGCCATCTTTAAGACTATAAAATCCTCTACAATTGGCCTCCTTAGCTATGTTGTCTTTGATACGTCGATGAGGGTTAGACATCCAGGTAGTAAGATATGCGCAGTAACAGCTACTCAAGCAACTGGATAGATTTAGATCTAAATCTATCCAGACCTTAATCTATCCAGCTGTTTTCTTGCAAATTTTGTCTTCAGGAGATTTTTCCTGAGCTCATTGAGAATTACCCAGATCACTAAGAACATGGTTTATCTTGAAGTTTGCCTTTTATCCTATGGAATATAGGAGGTTCTTTGTACACAACCAGGTATAGTTCTCACCTGCTAACGTTTCGATGTCTATCAGACACCTTCTTCAGAGCTTCTGACTGGAGTGCTGTTTCATCGGCTACTTATAGCGGTGAGAAACAGTACTCCAGTCAGAAGCTCTGAAGAAGGTGTCTGATTATTAAGACATCGAAACGTCAGCAGGTGAGAACTATACCTGGTTGTGTACAAAGAACCTCCTATATCCTATATTCTACCAACCTGATGAAATTATTTTCGGATGCCTTTTATCCTTTTCAAACATTTTAGTCATTCTTTTATCTCGACAGCTAAAGCCACTAGACTTTGGTAGTTCTAGGTTAAATAGTTCTAAAGTTGTTAAATTTGATGACGTGATTATTGTTAACATTCTTCCATGTTACTCTGTGTCATCACAGTATTTTACGTTTCTGAGGAAGAACTTGTACTATGTTCATGTATGTCTGTTTTTAAGGCAACATCAATTCACTTTGTTGTCTCTCAGACGTTTCTGCGCAAAATTTCATCAAGAGGAGATGAAAGCAGAGGCCTGGGAGTAAAGCTTGACTCTGACTTTATTCACACCTTGAAACTGCGTGAACCAAGGTACAGACTTTCCCTCAGACTCTGTTTTCATGTTGATCCTAAAGTTCAGTGTTACTTTTTTTATACTAGAACCAACGAAGTGAATTGTAGCTGTGGCCTGGTTATTGTGGCAATACTTCAACAAGTTCGCACAGTGTGTCACCTTTTTTTTGTAATTTACCTTTAGTTTACCTAGAGCCCCATCCTCATGCCTGGGGTCAGGGACTATCGTGGCATCCAGTTCTTTGTAACAAATACCTGTAAACTACATGTAAAGTAGCAAACGCACCTCTTACAGTGTAACAGTCTACATGTATATTTGCCACATTTTTGCCACTTTCGGTAATCCCAAACATGTATCAAGTTACATTAACCAGCTGAGTCAGACATGTTAATAACAATTTTGTTACTTTTACTTTTAAGATGATTTTGTTCATATTTCATTCATGAATTTGCTGATTATCTCTTGCTTTTGATTATGTTTTATTAGTTATTCAAAATATTTGGGAATTTTTCACTGCAAAAAGTTATTCTGCAAGTAATACTTTACAGGGAAGATTTGAACACTGAAAGTGAGAAAGTTAGATAGGATTTTTCCTGAGCTGCTTGTATGAAACCGTACATGTGCAGGGGGATTGTACTTGGGGAACTTCAGTTTTGGTTACAAACAAAATTCTGGTAATTTCAATACAACTTCTTACAAATTTAATGTTTGATTTTTGAATACAAAATAGAAAAAAATCCTCCCGACGGAAACATGGTTTTGATGAAATGTGGCGAGCAACAACCCAAGATCAACCTTTTCAGCGAGTAAAATGGAGAATTAGTCTTGAAACAATTATAGTAGACAAAGTTCTAATTTATTTTAACCTCTCAGCTCTGTTTAATTTCTCTAAGATTGTGCTTTTAACATTAATTTCACCCGAAAGTCTGCTCTATTTGATTGTTCTTCATCTTTGGAGACGCAGGATATTTTACATTATTATTTACCTGTACATAAAGCGATGAAGGTCATGAGATATGACAATAAATGAAGGAAACTGACTGGTCTGAAGTACATGTGTGTTGTTTTCAAACATGGCTCACACATACTTGTATACACACACCCATACTTAAACACAATTGTACTCAAACACACACCTATGCACACATATCCACACCCAGGCGCATGCACACACACGCACACTCATACACAAACATACACACAGACCTGCACACACGACTCATAATTAAGCACACACCCTCCTACTCATACGCACACACTCGCACACACACGCACGTTTATGCACACACTCGCACACACACACTCTACACGTTTATGCACACACTCGCACACACTCTACACGTTTATGCACACACTCGCACACACACGCACGTTTATGCACACTCGCACACACTCTACACGTTTATGCACACACTCGCACACACACACTCCACACGTTTATGCACACACTCGCACACACACACACAATCCACATGTTTATGCACACACTCGCACACACACACTCCACATGTTTATGCACACACAGACGTACAGAGTCACACAGACAGACACACAGACAAAAGAACGGTACTACCTTTCCTTGATAGGAAATAACACCACAGCAGCCCGTCTGTTTCGTACTAAAATAGTTCAGATCTTTATTGAAAAGAAAACTTTAGCCTGGCGATCAGGTCCTTTTTCACACGCAAGCAATCGTCACCCATCATTTCCTACTCCTACAGAACAGCCAGCACAAAACACAGGAGAGCCAGGCTATCCGGGCCACACCAAAACTATCTGGTGGTTCTGGGATTCACGTGCACTGGAAGCTCAACATGAAAACAGAGTCTGAGGGGAAAGTTTTAGACTCTACCAGTCTCCCCCGGTCGCTGGGAAAATAGTAGAAATTGGCCAAATAGAGTCAAATGTTTGAAGGGAGTCAGCTACGGAGATAGGGTCAAATTGGCAACCGAGGAGACTGTGAAAAGTCGGCGAGAATAAAGGCAATAAAATTAATCCGCTCATTTTCTGTACAAAGGTAGTCAAACTCTATTTGGCCAATTTCTACTATTTTCCCAGCGACCGGGGGAAACTGGTAGAGTCAAGGAAAGTCTGCACCTTGGTGCACTCAGTTTTAGAACTTGAATATAGTCCAGGGCTACGTTTGTGAAGGTTAGACATCCAGGTAACCCATATATAAAGAGAATTCAAACTCTACAACTGGATACGAATTCGGAGATTTGTTTCCGGACGTTTCGAGTGACATCCATCACTCTTCTTCAGCGTCACTAAAGTGAACTAGCAGAACTAACCAGTCCTTATTTACAATAACTAACAAAAACGGTTTTACATGGCAAATCACACAGTCATGCATAAGACGTATTGAAATGTAAAACAAGATCTGGAAGGTTCCTATGGTAAGACAACACCACAAGAGTGATGGATGTCACTCGAAACGTCCGGAAATAAATCTCCGAATTCGTATCCAGTTGTAGAGTTTGAATTCTCTTTACATATAGTCCAGAGCTGTCTCCAGGACCCATCCTTCTGTCCCGGGACGGAAATTTGCTTGTTGGGCCGGGAAAAAATTTAACCCCTTCCGTCCGAAAAATATCAATTTCATGAGATAAAACTGATGAAAATGTATTTCTTAGCTTAAAATGACAAATTCACCAATGAAAATTTAAAAAATCGGCTCCCAAACAACGAGGGGGACAGAAAAAAAAAAAGCTGAAGACAGCCCTGATATAGACAGAATCAAGTTTTCCTCCCAGTACTCAGTTTTCATCTGGACATTTGCTAAATTTTTTGTTGGAATATCCGAGAACCGATGACATGACTTGATGTGGCCTGACCTGGTAATAAAAGCCTTACAGAGTCTAGAACACCAGAAACTTTACAGGACAAGAACGGTATTGCTTCAGAACAAATACAACCTATCTACGACCTCGCAAATCAAGTCTAACTAAAAAAGGCACCTTTCTTCAACATGTACATTATAAGGGTTCGACTCCATTCTTTGCTGGAAATCATGATCGAGAGAACTTAAGGAATTTTTCAACTTTTAGTTTCTCTTCAGTACAGGAGAAAACGGACTTGGTAGGACCTGAAGGCAGCTGTAGTAACTGTTATAGGCCTTCAGTAACTGTCAGTAACTGACACCTTTAGTAACTGTCAGTAACTGTTACACCTTCAGTCCTCGTGCCCTAACATTGCAGCATAGTCACAAGCTGGAAGCTTCGGCGGTAAGCAGGGAAGTTCTACAGTGGACTTCACAAAGCGTGTGCTAGTCACATAGCAGTGTGCTAGTCACATGTAGGTGTGCTAGTCACATAGCAGTGTGCTAGTCACATGTAGGCGTGCTAGTCACATAGCAGTGTGCTAGTCACATGTAGGTCTGCTAGTAGCAGTGTGCTAGTCACCCAGTGATGTGCTAGTCCCATAGTGGTGTGCTATTCACAGTGGTGCGCTAGTCAGAGAATCATGCTAGTCACATAGCAGTATGCTAGTCATGTAGCAGTATGCTAGTCATACAGCAGTGTGCTAGTCGCAGCAACATGCTAGTCACATAGCGATGCAATCAGCACACCGTAGTACAGTCAGTCTGACCTTCCAAACACACCTGGTTCTACCCAGTGTTGAAGTCTCCGAATGGGTCCTATCTGAGGATTGTCCGTCTGAATTCTAGACATGTTGTCTTAGACTTAGGGCTGTAAAGAATCGGCTGTTTTGTCTAAATCTTTAACAATGTTCCTCTGATAGACTGCAACCAAACAGGATAACGTTAAGGATTGAACGGTAATGAGACTCCATCACAAAAACAGCTTCTGGATTTACCAGTTTATCAGAATTACACGATAAACTGAGAATTAACTTTTAGCATGTCGATCAGGTAATACGGAATCTAGGTTTTCAAAAGTGACAGAAACGTAACGCCAAAAGTCGTTTTCAGACTACGACGCTGGGCGACAAGAGGTGTGTTTGAGATGAGACTGGCGTTACCGGCGGCACCAGAGACCAGAGATGCATCAGGCCCACTACTAGACTGCAACAAGGGGGACTACATGTCCGCTGTAAAGGTCCATAGCCTTGTTTTGAGGCTGTAGGGGCAGTGGTTTGTTATCCACTGTGTCCAGGGCGCACTACCAGACGGAGTGCAGTGCTTTGTTGTAGTCCTACCAGACGGAGCTCAGTGCTTTGTTGTAGTCCTACCAGACGGAGCGCAGTGCTTTGTAGTCCTACCAGACGGAGTGGAGCGCTTTGTTGTAGTCCTGATTCTTCAGAACCAGGTTTGAAGGAAATGGGTGCTTTTCCCTCTGGCCTTATTTGGGAAAGTGGAACAAATATACAAAATATGCTTCATACTACATGTAGAAAAATCAGGAATTGATTCTGTTGAAACAATTTTTAGATGAGAAAAAAGATTCCATTCCAACTGACACATGATATATGCCTACTTATTGTTCCTTCATGATGTTCAGGAAAACAATCTACTTTATGGCATGTTGTTTTCCTCGGGGGCTATTACTGACTAAAGCTGCCTTCTTCACAACGCCTGCCGATTGGTTCTCTGGTCTCTGATGTCACTTTTCAAATCCACCAATGAGACGTTAGCTAAGTAACACTAGTGCGGCGTATATGCAGCTTAAAGCACACCTAACACAGACAGCTCCTGTCATTGGCTACACCGAGACTACATTTATACACAGTTGCAGCAGGATCTACGCTATGTCTATATCAGTACATGAGGCAACTGCAGCTACGGCGACTGCAGCTATGGCAACCGTAACTATGGCTACCGTAACTACGGCAACCATAACTACAGCGCATGCCTTTGGCACCGGCACGCTATTGGGTGTCTGCAGTCACATGACTATAACGGCGGCCATGTTGGACGGTCAAACCTGTAAGTTGCCTGGTAAATTTGAATCTGTGCCATGTGATTATGGCGTAGTGCTAAACGTCTGCCATATCTGTGGTGCACTTATGGTTTAACCACCCAACATGGCTGCCGTGACGTCACCTGCTGACTCCCTATTGCTTATATCGGACACGTCGTGCGCAGGGGGGGGGGGGGGGGGGGTCGGTAAAGTCAGCTGTGTGGTTCTCGACACTGTCATCCAACCAGTCTGCAGTACCAACAGCAGCCACAGGAGGCGCTGCTGCTGTCTCATGGCTGACCGCTGCAATCACTTGTCTAAAAACAGCCCTTTTTTTATTGCCGCCTGACTTTTAAATATTTCTTTAAACTTGCTGAAAACCACACAACGCCCTTGACCTGACCTTGTGACATATTTGAGGTTAGGTATGACACCGTGACAGGTTCTTTTGTGACTAAGATCAAGTTTTTTGCTATGTTCACCTACAAATCCTGCTATTTCTGGCCTTTTTGCATAATAAATAAAGCAACAAACACTTCATGAGGCTGGCGAGATCAGAACACACCTGTCCTGCAAATTGCCTGTTCTAAATTCATTAGTCATACAAGTATTAAAAAACAATATCTTTCACTGAAGTCTCTGACTGAAAGTAATTAAAATCTATAAAAACTAATTGAAACGAAGAAATTTTCCACATGGTTTACTAATACGATCTAGAAGAAAGATAAGCTATAATTTCTTATCTATGGTCAAAACACACTCAATGGGGGAAAACACACCTTATAAAATACATTCAACTCAATTTTGTCAAAATATAAAAGTGCAAACTTTGAATAAATCTAAATTTCAGCTCTTCTTGGTTTAGCTGCAAACCTGGACGGTAAAGGCAAAACACCTTGAGTTTTTCTTATTGTTTCTTGCAACTTAAAGAAAGTTTCTAAACAAACAAACAAACAAATAATTTCCTGTCATGTCTGTTAGAATACCATGGCCATGACAGACATTGTATCTGAACTTAAAGTCATCATACTTTAACTAAAAACCTATCGCATAGTGTTTCAACCAGTTTCCATGGAAACGGACTGATAATGGCTTCCTGTGCAGTGGAGAGAAGTCGGTACCATATATTTTTGTTTTGACAATGTACATCATATATCTCACCGTGCGTGATGAGCTGTCAGCAGTGCTATTGCAGCAGGCATTACGTATTGCGTGACGGGCCACCCCAATTCACTTCGCTGGTTCTCGGTTTTAGAAAAAAAATCCTGAACTAGAAAAAAATCAACTTGGAAACAGAGTCTGAGGAACTTTAACTCTGTACCTTTGAGCACACAATTTCTGTGAGATTTTCTCCTAACATTTACTAATTACAAATCTTACAAGAAAATGGCCGAGAACCGATGAAATAAATTGGTGCAGCCCAGAAGCTCTTGAGTGCAGCGGGAGGGGGGCAAGCGTCTTTGCTATTGCATGAACTTATGTCTAATATGTACACTTATATATATATATATATATTTATATATATATCCACATCTTGCCTAGCCTATATCCTAATATTTAGTATTTAGAAACATGGCATATGTCAGAGTCACATGTAGAGAAAGGTTAGGGTGTCTCTCAGCATGCCCAAGGTCGGCTGTACAGAAGGTCAAAGGTCAAGGTCAGCCCCTGGTGAAGGTTGAATCTTACAAAACGTAACTGACTGACTGACCTTCTCTGAGAACTTGCTCAAAGTGTGGTCTGTTTATTTTACGACTTGTCTGACAAAGTTAGCTGCTCGGGTTCCTCCAACACACCTTAGTTAGTGGCCATTTCATCAGCGCCAAATCGAACTAACATAATCAATATTTTCTCATCATTGTTTGAGTACAAAAAACACATTTGCCAGCAGGCGCATGATTAACTACTCTGAAGCCCTGTGTGAAACTCCCAGACAGCCGAGGGACAGGTCGAAGTTCTTACAACTGAAAGGTTTTCAGCCCGAACCCTGGACATGCTGAGCGGCACACGATGAGTTAGTCAGACGTGATGAACCTGCCTGCAGTACCAACTGCACCTGCAAGGGGCGCTGCTCACATTCTCTGCAGTACTGATGGCAGCTGCCAGGAGAGCTGCTCATAGCTGCAGTTCCAACTGCACCTACCAGGGGCGCTGCTCTATATTGTCTGCAATGCCGACAGCATCTGCCAGGAGTGATGCTCATAGCTGCAGTTCTGACAGCAGCTGCAAGGACAGCTGCTCATGTTTCCTGCAGTAACAACTGCGACTGCCAGGAGAGCTGCTCACCAAGTGCAGTACCAACGGCAGGTGCCAGGGGTGGTGTGCAGTTAAAATCACTGCTGTTCTAACAGCGGCCACTGGAAGCACTGCCGCACCAGGGCTCTAGGCTGACCACTTCAGTGACTTGTCCTGCAGCAGTGTGGAAGGGCGCCCCTGGCAGACACAGTTGGTACTGCAGGCAGGTTCACCAGGTCAGCTATGACTTGTCCTGCAGCAGTGTGGAACAGCGCCTCTGGTAGACACAGTTGGTACTGCAGGCAGCTTCACCAGGTCAGCTATGACTTGTCCTGCAGCAGTGTAAAACGGCGCCCCTGGCAGACACAGTTGGTACTGCAGGCAGCTTCACCAAGTCTCCAGGCTGACCACTACTATGACTTGTCCTGCAGCATGACCAGGAACTGCACATAGTCTTTGGCGGGAGTTCGGAAGGCCTGTGCGATGGCTCGCGCCGCGTCCTTGTGCTCCAGACCTTGTAGAGACTTGCCGTCAACCTCCAGGATCACATGACCTACCTGCAGGGCCCCTGATTGGTCAGCTGAGCCGCCAGGCTTCAGGAAGGAAAACAATCATTATTTCAAAAACTTAATCTGCAGAGCATGATGCATCTATCACACCTAGCATTAAACAATGTCATGAATATGAAGTTGTAACCGACTGGTTTGCAAGGGGTGTGGGGGAGACAAGGCAGCACCTTATCTAAATTAAACAGGGGGCGTCACTATCTCGGGGCGTCACTATCTCAAGCCTGTATATGACTGTCTCTTGTCACGTGGTAGTCAGCATCATCAGTCACGTGACAAGAGAACTCCAAGATGAGATTACCGGGTTGAAGAAGGGTGCATCTCGAAAGCTCCCCAAAGGTAGCAAACATTTTTCATTGTGTGTAAAGGTTGAACATTTGTCAATATAAGTTGTAATACTACAGTGAAAATACATGCAGAGTGACTGTATAGTGATGTTACACACCTGTATAGTGATGATTCTGGGCAGCGGTTGCCGGGTGTTGGCCCCGCCCTCTATCGCTATGCCCAGCGTCGGGGCGACTTTTGGCACTGTGACTAGGTAGGGGTGGTTCACACTGGGGCTGGAGACCTGGGGACAGAATCAATCAATCAATAAGTCATTCAATTAATCAATAAATAAACAAATCTGAGTACAGAAATCACACTGGGGTTTGAAACTTGAGAAAGTCAATCAATCGATCAATCAATGTAGCAATAGTCAATCAATTGATCAATTAATCAACCCCCCCCACTCACCATGGATTCTGCGGGACTGTCTCCCCTCGGCGTTCCTGTGCCGTTAACCATGTCCATTCTCGGCGGCGGCGGTGGGGGCTGCTGGGGCTTAACCGGGGGTGACGACCTCTGACCTCTGTCCCTCTCGTTCCACTGGGTGGGTGACCCCTGCCCTCTGTCCCTGTCTGGCAGGTCGTTGTGTCTGTCGTCCTCCGGTCTTCTTTGATTGACGTCTTCTTCTTGCAGCCCATTGGTCATCTGCGCAGGCGCCCTGCCAAATTTGGGCGCAGTGTCTGGCGCCTCCCTCCCATTGGTCAGTCTTGGTGGGGTTTCCACGGCGGCAGAGTGGAAGGAGGAGTCGGGAGTTTCGTTAGCGGTCTGGAATGAGGTTTCGCGGAGCGTGGAGTCGTCTCCGCTGTCGTATGCGTGTTCATGAACCTCCCTGATGGTGACGGGGTTAGGCGATATGGTCACACTGGAGACACAAGGGGAGAGCAGGTTAGCGGGGTGGTGAGGGGAACGTCTGTTAGAGACCAGGGAACGTCTGTGAGAGACCTAACCTCGCTGATGGTGACGGGGTTAGGCGATATGGTCACACTGGAGACACAAGGGGAGAGCAGGTTAGCGGGGTGGTGAGGGGAACGTCTGTTAGAGACCAGGGAACGTCTGTTAGAGACCAGGGAACGTCTGTAAGAGACCAGGGAACGTCTGTGAGAGACCAGGGAACGTCTGTGAGAGACCAGGGAAGGTCTGTGAGAGACCAGGGAACGTCTGTGAGAGACCAGGGAACGTCTGTTATAGACCAGGGAACGTCTGTTATAGACCAGGGAACGTCTGTGAGAGACCAGGGAACGTCAGTTAGAGACCAGGGAAAGTCTGTGAGAGACCAGGGAACGTCTGTGAGAGACCAGGGAACGTCTGTTAGAGGCCTAACCTCGCTGTTGGTGACGGGGTTAGGCGATATGGTCACACTGGAGACACAAGGGGAGAGTGGGTTAGCGGGGTGGTGAGGGAAACGTCTGTTAGAGACCAGGGAACGTCTGTGAGAGACCAGGGAACGTCTGTTAGAGACCAGGGAACGTCTGTGAGAGACCTAACCTCGCTGATGGTGACGGGGTTAGGCGATATGGTCACACTGGAGACACAAGGGGAGAGTGGGTTAGCGGGGTGGTGAGGGGAATGTCTGTTAGAGACCAGGGAACGTCTGTTAGAGACCAGGGAACGTCTGTTAGAGACCAGGGAACATCTATTAGAGACCTAACCTCGCTGTTGGTGACGGGGTTAGGTCATCTGATATGGTCACACTGACTGGATACACAAGTGTTGAGTGGGTTAGCAGGGTGAAGGGAACGTCGGTTAGAGACCATGAGTTGAAATGCAGGATTCTGACACACAGCTGGAATAGCGAGATGGTGGAGCTGATAACCATGCATTAGTAACTAACCCCACTGACAGTCTGAGAGAGTATCTTAAAACTGTCCACATGGCTTGCAAATCAAAGTAATAGGGAGGTCTCACACAGGAGTTTGAAAGCTGGTCTCATACATGAGTTCATGGCTGAAATGGCGTATACTAGTCTCACAGTTAAGATCATGGTCCCATACATACATACATACAAATGGATTTGAGCCAGTATGCATTAGAAATGAAGGGGTATCACATAGGAGTTTAAACATGACACATGCATAACTGAAAAAGGAGGTCTCTGAGATACTGCACACTCTGGGAGTTCTAGAGACCTAGCCTGACATGCATATACATGTAACAGTCAGGCGGTCTCACACATGAGTTTTTGGGTAACATCATGTATTTAGAATTAGGTATCACACAGGAGTTCATGGCTGACATGACATGCATTAGTAGGGGGAAGGTCTCACAAATAAGTTTCTGGGTGACATCATGTCTTTGGCATGAGTTATCACACAGAAGTTCACGGCTGACACGACATGCACCAGTAAGGGTCAGGTCTGACAGGAGTTATAATGATGGTCTCACACATGAGTTTATTGCTTACATGACATGCAGTAGTAAAGGAGGAGGTCTCATGCAGGGGTTTACTGATGACATGCATTACTGAGGGTCTCACACAGGAGTTTAAGGGGCGGAGAAGTGAGGCGACACATTTACCTCTTCTTCTTGCTGCATTCACACGGGGAGGAGCAAGCACCAAGCAGAACCATGCAAAACAAAAGGCATCAGTTAACCAAACGCATCGCATGGGGACATGGAGCATTTGTCAATCTGACTACAGCGTTGTTACATGTAGGTGTGGCGAGGTACAATCTGAACAACATTGTTAAATGTGTGTGTCGAGAGGTACAATCTGAACAACATTGTTACATGTGGGTGTCGAGAGGTACAATCTGAACAACATTGTTACATGTGGGTGTGGCGAGGTACAATCTGAACAATATTGTTACATGTAGGGACTGTGGCGAGGTAGAAGGAGACATGTCTCAATCTGCACAATAAAGTTACATGCGGGTGTGGTGAGGTAGAAGGAGACTGTGATATGTGATGTCTCAATCTGCACAATAAAGTTACATGTGGGTGTGGTGAGGTAGAAGGAGACATGTCTCAATCTGCACAATAATGTTACATGTGGGTGTGGTAAGTTGAGACATGTCTCAATCTGCATAACAATGTTACATGTGGGTGTGGCGAGGTGAATGCAGGGAGACATGTCTCAATCTGAAGAACAATGTTACAATGTCATGTTGGTTGTGGCATTGTGGTGAAAAAGGGGAGTTGGCAACAGGTGGGTTGGTGTGTGTAGCAGACATTTATTAACTACAAGGTTAGAAATCTTTATAAATCTATAATTATTGTAATTTTAAAAGAGTGTCCTGTTTACCATAATTGCGTCTGTTATAGATAGTTCTAATTCAGTTATATTTTTCAACAGAGGACAGATATGTACAAGACCGCTTATGGGGAAAATGGAGAAATTTTACTTCTCTAATTGAGTCCTTTAAGGAGACCTTTAATTTGGAGACTTCCAAAATCTGGCATCAAAACTTGCATCCGAGATGTCATCAAAGAAATAGGAGTCAGTGGCAGATACAGGAACTTAGAGATAAACATTGGTTAGAGACCAGTGAACTTCTGTTAGAGACCAGTAAACAATTCTGTTAGAGACCGTTGAACTTCTGTTAGAGATCAGTGAACTTGTGTTAGAGACCAAGGAACTTCCGTTTATTAATAGAGACCAGGGAACTTCTGTTAGAGACCTGGCTCACAAGAGGAACATCTGTTAAAGACCAGTGTACTTCTGTTAGAGACCAGTAAACTTCTGTTAGAGACCATTGAACTTCTGTTAGATACCTCACTCACAGCAGAAACTTCTGTTAGAGACCATTGAACTTCTGTTAGAGACCGTTGAACTTCTGTTCTGTTAGACACCACTTAACTTCTGTTAGAGTCCAGTAAACTTCTGTTAGAGACCTGACACACAGGTACTCACAGGAGGAATTTTTCCGCCAGGCCTGACCAGAAACGCGACCAACACTGGGCCAGACGCCCGAGTGTCGTCCTGAGCCGCAATGGGGAGAAATCAAAAATTTTCTTTTGGCTTTTGGGTCACGAAGACAACAAGATTTTTGTTCTTTCTTTATTTTCTTCACAAGGGATGAGACCAAAACTTACTATGCCTGTGTGGGTTACTGATTTTCTGGGGAAGGTTGGTCTTTACTGAGTCAAGGGGAAGAAACTGTCTCTATATGGAAGATTAGCGTTGTAAGGACTGTTCCATTCTACATCCAAGGGGGACAATGGTGTCAAGGCAACATTATCACTTCACAAAAGACAGTTTAAAAAGTTTGAGCTATAATTAATATTAGAAGATAACAGACCAGAAGGGATCCCACACAAAAATGGACTAATCTAAAATAAAAGTTTTACTGCATCCCCCCATGGAATCCAGAATGGAACAGTCTGTTGGAGTATTTCCCGTGTGGGCATGTCTTAATAGACAAAAAATAAATCAATAAATAATCCCACCTCTCTTTGCTGCCGTTGTTACTGTTGAGCGTCAAGTCCACCCCGCTGTCCTCACTGACACTGGACTGCTGTCCCAGGTCCTTCCCTGGCTTCAACGCACTCTGTAAACAAACAAACAAACAAACAAGTAAATACGTTATGTAAACTACTGCTGTACGGCTACAGTAATGGTGCTGTACATACTGATTAATTACTGACAGTCACATTACTAGTAGTAGTAGTAGTAGTAGTAGTAGTAGTAGAATGGTTTATTCAATTTCCTCAGAAAAACAACAACCTGATCGCGGCCTAACGGCCGAATTGTCAGCTTGTTTACATATACCAATGTCTACATAACAGATTAAAATTGTCTACATGTAGAAGATTATACCATTAAAATATTGTTGTGGCTGAATATTGTAAAATCTAATATTCTATTTGTCCTTTGCTTAGATAGGGTTACAACGTCTCCAGTCCATTCAAAAGCCTAATCATAGCTGGGATAGCACTTGACAGATAGCGCTTCGTTCCAGTTGGGTGTTGGTACTGGGTACAGTTACGGAGCTGTCGTCCATGTTGTTGTGCACGTGTAGGAGGTAGCCACTTGGAGAATCGGGGAGACTTTGCAGCTTTAACGGCGAAGTCCATGCATAGATGATGTCTCCGAGCTGCTAGACGTTCAAGTCCGAGATGTTGTAGGGCTTCAGTGTAAGTCGTGTACTGTCTTCCCATCATCATTCGACAGGCCCTTCTCTGCACCCGCTCGAGCGCCGTTGACTGCTTCTGGGTCAGTGCCGAACCCCAGCAAGGGGCGGCGTATTCCAATAAGGGTCGTATGTACCCGCAGTAAATGGTGTTAAGGTCTGCGATGGGTACTCCAGAACAACGTAGCCTGCTGATGACGACCAACCTTTTGCTGCTCTTGGATACCATGATTTCCACCTGGTCATCCCACTTCAGGTCAGAGCGGATGTGGAGCCCTAGCAACCTGGCATGTGTAATGGTGTCTAGAACCTGTCCTGCAAGAGTCAGTACTGGTAGTTGTAAGGGTGTGCGCACAAACGAGAAGTGCATCGCCTTACATTTCTTGGGATTTAGTGACATGTGGTTCTCAGCAGACCAGTTGTCAAGGTTGGTAAGGTCGGATTGGAGTGATGTCCGTGTAGAGATTTGCCTGATCTCTCCGAGGTTGAAATCATCGACGTACTTCCAGTGTGAATTGTCCGTAACTGGTCTGACATCGTTAATCATGGCCAGGAATACAAGTGGCCCCATCAGGGTACCCTGGGCTATTCCACACGTCAGGTGTTCCTACTGCGACAATGTTCCCTGGTAGCGAACACACTGCCTGCGGTTGGAGACGAAGTTGCACACCCAAGGAATCAGGGATGGTCTTGCTCCGAGGCCTACGAGCTTACTGATGGCTGTTGTGTGGCAGACCCGATCAAAGGCCTTGGAAAAATCCGTTAGGATCAGGGTGCCCACTGTGGCTTTGTTTTCCGCTCCCTTGTAAAAGAAGTTGAGTAGATCAACGACACAGTGAGTTGTGGAACATGCCTTCATATCGCCGAATTGTTTCGGGTCAACTCGGGGCAAGATATCGGACATGATCCAGGCCGAGACAAAGCTTTCGCAGATCTTCGCGAATTGTGCGGTGGGTGACACAGGGCGGATCTTATCAATGTCGGCTGGTAGTTCTTTTGGAACCGGAACGACAATGGCTTCTTTCCATTGTGCTGGTACTTTGCCTTCCCTGAGGGATGAGTTCAGAATGTCCGTCATTGGAGTCGATAGCTCATAAGCGAATTCCTTTATGAGTTTAGGCGGTACTTCGTCCGGACCTGGAGCTTTAGAGACCTTTATACGTGTCAGGCGGTGGTACATGTCCCATATGCTTACTTGGGGAGGTAGAGTGGCAGGTAAGTAAGCTGGTAGTTGACTACGGTCAAGTGGGCTCAGTGCCTGGCAGATAGCTGACAAATGTTTGTTGATAGCGTTTGCTATTCCTGCCCTGTTGTGCAGTTGTAAGCCTGGTACATGGATCGTTGTGGAGGGAGCAGACCAGTTTGCCAAGCGTCTGATGGACTTGTGCCATTCCGACGGGTCAGTCTTCTTCATGTGTTCTATGTGGTTCTTGTAGTATGATTTCTTTCCTCGTAGGATGTCCCTTGCAATCTTATTCCGAAGGAACCTGTAGAGAGTCCCTTGACCGCGACGGTGAGCCCGCTGTCTCTTGGTGATCAGATTTTTGAGTGCGGCAGTGAACCAAGGCTTGTATTTGTGGTGCAGTTTTGCTTTCTTTTGAGGGAAGAATTTGTCCATTGCTTCGTGGAGGGTGCGGTAGAACGCTGTTGTCTTGCTGTCTACGGTGGTTTCGTCGAGCACCTCATTCCAATTATGTGTTGTGATCCACCGCCCGAATGCACGAAGACTAGAGTCCGGCATGGGGCGTACAAGCACATACTTGGTCTTGTTCGGCGTCTTCGGACAGACCTTCGGTTCCCACCAGACTGCATTGTGATCGCTGTTTCCAATAGGACTAGTCACAACCGGAACTTTGTAATAGGAGTTCAGATTGGTTATTACCACATCTAGTGTTACATCCCCTCGGGTTGGGGAGTTGACCACCTGCCGGAGTTGGTGGGCCAACAGGAGTGGCTTATGGTCCAATCGGTTGTAGTCTCCCGCAAATATCAACCCTGTATCAGGGTGCATTGCTCTCAACATGTCAGTTGTTGTGACTAGGTGCTCTACCAGGAGGTCTTGGTGTTTGGAATTAGGTGGTATATATGTTGCATAAAGTTTAGGCTGAGTATCTAAAGCGGGTATCTCACTGGACTTGTGGCACGATGGCAATCGAGCAATTTGACAACACTCAACGATGTTCATTGATAAAAAATTTTTGAATGCTCTGTGGGCTTTGTTGTCTTTTTCGTCATACTAGTAAGTTTTGCATGATGTTCCCATAAAAAAGTCAAGGGTATCAAAAATTCAATTAAGGTTTCAGCAAGGCCGCCGACATGCCACAGTCCCCTGAGATCCCGATCATGGAACACCGAATCCACCTCCCAGCGGCTCTCCTGTTAAAGTGACCTCAGTCCAGACCTCAGCATGTAACTAAGCGTTTGCTTATTTGTTTGTTTGTTTACCTTATTAGTGCCGGCCCTGTTGAAGTGCACTTTGGCCTGAACCTTCTGTAACCTTGTTTGTTTGCTTGTATGTTTGTTTGTTTGTTTGTTTGTTTGTTTGTTTACCTTGTTCGCTCCTGCCCCGTTGAAGTGCACCTCTGCCTGAACCTTCTGCTTCCCGTCCGGCCGGGGAGGGGGGGCGTGGGAGGGGGGCGGCGGCGGCTCGAACTCCTCAGGGGTGGGGATCTCCATGGAGATCTCCGGGCCAACGGACTCATCCAAGTAGTCATCCTGCAGGGGGGTGAGGAAATGGGGTTTAACATTGCAAGCATTATGATGGAATCTTTCAAAACCTAAAATTGAAGCATCCACTTAGACCAAAACCTCTTTAAACCTATCATCATAGTTGTATCAACTGAAGAAACACAGAGAGTTCACAAGCGTACCAGGTTGAAGTCCGGCAGGCCCTGGGTGTCGTCGTTGATGTGGCCGATCAGCACCTCCACGGAGCCCTCAGCATCGTGCTTTAGCTGCAACACAAACAGCAGGGTCAACAAACGCTGGGGGTCAAAGGTCACACTGCAGATCACAGGTCAGGTAGCATTAAAGGTCGCAGGTTAACTAACACTAAATGTCATGGATCAACTAACACTAAATGTCATGGATCAACTAACACTAAATGTCATGGATCAACTAACACTAAATGTTATGGATCAACTTACACTGACTCATGAGTTCATTAGAAACCTGAGTTTTAGTGGGTTATAGGTCGTACCTTGACATTAGGTGGGAATTCATTAGGGACCTTGGGTCAGGGGTGATAGGTCATAAATTGACATCAGGTGGGAGCTCATTAGGGGCCTGAGGTCAGGGGTGAAAGGCCATACCTTGACATTAGGTGGGAGTTCATTAGGTACGATGGGTCCGGGGTGATAGGTCATAAATTGACATTAGGTGGGAGTTCTTCAGGGGCCTGAGGTCAGGGGTGAAAGGTCGTACCTTGACATTAGGTGGGAGTTCATTAGGGACCTGAGGAGGGGTGATAGGTCGTGACCCTGCCTCGTTCAAAGACTCCTGCAGAAACACACACCATATAAGGAATTAGTAGTTTTCATGACTGATGTTTGTTTTGCTGTTTGGTGCTTTTTAAAAGCAGTTTTTGCTGTTTGGTACTTTAATAACAGTTACTGCTTTAATCAACAAAATATTCATGAATGAAGACAGATAACTTTCATGACTCTGGTAGAGTTGAAGGGATCTTGGGGGATGAATTTTTGCGACAAAAAAACAGCACAGAAGGATGAGTTGTGAAGGCAGATGTTGGTGGCTGTTGGAAGAGTTATGCTCAGATGACAACGATTGACTCATAATGGTTCTGCTCCTGTAGCAGAGTTGTTTCTACTGTTACAGTTCCGCTCCTGTAGCAGAGTTGTTTCTACTGTAACAGTTTTACTGTTACAAGCTTCAGGCCTATGGTGTAAATTTAAACAATTGCGATGGGTCATCTGAGATTGTGCATGGGGTTACAATGTACCTGGCCTGATTATGGCTCTGCATGGGGGTTACCTGGCCTGAACTATGGCTCTGTATGGGGGTTACCTGGCCTAAGGATCTTAAAGGGATTACCTGTTGGTACTGGAGATGGTACTTACTCTAGCAGAGCTGTTGGTACTGGAGATGGTACTTACTCTAGCAGAGCTGTTGGTACTGGAGATGGTACTTATTCTAGCAGAGCTGTTGGTACTGGAGATGGTACTTACTCTAGCAGAGCTGGAGGTGCGAACACTGTTGGTACTTGAGATGGTACTTACTCTGGCAGAGCTGTTGGTACTGGAGATGGTACTTACTCTAGCAGAACTGTTGGTACTGGAGATGGTACTTACTCTAGCAGAGCTGTTGGTACTGGAGATGGTACTTACTCTAGCAGAGCTGTTGGTACTGGAGATGGTACTTACTCTAGCAGAGCTGTTGGTACTGGAGACGGTACTTACTCTAGCAGAGCTGTTGGTACTGGAGATGGTACTTACTCTAGCAGAGCTGGAGGTGCGAACACTGTTGGTACTTGAGATGGTACTTACTCTGGCAGAGCTGTTGGTACTGGAGATGGTACTTACTCTAGCAGAACTGTTGGTACTGGAGATGGTACTTACTCTAGCAGAACTGTTGGTACTGGAGATGGTACTTACTCTAGAAGAGCTGTTGGTACTGGAGATGGTACTTACTCTAGCAGAGCTGTTGGTACTGAAGATGGTACTTACTCTAGCAGAACTGTAGGTACTGGAGATGGTGCTTACTCTAGCAGAGCTGTAGGTACTGGAGATGGTACTTACTCTAGCAGAGCTGTTGGTACTGGAGATGGTGCTTACTCTAGCAGAACTGTAGGTACTGGAGATGGTGCTTACTCTAGCAGAACTGGAGGTACTGGAGATGGTACTTACTCTAGCAGAGCTGTAGGTACTGGAGATGGTACTTACTCTAGCAGAGCTGTTGGTACTGGAGATGGTACTTACTCTAGCAGAGCTGTTGGTACTGAAGATGGTGCTTACTCTAGCAGAACTGTAGGTACTGGAGATGGTGCTTACTCTAGCAGAACTGGAGGTACTGGAGATGGTACTTACTCTAGCAGAGCTGTAGGTACTGGAGATGGTACTTACTCTAGCAGAGCTGTTGGTACTGGAGATGGTACTTACTCTAGAAGAGCTGTTGGTACTTGAGATGGTACTTACTCTAGCAGAGCTGTTGGTACTTGAGATGGTACTTACTCTAGCAGAACTGGAGGTACTGGAGATGGTACTTACTCTAGAAGAGCTGTTGGTACTGGAGACGGTACTTACTCTAGCAGAGCTGTTAGTACTGGAGATGGTGCTTACTCTAGCAGAACTGGAGGTACTGAAGATGGTACTTACTCTAGCAGAACTGGAGGTACTTGAGATGGTACTTACTCTAGCAGAGCTGTTGGTACTGGAGACGGTACTTACTCTAGCAGAGCTGTTGGTACTGGAGATGGTACTTACTCTAGCAGAGCTGGAGGTGCGAACACTGTTGGTACTTGAGATGGTACTTACTCTGGCAGAGCTGTTGGTACTGGAGATGGTACTTACTCTAGCAGAACTGTTGGTACTGGAGATGGTACTTACTCTAGCAGAACTGTTGGTACTGGAGATGGTACTTACTCTAGAAGAGCTGTTGGTACTGGAGATGGTACTTACTCTAGCAGAGCTGTTGGTACTGAAGATGGTGCTTACTCTAGCAGAGCTGTAGGTACTGGAGATGGTACTTACTCTAGCAGAGCTGTTGGTACTGGAGATGGTACTTACTCTAGCAGAACTGTTGGTACTTGAGATGGTACTTACTCTAGCAGAGCTGTAGGTACTTGAGATGGTACTTACTCTAGCAGAACTGGAGGTACTGGAGATGGTGCTTACTCTAGCAGAACTGGAGGTACTGAAGATGGTACTTACTCTAGCAGAACTGGAGGTACTTGAGATGGTACTTACTCTAGCAGAGCTGTTGGTACTGGAGACGGTACTTACTCTAGCAGAGCTGTTGGTACTTGAGATGGTACTTACTCTAGCAGAGCTGTAGGTACTTGAGATGGTACTTACTCTAGCAGAACTGGAGGTACTGGAGATGGTGCTTACTCTAGCAGAACTGGAGGTACTGAAGATGGTGCTTACTCTAGCAGAACTGTAGGTACTGGAGATGGTGCTTACTCTAGCAGAACTGTAGGTACTGGAGATGGTGCTTACTCTAGCAGAACTGGAGGTACAGGAGATGGTACTTACTCTAGCAGAACTGGAGGTACAGGAGATGGTACTTACTCTAGAAGAGCTGTTGGTACTGGAGATGGTACTTACTCTAGCAGAGCTGTTGGTACTTGAGACGGTACTTACTCTAGCAGAGCTGTTGGTACTTGAGATGGTACTTACTCTAGCAGAGCTGTTGGTACTGGAGACGGTACTTACTCTAGCAGAGCTGTTGGTACTTGAGATGGTACTTACTCTAGCAGAGCTGTTGGTACTGGAGACGGTACTTACTCTAGCAGAGCTGTTAGTACTGAAGATGGTGCTTACTCTAGCAGAGCTGTTGGTACTGGAGACGGTACTTACTCTAGCAGAGCTGTTGGTACTGGAGATGGTACTTACTCTAGCAGAACTGTAGGTACTGGAGATGGTGCTTACTCTAGCAGAGCTGTTGGTACTGGAGATGGTGCTTACTCTAGCAGAACTGTAGGTACTGGAGATGGTGCTTACTCTAGCAGAACTGGAGGTACAGGAGATGGTACTTACTCTAGAAGAGCTGTTGGTACTGGAGATGGTACTTACTCTAGCAGAGCTGTTGGTACTTGAGACGGTACTTACTCTAGCAGAACTGGAGGTACTGGAGATGGTACTTACTCTAGAAGAGCTGTTGGTACTGGAGACGGTACTTACTCTAGCAGAGCTGTTGGTACTGGAGATGGTGCTTACTCTAGCAGAGCTGTTGGTACTTGAGATGGTACTTACTCTAGCAGAACTGGAGGTACTGAAGATGGTACTTACTCTAGCAGAACTGGAGGTACTTGAGATGGTACTTACTCTAGCAAAGATGTTAGTACTGGAGATGGTACTTACTCTAGCAGAGCTGTTGGTACCGGAGATGGTACTTACTCTAGCAGAGCTGTTGGTACTGGAGATGGTACTTACTCTAGCAAAGATGTTAGTACTGGAGATGGTGCTTACTCTAGCAGAGCTGTTAGTACTGAAGATGGTACTTACTCTAGCAGAGCTGTTGGTACCGGAGATGGTACTTACTCTAGCAGAACTGGAGGTACTGGAGATGGTACTTACTCTAGCAGAACTGGAGGTACTTGAGATGGTACTTACTCTGGCAGAGCTGGAGGTGCGAACACTGTTGGTACTGGAGATGGTACTTACTCTAGCAGAACTGGAGGTGCGAACACTGTTGGTACTGGAGATGGTACTTACTCTAGCAGAGCTGGAGGTGCGAACACTGTTGGTACTGGAGATGGTACTGCTGAGCGAGTTTTCGGACTGCCGGTCGGGAGAGAACCCCGAGTCGGAGGGTCGGCCGCCCTTCATGGACTCGACCTCTTGCTTGAGGACCAGCGTGTCAAATCTGTCGATGTCCCGCGGCGCGACCACGGCCCGGACCTCCGACAGCAGCGAGAACTGCAGAGGGGACAACATGGGTCACACGTGGGTCACATGTTGGTCATATGTTGGTCACATATTGGTCACACATGGGTCACATATGTCACGCGTGGGTCACATATAGGTCCCATATGGGTTATACATAGGTCACACATTTGTCACACGTTGGTCACTGGTCATACGTGGGTTAGATATGGGTCATACATGGGTCACACCTTTGCTGCAACCTTTCAATTTGGTTGGCAGTACAAAAAACACAACAGGTCTAGACCTGTGACCTTGAGTGTATGTAGAGCAGGTCAAACATCCCAAGGACGATCTGACCCAACCTTTAACCTCAGACCCTTATCTTGCAGTGTGTATTGAGGAGCTCAAACTACCATCAGCAGAGTCCCAACTACTCTGACCCAACCTTTAACCCTTGACATTTGACCCATTCTACAGCAGTTAAAAAGTGCCATCACCATGGTGAGACTAATATTCAGCCCTTGACCCTTACCTTAGAGTTTTAACCATTGACTTTAAGTGTTAACCCCTGACTCTTACCTTGGAGTGTGTGTTGAGCTGAGCTCGAACAGTGCCATCACCAAGGTGAGACTAACCTTTACCCCTTGACATTTGACCCTTACCTTAGAGTGTGTGTCGAGCAGCTCGAACAGTGCCATCACCAAGGCCAGACTAACCTTTACCCCTTGACATTTGACCCTTACCTTAGAGTGTGTGTCGAGTAGCTCAAACAGTGCCATCTCCAAGGCGAGACTAACCTTTACCCCTTGACATTTGACCCTTACCTTAGAGTGTGTGTCGAGCAGCTCGAACAGTGCCATCACCAAGGCGTCCACGTCAATATTGCCTCGCTCGTACTCGTTCAGGTAGTATCCCATGGTGCCCCTCTCATTGTCGGAGAGCAGCTGGCGCGCCTGTTCCTCGATCATGCGGCGGGCGTGGCTCACGCTCGTGGACGAGCTCGCCAGCATGACCTGCGACCCCGGCGCCATGCCCCTTGAGAACACAGAACTCTGTGGGGAGACCAAGGTTTCATGTAAGAACTTTGCATCAGACTGAACTCTGTGGGGAGACCAAGGTTTCATATTGAACTCTGTGGGGAAACCACAGTTCCATACTGAACTCTGTGGGGAGACCAAGGTTTCATGTGAGAACATTGTGGACGGACCAAAGTTCCATGCAAGTACTTTGCATCAGACTGAACTCAGTGGGGAGACCAAGGTTTCATACTGAACTCTGTGGGGAGACCAATGTTTCATGTGAGAACCAAGTTCCATGTAATAAGTAATAGCATCAGACTGACCTCTGTTGGGGGACTAAGGTTTCATGGAAGAATTTAAAATCAGACTGAAATCTGTGGGGAGACCAAGTAGACACACTTCAATCATTGCACTTTTGCCAGAAAATTTGTATTATACACTTTCCTGTATGGAAAAGGTAAAAGCAGGTACCAAAAGGACTTGTAGTATCGTTTTATATTTAACATATAGATCAAGAACTAGGTATAAGGTGCGGAAAGAGAAAACAGCAGCCCTGTGCAGTTACCATGGCAACAGTTACTACGGCAACCTTACCTGACTTTAACACCAGGAAACACCCGAAGTGTGTGAGACAGAAAGAGAGCTACACGAGCGTCAACCCAGTTGCCCAGACCAGTGCAAACACCCGTGCCAACCGAGTTGCCCACGCCTACCCACTGGCCATGCACCCAAGCTTGGGAAATCTCACATACCCCAGAAGCACAAGTTTACTGCTGCCTTGTGAAGCATTAGGAAACAAACACTTGTTGGCTCTCCCAGAATGAAGTAAAATTATTCCTGGATGAAACGAAGACAAGTAAAACCTGTGAGTGGAGGCAGAGAAGACTTGGGCTTCCAGGGTATGTCACTAGCCGAACCAGCATGCAATAGGCTGGCCTTTCAACTTTGACCTGCGTGCAAGAAGCCGGTCTGTGAACTTTGACCTGCGTGCATTTAGAAGCGACTATACCTGTTCGTCGTCTGTGTCCTTACTACGCACAGACTGGTCATCGCTAGCGGCAACGGGCGCTCCGGCTATCGGCGCTCGCTTGGGTTTAGAGAACAGGCCGATTACGGACGTTCTAAGCTGCTCCCACATACGATTTTTGCTCTGCCGTGTGAGTTAGAAGAACAGTAGTGTTAAGAGCTGTGAGTTTACTGTCAGTAACTGTTAATGACTGTGAGTTTTATGTCAGTAACTGTTAGTGACTGTCAGTAACTGTTAATGACTGTTAATAACTAGTGGGCAGTTTGTGGGGAAGCCTTGAAATTCTGTGTGAGTTAGAAGAACAGTAGTGTTAATAACTGTGAGTTTGCTGTCAGTAACTGTTAGTGACTGTCAGTAACTGTTAGTGACTGTTAGTAACTGTTAGTGACTGTTAGTAACTAGGAGGCAGTTTGTGGGGAAGCCTTGAAATTCTGTGTGAGTTAGAAGAACAGTAGCGTTAATAACTGTGAGTTTGCTGTCAGTAACTGTTAGTGACTGTCAGTAACTGTTAGTGACTGTTAGTAACTAGGAGGTGGTTTGTGGGGAAGCCTTGTAATGCTCAGTGCAGACTACAGCTGTAATGATTGTGCCTTACTTATACTGTTGTCTGAGTACGATTCCATCTGTGACATTACCATGACAACAATGGAGTGAAGTGCCTCTAGGGCATACCTCAAGACTTGTTGATGACTTTCACTATTCAATCTTGTCCTCAACATCAAGGCCAGCTTTAAAACCCGTTTTTCGTGTGACGGTTGTTCGTAACTACATGTATTTCTAACCTGACAATCCTAGTGACTCCTGTCCACCAGTGCAGACGGGTGCAGTTTTAGAGACTGAGCTGAGAGAGCTTGTTGTGATTGCTACCATTGCTGAGAAGTGCACAAACTACTACCCCTGACCCTTAACCCCAGACCCCACATGTGAGCTGTGCTGGCCAATGCAGCACCTTTTTTTTTTTAGGAAATGTTTTTCACAGTGAAGATACATTGATCTTCAGCAATTAACCCTCTCCCTCCTGAGGTAGCCTTTGGGTACCAGATTTTCATTTGTTACAAAACTGGGCAGCAGGGAGAAGGTTAACAAATGTGGAATAAAATCAGACGTTTTCCAGCTTTAGAATTAAAAATCAAAAGAGAAAGAATCAAAAAACAGAATTTGAAATTGCTTTTTTATTCTCATGTTACAAAATACTTTGAGTCGTTTTTGTAAAAAACTTTGATGTCTGTCCTTAGTGCTGAAATCCTGGATGGTACTCCAGATTCGACCCCTTGCTCTTTAACCTTTAGCCTTTGCCCTGTGACCTACCTCTGTGTCCTTCCTCCGTCTGGGCAGGGTACTGTTGGCTGCCGAGCTGCTGAGAGAAGAAAAGGGAAAGTCAAACTTCTCAGACTGCAGAGTAAGAAAACATCCCTAAAAAACATCAGGTCTGTGAATAGTTTCATCAGGTTGGTAAAAATAGAATACACCGTGTTGTGTTTTCTTTATGTCCAACTCATCCCCCAAAAACACACATTTTAATACAAAATGCACCAGAAGTTGAGAGAGTTCTGTGTCCTCAAACAAAAAAATTGATTCCAACATCCGAACCCTGTATTCAAATTTACGACAGTGGTGCAACCGGGACACTTTAAGCAAGTCTGAATTGTTCGGATCAAACTTGGGAAGCCCAGGCTATACCGCAAAGTACAGACTGCTCAGTTCACCTGTATCAAATGTTATCACAACCCAGGTTTGAAATGAATCACTGAACAGTTTTTTTTTACGAAACCAATGCGTAAATAAGTAGTTGATGTTCTGTTGACTGCCTGTCAATTCCACAGGGCAATACTGACTGGTTCTTCTTCACAGTTGTTGCTGCTGCAGTGTGGAGAATTCTAGCTGTATTACAAAGAAGATCCAGTCAGAGCTGAGGTAGGCAACAGACGGTTATCGGAACGTCATCTAGGCATCAACTCTTTGGTTGTTTAAAAAGAACTTCAATATCCAGCAACAGCTACAGATACCTGATGTACAGGACCGGTCACTCTGAAATTCACTAACAGATATTTCAACATCAAAGTTTGGTAAAATCAAAACTGGTATAAAATCTATCTTAGTTTTGCTACGTCCTTATTTAGACTGGCTTTCTTTGAAAATGACTGAATGAAATCAATGCATAAAAAACACATATCAATGCAGTAACATAGACTGATATACACCTGATTTAAAAAGTGACAGAAAACTGTACAGCGGTGCAGTGTTCTGTGATTGCATCAATTGTGACATTTGATACTCATAACTGACAGTAAAACATGATGCAGAATCGCTACACAGACACCCAGGTCAGACTTGAAACACTCGACACACTTGTGTCACACATAGCATGTGTGGCTTAGGTATGACCTTGGGACAATGTTATGACCTTGGGAAGGTCAGCTGCTGTTGTGCTGACCAACCAGACGGCACTGTTCTATAGGACAGCAGACCTTAACACTTGTAACTCTTGATAACAGTGAACGAGTTGATGGTTATTAGTGAGTATTTTATTCTTCAAATGTTACTCAAATGTTTTTGTGCAGGAAGAGATTTTTGTCCTTGTGCGATGACCTTACACCCATGACCTCTGACCCACCTGTCGGCATCGTACTCAGAATTTGCCGGTTCCTCTGCTTCTGATTTTTTCCTGAGGGCAGCGTGCGAAAGATAGAAAAAAATGGTTTGTAGGCAAAGGTTAAAAAGGGGGCGGTAGCTTGACTTAATAACCCGTGCCATGCCCGGCACATATGATTGCACCTCTGCCATAGGCCCAATCAACCCTAAACAAGAAGTTTTCAGCTTGTTCTCACAATGTTTACAATTAGAGTTTACTCTCCAAGCATCCTACTATTTCCTAGTCTTTCCCAAGCCCCATATCATCACGACGACTAAGGAAACTGTACCAAGAACATGAGCCTGACATAAACCTTCCAAAAAATCTGCAATGCAACGACCTAACAATCTACAACTAAAGAAAACTGATTGATTATAAAGAGTTACGGCTTCATGTCATGGTCATCAGGACTGGCAGTATCATGCAAGGAACCGATCTTCTGTGGTGACCCGATGGTCAAATACAGAAACACTCACACAGAAACACTCACACACATACATACACACACACACATACATATATACATACACACACACTCACACATACGCACACACACACACACTCACACATACACACACACACACACACATACACTCACACATACATACACACACACGCGCGCACATATATACAGACACCAACTCATCTTCTTCCAGCCTTATATAGGCAGAAATCAGTGCCTAGCAGCCAGGTTAAAGGTCAAATTGCATTCCTGGAAGGTTCTAATTTGGACGCCCATATTTGGCGGGTGTAATTCAGGCTGATCCTAACCTGCGCCCATATTTGGGGGTGTAATTCCGGGTGATTCTAACCTGCCGTGCTGGCATTTCCCTCCCGGTGCTACCCTGGCAGGAACCATCTAACAACGTCCACTTCCGCTGCATCAAGGTTGAACTGCAGACGAATATTGGACTTGACTGATCAGCTCCAGCCTTTGTTATTAGATATGAGCAATCCAAGGCTTCTGTGACACACGTTATACACCATGCAACCATCCCTCAACAGAGGGTAGTACACAGACTGTCTGTAACTTATGATCCACTGCATGTTCACCGAGCTACGTGTGCTACCTGCTTAACATGACATTACAGAAGCAGTGGATTGCCTGAATTCCCTGACAAAGACTGGAGCTGATCAGTCGAAAAGTTCGGTAAGTCCACTTTTAGTGTTGGCAACTGCAGTTCAAGCTTGATTCAGAAGAATTACAGTTGACCTGACCTCAACCTTGAGAAATGGGGTCGTGTGGCGCAACAGCAGTGTGTGACGCTCAGAACCAAGTGGTCCCTGGTTCGAATCCTGCCCTGTCACCGATCTTGTGCCCTTGGGAAAGGCACTTTACGCGACCTTCCTCACTTCACTCTGGTGTAAATGAGTACCTATTCAAGTTTAGGACTTGAAATGGAGGTCCTTTGCTTGGGGAGAGCCACACCCCACGCACAATAAAGAACCCAACACACCTTTCAAAAAGAGTAGGGGCATGCCCCCGTGTGCGATGGTCCAAACCTTACAGTTGGTATGAGCTACAGCAACTTGAAGTTTGTAGCCTTAAAACCAAAGAAGAAGAAGATGAAATGTTCAACCTACTTGCTGCCTGAGTGTATTTGTCCCTGTATAAATAACTAAATGAAAATTGGCCTTGTCCTTGAGAAATGTTTAACCTACTTGTCCTTGAAGACGGCGACCTGGTGCTGTGACAGCTGGTCTCCCATGAGCCACTGGGTGCGGTCGTAGGTCGTGCGTGCGTACGGGAGGCGGCCCACGTCCTTGATGGTCATCATCATGTGCTTCGACGTCTTCAGGATGCGCACGGCCTCGTCGTGCGAGATGCTGAGGAAGTTCACGCTGTTCACGTCAAGGATCTGGTCTCCCACCTGCGTTTTAGGGGAGAAGATCAAACTGTTTAAATCTGGTCTCTAACCTACGTTCACACTGTCGACGTCTTCAGGATGCGCACGGCCTCGTCGTGCGAGATGCTCAGGAAGTTCACGCTGTTCACGTCTAGGATCTGGTCTCCCACCTGCGTTTCAGGGGAGGAGATGGAATACTGTATGAATCTGGTCTCCCACCTAGCCTGAATTCAATCAAGCCAGATAAACTAAAGAGGTTTAAAATCCCTTTTAACAGGCTTGGATACATGTGTACATCTCATTTCTCACCCTCCCAACATCTGGATCTCATTTCCCATCCCTTCCTCCCCCGTCTACCTGTGGTGCCAGTGGAGACAGCTAACAGACATGCTAACTAGCTGGCAATGGGGACCTGGCTGAAATCCTGGCCTCTGATTGGTGTTACTATTTTTGATAACAGTTCTCCTGGCTTAGAGCTAGTCGAGCACAAACTCCGCGGGGAGGGGAGAGAAACCCCCGGACAGCTGGAGTTTGCGTTATACAGACTAGTCTCCCACCTACGTTTCAGGAGAAATCGTGGGAGATGCTCAGGAAGTTCAAATAGCATCTGTTCACCATCTGGGTTTCCACAAAAGGAAGCTGTTAAACTATGAAAAGGCTTCATAAAAAAAATTATGAACCTTACAGATACAATTAAGATATTTGGACATTTGCTGCACCTCTGGAGGTGTGTGTGTAGGTGCAGCACAGGTGCAGACCATCAAACACCCAAACCGCCCCTGTTTGCACCCGACCAAATTACATTTTCCGTGCCTTTGCAGACTGCAACACTCGCTAAGTATAGCCGACATGCTGGACATGGAGCTGGGCTCGGCTGTTGGGGGCGCTCAACGTCGGCGTCGGATTCAAAGGACAGAAAAAGGTCATGAAGCAAACGTCTGACGGGATCTCTGACCTCTAGGATTCATAACTGACTGACTGACAATTCAGAGATTGAATGTACAGGGCCGAGTCATGATCAGTTTGTACCGATAAGATCAGCCCATACAATTTAAATATCCAAGATGCCAACTACTCTGGAGAGCACAAATCTGGTAAGACTAAGAAACCAAACAAATTCTGCTCATTCAGCTGAGTCATGCTAGCCCAATAGAAGTATTGCACAGACCTGTGTGTGAAAAGTATTCGTTACTAAGAGACTGTTGTAACTGCCATGTAACAGTAACAGTGAGAACATATCAAAACCATTCCATTGCAATCATTGTGACAATTTTTCATGACACATCTAATCCACCACCATCCAAGGATTCAGATCAGGACCCAAACCTCAACCCACCCCGTGACGGAAATCTGCTTGTTTGGACAAAATTTTCACCCTGTTCATCCAAAAAAAGGGAACTCTATGACATGAAACTGATGAAAATGTATTTTTGTAAACATGAATGATAGAGTTAACAACGAAAATCAACAACATGCACGAGCTCCTAAACAATGAGTTTGAGGGCAAAAAACGTAGAGCTGGAGATCAGCCCTAATTCAGATCGAGAGAAAGTTGTCTTGCTGCCGACTCACCTTAAGTCCAGCCCTAATTCAGATCTAGAGAAAGCTGTCTTGCTGCCGACTCACCTTAAGTCCTGCTTCCTCTGCTACGGAGTAGGGGTCGACCCCTGTGATGTAGATCCCAAGGTCAAACTCCTTCCCTCCGCGGATCATCAGGCCGAGCGAGCTCCCCTCCCCGACAACCAGGTTCACCTGAGGACAGAACAGACTCTTATAGCACACTCATCACATCACAACACAATACAACATAATACAAGACAGCACAACTCTAACCCTAACCCTCCACCAAGCTACAAGGTTCACCTGCGGAAAAGTATGAACTTTCAAATTTAAACTCTTACTCTGACCCTCCACAACAACCAGGTTTACCTCAGGGCAAAACAGACTCTTATAGCACAGGACAACTCACACAACTCAGCAGGTTTAACCCCAACCTAACCTTTAACCCTTGTTGACCCTCCTCTCATCAGAGTCCTTCAGAAGGTTCAACCCTGACGATTAACCTTTAACCCCTACTGACCTTCCTCTCGTCGGAGTTCAACCCTAAACCCCGACCTTTAACCCCTACTGACCTTCCTCTCGTCGGAGTTCAACCCTGACCCCCGACCTTTAACCCCTACTGACCTTCCTCTCGTCGGAGTCCTTCAGCAAGTTCAACCCTGACCCCGACCTTTAACCCCTACTGACCTTCCTCTCGTCGGAGTCCTTCAGCAGGTTCATGCCGCTGCGCCGCCCCACGGAGTCCTGCGGGTTCTTCCCGGACAGGTCCATTTCTGGCGGGGGGGAGATGCTGCGTCCCTGAGGGTCGACCCACGTGTAGGTCTGGCTGGCCACGTAGGACTTGGGTATTCTGCCAACCTGCCGCACCAGCAACACAAACTTACGCCCCACACGGAAAATCTGTAAACAACAGTAAACAACAACAGTAAACAACAACAGCTCTGAAGGTCTGGTGGGTGACGTAGGACTTGGGTATTCCCCTGACCTCCCAAACACCATGACCCTGTGACGCAGATATAATATGTACATGACAGAAACAGTGTCTGCAGTACTGGTTTATTTACGAACAGAAAAAGACCCCATCGACTCCCACAAAATGGTTCAATCCATAAAATCATTTGTGCAAAACCACTGCTTAAAATATGTTTCCAAGCCACCTGTTAGTGTAACCCTACACCCCTGAACAGCTGACTCGGACACACCGTGTAACCTGATTATAGGAGAACCACACACAGTCAGGGTCGTGTTACGGGTTACCATGGATACCAAATCTCCTCCGCCAAACATAATCAAATTACTGGAAATGCGGAGAACTCTAACGACCAGCAAAGCCCAGCTGCTTTGGAAAACTGGAGTACTGTGGGAATTCTGGAGACCAAACAAGCTTAATAGTCTCATCAGTTTTACCTGTTACTTCTCGAAACTAGTGCAGAGTGAATGGAGAATGCATTCGGTAGGTCGTGAGTTCTATCCCCATGCCGACTGAGTCATACCAAAGACTTAAGAAATGGTACATACTGCTTTCTCTGCTTAGCACTCAGCATTTGGGAGAGAGTTGCTGATGGAAGTTGAACACACACTAATACCAGTGGACTAACCCTCTATTGTAGCGATTGCACAAAGTTGTGTGGCCCAAGGGCTGTTGAAATGGAGAAAGGCACCGCCCTATGCAGCATCTGGTGCAGGAAGGACTTTAACTTTAACATTAATTTCAACTTAATAAGGAGACTTGTTACTTCTTTGGTTAGAGTCTAGTACTGACAAGGAGACTATGTTTGAAGCAGTGTTGTTAGTTTTGGTCAGAATTAATTATAAGAACCAGGCTTGATATTCTAGCCTGCTGGGTGCTATCCAATTAGTACTGGAGCTCCTACACTCACTACATAAAAACTGTCCCCCTACAGAACAGCATAATCTATTCAAAAAGTAGATTATGCAGTTCCCGTGAAGTAACACAATGTCCACAGAGGGACAAAATAGAAAGAACAGTTTTATTCCTAATATAATCATAAACTCCATTGTTACAAATTGCCTGCTGTGCTGTTGGGGTGACCTTTATTTGGCAAACAGGCGTGGCGCGAAGCAAAACATCCTGGTTAAACAAGCCCACACCTTCTGCCACATCGAGCATTCTGATGTTTCAGTCTCCACATTCCAAGGAATTTAATGCTTTTGCTAGCTTCTACATGTAAATAAATCAAGTCTCAATGTAAAGTTTCAAACAGTTGGTCCCTTGCAGTTCTACATATTGTATAATTCAACATGCCAGTAAAATGTTGCTCTCCGAGTGACCTTGACATGCCGCAAACGTGTGACAAATGAAAATATTTGAATGAGAACAGTTTTGCAGGTTATTCAATCTGCTTTGACGACTTGTAGATGTCTGCTGCTGAACTTTGGTGCTTCTTCTCTCTCTCCAGTCTCAGTCTATATAGAATCCAATTCTATAGCATTAACGTTACATGTTGTACATGATACAGACATCACAGTCGCAGATTCTGACACCTCAGGTCACAGTTCAGGACACAACAAGAATGTAAACAAACAGGAACACAATCAGCCCCAGGCAACTCGAGACGGCTTCTGGGAAATTTACTCTATTGATGCTTAAAAGTAGGGATTGTAGCTAATGGAGACTCAAAACTAATTTAGCTGTGGGGCAGAGAGGCACAAACATGAGAGAGGTTGAACTTGAAGGCAAAATTTTTGGGCATCACAATTAATCTAGTAAGCCTTAAATTTAAAAAACAGCTGCATTCTGTCAATCCAGACTAGAAATTAGCCTATAACATCTGATTATGTTGATATGATTCAGTGGTGAATATATGGTTCCTGACGGCCCCCAATGTTTTCTGTCTCACTCATTGTTTCAGGGACTGCACGCCCATGTTGTCAATTTTCGTTGCTACATTTGTCATTTCACGCTTAAGAAAATACATTTTTAGAAATGTCACGTCATGAAGTCCGCTTTTTTTTACAAACTGGGTGAAATCTACGTCCCAACCAGCAAGTATGCATCCCGGGATGGAGGAACAGGTCCTGGAGACAGCCGTGACTTATGGCTGTATGGAGAGGTACCACGAGTCATGCGGAGTGACAGCACCACAACAGAACCTGCTGCAGTATTCATGACCTCAGCTCACGTGGGGAGGGGGGTGTCCTTGGAACCAAGGTCAGGTGCTGTATCCATGGTAACAGTCTAACACAGACACAGCCATCACTCGGAGCATACCAAGTTGTAGGAAAGAGGTGGACCTTACTTTTTAAAAATAGATTTTAGAAAAATGTAAACCAATCTGGATTAACTGTCCAAATACTAAACATTTATAAACGTAATGAAACTGGGCAAAAAAAGCTGAAAGGGTTAAAAGAAGTTCAGGAAAGCAGTTGTGAAAAGTAAGAATCATTATTGATCAAGAAGATTTCTAAGTTTATTTTGCATTTGAGAGATTAATTTTATAGAATTCATTCAGTCATGGATGGTACAATCCAGGGTCAACGACCGTTCTACTAAAAATATGCAGCACTTGACCTTCTGCCATCTTGAAAATATTCCAAGTGGGTGCAAGGTCACCTGAGGCTGGCAGCAGCAGTCATCAATACATGCTGCTGGTCTCATACCACAGTTCATTGACCTCTCACAACAGTGCATGAATAAGCATATCATCAAGTAGGATATACCAATGCCTTGTAAAGTCGTATATACGATTTGTTACTTGGCATCATGTTGGCGTAACGGCTACTAGTAGGTTGTTCGACACATAACCCCAAAGGTGCTAGGTTTGAATCCCCTTACATGCAACCGATGTTGGGCCCTTAGGGAAAGCCACTTAACATGACTTTCCTCACTCCACCTGGGTGTAAAAATGGGTACTTAACTTTGGTTGGGGAGGTAAAAGGCAGTGTAAGGAGGGGGATGGACTCCACCCTCCAATATCGTGGCCTGGACACAGTCAATGATTAACCCACTGCCCCTAAGGTTTCAAAAAGGCTACGGGACTATATTTACCTTGGCCTATCTTTCTAGCACAGTATATACGATTTGTTTCACAAAAATGATCATTGTCAGATTTCTCGATGACACTCAGTGTGGCCATGGTCTACAGAAATTGAGAAAAGCGACCATTTCTCTCCTAGCCCTCAGCACTGATTAGTGCAGCAGGATGGAAGTTGGGACGACGTGATTCAATCCCACCCATCCAGCAGGGAGGACGGTTGACTTCTGGCACGAGTTCCATACAGGATAAATCTGCAAGTCGCCGGAGGCGGGGCCACACGAGGACACCGGGCAGCCTGTCACAGCCTGATCAGCTCTCATCTTGTTTACACCGAGTCACACTAACTTCCTGAATGCACCATTCATGGGGTTTCATCAAGCAAAAATGGAGAACTTCCACTTCCAGTCATTATATCATAATCTCCACACTCTGAACATTATGCTACTTGATCCTGTCTGACATAATGGTATTTGCTACGATACACACAAACCTTAAGCTTGTTATGCAGTCAATGTATAATTTCTGCTTGCTTCAACCAAAAAGTAACAGCGGAAAGAAAACGTTGGTATACAGAGCTGTGAAGCTGTGGAAGGACCTGCCTGAACTAAACAATGTCTTGTTAGCTTCTACACAACCTACAGTACTGTCCAGTACATATCTACTACTGCACAAGCTCACTACTACAGTTTGTCCTGTCCCTGGTGCTGAACAACAACATCTACACGGGAACTACACAATGTCTGTAACTTCTAGACAAACTACAGATTGAACCGTCTAGTACATATCTACTACTCCACAAGCCCACTACTACAGTTAGTCCTGTCCCTGCTGCTAAATAACAACATCTACACGGGAACTACACAATGTCTCCTTGTCCACAGAACACCTCAGAGATAATTATTCAGACTAGATACTATACTGGCCTACCTCTATAGCAGTGCCTGTCCCTGGTGCTGAATAACATAACTACGCATTGTCTACATGCTCATACTATCTACAGAACACCTTACCTTATGAAGCTGGTGTGCTATGCCTAATGGCGGTTGTACCGGCTATATAGATACAGATACATAAAATTAACACAGGGTTACCCTACAGGGGAAATCCACAATGTCTGTGAGGGAACTACACACACAATGGCTACATGTCCCTACTACCAACAGAACCCATCAGTGTAAAAGGTGACTGATTATTCCATGGACAATTCCACTGCTATGGTAGCTCCTGTCCCTGGTGCTGTATAATAGCTACAACGGAACTGCACAATGTCTAAATGCCCCCAGAACACCTCACAGATAATCATTCCACAGACTAGATACTACCGGCCTACCTCTATAGAAGAGCCTGTCCCTGGTGCTGAATAACAACAGCTACAGGGGTACTTCACAATACCTAGCTTCTAGACTACCTACAGTACCCATCAGTGCAACATATGATTATTCTATAGTCGAGACACGATACTACCCACTGCTAAAGTAGTATGATAAAGTCACAACAACACCCCCTCACCCCCCCCCACCCCCCCCCCAAGCTGTGGTGGTTTCTGCCCTGAAGTTAGCAGATGCTGGGGAACTACATAATGTCCAGCATAGGGGAAACATGTGTTTCTGGTAACAGTCTTGATTTTTTTTGCTTTTGGGACTTGGTTTTGTTGTACTTTCTAATCATGTTGTACTTTCTAATCATGCTAATGGTGGACATAATCTGGACCTGGACATAGTTGTAGATTGATTAATGATCAATTACAACACAAGAATGGTTGAAGTAAATAATGCAGAACTGTTTACATTTAACAAAACACATGACGTTATCAGGAACCAGGCGTGGTACACGTGGTGCAATAAATGGTAGGTAGAACTATTTCCCATTAAGTAGTGAAAAAGATAAAACTGTAGAAAAAGACCCCATGCCACCTGATCATAAACCAACCATTGTATAACAAAACTCACATTTTCCTAACTTCACTTTTAAATTGTAAGTGGGAAAATCTAACCCAGTATGTCCTCAGCCCTTCCCTACTGCTCTGTGTGATCATGGTAAATATGACCTGGGTACTCAGTACATAACCTGTCAGCCCATCAGGGAAGTTAAGTGTAATTAACTTGATAAGGTTGTTAATTAGACTGACGTAAATGTTTTGAGCCCATACATGTAGCTTCTTCCTTATACAACCTACCAGCAGTTCAAACTGGACAGAAAATCTTTGATATTATTTCATGCAAAACTGGAAACAATTTTGCAAGGCTGGAGATGGAGTGTTTCAGAATCTACCATTAAAAGGGGAATGTTTGCAGGCCCTGGATTTAATTTCGTGGTAGTGAGAAAATGGAGTGTTTGCAGTGGTTCTAAGTTTGTCGTTGAAACTGCCATGCAGGGTTTTACTGTAAGAGGAGGAATATTCTCTGTCGTTTTAAGACTTAGAGCAAATAAAACACTAGAAACATTTCCACTTTTACAGTATTTTGGGGCAATCTCAAATATTCAACTGTGAATTGCATATGCATGGTGCCTGCCTATAGCTATGCCTGCCCCAGTCCCAGTAGTAGTGCCTGTAAGTGCCCCAGTTGTAGTCCCTGCCTATATATATGCCTGCATGCCCCAGTTGTAGTTCCTATCAGTCAGTTCTGTGACATTTTGAGGTTGTGTTTGTGGACTTTGCCTGATCTGCCATGAAGGTAAATAAACCTCCCAGCTGATCTTATCACAACTTCCTCTTCAGTAGCTGAGCTCACTGTGGCTGGAACCTACATTAGCATAGCTGTATTGTACAAGTCTACGTGTAGTAACATTTGGTCCCATACACATGCATAGAAACAACCTGTTCCACATGTGTATGTCTAACTGTCATCACAACTTCCTCCTCAGTAGCCGGGCTCACTGTGGGGTGGAACCTACATTAGCACAGCTACATGTACTGTACAAGTCTGCAGCACAACTGTCACACCCTTATCAAACAGCCTGTTACCTTACATTCTATATGTGTACATGTAAACAACTGTCATCACAACTACCTCCTCTGTAACTGGGCTGACTGTGGAACATTATGCTGTACTGTACAAGTCTGCAGAGCATAGTTCTACGGCCATATCAAACATCTAACTCTCACTATATCACAACTTCGTCACCAGTAGCTGGGCTGACTGTGGACTGGAACCTACAACATCGCAGCTGTAATGTACAAGTCTACAGAGCAACTGTCACACCCTTTAATATCAAACGACATCTCTCACCTTAGACAGATGTATGTCAGAATCTACTTGGTTATAGAATAATGAATAATATTCCAGACTCGAGCTCTGAAGAGAGGCAAGTTGAAATTCGTAATTAGGCTCTGCTTATATATTAATTACACTTTATTTTGATTTTTGTCATGTACCATTAATGTAGCCAATCTACTACCAGCCAAACTTCTAGATTTGGTGCACCAGTGCAACAATCCCCAAGAATAAATGCCAAGCCCTGATAAGCAACTTCCATGTCAAAAGCCTGTCCCTATATCTAACAATGTAACTCAAAGTGTTGTTAAAGCTAAAGAAGACCCCCATTTGAACACTCCATGATGATTGCAGCTCTTGTAATGATGCATTTCCCCCCGACTCCACCAGGACAATGAAATCTTCCATCTATTATTCATAACTGCTTTGTGGGGCGACATTTGCCGGGGGCAGGCCGGGGGCAGGGGACAATGCACAATACACAGGTAATAATACCTGCATGGACACAATACATGCTACTTACTATAGGTAATATCTGTATGGGGGAACCTGTACACAATACACAGGTGTGACAATACACAACATATTACCCGCATGGACAGAATACACAGGTAAAACTAGTACCTGCATGGACAGAATACACAGGTAAAACTAGTACCTGTATGGACAGAATACACAGGTAAAACTAGTACCTGTATGGACAGAATACACAGGTAAAACTAGTACCTGTATGGACAGAATATACAGGTAAAACTAGTACCTGTATGGACAGAATACACAGGTAAAACTAGTACCTGTATGGACAGAATACACAGGTAAAACTAGTACCTGTATGGACAGAATACACAGGTAAAACTAGTACCTGTATGGACAGAATACACAGGTAAAACTAGTACCTGTATGGACAGAATACACAGGTAAAACTAGTACCTGTATGGACAGAATACACAGGTAAAACTAGTACCTGTATGGACAGAATACACAGGTAAAACTAGTACCTGTATGGACAGAATACACAGGTAAAACTAGTACCTGTATGGACAGAATACACAGGTAAAACTAGTACCTGTATGGACAGAATACACAGGTAAAACTAGTACCTGTATGGACAGAACACACAGGTAAAACTAGTTCCTGTATGGACAGAATACACAGGTAAAACTAGTACCTGTATGGACAGAATACACAGGTAAAACTAGTACCTGTATGGACAGAATACACAGGTAAAACTAGTACCTGTATGGCCATGGACAGAATACACAGGTAAAACTAGTACCTGCATGGACAGAACACACAGGTAAAACTAGTACCTGTATGGACAGAACACACAGGTAAAACTAGTACCTGTATGGACAGAACACACAGGTAAAACTAGTACCTGTATGGACAGAACACACAGGTAAAACTAGTACCTGTATGGACAGAATACACAGGTAAAACTAGTACCTGTATGGACAGAATACACAGGTAAAACTAGTACCTGTATGGACAGAATACACAGGTAAAACTAGTACCTGTATGGACAGAATACACAGGTAAAACTAGTACCTGTATGGACAGAATACACAGGTAAAACTAGTACCTGTATGGACAGAATACACAGGTAAAACTAGTACCTGTATGGACAGAACACACAGGTAAAACTAGTACCTGTATGGACAGAATACACAGGTAAAACTAGTACCTGTATGGACAGAATACACAGGTAAAACTAGTACCTGCATGGACAGAATACACAGGTAAAACTAGTACCTGTATGGACAGAATACACAGGTAAAACTAGTACCTGTATGGACAGAATACACAGGTAAAACTAGTACCTGTATGGACAGAATACACAGGTAAAACTAGTACCTGTATGGACAGAACACACAGGTAAAACTAGTACCTGTATGGACAGAATACACAGGTAAAACTAGTACCTGTATGGACAGAATACACAGGTAATACATGCATGGGGAACACTGTACACAATACACAATGGGTAATACCTGCATGCACACAGGTAATGCCAGCATTGGGACCACTACAGACAACATCTGGCACAGGTAACCAGCTTTACACACCTGGCAGCACAGGTACTACAAGTCACAGGTGAAATGAGCACACCTTTGGTATATTACAGGTAACACATCTGGCACAGGTAAAAACTACACTACAAACGCACAGGTGACTTGACTGGTAATGTTATGCTATACCGCACATCTGTGGTACATTACAGGTACACAAAATAACCAGGCTAAAAATAGACACCTGCCTTCAGCTCTGCTGCAAAAGGAACTAATATCAAAATCACTGTTGGGAAAATTCTTGTTGAAAATGTTGCTAAAGTTACCAACACAAATGACATAACTCCATTTTAAAATCTAACATATATGTTACCATGGCAACTGCAAAACGAGCCTCACCTTGGCAGCTTCCTCGTGAGTCATCTTCTCAAAGTTCAAGTCGTTGACTCTTAAGATCTGGTCTCCGACAAAGAGCCCCTCCTTCTCTGAGAGGCTGTCGGGGTCGACGCAGGACACGTAGATCCCCACGCCGTGCTCCCAGCCGCCGCGGATGCTGAACCCCATCCCCTCCTTACTGCTCGCCGGCTTCTTAATCACGATCTTACGCACGTCTTGTAACGAGTCCGTCGCAAACGTCTGCGGCTCGTTCGTCTTCTTGTAGGTTTTTGTCTTGAGTTCGGGTTCGGAGGAAGGTACGAGCGGTTTTCGCGGCGCCATCTCGGGTTCGGAAATCGTGCTGACGGGCCGGTTTAGGAGTTCGACGCTTCCCCGGCTCAGCGGGCGTCCCGACGCGACCGGCATGCTGGCAGCGCGATGGATCCCGGGCGCCTTCGATAGGAACGCCTCGGACGTGTGCATGTCGAACAGCGCCTGGTCGGACTTCGGAATCACCTTCCGCAGCAGCGAGAAGAGCTGTCGCTTCTCGGGCGTGTCGAGCAGAATGCGGAGGTTATAAACAAGGTCGTAAACGTTCCGCTTGTAGTGGTAATCGTTCAACGCCTGCACGAACTCCTGGCGTTCGGGATCGTCCAGCGAAACGTTCAGGTGGTCGTGGAGACGACGCACGTTACTCGACAACGACCTACGACCCAGGCTGCGCGTCTCCACGTGCATCATGGGATCACTCCGCTTGGCCGCCATCTTGGATTCTTGGACACAAAGGAAAACAAAGATATAAACAAATCATGGAATAACAACATTGATACCAACTCAATATGGTTCCCTTTTCCGTCATTCTCAAAATGTTGTCAATGTTTTCTTTCTAAATCATTCATCTTTACACAAAAACCAGATAAACATGTGCATGGTCTGGTGTTTAAATTTACAAACATGAATTGATATCATATATCATTATACTAGTAATGTCATGTATATTGAATGAACATTGAATATATATGGTCATGTTCTGATCCACCTTGACACTTGGGGGGTTAAAGTTACAGAACTGTTCTAATCTGCCATGACAGTTAGGGGGTTAAGGTTACAGAGCTGAGGGGAGGTTTCCTGACGTGCAGGTTTAGGAGTGCCAGCTGCTGTGCAATGACTGATATGTTGAGAAGCTAAATTTGGAACGACCTGCAAAACTGTTCTATAAATGTTGCCATATCCTTGATGATGAAACTTAAGAAAGGAGTTTTATTACTAGAGGTTATGAGGTGTTTTTTTTTCTTCTGTTTTTGTTGTTTCAAACACATAGGGCTCAAAGTTAACTCCTGCATGATACAGGTTAGTGCAGGTAGAACTGGAGCTAATGCAGGTGTTTCTGATGTCTATACCTGCACCAGTACTTAAGCTATAGTAGGGTACTCGATACATGCCAAGTGTTTGTGGTTCTAATTTGTTTGCTGTACTGATTGTTTCCACCTGTGAAGTACCAAATGAAGAAGGATTGGTTCCACTGCAATTTCCAATTATATCCATACTGAATAAAATGCGTCATGACTCTACTTTTCTATCTAACACGTTATGACACCTTCTTTGTTGCAGGGCATCTTGCATGTTTATACCTGCACAAGTGTATGTGGAAAAATCTCCACCTCAAAATACTGGATACTACATTTTCAGTCGAGTGTGATGTACAAGCAAGGGGGTTTCAATGAGGGTCTGCATGGGGGGTCCCAACAACACTACCCTGAAATTCAGTAGAAGAAGAACCTGGGAAGGTAATAAAGCAAAATTTGGTCACCTCGCTACAAACTACGTGACTGAGACGGCTTTCCCTACAAATTACGAGAAATCAAAATAGGCTGCCTACGCCTTGCAGAAAAGAGCATGCAGACCCTCTTCAATTCGATTGAAACCTCTTTGGTACAAGTGGTCGACTTGCTAAGTCAGAGATTTGTGCTTCAACGTCGGAGATTTAACAATAGTCGAAACTGATTTCAGCAAATAAGCCTCGCACTTTGTCACCAATGGGAGTGGTCGATCGAGGTTGAACTCCTGTCTATTTATAGACCATGTCCGTGTACTATAACATATCTATACAGGGAGACATTATGATTTATATAGTTGAGATTTTAAATTTGTTCTGTTGTGATTATCTAAAAAGCCACTTGCCAGTAAGTTTGTCATGTTTATAATGTATGTAGGTTAATTATTTTGTATCCACTTGTTTGTTTGCATGTTTAGTTGTAGAAGACCTTACGAAAGTCGGTGCGTACATTGTGTCAATAAAGACTGTAGCATGATGTGATTTAGATGATCTAATAAAGTCTTTAACTCTGGCGTTACTGCATTAACGATGACCTGTTGATTCACTTGACTTGACCCCGGGCTAAGAAACGAGAGTAAACAAACTGTCGCTACGATGTTTACTTACGGGGAGGGGTAAATAAAAACGTCTGCGGACACGCCAACCGTCTAGCTGCACCAAAACATTACGTCTCTCTGACTTTTCTCTTCAGAATTCGCAAATTAAAGGTATTTTTGAGTGGATCGTAATACAATGAGAGCAGAAATTTCATGTTGATTGCCCAGAAATCGTGTAGAGTTATACGTCTTTCATGTTATAAACAATTTCGAGCTTGTTTCATCCGTATCTATTTCAATTGATGGATTTAGTGGAAATAAAAATCAGATACTTCAAAGAAATTTGAACTCCACCCCCAAAAAAACAGTCTCTGATGCCCCCGAACCCTGTACTGCATCAGTTCAGCCCCCAGCGGATAGCCAGCCTATAATCCAGTTATACCTGGAACCAGCCGTGATAAACCCACCCAGGCCAGGTGTGGACGGATATTAGCATGTTTACCTGCAGCATGTCACCTGTGGGGTAACCTTGAGGACAACAATAGCGCGGGAATCCCTGGCGACATTCCGGGAACAATGGCTGAACTGCTACACCCTCCAACAATGTAGCCATTTAATGTTAATGTAGCCATTACTGCAGCACGACGGATTCTCATATTTCACATCAGAACTGCCACAGTTTAGTTATTATAAAGGCGTTCCGGGAATCTAGATATTCTATTTTCAGGGTTGGTTAGCAGGAAACCGTAAGGAAAGCGTCAGTTTTGTAAATATTACAGATTTTTTTCTATTTTTGGGCCATCGGCGTTTCCAGAACGTAAACGTCATCCTGTAGTTGAGGTTTACGTAACGTTACCTGACGTTCAGCGGGGACGGTAGGCGGCCCACCTGACGTTCCTGACGTGCTGCCGAGGTGTGTTGGAGACGTTAAGACGTCACACCTGTCGTACGTACCTGTCTTGTCGCACCTGTCCGCGGTGAGGCCGCGTATAACGGTCCGGGCTGGCGGGATGGTCCGCCTCAGTTGCCGGGCGTGCGCGGCTCGGCTGGGCGGCGCGGGGCGGCCCTGGTCCCGCGGAGGGCGGCCGGCATGTCCGTACGGGAGGCTGTCGGGGCGATGTCAGGGCTGGGACCGGGGAAAGGGCCGCGCGAACATGTCGGAACACGGAATAACGCCGACAGCACCTGCTGCACCTGTAGCCTGCAACAACCACTGCGCACACGCTCTGCGCAGGGCGGATCAGATGACAGCATCACAAGCACGTAGCCTCGCCACCAGGCAACGCGAAGGACACTTATAACCTCGCTCTTACAGCTGTTGGGCATGAGGCACAGCAGATAGGCTCGCTACTATTAAAGCAGCGTGAGGACATGTAATAACCTCGCTCTTACAGCTGTTGGGCAGACATGAGGCACAGCAGATAGGCTCGCCACCAGGCAACGCGAAGGACATTTTATGACCTCGCTCTTACAGCTGGGCAGACATGAGGCACAGCAGATTAGACTCTACCCAGGGTTGCGAATTTGACCTTGTCTCCGTAGCCGACTCCCTTCAAACATTTGACTCCATTTGGCCAATTTATACTATTTTCCCAGCGACCCGCAGAGACTGGTAGAGTCTACAGCAGATAGGCTTGCTACCAAGCAGCGTGAGGACATTTAATAGCCTCGCTCCTATAGCCGTCAGTCAGAAATCTATGCTCTTTAGACTCGCTCCCGGACGCAGCTTGGGCTTTCTAGCTCCCACACGGTTTATGCCAAAGACCATACACTTTATTATATATAGCCTTTACAACGCAGGCTGGTTGATATGAATCTATGGCAGCACCAAGAGCCAGCCGCTAGACTCGAGCCCAGACTGCATAGGATGTTGGTTAACGACCCCATCACAACCTGATAGTCTCGCTCCCTGGCGTCAGAGTCTGCTATAATATATACAGCCACGACGCCGGATGAACGGACTGGGAAAAAGAAAAGGTCCGCCCCTAGGCTGTGGTTGTGGTAGTCGCTGCGTGTCCTGGTCCAAGGGAGTTGCCATACGTCTTGGCAAGGCGCCTTCAGAACGGGGCTAATTAACGTGAAATTCCGTATCAAGGTAGCTTGGACCGAAACTCTCGAGAATATCTTTCTATATCAAGCGATTTGGAACACTTTATGTGGAAAACGTTACAGAAGGATGTTAACTAAAAGATGTATTATTTTGCAAGTTCTTTCGAAAGGGAATAATTGCAACCTGAAAAAGAAGGAAAATGCACAGCCTGCGCAAAGTACATTACAATGGTGACAAGCGGAACAAGTGGCTTTTTTAAAATAGAAACTGCTACGGAATACATTCTAAGCCTTGTAGCTTTCTTTTCATCAGGAACATTAGGAAAATTGTGGTAAGTTTTGGTGGCTTCTTTGAATAGCTCTTTTCTTTTCTTTCCTGATCGTTAAAGGGGCAATTCGAGATAAAATGTATTTCGTCTTCCACCGCTTTTGACATAACGTTACAGTAGTTATACAAATTTTTTCCCCCACTGGCACTGGTAACTTTTTTGTACCGCCCTTTCTCAATTTCAAGGGACTGGGCGCTAATTCTAATTCTGATCTGATAACAATGATAATACTACTGGAACATGATATGCAACAATGTAGCAAAACTCGTTATGGCGCATGTGTGACGATTTGCTTGTTGACTTGACTCAATTGCTGTTTGCGGTTTCAATCTTAGATATTCTGGTTTCAGGAATGCTACAATATAAAGACTAAAGAGGAAAAATTATGACGTTCCCTGACGTTTTTACGAATATCTGAATGTCTGTCAGAATGAATGAAGACCTTTCATTGCACACATTACGTAACGTTACCCACTACAAAACAAACGGGAGAAAATGAACCAACTGAATCCAATCTGGCCGATCATGATACGCGTCGAAGTCACAGCTGAGCACGGCGTGATTTCTGTAGATCATCATTCAACATTTTATGTGATCCGACAGCGAAGGAACATGCAGACGTCGGCACAACTGCAGCAAGTTTGCATGGAATACTAGCAAGGAGCCAGGCTCCATGGGCTAATAATGTAAAAATAGAACTTATTGGTAAAAGAGACAGATATAACATGCAAGAGGAGTTTAATAGCTGGCCGAAAGTAAATTTTGCAACCTTGGGACGTGGTATGTCTGTCTAGTTGGTCAATTTCGACTTTTTTTCACAGCATTTCCTATAAACCCTGGTAGAGGCCGCCGGAATCTGACCGCGCACTGGACTGTGCGTCATGCAGGGTGCATAGGTGCCGCCAGGAGTCGCTCCTGCACTGTCCTTGGTAGGTCACCGAGTTTGTTTCTGTAGGACCTGTAGAAGTGTGTGAGTCTGTCTTTCCGTTGCGTTCTTGTGCCCGGGGGTGGGGGGGTGTCTGTACCTCTGGGTTAGGGCTGGGAGGGGGGTGGGGATAAGGTAGAGTCCCATAAGTACTAGGATAGGACAGTATGACCCAACATTATAGTATGCTGGCATGAGGGTGTGGGAGGGGGGCGTCTGTGCAACCTGGAACTATGAATGATAATCATTGCAATCCGGTTTGGCAAACGTTTTCAGGGCACAATCGGAAGGGGTCAGGTGGAGTTTAGTTTCTATCCTTTAAACAGACCAGCTTGGGAAATCACCCCAAGTCCCTGGTGATGAGGAAAATCTTTTGGATTATAATAATCAAATCAAATTAAGGAGGTTCAAGTTCAATCAAGAACCTCCTTGATTTAAGATCATTTAAGTCTTACATTATAAGTTATATAATTGCTAGTTATAATTTCAAGTTGTTCTTGAATGTAAAGTTAAATTGCATGTCAATTAAAAGAGCATGCTTTTCTCATGCGTGACCGTGAGTCTCAATTTGTCATAATTAGAATTAAAAGGCACGTATCTATAACGTTACATAATCAACGTAATTAATATTTAACTGTTATCAAGCTGTAATCATTGTTATTTTCCCATTAAGTTCCAGAATGAAATTAGAGTGATGGCATGATTCCCCGTTGCTCGATCAGACGCTGGGAGAGAGTATGCCCAAGTGAGTTATAATCCGATGATGCCTGAATTCGAAAACCAATGAAATGCATTAATGTGGCCCCTATAGAAGTGCCAGCCACAGCTAACACTAACAGTTTCTACTGGAGTTAACCTAGATAACTTTATTCGACAACTCATGCCCAAAGGCTAATTGCAAGGGAATACATGGATCCGATACAATAACAATAAAAAGGTACAAAATGTCTATCTAATCTATCTTTCTACTCAGATCACTGCTGGGTTTGACTCCTTTGGAGGCAGGGACTGAATAGTGCCACGTTAGTTTTAAGTCTCCCTACCTTGTACCGTCCCTCCACCCGTTCCTGGCGTGCCGCCCAAAGAATCCTGATGTCCGAGCGGAACCTCCCGTCGCCATAGCAACCACACAATGACTGACACGACCTCGGGCTCCCAGCAGGAGACACAGGCTGTTGCTATGGCAATCCAGCCTCCCGTTGACAAGCAGCTGTACCCAGCCGTTGCCATGGTAACCGCATTTGGCCTATCTGGCGCGCTAAAACTCGGCTTTTAAAGTTTTTGTTCTTTAGGAATGTTTGAACTGCTCCGATCTGGAATGTTTGTTTATATTTGTTTGTTTGTCACCCCCCCTCTCAGTATGGACCCTGCAACGTGTTTGACCTTCAGCCTGGCAAGGTCAAGTTCTGGTGCCGCTGTGGGCTCAGCAAGAAGCAGCCATGGTGCGATGGTACGTCCCAAACACCCCCCTCCCAAACTGGGGAATGGTACAGGCCAAACACCCCCCAACATGTAAATGGTACAGGCTTAAAGCAAGTCATGTAAATGGTGCATCTCCAACATTTAATACCCCCTTGTGGGATGGTACGTCCCAGTCTTGACATTAATACTCTCTGACTTAATAATTGACACTAGATAAGGTGCAAACTTATAATGGTAGGAGACCACCAGAGAAGTAGCTTGGTTCAGAAATAAATGGTTCATCGAAATTGTGTGGTACATTGTAACAGTAGTGTTGCTCTGCTAACTGGTCTTTAATCACTCGATATTAACTTGAAAGTTCATCTGTGTTGGTTGAAATCAGTCTGAATCAAGGTGGAGCTGCCGTTTCCAACACAACAGTTGGACGAGGCGTCACAAAAGCTCATTCCTTGACAAAGACTGAAAATTTGGGTAAGTCCAATTTTTGTGTTGGAAATTACAGGTCAACTTTGATTCGGAGTAACGGTGTTGTTTGCCTTCCCAGGGTCACACAAAGGAACGGGTATCACCCCCCTGCGGTGGCAGGTCCCCCCCCAGCCGCAGCGCCTCTACGCCCTCTGTGCCTGCAAGTACTCCGCAGACCCCCCCCTCTGCGACGCCACCCACACAAACCTCCCCTGCCAGGTACTGCAGCGGCAGGGGGCGTGCTCGCACAAGGACAAACACGAAAAATCCACCAAACTGTGCACAGGGTGCGGCTGGGTACCAGACTTCTGACAGGACACCTACTGGATAGGTCTGGTACTGCAGCAACAGGACCCCTACTGGATAGGCCTGGTACTGCGGCAACAGGACGCCTACTGACTGTGTCTTGTACTGCAGTGACAGGACCCCTATTGGCCCTGGAAGGTACTGCAGCAACAGGGCTAGTATACACTATACCAGAAGGATCGAGTCCAGACTTTCACGAAAAAGACGATATATAGCTAATATACATGACGTAGGCTGTATATTTTTGGACAGCTTTGCACGGCTATTTATACTTGTGTATTTAATAATAATACTGGTTTATTGCATAATACAAGTCAAGAAATGGCAGCCGCGGCTGAATTGATTCCGGACTTTACAACGTTTTAAAAGTATAACATATCAAGGGCACTCCATCGTAATAAATTTACATAACAATTATTGCGGTTAAAGATCGTTAAAATTGGCAAGGAATCTTTAAAATCTATCCTAATATAATATAATATATCAACATTGAAATCAACAACAAAATATTCGTGTTAACGGTCACAATTCCTTATTCAAAACAGTGGTAATGTAGGGTATCGGACTGTTGCGGTAGCGCTCAGTTCGTGTGTATATAGAGTTCAGTTTGTGGCTAGTCCGCGTTAGCCGACCACTGGCTTCACCCCGGGACTGGGGAAGCCAGTCTCTGAAAGCCGATTTCAGGAGTTTCAGTCCGAACTTCTTGCATAGTTGTTCCCTCCTGGATTCAAGGGTGGGTAGTCTGAGTTGAGTGAGGGCTTCCGAGTAGTGGGTGTACTTATCCTTGCAAGTGCCGACTTCGTGCGAGTCTTAAGGCATCCCAGTATTCATGCCAAGTGGACATTATGTGATAGTTGCCTTAAAATTTCTATCAATTATAATATCTACATAATTAATATGGTCTATGTTGAAAGTGACTCAAACTGAAAATGGCGTGCATTTTGGTCCTAAATATTCCCTCTAGCTAGAAGAGGCCGTCCATACTTAACATTAAAGAACCTTATCGAGTCTGAACCTTGACCTGACTGAAATGATGAATGATAGAGGAGACTGGAAGCTGAACTTTGTGAATGCTTCAACTCAGTAGAGTAAGAATTATGATGATGATGAATCCCCTAGACCTGCTTAAGCCTGAGACTCCTACTTAGAAAGCAAACAAACAAACAAACAAACAAACGAACGAACGAACAAACAAACAAACACTCGGCACACAGCGTTGGTTATGAGGGGTGACCCCTCGTTTCTTTGACTGTGAAATGTATCCACAATCCTCCTGGTGTACCCACAATCCTCCTGGTGTACCCACAATCCTCCAGATACAAACTACCAGATTTAGTTAAAGAAAACATCCTGAATATTGGAAGGTCTCTAAGCAGCAGAATAAGTTAATTTGAATTGAATTAAAAATACAACACTCAAAATTCAGTGAAAATGACACTAATATATGAAGTGCCTACATTAATACTGAACACAGGAGAGCAGAAGTCCACATGGTTTACCTTTCCTTAGATAAGTCTGTCGCTACATACTTCCTGAAATAAAGTAAAACCGAACCCACACCACTGCCCAGAGCAGCCAGCAGGGTGGGTTCATAACCCACTGGGTGGGTTCAGAACCCACAATCTTGTCCTGACTGGGTGGGTTCAGAACCCACGTCCCTGTTCTGACTGGGTGGGTTCAGAACCCACGTCCCTGTTCTGACTGGGTGGGTTCAGAACCCACGTCCCTGTTCTGACTGGGTGGGTTCAGAACCCATGTCCCTGTTCTGACTGGGTGGGTTCAGAACCCACGTCCCTGTTCTGACTGGGTGGGTTCAGAACCCACGTCCCTGTTCTGACTGGGTGGGTTCAGAACCCACGTCCCTGTTCTGACTGGGTGGGTTCAGAACCCATGTCCCTGTTCTGACTGGGTGGGTTCAGAACCCACGAACCTGACTGGGTGGGTTCAGAACCCACGACAGCGAATACATGACTCGCAAGTGGCTGTGAGCCCCTCATCATGAAAACATTGGAAATTATTATTATTATATACAGAGGAGAAAACATGTGACTCCTTATCAAAGGTTTATCAGGATCGACTGCCACATTTTCATTTTTGCACACAAAATGTGACGTTGCTACTTGCATAATCAGAATCTCTCTGTACCATGTTTGTCCTGTGTGAAGCTGTAGTTTTCAGTGGTGCAGAAATAAAACATCAGGCTTGGTGATAGAGCGGTAAGAGTGAAATGCACAGCAAACCCAGGACTACAGAAAGGCTGGCATGTACAACATTACAGATTGTTTTGTCTCAGAGTCTAACCATGGTCATCCACAAGCTAACACAACTCTGTACAAACTTTACAGGTACAACTATAGTCATACAGTACAAATATGGTCATACAGTACAAATATGGTCATACAGTACATATATGGTCAAACTGTACAAAATATAGTTGTATAGTACAAATATGGGCATACAGTACAAATATGGTCATACAGTACGAATATGGGCATACAGTACAAATATGGTCATACGTACATATATGGTCATACAGTACAAAATACATTTTGTATAGTCGTACAGTACATATTTGTGCATACAGTACAAATATGGTCATACAGTACAAATATGGGCATACTGTACAAATATGGTCATGGAATACAAATATGGTCATAAAGTATGAATATGGTCATGCATACAAATATGAGCCAACCAAAATTTCCACAAATCTGATCATCTTTCCTTATGCAGCTGGAAGTGTGAGTGAATATCGTACACAAACACCGGCAGCTGTCCTGTTATTGTGCTGTTATAACAAAAGTAGCACCGAAGCTGATTTAGTCCAGTAAGAAGCTAAGAACAGTTTTCGAAACAGACCAGGTCTGACTTGCATCACAATCTACACATCACTAAGAAAACTACATGTGCTGTTCTACATCCCATTGCATGAGGTCTCAGCTACGTCCCACTTCTCGTGTTCACCGAGAAGCAGAGATTATGGCAGTCAGAACACATGGCAAACCCAGAGGGCCAGAAATCAACGCTTAAAACTTTCCACATTCTCCTGGCAGTCTTCTCAAACCTTACACAGCAAACGCACAAAGTCACTTCTGCCCAGCAGCTCTGGGCTGAAGTCAGTTCTGAGTGGCTCATAAAATCATGTAAAAGTCAATTCTAAGACGTTCCTCACACCTTTAAAACTTGTTTTGGGCAGTTTGCTCCTGGGTCCTTAAAGTCAGTCCGAGGGGCAGCTTTGCACCATGGAGCAAAAATCCTCCCCAAAGCGGCATTCTCCGTGGGACATTGGAAGCAAACAACGCAGACCATTGTCATTAATCATTGGTATATATATAGTACTAGAGTATTTCCTGGAAGTTTCTGTTAGTGCTGAAGTCTGGTGTTTCCTGGAAGTTTCCACTCATGGATGGCTAGTATCCCTTACGTCTGCTGTTTCCTGGAAGTTTCCCCCTCATGAGTGGCCAGTAGTACTGACGTCTGGTGTTTCCTGGAAGTTACTAACTCATGAGTGGCCAGTCGTACTGACGTCTGGTGTTTCCTGGAAGTTTCCCCCTCATGAGAGGCCAGTAGTACTGACGTCTGGTGTTTCCTGGAAGTTACTAACTCATGAGTGGCCAGTAGTACTGACGTCTGGTGTTTCCTGTAAGTTACTAACTCATGAGTGGCCAGTCGTACTGACGTCTGGTGTTTCCTGGAAGTTTCCCACTCATGGATGGCCAGTCGTACTGATGTCTGGTGTTTCCTGGAAGTTACTAACTCATGAGTGGCCAGTAGTACTGACGTCTGGTGTTTCCTGGAAGTTACTAACTCATGAGTGGCCAGTAGTACTGACGTCTGGTGTTTGCTGGAAGTTACAAACTCATGAGTGGCCAGCAGTACTGACGTCTGGTGTTTGCTGGAAGTTACAAACTCATGAGTGGCCAGCAGTACTGACGTCTGGTGTTTCCTGGAAGTTTCCCCCTCATGAGTGGCCAGTAGTACTGATGTCTGGTGTTTCCTGGAAGTTTCCCCTCATGAGAGGCCAGTAGTACTGACGTCTGGTGTTTCCTGGAAGTTACCAACTCATGAGTGGCCAGTCGTACTGACGTCTGGTGTTTCCTGGAAGTTACCAACTCATGAGTGGCCAGTCGTACTGACGTCTGGTGTTTCCTGGAAGTTTCCCCCTCATGAGAGGCCAGTAGTACTGACGTCTGGTGTTTCCTGGAAGTTTCCCCTCATGAGAGGCCGGTATTACTGACGTCTGGTGTTTCCTGGAAAATACTAACTCAAGAATGACAGGTAGTACTCATGAGTGGCCAGTCGTACTGACGTCTGGTGTTTCCTGGAAGTTACTAACTCATGAGTGGCCAGTCGTACTGACATCTGGTGTTTCCCGGAAGTTTCCCCCTCATGAATGACAGGTAGTACTAAGGTGTGTTGTATTTCCAGGAAGTGTTTCTCCCAAAGCATAGCTGTACAAAACAACATTGTCCAGTCGAATTGCACCATTGGTTCTAGTCTGCACCATTGCACATCAGTACAGGAGCCGTATTGCAGCATTCTGAGGTGTTAAAGTCCCATCTAGCACCAGCATGTTGATTACAGTTGCAGCAGCCTTGGCTTTAATTAGTCCGTCTGGAGTCATTCAAACGACATGAGGTTTGTTGGCCCCTGCTTCTGCCCCCCTTTGGTAGCCTCCCCCAGGTGCTGGCACCACAGGTGCGCATTCAGCTGGCTCCCTGCCTGGAACTTGTACGTATTTCCTGGAAAATACAACACAAAAATAGTCAGCTGGCTCCCTGCCTGGAACTTGTACGTATTTCCTGGAAAATACAACACAAAAATAGTCAGCTGGCTCCCTGCCTGGAACTTGTACGTATTTCCTGGAAAATACAACACAAAAATAGTCAGCTGGCTCCCTGCCTGGAACTTGTACGTATTTCCTGGAAAATACAACACAAAAATAGTCAGCTGGCTCCCTGCCTGGAACTTGTACGTATTTCCTGGAAAATACAACACAAAAGTAGTCAGCTGGCTCCCTGCCTGGAACTTGTACGTATTTCCTGGAAAATACAACACAAAAATAGTCAGCTGGCTCCCTGCCTGGAACTTGTACGTATTTCCTGGAAAATACAACACAAAAATAGTCAGCTGGCTCCCTGCCTGGAACTTGTACGTATTTCCTGGAAAATACAACACAAAAATAGTCAGCTGGCTCCCTGCCTGGAACTTGTACGTATTTCCTGGAAAATACAACACAAAAATAGTCAGCTGGCTCCCTGCCTGGAACTTGTACGTATTTCCTGGAAAATACAACACAAAAATAGTCAGCTGGCTCCCTGCCTGGAACTTGTACGTATTTCCTGGAAAATACAACACAAAAATAGTCAGCTGGCTCCCTGCCTGGAACTTGTACGTATTTCCTGGAAAATACAACACAAAAATAGTCAGCTGGCTCCCTGCCTGGAACTTGTACGTATTTCCTGGAAAATACAACACAAAAATAGTCAGCTGGCTCCCTGCCTGGAACTTATACGTATTTCCTGGAAAATACAAGACAAAATGGTCAGCTGGCTCCCTGCCTGTAATTTATATAATATATCTATAGAGGATATGTAAGAACAGTTGATTGGCCAATCAGCACCAAGGACAGCGTTGACTGGCCAATCAGCACCAAGGGCAGGGCTCATTGACCCATCAGCATGTAGCATAGAACTGACTGGCCAATGCAGCACGAAGGATTGAACTGACCAATCAGAACCAAGGACAGGATCAGTTGGCCAATCAGCACCACGTACAGGGCACATTGGCCAGTCAGTAGCAAGGACAGGACAGATTAGCCAATCAGCACCAAGGACAGGGCATATTGGCCAATCAGCACCAAGGACGGGGCGGACTGACCAATCAGCACCAAGGACAGGGCAGATTGGCCAATCAGCGCTAAAGACAGGGCAGATTGGCCAATCAGCACCAAGGACAGGACAGATTGGCGAATCAGCGCCAAGGACAGGACAGATTAGCCAATCAGCACCAAGGACAGGGCAGATTGGCCCATCAGCGGCAAGGACAGGGTGGACTGACCAATCAGCACCAAAGACAGGGCAGATTGGCCAATCAGCACCAAAGACAGGGCGGATTGGCCAATCAGGTCCAAGGAGAGGGTGGACTGACCAATCAGCACCAAGGATAGGGCAGATTGGCCAATCAGCACCAAGGACAGGACAGATTGGCCAATCAGCGCCAAGGACAAAACCATGTTGGTGGAAGAACATGGTTGCATGCAAAGCTCCAATGTAAGTTATGCACATGTCACAAGCAAAAGAATGTGTCTTTAAGATTTCACCTTTGTCGGAGTCGGTGAGAAGGAAGATGTCAGGCTGAACTGGATTGTCTCCTCGGATCACCATCCATCCGACCACGGACACGATCTTCCCTGGGGTCGATTTGAACTGTAGGGACACATATTAAACATTACACTAACACACGCACTAATGGAGTTTATAGTGTCTGTGCTGAGGGTACACATGAGGTTTATAGAGGGTAAACATGGGGTTTATAGTGTTTGTGCTGAGGGTATGAGGGTGCACATGGAGTTTATAATGCCTGTGCTGAGAGTGTAAGGGTGCACATGGGGTTTATAGTATTTGTGCTGAGGGTTTGAGGGTGCACGAGGGGTTTATAGTCTCAGATAGGTCAGCAGTACTTACATGGTGCCTGTCGTGTCCCCTCAGGGACTTTGCGGTGTAGTAGATCAGCGACGTCCCCCATAGCGCCACCCAGTACCGCGTCCACGGCGCCACGCGGGGCTTGCTGCCGTTCTTCAGTATCGTCTTTCGTCTCAAGAACCCTGGGAAAGTGTCAGGTTACAACATGTACTCCTGCAGCTATAACAATGTGTAGTAAAACTGCCCTGGGAGTACGGCATGTCTCTAGTTGCCAGATTTCAATTTTTACAGTTAAAACAAAAGTGATCCTGCAAACTGCCTGCTTTAAACGCAACTTCTTTCAAGACCTCATATGAAGAAAACATCACGGAGACTTTTCCAACCTGCAGGCTTAAATTCTATTTCCAGAAAAGAAGCTGCAGTGCTAACTTCAGGTGCCAGAGGGAGCCGCTACCCTGTGTGCTGTGCCTTGTATGGGAACTGAGAAGCTGCAGTACTAGCTGCAGATGCTAGAGGGAGCTGTGCTCTACCCACCTTGAATGGGGAACTGAGAAGCTGCCACGTCCCTGGGGGAGTCGGAATCCGGACTCTCACAGTAGGAGCTGCAGATGGGGGGAGGAGGAGGGAGGTGTGATCAACTGGTATCTTAGCAACAGAGGGGGAGGATGGGGGATCAACTAGTATCTTAGCAACAGAGGGGGAGGATGTGTGATCAACTGGTATCTTAGCAACAGAGGGGGACGATGGGGGATCAACTGGTATCTTAGCAACAGATGGGGAGGATGGGGGATCAACTGGTATCTTAGCAACATAGGGGCAGGATGTGGGATCAACTAGTATTTTAGCAACAGCATTGGGAGGATGTGTGATCAACTGGTATCTTAGCAACAGAATGGGGAGGATGTGTGAGCAACTGGTATCATAGCAACAGAGTGGGTCGGATGTGGGATCAACCGGTATCTTAGCAACAGAATGGGGAGGATGTGTGAGCAACTGGTATCATAGCAACACAGTGGGTAGGATGTGGGATCAACTGGTATCTTAGCAACAGATTTGAGAGGATGTGTGAGCAACTGGTATCTAAGCAACAGAGGGGGAGGATGGGGGATCAACTGGTATCTTAGCAACAGAATGGGGAAGATGGAGGATCAACTGGTATCTTAGCAACAGAGGGGGAGGATGTGGGATCAACTGGTATCTCAGCAACAGAGGGGAGGATGGGGGATGTGAATTCTTTACCCCCCATATATTCTCCAGTTATCAAAAACATGTCCTAATTCTCAAACCCCATGAACATTCTCCAGCGATCAAAAAGACATATATAACCAAACTCCCAAACCCCATGCACAGCCTCCAGGTGACTCACCTGTCCGGGTTGAAGGGTTCTTGCTCATCGCTGACCTCTGACCCCTCGCTGCTCCCTGCAAGGACAATAAGTTTGACTTCTGTTACACACCACGGGAAACCCCATGAACACCCTCCAGCTGTCATAAATTTACTTGAACCCCATGTATACCCTCTAACCAAACAAGTCAGACATCTGTAGATGTGAAATTCATCTGGCAACCTGTAAAAATGTGCTTGTGGCTTCTAACTCTTTAGTCTCTGATTTCTCAGTGTTTGTGTTCCATGTGCATGACTGCACATCAGACTTACATGTACAGTCTATCCAACAGCCACTCTGAAACATGGAAGATTGTCAGTCAAACTGGCCTGAAACCACGTCTCCTTCCATACCATGGCTTCTTCCCAAAACCACACTATTGTTTAGTTGATGAAGGTTAGGCATCCAGGTAGTAAGGTACGCCAACCACACCATTGTTTACTCACAGGACACACACCAGAGTGGCTGGACAGTGTTAGTGTGTTAGTGCATGTGTGCATCTGATCAGAGATCCTTATTACTTTGAGTTAATCCACTGTTACAGCAGAGTAAGTGTCTGAGCTACAGTTGTCACCATGTCATGAGTCACTGTCATGTGAGGTGGGAAGTTTGTGGCTGGGACTTCAGTCTGTCACCTGAGTCACCAATCTGCCTAACTCCACAGCTACGTGCCCGATGATTACAGCACCAGAATCTGCCTAACTCCACAGCTACGTGCCCGATGATAAAGGAAATGACCACAGCACCAGCTTCTGCCTAACTCTTATTCACTAACTGAGACACCCAAACCGTCATTCTGCCATAAAAACTGTTTCAAACAACAATAAAACAAAATCATAGACAAGCATTAATACCTTCTGGAGTTAGTTATCAATGAACCAACTAACAAACATGCATTCAAGAAGATCCAGAATATTCACCATCATCAAACTCTGCAAGAACAGTTTATCATCAACTTCGTTGGACATTGCAGACTGTCACACTTAGTTAAATCTAAATAAAAAGAAACTATTGCAACGGATGTTGGGTGTTGCTGCAGACTAAAACTGCAAACAAAAACAAAGAAGCCACAGCAGCTGCTATTCTGCCCAGCTGTCTACAGGTCCAGGAACCTTTTATGGGAAAACAACTGTTAACGGATGAAACTGGTGGATTATGAGCTACAGATGATGATTTTGCCGACCCTGCGGAAATGAAGACCGACTAACCTGGTCCCAAGGAGTGCACAGGAGAGGCAGAGAAATCACTCAGGTTAGAAGAAAGGATCAAACTTGGACTCACAAATCTCACAAATCAGATCAAACGGGTCAAACGTGCAGGAGCTTAACAGGCAAATTTTGATTAGGATTAGAAGAGAGGATTAAAGTTTGATTCACAAATCTCACAAACCAGATCAAACGTGCAGAAACAACATGACTAGCAAAGTGCGTTGATTTTTAGTCGGGATTAGAAGAAAAGATTTTGATTCACAAATCAGATCAATCTGATCAAACGTGCAGCAACGTAATTAGCAAAGTGCGTTGATTATTGCTGATGGGTTTGACGAGGGGTCCTAACGAACCTCTGTGTTGGTACGGGAAGCCGATCGCCGGCAGGCACCAGAGACAAGGCGACGTCAGGCGCCGCGCCGTCCGCGGGAAAAGGTAGCCCAGAGGGGGGGCGTCGTCCGGGGGGGAGGGGGGCGAGCGGGGCAGCAGGGGGGAACCCCCGCAGGACTGGCTACGGGGGCGGGGGGGTCTCCTCAGGCGGACATGCAGGGGCGGGGACACGGGTCGGACCACTCTCCGCCGGGGGGCCGCTGTAGGGGAACAAACCACCGTCACAACCGTCGCCATGACAATCATCGTCGCCATGGTAACAAATCGACATCATGGCAACCGGTTATTTCAATCCCAGCTCTGGCTTGAACTAGCAGATGTGGTTTTATGAACAGGTAAGTTTGAACTGTAAAGCCACATGTTCTTGTTTCAGTCCAGTTCTCTTGTCAGTCCTACGTTGTAAACATATGTGTGGAAATGGGGGAGGGGGGCAGGGTTACGGGGGGTGAGCGGTACAGGGGAGGGGGGCAGGGTTATGGGGGGGTGAGCGGTACAGGGGAGGGTGGCAGAGTTACGGGGGGTGAGCGGTACAGGGGAGGAGGGCAGAGTTACGGGGGGTGAGCGGTACAGGGGAGGGGGGCAGAGTAATGGGGGGTGAGCGGTACAGGGGAGGGGGGCAGAGTTACGGGGGGTGAGCGGTACAGGGGAGGGTGGCAGAGTTACGGGGGGTGAGCGGTACAGGGAAGGGGGGCAGAGTTATGGGGGGTGAGCAGTACAGGGGAGGGGGGCAGAGTTATGGGGGTGAGCGGTACAGGGGAGGGGGGCAGAGTTACGGGGGGTGAGCGGTACAGGGGAGGGGGGCAGAGTTATGGGGGGTGAGCGGTACAGGGGAGGGGGGCAGAGTTACGGGGGGTGAGCGGTACAGGGGAGGGGGGCAGAGTTATGGGGGTGAGCGGTACAGGGGAGGGGGGCAGAGTTATGGGGGGTGAGCGGTACAGGGGATGGGGGCAGAGTTACGGGGGGTGAGCGGTACAGGGGAGGGGGGCAGAGTTACGGGGGGTGAGCGGTACAGGGGAGGGGGGCAGAGTTATGGGGGGTGAGTGGTACAGGGGAGGGGGGCAGAGTTATGGGGGGTGAGCGGTACAGGGGAGGGGGGCAGAGTTACGGGGGGTGAGCGGTACAGGGGAGGGGGGCAGAGTTATGGGGGTGAGCGGTACAGGGGAGGGGGGCAGAGTTACGGGGGGTGAGCGGTACAGGGGAGGGGGGCAGGGTTACGGGGGGGTGAGCGGTACAGGGGATGGGGGCAGAGTTACGGGGGGTGAGCGGTACAGGGGAGGGGGGCAGAGTTACGGGGGGTGAGCGGTACAGGGGAGGGGGGCAGAGTTATGGGGGGTGAGCGGTACAGGGGATGGGGGCAGAGTTACGGGGGGTGAGCGGTACAGGGGAGGGGGGCAGAGTTACGGGGGGTGAGCGGTACAGGGGAGGGGGGCAGAGTTATGGGGGGTGAGCGGTACAGGGGAGGGGGGCAGAGTTATGGGGGTGAGCGGTACAGGGGAGGGGGGCAGAGTTACGGGGGGTGAGCGGTACAGGGGAGGGGGGCAGAGTTACGGGGGGTGAGCGGTATAGGGGAGGGGGGCAGAGTTACGGGGGGTGAGCGGTACAGGGGAGGGGGGGCAGAGTTACGGGGGGTGAGCGGTACAGGAGTATAGCAAGTCAATGGTCTCCGTTCAACAGAGGAGCCAGCACTAGATATGAGCAAGTAACAGAACAATGGATCTTGCAGCAGGTACATGCAGCACACTAAGGTCTCAGCTTTTAAAAACAATTATATTATTCTGCTTCATATCTATCGTACACTAAATACTACAGACTTTATGATATAGAAAGCCAACGCAAAGACAAGCAAGGAAACAGAGGGGATGTAAGACTGAGTGTTCTGAAACATGAGAAGACGATGAACTAGGCTGTAACACTCTGGACACTACAGACAGGAGAACCGACCTGAACGATGCACAAGGGCAGGATACATAAGACAAGGAAAACAACTTTTTCATAATCGTAACAGCCAGAATGTCATCTGTAACTCCTCAGCTACTAGTACCTTACACATGGCCTGGATGGATTACTTCTTGGTCAGGCAAACATCACTGACATTGCGTAATCCTTAATTAGAACCCATATTGTTGTCCTGTGGTTTACATAGCGGGTAAAGCTACTTACAGCACTGAAGATTGCTACATGTACATGCAGGCTACTTACAGCACTGAAGATTGTTACATGTACATGCAGGCTACTTACAGCACTGAAGATTGTTACATGTACATGCAAGCTACTTACAGCACTGAAGATTGTTACATGTACATGCAGGCCCTTAGCAATGGTCAGTACTGAGATGAGACTGTCATGACAGTCATGCCACATTAATGCCGACTGTGATTGCTTAGAAGTTTTAGTAGATGTCAGTAACAGAACAGTAGAGCTCAGAAAGTGTAACAGTAGCATGTCAGTAATCACCAGTAGCATGTCAGTAATCCCCAGTAGTATGTCAGTAATCACCAGTAGCATGTCAGTAATCCCCAGTAGTATGTCAGTAATCACCAGTAGCATGTCAGTACTGTCAGTAAGAGATCAGTAATAAGTGCTGATAGGAAACCTTAGAGGTTGTCAGAAATCCACTGGAGTGACAGTAAAGCTGATTTACTGAAATGTTGCTGAAATACGACTGTCAGTAATAGTCCCATCTCAGCACTGATAGTTTTCTAATGGGGGTTGGGGCGGTGGTGGGAACAGAAACACAGTCATGGGACCGAGGGTCGCCAGGGTCGCACGGGTCGCACGGAACTCACCGAGCGAGATGCCGTTTACGGAACCCTCCATGGACGCCACCGGAGACTCCTCCAGAACACTGTCGTCAAGGAGATGGCGCGACCCATTGGCACCGGCGGGGGGAGGCGGGCTGGTAAGGAAAAAAACAACAGATTACTGATTCATAATGACTGATAAAGACTAGTCTAAATTCTAAACTTGAATACTTTCAAATTGTATCCAATGAATCTCAATGTTCACTATCATAACATTGACAAGGAATCATGTTATTGTACACACAGGGCTCGAAATTCATATTTGGGAATAGGTGCACTGGTGCACCCAACTAAAAAAATTGGGTGCACAGAAAGAATTTCGGGTGCACCAGATAAAATAAAGTTGAATGTTCTTCAGAACATAATTACAAAGTTTAACGCTGCTGCCTTTCTTAAGAACTTCAATCTGTAATTCTATAGCTAACTTCAAAATTTCAAACAAATAATACATTAGATAAAGTACAGCAAAAAGTTATCATGCTGTTTTTTATACTTACATTTCAAGAATATTCTGTATACTAGTGTACGATAGTACCTTATAGGCTACAAAAATATATAGGTGCACCAGTGCACCCACAGTCAAAAATTAGTTGCACAGCTCCAATTTTGGGTGCACTGGGTGCACATGCACCCACTTTTTCGAGCCCTGACACAATTTGGGGTTTGCGGCTAATACGGTGACCCCAGTTGCAGATTGTAACGGTTACCTGTTTCTTTTTAAATACGTGTGCGTAATCAAGTCTGTATGAGTTGCTTATTTCTTTAGTTTATGTGAAGTTTGCAGTTTGACCAATCTTTGTGAAGCCTGCTTATCGAACCCAAAAACTACTTCTTGGGTGGCAATCTTTACCTGATATACGCTAAAGTGTGAACAGGCCCTAATGCCCAACTGTAGCAGGGAGCCTCAGCTAGTTTAATCCTGAACAGGCCCTAATGCCCAACTGTAGCAGGGAGCCTTAGCTAGTTTAATCCTGTCCCACTGTAATGATGCTGGTTGTATGATTAGAAACACACAGGACCGATGGCAGCACTGTAGGCCTAGGGTATCCCCCCATGCAGACCCTCCCCAACTGTTAATGGACTGTTTGTGTCTGCAACAAACACACAGGACTGTAGGCCTGGGGTAACCCCCCATGCAGACCCTCCCCAACTGTTAATGGTGCTGTTTGTGTCTGCAACAAACACACAGGACTGATATGGCAGCACTGTGGGCCTGGGGTAACCCCCCATGCAGACCCTCCCCAACTGTTAATGGTGCTGTTTGTGTCTGCAACAAACACACAGGACTGTAGGCCGGGGGGGTAACCCCCCATGCAGACCCTCCCCAACTGTTAATGGTGCTGTTTGTGTCTGCAACAAACACACAGGACTGTAGGGCTGGGGTATCCCCCCATGCAGACCCTCCCCAACTGTTAATGGTGCTGTTTGTGTCTGCAACAAACACACAGGACTGTAGGCCTGGGGTAACCCCCCATGCAGACCCTCCCCAACTGTTAATGGTGCTGTTTGTGTCTGCAACAAACACACAGGACTGTAGGCCTGGGGTAACCCCCCCATGCAGACCCTCCCCAACTGTTAATGGTGCTGTTTGTGTCTGCAACAAACACACAGGACTGTAGGGCTGGGGTATCCCCCCATGCAGACCCTCCCCAACTGTAAATGGTGCTGTTTGTGTCTGCAACAAACACAGGACTGATATAGCAGCACTGTGGGTCTGGGGTGACCCCCCATGCAGACCCTCGCCCAACTGTTAATTGACTGTTTGTATGACCACAAACACACAGCAGTACCTGATATAGCAGCACGGCTGTACTTTTAGCAGGGAGTCTGGTTGAATGGCTGATCGTGCCCTACTGCTAATGGGCTGGGTGTGTGGCTAACCCAAACACAGGACAAACACTGGGACACTTATAGCACCACTTAGATGGGGGGGGGGGGTATGATTTCAGTCTGTAGTGAAGAACACTTACATATAAACATACAATATATATTAAGTACTATTTAATGCTGAAGAGTTGGTTTTTCGAATGGTAGCAGGAAAGTTATTTTGAATATCGAGTTTCCTTAGTGCCCTTACATATATATAGAACTGTTACAGTAGTAAGTTTATAATGTACCAGCCATATACTTTGTACCTTGTACAATTGTTGGTGACTGTGAATAAAACACTTGGTTGTGTACAAAGAATTTTGCTCTCCTTCTGTGTAACGTTACATGCGACTTGCCTATTTTCCTTCCTTCCCTCCCACAGCATCCCTTCAAGGCCGTCCTTTTGTAACAGTTACATCCCGCAGAGAAGCAGAATGAATCCCTAGTATTTTATTCTATAGCTGCAGTGCAATGTGAACCAGTCAGAACTGACCTAAAGTGATAGACCGCCACTGAAATGTTGGTGTGAATAAAACACTACATTGTAGGTTGTGTAGAAAGAATTCTGCTTTCCTTCTGTATACATGCGGCTTACTTATTTTCCTTCCTTCCCTCTCACACCATCCCTTCAAGGCAGCCCTATTGTAACAGTTACATCCCGGAGTGAAGGAAAAGGAATCCTGGCTCAGGGCAGACTTACACTCAGCCTTTGTCATGCAGGCTGACCTCAGGGCACGGCTCGACAATACAGGCCAAAAGGTCAAGTTATTTTTAAATGTAACCCTCTCCTTAAGAAAGCGGAAAGGTTCTTATTGTGTCTCCTTGGCGGCTGCTTAGACACCGCTGTCTGGAATCCATCTTAAACTCATTAAGGACACACTGAGGGGGACGGTTGGACTCGCAGGGTTCCAGCAAACTAAAACTCAGTAAAACAATGTTCAGTTCTCAAGCAAAGTTGAACTGTAACCTAATTGACATAAAAATTGGACTTATCCAAATTTTTGACTGTCCAACTCCAGGCTTTGTCGATTCTAAACGTAGTTCAACTGCGATTCAGAATGTTTCCTACCAACACAGATAAACTTTCTGGTAAAATGTTGTATTGTACGTAAGTTTGAAAGCTCAGAAACTGAGGATCGACTCTGTTGACTCTGTGCTGGTGCGTCCTTTAGAGGAATTCTGACACAACGTGGTTGCCGGGCGGGGCTGTTGTCAGGGGTGACTTACGATGTTTGCTCAGACAGCTGATAATCTGGATCAGAGCTGATTGTGGGACGTCGGAACCCTGGTTAGGACGGGTTTCAGGCACAGCGAGTATAGAGCAGGACGTCGGGACCCTGGTCAGGACGAGATACCGGCACACGGAGGCGGGACCCTGGTTAGGACAGGATACCGGCACACGGAGGCGGGACGGGTTTCAGGCACACCAGGAGTCGGCTGCCATGTAGGAGGTCCAACTCTCTACTGGTACGTGGTTTTCCTATGGTTTCATACATTACTGTCTTTTACTGCTCATCGAGAAGGGGTGACCCGGGGGGTTGGCCAAAAACGCGAGCCGTGGCAAAGATGCATTGCACGACCACTAGCTACTTTAGAAAGCATCATGCTTCACCTGCTTTATCTCTTTTTGTAATTCTCATTGCACTTAATACTTTACTTAAGAAACATTCAAGAAACTGGCAAAACCCATGCTCCAGCACTCCTAGGTTGTGGCTGTCAGAAGTTATAATCACTGCCTTAAGTTTCTTCCTTCTCCAACTAGAGTGTTTGTCTTCATGTAGATTAAAACATGACAATTGGACTGTTTTCCTGACCGGAACCTTCACTGAGAGTCAACACCACAGCACAGGACCTGTGTTTACAGTTCACTCAATGTATGGATAAAGTTAAAGTGGTCCCATGCATCGAAGATGCGTAGGGGGGCGCCCATCTGCCATTCAAAGCCCTTGGGCCACACAAGTGCAAGTCACTACAGCAGGGGGCTGGTCCGCTGGTAATGATGTGTGTGTTTAACTTCCATACTCTTCCCCAAATGCTGAGTGCTAAGCAGAGAAAGAAGTATGTACCATTTTTAGAGTCTTTGGTATGACCCGGCCGGGGTTCGAACTCACGACCTACCGTGTGCAAGGCGAACACTCTACCAATTAGGCCATTGCACCGGTATTGTGCAATGTATGGATGGATGAATGAAAATCCTTTATTGTACCTTGAAGTTTATGCCCTTACAAGTTACTGTAACTGTAACAGGTCATTGTGATAAAGCAGTTCTAAATAATATAACTGAGTACAATCACAGTGATATAGGAAAACAATCTTACCACATTCTACAAATAGTACAATTATTATAACTAAATGTACACGTCCTGTATAATATGTATAGCTTACTAGAATTTCCCTATCATTGATCAGTGTAATGTGTGTTTCTCACCTGCTTGCCTCTGCCTGGACTGTATGGCACAGGAAACTGCAGGTAGACAGAGGGTTATAAATGGTCAGTCGGACAGGACATAGATCTGCTGTGCTGAGGCTGTCTCAGACTCTGTGTGTGGCTCAGTGGCTATAGGGGGACTCCTGGAGAATTATAAATGGCCAGTCTGACATGACATAGATCTTCTGAGCTGAGTGTGTGTCAAACTCTGTATGTGGCGTGCACAGGCTGTATAGGACAAGGCTCAGCCAGGACCCTGGCTTGTAGGGTCAGTATCTGGGTTGTGGTCCATATAGGACATGAACATTGCCAAGCTGAAAGTCCTGTGCTTTTACTCTTATAGACAAGGTTCTGGGCTGCTGTGCTCACGTGTGTCAGACCCTGGTCTGTGGCTCGTGCAGTAGGGAAACTCCTGCCTCCTACAAAACGCTGGTCTGTACTGCTACTGGTAAGGGTTGCAGTCCATAAGCGGGGACATGCCAAGCTGCCAGGCCCATTCAAGGCCTGGCAACACAAACAACTCCTGCAGGAGACCTGCCAACTTTGGTGAGAGACCCGACATGATATTCTGAAGCACACAACCCGTGTCGTAAACCTTCCGAGTAAACAGGAGTTCAGGGCCGTTAGAGATGCCCGCAGCTGAGTTCCCTAAATGAGCCCATTGGCCCTGGAGTGTGACCAGGTCCGGGATGAGGGATGTTTTCCCCCCGAGCCGAGAAGCGCCGTCAGGAATGTGCCGGCCGGGCGCTAAGTGGTGCCCAACACTATTTGTGAAACAGCCTTGTCCAGACCGCAGTTCGCTGTTTACTCTTACTCAAGGCGTGGGGGGTGGGGGGGTTACGAAGGTTTGCTGACCTCTAACTGGCTCTCACTGACCTCCAACTAGCCTCCGACCTTTAACTGACCTGGACTGATCTCTGACCTGAACATGACCCTCAATTTCTACCCTCTTAAGAAAGCCGACAGTGTATGGTACAATTACATCATCATGTACATAATTATGTAACTTGGATTGTTCTTTAATTTGGTAAAAATGAGACAGATAACTTGGCAGCAGAACCAATCCAAGCAAACTTTTACTGGTTACCTAGCAACAGAACCAAAAGGAAACACCGGTTGCCTAGCGACAGAACAGACCACGCACAAACACTTGTTGCACAGCAGCAGAACAGAAGCATCACCCACACTGGTTGCTTAGCAACTGAACAGAACCAACACTAAAACTTTGCCAAGGAACTGAACAGAACTAACACCAACACTAGTTGCCTAGCAACAGCACAGCACAAACATTGGTTGCTAAGCGACACAGCAGACCACCACCAACGCTGCGGCTGCTCCTACTTACCTCTTGGGAGAGACCGAGGTCTGGCTGCAGGGGACAGAGAGGGAAAGTTTACACCTGTCTGAAAGGGAAAGTTTACACCTGCATGTCCACCTGTGTCTTACCTAAGATCACCTGAACCGGACCGACTGGTTGCATTTAGAGACGGTTGCCATGGTAACCAGTGATCTGGTGTCAGTTTACGTCGTTCCTGTTTCCTCCTAGACATGAGGAGTTTAACCAGAGAGAGTCGTTAGTGAGGCCAGCTGGACATGTGTCCTGATATGGAGAAACTGTGCTGTGGATGCATGTTGGACTGAGTCTACTAGGGTGATCATTACAATATTCAGTACAGGAGAGTGTTTGACTGAGTATAGTCTGTAATGTTGAGGACAGGAGAGTGTTTTTCCTGCTGGGCACCAAGCCTAGTGGTGCGGATCGGTCCGGCCGGACCGGTTCCGGACTTGTAAAACGTTTAGGTTCAACTTCAAGTCCAAAAAAACCTAAACGTCTGGAAACAAGTCCGGACTTGAAAAAAAAATTCTCTCACTCATACACTCCTTTTTGTTTTGAACCATCTTAAACCTTCCTTAAATCGTGAAATTTGCACTAGAAAAATATTAAAACATTGCTGTTTTTGTGTTTATAACTGAACTTTTGTGTTAATTACTGACTGTATATAATTCCGTACATATAGTTTTCAAATTACGTGTAAAATATCTGCCAATATGCAATTTTACATGTAACACGAAAAAATATTCCAAAATTATTGTTCAGGTCCGGACTTTCAAGTCCGGACCTGAACCTAAACCTCTGGACTCGAGTCCGAACCTAAACCTAAACTCGGCTTTAGATCCACACCACTAACCAAGCCTGTACTGTGAAGTATACTAACAGCCTGAGGGTACATGATACTGTATAAGACAGGACAGCGAATGTTTCCTTACTTTGTGCCGAGACTGCGGCTCTTGCGATGCGCGGGGTTAGGGTTATTACTTTTATACACTTGGTGTGGAGACTGAAGTGTAGTATATGCTGTCACAGTGGTACATGATCATAACTGCTTATTAAGACAGGACAGTAAATGTTTTCCTTACTTTGTGCCGAGACTGCGGCTCTTGCGGTGCGAGGGGACGAATCGCGGCGCGGAGGTCGGGGTGCTCGGGATGGAAGCCTTCTTTGTCAGCGGCGGTTTCACTGGGCGGGAAACGGGAAAGGGCGCAACGTCAACACGACAACATCCCCAGGCGTACTCAACACGTATCATCAGTCGTTACTTTGTTTCGTTGATGAAGGTTTAAGACATCCATGTGATAAGATATGCCAAATAACAGTTACTTATAAGCAGCTGGATAGAGTTTCAGTTGTTTCAAAAATTTCTGAATTTATCTTCACCACATTAACATATCAATCAGAGTTTAGGTTTAAAACCAGGTTACTTCTGACCAGTTCTTCCCTTCAGTCACCCCTAAATGAGAGCGGATGCTGTCTGAAACGCCCGTTTCCAAATTTTATCCAGTTGCCTGTCAGGAATATCTGCCATCTAGTGTTTGTTTGTATCTTCAGCAGTCTTCCTACAGTCATAGATTATCTGCACCAAGTCTTATAACCACAAAAGGTCACACCGCAGCTGAGCACATCACAGTCACTATCTGCCTGCAGTATGCTCAGCAGCAGATAGGTGGCGCTGCCGAAGTGTGACTGCTGAAGTGATAACCAGTTGGCCTGACAGGTGTGCTCCTGACTAAGAACCCGCCCAGCTGACAAACTAAGAACCCGTCCAGCTGACAAACTAAGAACCCGCCCAGCTGACAAACTAAGAACCCGCCCAGCTGACAAACCCACCTGATGAGTCGTCCTTAACCACTCTCTGCAGCCTGCTGTTGCCCGGCTCGATCTTCAGGGACAACCTGAAACACAGAATAACTTATCTTAGCAACCTGAAACACAGAATAACAAAGCTTAGCAACCTGAAACACAGAATAACAAACGTATCTCAGCAACCTGCAACACAGAATAACATACCTTAGCAACCTGAAACACAGAATAACATATTTTAGCAACCTGAAGTACAAAATACACAAATGTAGCAATGTCAGCAACATGAAATATAGAATAACAAACCTCAGCAACTTGAAATTCACAATTACAGCACTCCTAGTAACCTGGCATACACAATAAAAGAAATATCTTAGCAACCTGAAATGTAGAATAATACTGTAAACAACCTGGCACACAGAACATGATATCTTAGCAACCTGAAATGTAGAATAATACTCTTAGCAACCTGGCATACAGAGCACGACCCTTCAGAAACTGCGACCAGTCAGAACAACGTATCTTAGCAACCTGTGATACAGAGCACGACCTGTGAGAAACCTGGGAAGCTGATGACAGACTTGATGAGTTGACTTGGACAGGAGGGGGAGGGGGGCATCCGTCACTTGAACTTCCCCGGTTTGCCGGATTTTCTCATCAGTAAGATTAGAGTGCCCTGTTTGGCAGAAGGCCACGGTGGGGGAAGCTTTGCTGGCTTCCGTTGTTGGCGGCCTGGCTTTTTGTTCCTACAAATCCAGTCTTGGCTCCGCACCAGGGCAGGAAACGGGGTTCTGTTACGTTTGATCACCGACTTGCTCCTGGCAGCCACGACTCCATTCAGACGAGGGGAAAGGTTTCGTTGGCTCCTATCTGGCTCCTAGCTGACTTAAAATGTCTTTGTTGTTCAGGCGGGAAAACAGTTTGGCTCAGCACCAGGGTTTAGAGGGGATGCGTGTGACAGGTAGGGCCAGTGGTTGGTGAGTATTTGGTCCCGACAAAACGGCCGTTTGGCCTCCAACCAGAGTTTTAGAAGTTTTGTTGGCTTCTGTTGCCGGCCTGTTGTTGGTCGTCTCTGTTGTTCTGGACCAGGTTTAGCAATTAAAAGGTTTTGTCACGTTTGATCGCAGGCTTGTTGCATGCAACACGCTGCTACTATGTTGTCCCTATAAGAAGACTGTTTGGCTTTAGACCAGGTTTAGGAAAGGTTTTGTTAAGTTTGATCGCAGACTTGGCGGAGACTATATTGTCCCTACAAGGCAGCCGTTTGGCTCCAGACCAGAGTTCTAGAAAGGTTGTGCGACGTTTGATCACCGGAGTGTTGCTTGCAAGTCGCAGCGTCTATGTTGTCCCCACGGGAAGGCTGCTTGGCTCCGGACCAGTCTTAGGAATGAAGTACCAGCCTGTTACTTCTGATGGTGACTTCTTGTTGGCGTCGACTATTTTGTTTCTACAAGAAGACTGTTTGGCTGAGAATCAGAGTTTCAGAAAGGATTTTGTTCTGACAGTAGGACGTGGCTGGTGAGTATTCCCACGTGTCTGACTCCACACCTGACCCTCTGTGCCACTGTTGTTACCCTGGGTGTGTCCACGCCACACACCTGACAGTAGCTGTTGTACATAGGGTGTGTCTGACTCCACACCATACACCAACTCCATGGGTTTGCCAAATATGCAGATGACTGAAATATCACGTCCACGTCAACCTGAGTTTGAGAGAGCTGTAGAAGGTAAACTAATCAAAATGTAGTCGGAGAATGAAGTCAGAGTCCTTTTCTATACCAGTTACTCGCTGGACTTCCCAAGTACACTTTCTTTGTGAGAAGAGCTAACTTTAGCACCTCAGGGTTAGCTAAGGAAGTCAGAATGGATAGTGCAATGCTTTATCCTGTCTGTATAACAGTTACTGGAGCTCTTTGTGAGTAGAATTAACATTGACAATAAACTAGCCCAATGGAATGCAGGGTAGAGTAAGGAAGTCAGAACTACAGCTGTATAGTGCAGTTATCCTGACTGTATCACTGGAGTTATTTGAGACGAAAACTAACACTGACAATAAGATGATAAACTAAACCAAACGTGTTCAGGGTAAAGTATAAAGGTAGACAGAATAGAATAAGTGTAGTGCTTTATCCTGTTATTTACTGGACCTACCGAAGACACAGCTTCTTTGTGAAGTGAGCGTTGAGAAGAACTTTCCCGAGGGTGTTTAAGGTTAACTATCATCCCAGCTGCTGATGGTATAGTCTGAGTGAATGGGGGAAGTTTTAAAGTTTTACCCTTTTGATACCAGCTACTCCCTGGACTTGCTGGAAACACGGCTTCTTTGTGAGCGAAAAAGATGCCTGAAGGTGTTCTGGGATGTTTACGTCAATCACACCAAGCACACACTGCCTCACTGTGTTCTAAAAGTCAAACCTCAACTATAGGGACGTAGTTTAACCCAGGGGGACCAGTCTGGGCCGAAGTTTGGCCAAAGGGTTTGTAAAACTAACAAGTCCAGAAGGACAAGTGTGGGTTTGTGAGGACAAGTGTCATCTTTGAAACTTGATTTAGTTTGTTCAGGTACAGGTACAGGTATTACCGTCTACGTACATAAGGCACAGCCCTTGTCGTCAGGGGTCCCCCTGGAGGTACGAACACATCATTAGGCAGTATGCAGCTAGCCGGGATATCAGTCATAAGTGAAATTTCTCCAGTATCATAACTACATGTAGTATGTATACTGTGTGCAGGCACAGAAGGTAAATAAAAAAAATGTTTTATTATGTACAGTATTATTATATGCAGGTACGGAACAGAACCAGTTACATGCAGACCCATGTATGGCTTCAGTATAGAGCAGCTAAAAGTGACAGGCAAATTATTGGCTATCACTGTGACAATGTTATCAAGTGTCACACTGTCAGAAGTATGACACAGAATGGTGCGAGATGACACTCAACACAGACACATCTATCTGTATTGTGTCTGCTGAGTGCGGCAGCTATGAGCCTCGGGCCTCCTGGATATCATGTTACACTGTTACTAGTGTCACTAAGATCACAGGGAGAGAACTACTACATGTATGTGCAGGTACAATCACAGGTTGCAAGCTGCACATTTATCCTGTCTAATCTGTAATTAAGGCTGCTCCTTGCCACACAAGACCTAGGGATGGTCTGAGGAGATTTGGCTCCTCTGATCAAAGAAAGCTGTAGATCTGTGAAGTCACAGGCCAAAACAACGCAATTCTGCCGTTCTGGAAAAAAATTGACACAGGATAAAAAGCTTGGTGGTTAGTTAGTTTCTCGGAGAGAGTCAGCGGCCAGGATCAATTAAGACGTGTGACTGACAAATGGGACGGTCCAGTGAGGGTATGCATGGGCTTTTTCTAATGCCTAGGCGGCCTTTTTCATTTCCCGTAATTTGTAGTGAGTCAACCGAATTTTGCGTAATCGCCTTCCTTGCTTTTAGCGTAATACGTATAGGGGGTTCTTCTGAATTCAGTGTAAAGCGTTGTCACCCCCCCCCCCATGCAAACCCTCTTTAGAGGCTTCACAGCGGAGATTTACACGACCTTCAATATGAACCCAGGCCCCCAGCAGGGGTCGTGTTCTAATGTTGACTTAATGATGAGTTTAGGGAAGATCTGAGGCGTTCGGCAGACATTATCTCCCCTGGAAGGTCAAACCTTACAGGCACATGGCTCCTCAGGGCCCACCGCCTTAAGAACCTCCTCAAGCGTGCGTCTTAATTACAACTTAAGTAATTGCTCAATGATGACTTAATTGAGGAGGTCAGGCGAGGTGAGGTTGACTTTGTATCGGCTGTCCCCATTGGACAATGGGCCAGAGCTTCAATAACAGAGCTGCTGATTGGTGGGGAGGTTTAGAACAACAGGACTTGAAAAGACAGAGTCTGCGGCGAAGGCTGGATGTCGGATGAGGTTTGGAACAAACGTGAGGAACTTTCTTCAGCTGGAGGGTTCCGCACTTTAATCTGGTCCATAACTCAAGCCTTCAACTCACAGCTAAGGTAGGTGCATGCAGGGCTCACTTATATGTCTATTCACAGTCAAAAAATCTAATTCCAAGACAGTGTAAGACTACGATGAGAGGAAGAAATGTTGTTTCTTGGGTTTGTCTGATCTAGCCAGTGCGTCCATCAATTCTGTATGTCTTATAATATACATTGCCCTGAATCAGAAACATTCTCAGACTGACAATTTCTGTTTATTCTCCAAGGTTCTCATGATATCTAAATATAATCTATGGACCGTCAAAATTTCCTGAATACCTTAAGTTACAAGACCTAACGCTTTGCCTAGTGGGCCTTCCGATAACAGACAGCATGGTTGATCTTTATGTACTAGATTCGAGTCTGAAGCGACGATTGTCTTCTTCTGTCCCTGGTGACGTTATGGCTGCTTCCCAATGTCAGACAGATTAAGTCCTCAGGTGAGGTGAGGATAATGGTAAGAGATACCGACTGTGCATGGCCACAAGGTCCCAGACTACACACCAGGGCATGACTGTATCCAGCCTGAAGTCTCTTTCCATCACACTCATTGTTTGGGAGCCCAAGAAGTGGTTGATTCTTGTTATCAAATCATTCTGCAGTAATAATATAAGTTTGAGAAAATACACTTTCATCAATTTCATGTCGTCAGGTTCAATTTTTTTCTCAGGGATGGGGTGAATTTTTCCCTCCTTCCCAACAAGCAAATTTCTATCCTGGGACGGAGGGACGGGTCCGGATAGAGACAGCCTACTACACAAGACTGTGGGGTTGATATCCCTGTGTTAACCTTTAGCACACTGAAACAGCTAACAATTCTCTATGAGTTACAGGGTTAGGCAGCAGGGAGAAGGGTCCAGGTAACAGATTCTGGGTGTGTTTTTTGCAAAGTCTGTCTCCACCAGTGCGGCAGCCATGGTGAACGTTTGAACCTTTCATTAGGACCACCACATCACCGGAGTCTGGCCGTGACCTTTGTCTAAGCTCAACCGGCCTCACCTTTACCTGCCAGGTATTTATGACACAGGTGTGTACAAAACATGTTCCTGCCCTGCTGCCAGGTGTAGAACTTGTAATTACCTGTCCAGCTGTGATCTCACCTGTACATGTACCTGCCAGGTGTGTACAAAACATGTACCTGCACAACCATAAGGTGTAGAACAGGTAATGACATGTCCAGGTGTGAAACCTAACATTACCTGTAGCACAGGTACAACTACTGTACACCTGGCCTCGGGGTCGTCATGGCGATACCTGCATGCAGGTAGATTTGTCAAAGCTGCCAGGTTTGTTCAGACGTAACATTTCTGCCCCAGAAATCGCGATTGTTCGGAGCTTCAGCCTTGGAACGGGGAAAGGCCGAGGTTCGGTGATTAGACAAATAAACAGGTGTTTGGGTCTGGACAAAAGGTGTTCTCAGGTGAGACAGGTAACATACCTGCAGGGCGAGATCTTATCGCTCCGGATCTGATACTTTAACAGCTCAAGTGGCTCCTTAGATCTTATCTGGCAGTCAGAAGGAAGTCATTGTGGGACTGTAAGAGCTGCAGGCTCTGGGGTGGACGGACGGAGTTCACGTGCCCTTCATGGTGTCATGTTATCAACTTAAAGTTGGGGTGACTGGTGGGCACACCTTGATACACCTGGTTACACCTTGGTCACCTCAGGGGAAAGCTTGGCAACACAGTCGGCCTCCTTATACAGGTATCCCCCCTCCCCCCTTATATACAGGTATCCCCCCTCCCCCTTATATACAGGTATCCCTTCCCCCCTCCCTCAGTGCTGGACCATGGTGTTCCTGTCAGGTCCTGTGTAGGTGCCGCCAGTCCTGTACACTGGGTGGGCTGAAAGGTACACCTGCTGCTACACCAACCACACACACACACTAACACTCATACACCGTACTGGGGGGTATCCCGTCCGACATGACTTGTATACATACATGTACAACTAGACCCCCAACCACATGTGCACACAACCCTGTACACTCAGGTAAACTGTCAGGTAAACTGTACAGGTGTACTATACAGGTGTGGTCTGGTGTACAGGTGTTTTCTGCTATTCTGGCCTCCAGGCCTGTTTTGTGGCTGGTGTTTCCCCACCGCCAGTGTTACCTGTACATTGTACATCTAAGTAAACTGTACAGGTGTACTGTACAGGTGTGGTCTGGTGTACAGGTGTTTTCTGCTATTCTGGCCTCCTGGCCTGTTTTGTGGCTGGTGTTTCCCCACCGCCGCACCAACAAAAGGCGCCCCAGCATGCGGTAATGTAAGCTGTGGCCAGACAAAGGCCCGTGCTTGGGGAAAAACACATCAGAGCGCAGGGAGCAGGGATCCCTTACTGCTGCTCACAGCCACACAGGTCTTAGGTCTTACACACACAGACAGCTTACAGCCACACAGGTCTGAGGTCTTACACACACAGACAGCTTACAACTGTTCACAAACACCTGGACAACACCTGCATGCCACAGGTGCGATAACTCACCTGGGCAGCACCTTCCACTACAGGTGAGCTATGTGAAGTTAATATCAAGAACATGTTTTGTAAATCCGAGGACCTATGTTCGGATCAGGTTTAGGTCTTTGGTAACTTTACCCATTAGGCAAGGCATGTTGGTTATGTTGTATTGTCTAGCTTGAAATCCCACACAAGTGTTACATTTTGTTGTAAGATATGAAACTCAATATACATCATCATGGCTTTGGCATTCCTTAGAGCTCCTCCCAACTTCCCACATTTTCCCCAGGCATGTTGAAAGAGTGATGTCTTTCTGCGCAGAAAGAGTTTTTTTTTAAAGAATACCCTTCTAAGCAATTCTAGAGAATATTAATTTTGAGCTCAAAAGAATTGCTGCCAAGCTCTTCTAAGGAGCGTGCAGTCTTCCTTGCATGAGGAAACTTGCATCTGAAGGAGGTGGTCTCCTTGTATATTTACGTGTTCTGATGTGAGCTCCCCCCCCCCCCCCCCCCCCCCCCTCAGTCCAGCCATACTCCTCGGATCAGTCGTTGGCTTTGTTTAGAAAGACTTTTCTTTAGGATGAAGGTGATACCTGGAAAGACTTGACGTGTAAACCTTTCTTTAAGATAAAGGCTATATCCTTGAGTATTTAGCATCTCAAGTTTCTTTCAAGATAAGCAAGTTCAAGTCTTAATGGAGACGTCTTAAACCTGTCAGACTTTCCAGTAAACAGTCTTCTGTTGGGCCCAGCCTTCAGGAGACAGCTGATAACAGTCCTCGGGAGACACTGGCAGGCAGGGTGTCTCTAGTGAGGGGGGGGGGGTCTTATGGTTCTGTGTTTAAAGGTGTCTCTAGTGAGGGGGGTCTTATGGTTCTGTGTTTAAGAAGAGCCAAGGTCCGAGAGAAGCATCTGTGCTTATTAAGAAACTGAGAAGAGCCCCATGCTTAATGAAGTGTCTGTGCTTAAGATGGTTCTGTGTTTAAAAAGAGCCAAGGTCCAAAAGAAGCATCATCAATGTGCAGCTTAAGATGTGTCTGTATTCATGAAGAGCCCATTTAGGCTTTAAGAAAGATCCATGCTTATTGGTTTTGTGTAAGAAAAGCCCAGGTTCGAAAGAAGCATCTGTGCATGCTTAAGATGGTTCCGTGTTAAAGAAATGAAGTTTTGTGCTTAAGATGATTCTGTGTTTAAGAAGGGTACCCAGTGTGAAGAGTCTGTGTCTTAAGTAGCCTCCTTGTCATAAATGAAAGTCATTCTCCTTTTAACAGCTACCTTTGGCCCAGACCTAATATCCTGTTCCCTACAACCAATATTAATAAAAATCCACAACGTAACGCAGAAATGCAGGTAATATAACACAACCCATATCAGGTATCAAGGTGCCTTACAGGAGGTTGGTGTTATCACATGACTTCAACTAATATTAATCATATCACTTTCAGCACAAACTTACACCCTTGAGCTCATAAGGCAGGTCGGGAGCTGGCCAGGTTAGTTTAACAAATCCCGGAGTTTTGGCAGCGCTCGTTGTGTAAATCCCATGGCTTATATCAGCGCAGAGGGTGTCAGCTGTGAATTCTACAAATCCCGCCGGCTTTACCAAGCAGAGGCGATGGTTTCCATTCTGACTGGGAGAGTTTGTTCAGAGTCTGTAAACCCCTCAGATTCCTGCGGCTTGTTGTACAAATCCCACCGATTTCCACCTTCACCCATGGACTCTTATTGCCTAAACCTGGCAGTTCTACAAACCCCACTGGTTTCATGGGGACATTTTTTGTCTTAAGAGTTAAGTTAATGTTCTGTTTGTTGGACAAATCCAGACGATTTCCACCTACACCCAGACACTTTTGTTGGCTAACCCTGGAGAAATGGCTGTGTGTTCTACAAACCCCACAGGTTTTATGAGAGGATGTTCATTTTTGTTTGTTCTGTAAACTCCTCAGATCAACCTGCCTGTTGTACAAATCCCTACGATTTCCACCTACATCCAGACACTTTTGTTGGTTAAACCTGCCGATATGGATGCTTTAACTATAATCACCACATGACGGCACAAAAAACAACAATTTCCGGGCGTTTCCAGGCCTGACAAAGGCCCAGGCTGTGCTAACAGCTGCTGGTGGGCTCAGACCCTTCTATGGAACATGACCTTGGGAGGCAAGGTCACCGCTTCTATTCTTTCACAGATTCTGAAGTAATCGTCAATTTCCGATCAGACATTCAGACTGTTCTTTTCCAGCGAGGTTTTCCTAAGTTCAGTTCCAAAAATATAAGATTGTCCCAAAAAAGCAGAATTTTGCATCAGGGCATGGCTCAACCTTGACTGGTATTTAGCATGAACGACCTTGAGTTATAGAAGGACCCTGCAGAGGTCGTATTGTGGTTTGGTTGGGTCTGTAACATCTCAGCTCGATTTACTCAGTATTTATTATTCTGCCATTAACATGACAGGAGTGGAGAGACACCACGGGCAAGTCTGAGCTCAGCACTTCAGAATTTATAGTCAAGGTGGGGGGGGGGAGGTTCTTGGTACTGAATCTTAGGAACTTATTGAAGAGCATGTTGAATTTTCTTTCTGCTAAAAAAATTTCAACTGCGCAGACTGAGGTAGATTTCTCACTTTGTCTCACTTTAAAAATTCTGAGAGGTATTGTGCATGGATTTCCTCCTATGAAGTACATCAAATGAATTCAACTTGGTACCTAAAATTTCCTGCCATCTGCGAAAACTGACAGGTCACAGCTTTGCTGCAGTAGGAAATGATGTCTGGGCTGAAATCCTGTAGATCTAGTACGTACACTCATGAGGGCAGGGCTTGAGCTGGAACATGTAGTCATGGACTCATGAGGGCAGGGCTTGAGCTGGAACATGTAGTCATGGACTTATGAGGGCAGGGCTTGAGTTGGTACATGTAGTCATGGACTTATGAGGGCAGGGCTTGAGCTGGAACATGTAGTCATGGACTCATGAGGGCAGGGCTTGAGTTGGTACATGTAGTCATGGACTCATGAGGGCAGGGCTTGAGCTGGAACATGTAGTCATGGACTTATGAGGGCAGGGCTTGAGTTGGTACATGTAGTCATGGACTTATGAGGGCAGGGCTTGAGCTGGAACATGTAGTCATGGACTCATGAGGGCAGGGCTTGAGCTGGAACATGTAGTCATGGACTCATGAGGGCAGGGCTTGAGTTGGTACATGTAGTCATGGACTTATGAGGGCAGGGCTTGAGCTGGAACATGTAGTCATGGACTCATGAGGGCAGGGCTTGAGTTGGTACATGTAGTCATGGACTTATGAGGGCAGGGCTTGAGCTGGAACATGTAGTCATGGACTTATGAGGGCAGGGCTTGAGCTGGAACATGTAGTCATGGACTCATGAGGGCAGGGCTTGAGCTAGAACATGTAGTCATGGACTCATGAGGGCAGGGCTTGAGTTGGTACATGTAGTCATGGACTTATGAGGGCAGGGCTTGAGCTGGAACATGTAGTCATGGACTTATGAGGGCAGGGCTTGAGCTGGAACATGTAGTCATGGACTCATGAGGGCAGGGCTTGAGCTGGAACATGTAGTCATGGACTCATGAGGGCAGGGCTTGAGCTGGAACATGTAGTCATGGACTCATGAGGGCAGGGCTTGAGCTGGAACATGTAGTCATGGACTCATGAGGGCAGGGCTTGAGTTGGTACATGTAGTCATGGACTCATGAGGGCTGGGCTTGAGTTGTGGATCAGAGCCGGATATTTCTGCTTGGTGTCTGGATCAAAACATCACTGGGCTGTGGCAGAGTCTCAAAACATTCATGAAAAAAAGCGAAAGTGGGAGTTGACCTTACTTGTAGCTGTCTAGAGAAAGTAAAAAGTGAAAGCTGCTTACTTGTAGTTGTCTAGAGAAAGTAAAAAGTGAAAGCTGCTTACTTGTAGTTGTCTAGAGAAAGTAAAAAGTGAAAGTTGCTTACTTGTAGTTGTCTTGAGAAAGTAAAAAGTGAAAGCTGCTTACTTGTAGTTGTCGTCCTCCACAAACTTCTCGAGCTCCTCGATGTAGTGCACGGAGCGCAGGTAGTTCTGCACATGACCCAGCACCGGCAGGTGGTCTGGGGAGGGATAATCAATCAATCAATCAATCAATCATTAATCTGGGTTAGGGAGGAGGTAACCATGGAAACGTATTGTAGCTGGAGAGGATGGGTTAGGGAGGAGGTAACCATGGAAACGTATTGTAGCTGGAGATGGTGGGTTTAGGGAGGAGGTAACCATGGAAACGTACTGTACTCGGAGATGGAGGGCTAGGGAGGAGGTAACCATGGTAACGTACCATAGCTGGACTGCTGGTACTCGGAGATGGAGGGTTAGGGAGGAGGTAACCATGGTTATGTACCGTAGCTGGACTGCTGGTACTCGGAGATGGAGGGTTAGGGAGGAGGTAACCATAGTTACGTACCGTAGCTGGACTGCTGGTACTCGGAGATGGAGGGATAGGGAGGAGGTAACCATGGTAACGTACCGTAGCTGGACTGCTGGTACTCGGAGATGGAGGGATAGGGAGGAGGTAACCATGGTAACGTACCGTAGCTGGACTGCTGGTACTCGGAGATGGAGCGGCAGATGTTGTTCATCTTGGTTCTCCTCTGCTCGCTCTCGAGCCCGCCGGAGTGGGGGTGCGCCGCGTTGATGTAGGTCAGGTCCGTCAGGTACATCCCTGTAAACAACAAACAATAAACATGAGTGTCTTAGGTCCGTCAGGTACATCCCTGTAAACAACAAACAATAAACATGAGTGTCTTAGGTCCGTCAGGTACATCCCTGTAAACAACAAACAAACAAACAAATGTGTGTGCCATGCTGGCAGCTGCAGTGTGTGTGCTCGCTGGGCGGCCAGGCAGCTCGGGTTAAAAGGGTTAAAACCTGGGGTTGGGAGCCTGAGGGTTAACATCTCCCATGTACACGTGCCCCACAGTCCAGCCATGCTGGCAGCTACAGTGTGTCTGCTCGCTAGGCGGCAGGCAGCTCGGGTTAAAAGGGTTAAAACCTGGGGTTGGGAGCCTGAGGGTTAACATCTCCCATGTACACGTGCCCCACAGTCCAGCCATGCTGGCATCTGTAGTGTGTCTGCTCGCTGGGCGGCAGGCAGCTCGGGTTAAAAGGGTTAAAACCTGGGGTTGGAGGTTAACATCTCTCCATTGAAGGATGAAGTCTATCCACACTAGGAAAAAATCAACACCAGATTGTGGGAAGAACCGTGGTAAAAGGTCAAGGTAATGGAAGGCCCACAGCTTTCCTCAGGCCCAGTCTCCAACCAAAGTCAGGGACCCATTTTTACACTTGGGTGGAGTGAGGAAAGCCGTTACTAAGGGCACAACATCGTTGACATGTCAGGATTTGAACCCGAGACCTCTGGGTTCCGGGCCAAACACCCTATATATAAATGTTGCCAACACGACGGCACACAGGAAGAACGGACACACCCTCAGACCTGCGCTCACCCTGCCGTATACGACCAGCAACAACACAAAAGCTAAAACCTCTCCCTGAGGACAGTTGGTATCTCCAGTTAAAAGGGCCAAAACTTTGAGGTAGAGGTCTGGAACCAACAGGGTGGAAACAGCACCAAACTGCATGAAGAACCACAACAAAACCGTGTGACTGTGTCCCGTGCTGACCCTGCCTTGTCTGACCATCAACAATTTAAGAAAGTAGCTGTAACTGTCAGAAACTGATTCGGACCATTTTGGGGACTGCAAGGATATTGGATAGTGCAGGATCATCAGGTCTGTCAAACTTTTCCGACTTCTGGTTAATCTCTGGATATTAGCCATCCCCCTTGAAATACTGCTGGAATGCACCTCATTCCATTTACAACCAGACCTTCCAAGTTTCAGCATTATCATTGTTGATAAACGTGCTGTATATAAAGTTCTAATCACTGAACTCTTCCGTTGACTGCTTCTAACTCAGACAGTGATGTAGTGGTGGTCTCTCATATACATGTAAACAGGCCTTATTTTGTCCTTGTAAATGCCTGGTATAAAATGTATAATACCGCCTTGTGGGGTAAGACACCCGGTTTGTACAGGAGAGTACAAGCTGCATATTCTGTCAGATTCCATTGGTCCACTCACACCAGGAAGGACCCCTATGGCTATATACTCTTTTCAATATAAGTGTGGTGGATTCTTTTTCGTGCTCGAGTTGTGGCCCTCCTCAAACATGCAACCTCCATTTAACATTCTATCCGAGGGACGTCCCTAACCGAAGCTAGGTACTCATTTTCACCTGAATGAAGTGAGGAAATTTGTGTTAAGTGCCTTTCCCAAGGGCACAACATCAACAGGACAAGTCAGGGGACCCAGGATTCGAACCCAGGACCTCCGGGTTCTGGACCAAACCCCACCACGACGCGGCCTGATGCATGGCTGTATAACAGACTCTTCCCTTCAGTCGGTACATTCACCACAACCATAAATAAATGCGCCTGTCACAGAAACCATCAAACATGAGGTTTTCTCAATTTTCTTGACAGAAAAATAAACACAACTCTCCGGTTAGAACAGCAGAAGTTTGTCTGTCAGCAGGTCCCTGGTCCCCAGGTCCGACATAGCACCACACCCTGGGTACTCTCTGTACTCAGGAATCTACTGATGTACCACATTTGTGGAAGGAGTGACATGACAGGTGACTATCACCTTTTCAAGATGTCAACCCAGAGACCACACTGTATTAGGCTTAATTCTGACTCACACAGGGAGGGACCCCTGCCCCTATCAATAAGTGTGGTGGGTTCTTTGACACACTCGAGGTGTGACTCTCCTTAAACATGGAACCACTAGTACATACTAATTTTCGCCTGAGTCGAGTGGGGAAATATGACATGTAGCTTTACAACCCTGCGACTGTAAGGATAATCATTCTACCCTGCAGGTTCATAACATAGTCAGATATCAGTTCAGGACTGGTACATATAAGATGGGTACTGCAGCTGTATGGATGGAACACATGGGATGGGTACCGGTAGTACAGATATCGGTTCAGGTACATACATGTATAATATAAGATGGGTAGTGCAGATAAACGTACTGTGCAAATGGGATGGGTAGTACAGATATCGGTTCATGTACATATGGGATGGGTAGTGCTGACGAATGTATGGGAGGTCCTGTTGGTGGTTTTCCTGTCCACAGTTCCTCAAGTTTACACACAGCAGTTCAGGCACATCTGAGCCGGCAGAAGTACAGCTGGAGTGTTGGAGGCTGTGAGGATGGCTTCACGGTCCACCAGTCTATAGCTTTGAAGTCTGGACACTGAGGTAGTCTTCTATTGGTGGGGTCATGTTGGCGTAACGGCAGGGTGTTTGGCCTCAAACCCAGAGGTCCTGGGTTTGAATCCTGTCAAGTCACTGACCTTGTGCCCTTAAGAAAGGCACTTAACACAGGGTTCCTCACTCCACCCAGGTGTAAAAATGGGTACCTGACTCTGGTTGGGGAGGTAAAGCTGGTGAAAGGAGAGAGTTCCCTATAGTGGATAATATGACCCATTACCCACAGCCCCTACAGCCAAGGCTTATAGCACAGTCACATTTGCAGTATGTGCTGTATGGGGGGTCGTGTTGGCGGGGTCATGGTTCACAGGTCGGCGGGTACCGTCCCCATTAGTTCAGGTCCATGTTGTTTGTGTGAGGAGACACAGTTTGCGTGTCCAGTCATAGTTGGTGGTTAAAAGCCAACTTCTACAGATCTACAGATCTTACTCAGTGTCCCTAACGAAAGGCAGTGGATGCTGCCTGAAACGTCAGACCGTTTCCAAAACCTATCCAGTCCCTTGAGTAACTGTAACCTTGCGTATCTTATTACCTGGATGTCCAACCTTCATCGATGATAGTGTACACATCATGTAACATGTGTTGTACATGGGGGGTCGTGTTGATGGGGTCATGGTTCACAGGTCAGCGGGTTTGCTACCCTCAAAGCGGCCGCCTCAGTTTTACTCCCACGTCCGTCATCGAAACTGCATTACTGCTAGAAGCCAGGCTTCAATATCATGGTAGGATTCATCTAAATGTACATGTACATGTATACACAAACAGCCCAGCCAGGCTTCACCATTCCTCTATACACAAACACCAAAGCTATGCTCCACTCTCAGTCTGCATAGCTGGCATACTGGGGATAGCAACTCAGGTGTGAGCCTGTACCGGAACTGCAGGCACCAACACAGGAACACATGTCCTGATCTGTCCTGGTCAGGGGTGTTCAACACGAACCAGGCTTCAATATGGCAGGACTCTCCTATACACAAACACCTCAGCCATGCTCCACTCTCAGTCTGCATAGCTGGCATACTGGGGATAGCAACTCAGGTGTGAGCCTGTACCGGAACTGCAGGCACCAACACAGGAACACATGTCCTGATCTGTCCTGGTCAGGGGTGTTCAACACGAACCAGGCTTCAATATGGCAGGACTCTCCTATACACAAACACCTCAGCCATGCTCCACTCTCAGTCTGCATAGCTGGCATACTGGGGATACAGCTCAGGTGTGAGCCTGTACCGGAACTGCAGGCACCAACACAGGAACACATGTCCTGATCTGTCCTGGTCAGGGGTGTTCAACACGAACCAGGCTTCAATATGGCAGGACTCTCCTATACACAAACACCTCAGCCATGCTCCACTCTCAGTCTGCATAGCTGGCATACTGGGGATACAGCTCAGGTGTGAGCCTGTACCGGACCTGGCCCAAAACACAGGGCCGGATATCTGTTCACTGTACCAGACATCCATCCATCACTCGCTGGGCTGAGACAGGGAGTGTGGTCGGGATATAAGGCCAGCACGTGTGACATCAGGTGTATGAGGCAAACATAAGGACAGCTCTCACAGACTTATGATGAATGTAACCGACAGAAGTCACTCACTGGCCATGGGCTGGGGCAAGAACTGTGGTCAGGATATATACAATTATGGTCCTCAGAGCACATGTAATGTAGTCATAATTATGTACAGTAACATAGGGACCCATGTGCCTTCACTAGTCTACAGGCCCCACAGCATCACCATGAATGCATGACAGCTAGAGGAGTGACAGGCCAGGACAGATGCCACTTGTAGAACACTGACAGGACCTGGTAAAGGAGCACAGCTGGTCTTCTGTTAACCTGTGACAACTGACATGCCCAGTGTACATGTTCTACTACCATATAAAACACACAGGACAGCGTTGCCTACATGTGCGGCTCTGATAGCTTAGGTCAATCATGTTACTGGCAACAGGTGGTTATCAGGAATGAGGTTATCATGATACGATACCTTCACCAAGAAGGTTATGTTTTTGGTAGTGGTGTGTTTGTATGTGTTTGGATGAACGGCATAACTGAGGAAGGCCTGGGTGGATTGTCTTCAATGATAGTTGGTATGTGGGTACGTAGGTCTGATGAGACCTCGTCATGATTAGATTTGGGCCTCCCAGAAGAGAAGCATGTTGACATTTTGTTAAACAACAATGTTCTATCTGATCATGAGAGCTCCTCCTAGGCATTATAAGTGCAGTTGGCTTTGATTTGCACATATTACAATTATTGTATCTTAAACAGTCAGCAGCAGAGTAGACTGCATGTGCAACAGTTTCAAATAAATCACGTTGGCCCAACCATGCATGCACTCTGGTTCTATAAAACACCTGGATTACAGCCTATAGCTTAAGCTTGGCAAGTGTGCAAAGTAAAGGGCCTGACGGCACATCACTAGACATTACCCAGGCACACCTTCCTCCTGCAGCACAGTGCTGCGTACAGTAGGCAAGGATACACAAGGAAAGGTAACCTACACAGTCATGACATTATACACGACTTTCCTACCTATTGTAGGGGTCTGTATGGGGGGTTCCAACAATGCTTTCTGCTGAATTCAGTAAGGTTAATACAAGGAAACAGAAAGGTAACTTAACACATGACAATACACATGTAGTACACACTGACTTTCCTCCCTCTGGTCCTGTAGAACTCGCTGCTGTCTAAAACTGATCAGTTTAAACCAAGTCATTTCCTCCGTTCTCAGACATTTTCAATCAAAATTTAGCAAGCAGTCAAGACAAAAACAAAGGACTGGCAGGGAAACGTACTTCATCTATTCACTCCCTGGAATTTTGAGGACCAAGGTACAGCCCTCAGACTGTTTTAATTAAACTTAATTTCAATTTAGCTCTCCGAAATTGTTGTGACCTTAGCGCATGTTGGATATTTAAGATAGGACAAGTTGCCTTGTCAGGCCTGGTGACAGTTCAGATGCTGGCTGCTGGGCCAGGCTGGTTGTTTTCTGTCAGTAGAACTAACACCCCCCCCCCCCCCCACCAGCTACCAGGTCCTGAGTGCCAAGTCCACTGCCAAGTGCGCTGGTTTTGTCATCACCAACATTACCCGGGGAATTCTGCACGCTGTAACCCAGCAGGGCTTCTGTTGTGGCAGCACTCGGGGCAGAGTCTGACATGTAACAGCGGAAACCGGCCTGGGCCCAACTGGCCACCGGCCCAAACCCTGGGCCCAACTGGCCACCGGCCCAAACCCTGGGCCCAACTCAGGCCACCGGCCCAAACCCTGGGCCCAACTGGCCACCGGCCCAAACCCTGGGCCCAACTGGCCATCGGCCCAAACCCTGGGCCCAACTGGCCATCGGCCCAAACCCTGGGCCCAACTGGCCACCGGCCCAACTGGCCATCGGCCCAAACCCTGGGCCCAACTGGCCACCGGCCCAAACCCTGGGCCCAACTGGCCACCGGCCCAACTGGCCACCGGCCCAAACCCTGGGCCCAACTGGCCACCGGCCCAAACCCTGGGCCCAACTGGCCACCGGCCCAAACCCTGGGCCCAACTGGCCACCGGCCCAAACCCTGGGCCCAACTGGCCACAGGCCCAAACCCTGGGCCCAACTGGCCACCGGCCCAAACCCTGGGCCCAACTGGCCATGGCCCAAACCCTGGGCCCAACTGGCCACCGGCCCAAACCCTGGGCCCAACTGGCCACAGGCCCAAACCCTGGGCCCAACTGGCCACCGGCCCAAACCCTGGGCCCAACTGGCCACAGGCCCAAACCCTGGGCCCAACTGGCCACAGGCCCAAACCCTGGGCCCAACTGGCCACCGGCCCAAACCCTGGGCCCAACTGGCCACCGGCCCAAACCCTGGGCCCAACTGGCCATGGCCCAAACCCTGGGCCCAACTGGCCACCGGCCCAAACCCTGGGCCCAACTGGCCACCGGCCCAAACCCTGGGCCCAACTGGCCACCGGCCCAAGACTATTTACTGGCAGAAACCCTGGGCCCAACTGGCCACAAGCCCAAGACTATCTACTTGCAGAAACCCTGGGCCCAACTGGCCAAGCCAAACATTACATACCACGTAACAGCAGACTTCAAGACTTTATCAATGGAAAGCCATTCGTGGTGCGCTGGACTGGTTCAACTACAGTAATTTAATGCAGAAATGTTAGCGGTGGTTTTATGTTTGCGGTTTTCACCGTGAACTTAAAACCACCGCGAAAAGCCGTTCCATTGTGTGACTGTAGCACTACTATTGTTTCAAACGCCAACTAAAACCCACTGCGAACACTCCATTTTCTCCCTGCCGTGACACTAAATCCCCGCAAACATTTCTGCATTTACAGTAACAAACTTCCAGCTGGAGGTACATACAGGCACCAGCAACCTCTGGTATGTTTTACATCATGCCTTAATCTGAGAAGACATTCAGGTCCGAATGTTGCATAACTCCAGTTCAGACTAAAAGCTGCATGACAGCAGACCTTTGGGGCCAGACAGGACCTTATAAATATATAATTACTGGCCCTCCCCATGCACAATTACATGGACAAAAATGTATCGAACAGTTTTTATTTGAGGCATGACAAGTCCAAGTTGACAGCCGACATTTCACCTGTAAGAGTGATGCATGTTGTTTCCCCTGGTCCCACCAGTAGTCCTGCCAGACTCATAACTCACACATGGACATTCTCCCATGCTGGGCAGCAGCATGTCATTGTGCATCACGTGCTCCACATTTCATGTGTCTCAGTAACAATGGGGGCAGTTCAGCCTCCAGCCGAGGTGTTTAATAGACGAGTAATAGATGAGTAACCTGTTACTAGTACAGACTAACATGCACATCACCCCAAACTAGACTCTACCAGCCTCTGCGGGTCGCTGGGAAAATAGTAGAAATTTGCCAAAGAGAGTCAACTGTATGAAGGGGGTTGGCTATGGAGAGAGGGTCCAATATTGCAACCCTGTGGATGGAAATGTTATCCTCCATGGCCAAAGTCCCCCGGCAAATGTTCTCTCTATAGCCGGCGCGGTTAGTCTGGTAGAGACTAGCCCCAAACCCTGTCGGACAGAATCCATCACCACAAGCCTCACAGCCCGGCCTGAAGCAGCGTTCACCTGGGCTGCGACCCCCTGCAGGTGATGGTGTGGTGCATATATGTACATGTAAAGCCACCTAAAATAAAACCCACGCCCCAAACTGTGCAGAAAGCCACCTTTAATAAAACCCACACCCCAAACTGTGCAGAAAGCCACAAGTTCAAGGTCAATGATTCAGGTTACCCAGCCAGCCAGTGTGGGGAGGTACATGTATGTATAACTTGTACAACCCCTCCCTCAGTCACAACTGTGCCAAGTGCAGAACCCCCCCCTACATGCCAGTACAGCCCCCCTCCCCTGTATCCCAACTGTGCCAAGTGCAGACCTCCCTGCATGCCAGTACAGCCCCCCTCCCTCCCTCCCTCTATCCCAACTGTGCCGGTGCAGACCCCTCCATCCCAGCCGGAAGCCGCCTCCCTGATTGCATTTCCAACCCGGCCGCCCTCCCAACCCCTGGCATATTGGTTGCCATGCCGACGGGGACATATTGGCCCCGCCGGCTGCCAACAGCAACAATCGGGGCTGATGACATCATTGCTTGGCCGCTGGGGCCGTAAATCAGCTGGGCAATCTGTCTGGTCACATGACCTGCACCCTTCGCCGCTACATCATGTCTTAGGAGGTCGTGGTAAGTTCTGCTTCAAGGTCAAACTGCAAGTTACAAGTACAAGTGCAGGACAAGAACTATAGACAAAAATAGACACTAATCAGAAACCCAAACTGCAAGTTACAAGTGCAGAACAAGAACTACAGGGCTATCCGCCACCCAAACATCATGGCCATAGCTTGTACAGAACATGAGATATCAAAACTGGATGTTCTGCTGCGGTACCTAGGAAAGCCGCAAGAGGGCCCTAATCATATCATTCCTTCGACAGGACAAGACCTAACCACATGCCAAATGTCATGTCAATACATTGGATCCACAGCTTCAATCAGTTCTGCTGTTCAACCCAAAACATACAAACACTATCAGAAACATGACCTTCTGGGTGGAGGTAAGAAGATACGGAACATGGGGTCCAACCTGAGTCTGCTGAGCCCCAGCCAGTGGAAGATGACACCTCACATGTTTGCTACAAGTCTAACATTTGGGGTTCATATTTCATATTCAGTCCGTGCACAGGCCACCTACAACGCTCTGTTATGTCATCAAAATGCCAGCAGACTTGGTTCCATGTAAGTTTATATTTCATGAGAAGATCGCGGCTTGATGTGCTTCAGCACGATGACAGACAGAGGACGGCTTGGCCAGCCGGTAGATATACACTTTGTAGTTTGGATGGAAACTTATGAATTTCCAAACTAGGAACAGTTGCTAATGGCATAGTGATGGGTCAGCCCATTATTGAGGAGGGCTAGATGACCTATGACCCCAACTCTCCTGGCAGGTGAAGGTCAGATGTAACGAGGTCGCCCCCCCTCCCCCGTTTCCGCCTGTCCCGGTCAGCTGATAGTGATGGGAACATGCTGGGGTGGGGAGGGGGGATGGTAATAAATGTAACATACTGTTTTTTAATGTTAACTCTTTTGGTCAGGGAATCGATAACAAACTTCCACTTTATCTATATGCAGTAATGCAAATTGGCCAGCAATTCACAACATTACAGTATGTTTAACTTCTCTTGGACCAGTAACTGTAACAAAAACATTGCCAGAGGGTCTGAGGTTTCCTGTGGAACTTTTCGCAGTTCAAAAGGATTTCAGTCGCAGTGAAGGCACAGAAACAGCTGTTTCCTCCACCCCCCCCCCTCCCCCCCGCCCTGCCTAGTGTTAGTCACTCTCCTCAAACACTTCCTTAGTCACCCTCCTCAAACACTTCCTCAAGACAAGAGATGTGTACGGCTGCTTCTCATCCCCTCCCTAAACCACAGACATCCCGACACAGTCTGAGAACTTGGTGTTCACAGCTTACAGGTTCAAAGTTCTCGGTTTCAGTCCGGACCTTGATTTGGCTATTGCTGACATCAACATTTCTGTAAAGTTACATTGAGGTAGACTAGACTTTTCTTTCTTTGATTATTTAAGAGAATTTTTCCCAGAAAAGGGCCACTTTAGTGTTGGGTAGTCCACTTTGTGCAAGGAGGTTTAAACCTTTGTGTGAATGAAAGTTTACACTTTGAGCCAGTCTGGCTGCCAACCTGCCTACTGTTCGGGTGTTAGTGTTTCAGTCATTAGTGGCTGGGTCGTCAGTGCTTGGGTCGTTAGTGTTAGGGTCGTTAGCACTCCAGGCAGCCGGTAATGAATAGTTGTGAGGTTTATTGGCATGTGCTAACAGAGACTGAGCACCCCACTTTAGCTAAAGCACGCTGGTTAAGCTCCTCGCTGTTCTGATATGTCCGCTAAGGCTTCTGTAGTTCCCAGGGCTTCAGCCCGTCTGGGATGTTCTCACTAAATAACAAATGTTCACACAACGCACTTCCTGTAACATGTACTTGTATGTAAAGTTCTGCTTTTTCTATGCAATGTTTACCTTACAATTAGTTTATAGGCCACACTTTTCACACAGATTCGAACATGAGCAAAACAGATGCATGTCGCATTCATACCAGCAGGATCAGAGGGCTGCAACGAACTTGACTGTTCCTTAATTCCAACTCCCTTTTCATGTTGGTCTTCCAGTTCAGCACAATATCATTAAATCAGAGAACAAAGAAACTGACTAAGTGTGGACAAAGTTACGTCTAAAGACAAACGTGCACTGATGAACCGCCCCGGGCTGAACCGCCCCGGGCTGAACCGCCCCGGGCTGAACCGCCCCGGGCTGAACCGCCCCGGGCTGAACCGCCCCAGGCTGAACCGCCCCAGGCTCTAGAGTAGAGTTAGAGAGTAGAGTTTATAGGCTGCTTGTTTCCTATTCCTAACCTACTCTGTTTGCTGCCCCACCACCAACCCAGGAGATTCCAAGTCCAAGGTTAAGATGCTCCTCTAGCCTCTGTTTTGTCTCCCAACTTAACCCACAGGAGAGCAACGCAAGATTCCTTCCTTAGCTCAGCACAATCTTTAAGGTCTGTCCAACCCAAAACAAACATTTCAGGGGCTGTTTTATCCCACTGTGCAGAACACAGACCACAATGTTTATGTTATACATGTAGGCCACACCAATCTATTTCCTTGGTCCTCGGATATCTTTAGATCAAAACGTAGCAAGCAGACATCATAAAAGCTTAGGGCAGGGAAGAAAGCTTGAATATAAAACTGAGTGCACCAAGGCATAAACCTGGTCCCCAGGCTCTGATTTCATGTTGTTTTCCATCATTTTTAAAAATCTGTGGACCAACAATTTGTTGAACAAATCAAATTGTGTGGCCTTAACATCTAAAACAATTTTTCTCCCTGAACATACTAGCTAAGTACAAGCAGGTTACCACACAAACAATTTACCACAATGAACCAGAGAACTACAACAACATGTAGCCTGCCCCCCCCTAGGCCGGCTTGTCTGGCATTCACTGCTCTCGCCTGCTGTTCTGAGCCGGCTAACCTGTCTGACACAGAACTTAAGGAACTCCGGCAGGAAGTTTCTCAAAGGAAAGGAATTCCGGGTTTCTCTTTGTCTCAGCAGGAGGATGACATCCGACACCTGCTGTCTTACTTTACACCATACACATACATGTACCTGTACCTGCTGCATAGCCTGGAATCCAAACTAAGCTCCTGACTCCCCTCTCTGTCCTATAATAGCTTTGGATTCCAGGCTACCTGACCACAAGTCTGTCAGCTCACCAGGGGACCATCAGTCAGAGGAAGGGATACACAGCTATAGGTAACAGCCTGGTGCATTGGTTACGTACAGTTAAAGGTAAAGGTAGTCCCATAGCCTTTTTGAGGCCGTAGGGGCAGTGGCTTGTTATCCACTGTGTCAAGGGCACCGTATTGGAGGGCGGAGCCCATCCCTCTCCTTCCACCGCCTTGTACCTCCCCTACCAAAGTTGTCTGACCCTGAGATAGATATTTCAGAGATCAGAGAGATTGAGTTGTTCACTCTGCTCACAAACTAACATCAAAGTCCCTCCCTGTTCCCAAAGGCCCTCCTGCCAGCCCATCCTCTGGGCTGCCCTGATTGGTCAGGCCTGCTACGCCCTGATTGGCTGTTGCCGTGGGATTGCCTGTGATTGACAGGTGGGCGGGGCGGGGATAATTTGTCTCCTGCCCTTTGAGGTTGGTTTGGATTTGTGAGCGGAGCTTCAGTGGAGAAAACTGTTTCACACCAGTCACTAAAACAACACGCGCCGCAGAGGATGGAAGCCACACAACTCTCCCACCTGGAGCCACTGTAGACTCGACTGGGGGCAGGAATCTCCGACTGGGGACAGGAATCTCGGCTTTCTGGTGAGTAACGTCTAAGGGGGTTGTTTGCTCTGCTTATCACCTTTGATCAGGAGTAAACCTACCGAGAACACTTAAGAAGTGATCAGAGCTGGGCAGACAATGGAAGGTGGGCTGTAAGAAACGATTAGAGCTGTGCAGACAATAGACAGGGGTGGTCTCCCCACCTTACTGTGCTCTACCTGTCACCAGTCGCTCACAGCGCTCCAGCCTGTATAACCGTCTAAAGTGAAGACTTGTAGATCAGCAGGACAATAACACAGAAGGTTTCCCTTTTGCTGCTGAGCCTCCTGACCAGTGTGGTCGTTCGCTGGAGTCTCGCCAAATATTTTACCACCTCCGATGACTTAACCAGCAGGCCGTTTGTAGGCCATGCCTCTCTCCTGTTACTGAACCCAGTTTGTTCTGCCTGTTAGTGATGCATCGTTAGGGGTAATTGTCAGTCATTATCTTACCCATTCTGTTTGATTGTCGGTCATTAAGTTTAATTGTTATCCTGTCATCTCTGTTAGTCTGGTGTCCACAAACAGAGAGATCTGAATCCTGATAGGGAGGGTAACTGTTGGTTTATCCCTGGAGTCTCACAAACACAGCTCTGATAGAGTCAGGCTTGGCTTTTCCAAGGACCCTATATGTAATGATATCCTTGGTTTCCCCCAAAGTCTTTGCTGTCTGCCTAAAGTCACAGACAGGACTCCAGGTCTATAGAAGCTTTATCTCTAGACTCTACAACAGTCGGCTAAAAACACACACATCCAGGCAGCCCCAAAACAGAGAGTTTAGCAACATCCAAGTTAGAGTAAACACGAGGCAGATCTCAAACCCGCTAACCTGGCAAACCCAGGGAACCAAAGCAGCTTTCCCGGCACGGATCCCTGCTAAAAACACCGATCCCTGCTAACCAAAGCAGCTTTCCCGGCACCGATCCCTGCTAACCAAAGCAGCTTTCCCGGCACCGATCCCTGCTAACCAAAGCAGCTTTCCCGGCACCGATCCCTGCTAACCAAAGCAGCTTTCCCGGCACCGATCCCTGCTAACCAAAGCAGCTTTCCCGGCACCGATCCCTGCTAACCAAAGCAGCTTTCCCGGCACCGATCCCTGCTAACCAAAGCAGCTTTCCCGGCATCAATCCCTGCTAACCAAAGCAGCTTTCCCGGCACCGATCCCTGCTAACCAAAGCAGCTTTCCCGGCACCGATCCCTGCTAACCAAAGCAGCTTTCCCGGCATCAATCCCTGCTAACCAAAGCAGCTTTCCCGGCACCGATCCCTGCTAACCAAAGCAGCTTTCCCGGCACCGATCCCTGCTAACCAAAGCAGCTTTCCCGGCATCAATCCCTGCTAACCAAAGCAGCTTTCCCGGCACCGATCCCTGCTAACCAAAGCAGCTTTCCCGGCACCGATCCCTGCTAACCAAAGCAGCTTTCCCGGCACCGATCCCTGCTAACCAAAGCAGCTTTCCCGGCACCGATCCCTGCTAACCAAAGCAGCTTTCCCAGCATCGATCCCTGCTAACCAAAGCACAGTTTTTCCCAGTGAGATCCAAGCTTGCAACATGTGCTGTCTACATGTATAACTGTTACAGTACTCAGTGCATTTCACAGTCTTTACAGTAGATATGGAACTTTAGCCTTTAATAGTACTGAATGCATCTATAACAGTCTTTACACTAATAACAGTAGATAGGGAATTAAGTTTATTAGTACTGAATGTATCTATAACAGTTTTTACAGTAGATAGGGAATTAAGTTTATTAGTACTGAATGTATCTATAACAGTTTTTACAGTAGATAGCTGTCTTCAGCAGGCCTTAAGCCGTTCCATTCTGAGGTTGAAGCTCAGGTTAGGCAATGGGACAATCAGCACTGGGAAACTCAGTGGACGTTCCTATAAACGTAACTCACACAGAACCATGCAGGTCCTGTCTCTACATGTACTGGGGTGGGCCTCCGTGCTTTCAGAGTAGATTAAAACTAAGAGCATTTAGACTACTGCCAAGTCTTGGCAGTAGATTAGGGCTAGGGCAGGTCTTCCTTTGGACTTGGCAGTAGATTTCAGGCTACAGCAGGTCGTGAGTGTAAGTTTCCAGCTGAGATGGATGTTTGGGTCAGGCTGGAGGGACACCGCCGTGGCAACAGGTGGAATTCCTGCATTCCAGTAGTGTAGGGACGAGCTATCTGTCAACTGTACAGCTTATACCACATTCCTGGATGCCACAACTCAACAACTTGTACTAGGGTCTTCATGAGTCTGTAATTACTGTTTCTGTTACTGTAACTGTTACATGGAGGTCTTTTTTCTAAAGCTAGATCTCACCTAACTCCAACCCTAATGTTGAACCACAGGGGAACTCAGTCAGCTATACCAGCTAGGGTCTTCAGGGATTATATAGTTATTGTTACATGCAGGTCTTTTCTTCTAACCCTAGTATTGAACCACTAGAGCTCCCCTAATATGCCTGCAGGACACTTTGCAAGAGAACTTTTGTTACATCTATTGTCTATCTGCTGGTCTGTACAAGTCAGAGTTTGTCGGCTGTAGTAAAGAAAATTGGTGCTCCACATGCACGTGTGGGAATCCATCTACTAGTTTTACCGGACAAAAGTAGCGAGACTGGGATGCCATCAGGAACAAAACTAGTTTTACACAACAAAAGTAGCGAGACCCGGATGGTTGCGTGTTTCCAGAGCTGTTACAGCCCTTAAGAACAGTCTTAAGTACGGCTGATTACAGAGGACAGGGTAATGTGCAGTCTGAGAGCTGCAGCTCCTTCCTGCCAGCTCTGTGATCACCTCCAGTCCATAACACAGTAAGAACGCTGCGGTGTAATCACTGAAGTCCCGACACTGGTAACAACAGTGTAATCACTGAAGCCCCGACAGGGGTAACCCGGCATTGCTCACATTCCCTGGGTCTGTGGGGCCTTCAGCATTGCCAATTGGACCAGCGCACCAGAGACTGTCTAATATCCTCATATGCATGCTGCAACCACCTTCCGATAAAGCAATCATTTATTCATTCCTTCATGTGTACATAGTCGACATTGTACCTCCTCCCCTTGTTCCTGTGTACATCCCCTCCCCAAGCCCTCTATACTCCCCTCCCCATGTACACCCCCTCCCCCTGCCCTCTATACCCCCCTCCCTGTGTATGCCCCCTCCGGTGTACACCCCCTCCCCTGGCCATCTATACACCCCTCCCCCTGTGTACTCCCCCTCCCCCTGTGTACACCCCCTCCCCTTATGTACACCCCCTCCTCTACATCCCCCTCCCCCTGTGTACATTGTGTATTTTATCCCCACTGTGCTAAATCCAGTGGCTGTCAGCAGACGGGGTCAGAACCATCCATTATAACAACACTTTCCCGCACTTCAGCTTCCGCTGATTTCCCCACACACTGCCAGTGACCTCTCACCTCCGCTAAGGTCCCTCCGCACTGCCAGTCTGACCTCTGACCCACATTGACGTACATATGCCTCACTACAAGGCCTCTTCAAGGCTCCTTAAATCGTAACAACAGACCTCTCCAAGTTCAAGGCTCTTCAAACTCACAAAATCAAGGCCCCCCAAACTCCAAGGCTGCCATACTTACAGGGACAAGATTTCTCAAGAATTTGTCCTTTCCTCAGGCACCTGCCCTTCTCACAAGTACCCACCCTCCTTTAAGAATGACTCAATAAGACTAAAGATCCCACCCTTCCTATGAACCCCCTCTACCCCTCCACTCTAAGAGCTGGGTAAGACCCTACCCTTCCTAAGAACCCCTTCCCCTCTAAGAGCATTACCGAGAGGTCCTTGTTGACCCTGTTCCTTAGTAACTGTGCTTCAGATCGCTCCTGTTCCAACATAAATAAACTTGTGGCAGAAATTTCCCCATGGTTTTAAACTGCAGAGTAAATACACAGGCTGGCAGTGGGGCAGGGAGAAGCTACACGTTCACAGACAGACAGGAAAACAACAGTCAAGTTCTCACACTCACAAGAATTCTAAGATTCTAAGCTTAGCCGAGCAGTTTTAAGTTCAGTTGTGATGGAGTGTAATGAGTCCCGCAGTTCAGCTCCAAGTCTGTAAAAAGGGTTCAAATCAATTTACCAGTCGTTAACCATCAATAAACCAATAAACAACCAATAAACAGCAAACCAGTCATAGTTTGGCTATATCACTGCCAATAGTTCACATGTTGAGTAGAGACTGTTTTTTATTGCAGAGGAAAGATGTGTCCATCTCTAGGACAGGCCCCATATCTGTATCAAGTATATCGAGTATCTCAACCAGACAAGCAGGCTGGAAAATGGGAAAACATGAGAGAAACTTGTTTGGAAAACATGTCTATTTTTGAGAGAAAGCTGTCCCTAAGCGCACATTGCAGTGGCAGTCCTTGTGACCTTGTGTGGTGACCTTGGTGCCAGTTTTCTGTCAGGTTTTAAGCTCAGTGTTCCGCTGTCTGCCCTCAGCTGTCACGAACCCTGACCTCCGCACCCTGGGGGAGGTCAGAGGTCGGCTGCGTTTGTGTTAGAGGAATTCAACTGACACAGGAAATCCTTTAAGTGGTAACTGAGAAACTAACAACAACTCCCATGGGGGGGGGGGGTCTGGGCTGGACACTTGTTAGTGGTTCTCTCCTCTAACAGAAACCTCACCGGCATGGCAAAAGTAGGACTGGTCTGACTTGAAGTCTCGAGACTCGTAAGATTTGGTGGAATCTTCAATAAAAACGGGAAACCCTGGTGCAGATTCTGAGCAGACAAGCTTGTCTTCTGGTGGGAAGTCTTAACATGGCTGACCCCGGGCTGACCCCTACTCCACACCAGGTAATGTAGTACAGGTGTGAACACTGATGAAACTATTCAACAGCAGCAGGTACAGGTCCATACACTACAGGCTCACAACACTTATAGCAGCAGGTACAGGTCCATACACTACAGGCTACAGGTCCAGGCTTGGGTATGTTCCTGCCTTCCTACTCTGACAGAAGTTAGAAGGTCTAAGGTCTACAGCAACAAGTTCACCAGTTACAGGTTCAGGGTTATAAGGCACCTGACCTGACACAGGCTACAGGTTCACAAGTTACAAGCCCAGGCTTATAATATAAGGCACCTGCCCTGACACAGGCTACAGGTTCACAAGTTACAGGCCCAGGCTTATAATATAAGGCACCTGCCCTGACACAGGCTACAGGTTCACAAGTTACAAGCCCAGGCTTATAATATAAGGCACCTGCCTTGACACAGGCTACAGGTTCACAAGTTGCAGGTCCAGGCTTGGGTATGTTCCTCCATGAACACCATGAGTTAAGTGAGGAGGTCTGCCTGAGGTTTAGTGGGGAATCCTGTACTGATAGAGAAATGAGTGGAAGTGTCTGACCCCGGGTTCACCTCTGGTAATGAGAACCAGGCAGGAAGGGTTAATCTCCTAGTCTGAGGCTCACCCCAGCAGGCCATAATAGGCACCAGGGGACTCAGGGTGCTACTGTATTTCTGTGCACCAGAGTTGTGCCTCTGTATTTCTGCTGAAACTAACTTTAAACCTAACTGATTAAACAAAGTACAGAGACCTTACAGACCTATGTTGTAGTCATGAGTAAGTATTAAGTAATAAGCACACCATGACTTAAACCAACCAGACAAAGTTCACGTCTGATAATATCATGACATACATGCAGGTAAATCTGGGAGGATGATTTGAACTCTACTCTGCCCAGACAGAAACGCGAGGCTGCAGACTGACAGTCATCTGCAGATCAAATATTAATACAGTCTAGACGAGAACAAGTCGCTCGTATCAATTATTAAACCTCCCGCAGACCCAGTCAGGATGACAAATGGGGCGGGCTGCGAACCCGGGACCAGAAGTCCTTCCAATCAGTGGGCTGCGAACCCTGGACCAGAAGTCCTTCCAATCAGTGGGCTGCGAACCCTGGACCAGACGTCCTTCCAATCAGTGGGCTGCGAACCCGGGACCAGAAGTCCTTCCAATCAGTGGGCTGCGAACCCTGGACCAGACGTCCTTCCACATCAGTGGGCTGCGAACCCGGGACCAGAAGTCCTTCCAATCAGTGGGCTGCGAACCCGGGACCAGACGTCCTTCCACATCAGTGGGCTGCGAACCCGGGACCAGAAGTCCTTCCAATCAGTGGGCTGCGAACCCGGGACCAGAAGTCCTTCCAATCAGTGGGCTGCAAACTCAGCCTCCCCAAGCAACCCTCACATCTAGGCCATGCTGACAGTGTGCACCTTATGGAAGAGGGATGGGTGGAACTGGCAGAACAAGATCATTTAGAACACAGGGCAAAAACAATGTAGCTTCCTGTACAGCGGCCCTGAGTTATGTTACTATGATATGGAGAGAGTTTATTTATGACAGGAAATAAAGAAAAGAAAGAAATACAATGAGCGGCGATTAGCATGATTAAATCGCGGTTATGGGGGGGGGATACATTATAGGACAGCGGCATTTACTGAGGCTCCCCCTAAGCTGCTCCTGTGTCCCCAGGTATCCCACCTACAGCAGGTACTGGGTAGAGTTCCCCTGTACACTGGTGATAGTTACTGAGACTCCCCCTAAGCTGCTCCCATGTCCCCAGGTATCCCACCTACAGGAGGTACTGGGTAGAGTTCCCCTGTACACTGGTGATAGTTACTGAGGCTCCCCCTAAGCTGCTCCCATGTCCCCAGGTATCCCACCTACAGCAGGTACTGGGTAGAGTTCCCCTGTACACTGGTGATAGTTACTGAGACTCCCCCTAAGCTGCTCCAGTGTCCCCAGGTATCCCACCTACAGGAGGTACTGGGTAGAGTTCCCCTGTACACTGGTGATAGTTACTGAGACTCCCCCTAAGCTGCTCCCATGTCCCCAGGTATCCCACCTACAGCAGGTACTGGGTAGAGTTCCCCTGTACACTGGTGATAGTTACTGAGACTCCCCCTAAGCTGCTCCTGTGTCCCCAGGTATCCCACCTACAGCAGGTACTGGTGATAGTTACTGAGGCTCCCCCTAAGCTGCTCCTGTGTGCCCAGGTATCCCACCTACGTACAGCAGGTACTGGGTAGAGTTCCCCTGTACACTGGTGATAGTTACTGAGGCTCCCCCTAAGCTGCTCCCATGTCCCCAGGTATCCCACCTACAGCAGGTACTGGTGATAGTTACTGAGGCTCCCCCTAAGCTGCTCCTGTGTGCCCAGGTATCCCACCTACAGCAGGTACTGGTGATAGTTACTGAGGCTCCCCCTAAGCTGCTCCTGTGTGCCCAGGTATCCCACCTACGTACAGCAGGTACTGGGTAGAGTTCCCCTGTACACTGGTGATAGTTACTGAGGCTCCCCCTAAGCTGCTCCCATGTCCCCAGGTATCCCACCTACAGCAGGTACTGGGTAGAGTTCCCCTGTACACTGGTGATAGTTACTGAGGCTCCCCCTAAGCTGCTCCTGTGTCCCCAGGTATCACACCTACAGCAGGTACTGGGTAGAGTTCCCCTGTACACTGGTGATAGTTACTGAGGCTCCCCCTAAGCTGCTCCTGTGTCCCCAGGTATCCCACCTACAGCAGGTACTGGGTAGAGTTCCCCTGTACACTGGTGATAGTTACTGAGACTCCCCCTAAGCTGCTCCTGTTTCCCCAGGTATCCCACCTACAGCAGGTACTGGGTAGAGTTCCCCTGTACACTGGTGATAGTTACTGAGACTCCCCCTAAGCTGCTCCTGTGTCCCCAGGTATCCCACCTACAGCAGGTACTGGGTAGAGTTCCCCTGTACACTGGTGATAGTTACTGAGGCTCCCCCTAAGCTGCTCCCATGTCCCCAGGTATCCCACCTACAGGAGGTACTGGGTAGAGTTCCCCTGTACACTGGTGATAGTTACTGAGGCTCCCCCTAAGCTGCTCCCATGTCCCCAGGTATCCCACCTACAGCAGGTACTGGGTAGAGTTCCCCTGTTCACTGGTGATAGTTACTGTGGCTCCCCCTAGGCTGCTCCTGTGTGCCCAGGTATCCCACCTACAGGAGGTACTGGGTAGAGTTCCCCTGTACACTGGTGATAGTTACTGAGACTCCCCCTAAGCTGCTCCCATGTCCCCAGGTATCCCACCTACAGGAAGCAATCAAGCCTTCGCCCCGCCCTTCCGCCCTGCCCTGCCTGTAAACTGTTTCCTCTGCCGCTCGGGGAAAGCTGTAAACTGGTTCCAAATGTCAGGTGGACACCGGGTCAGCCAGCCCAGTCTGAGCGAGATTTCCCGCCTGGGTGCTTAATGTAGAAACGCCCCACACTGCATCATACACATTCATCAAGGTCACACACCCAGGCAGAACATTACGTAATACAGAATACATCAAGCAACTGGGTAAACTCATCCCGCTGCTGGGTTTATTTTGCATTATGTCTAGTAGTACCGTACACACATCACAGAACGCAGGCGACGATTGATACAGTTGTGAAAGACAACTTGGGCCTGGGGTGTAACATGGACACTACGGGTGCTGTACCCTGCTGTACGTACATGTAGGACTGTGTGCAGCCACCTGTATGTATGGGACAGGCTCCAAGCTTGCTTCTATATAACAATATTGCACACTACGGGTGCTGTACCCTGCTACATTACATGTAGGACTGTAGACAGCCACCTGTATGTATGGGACAGGCTCCAAGCTCGCTCCTGTGTAACACACTTCCAGGACTGGTGTTTCTGATGGTCATGGCCAGGCATGATGTGTCGCACATGTGTACACTGCGGGGGTCCTGCTGACTGTACCCTGGTACATGTACACTACGGGGACCCTGCTGACTGTACCCTGGTACATGCACACTGCGGGGGTCCTGCTGACTGTACCCTGGTACATGCACACTGCGGGGGTCCTGCTGACTGTACCCTGGTACATGTACACTGCGGGGGTCCTGCTGAATCTGTGCCCATGCAGGGCAGACATGATGCATAATGATGTATGTATGGGAGAGGCTCCAAGCTTAGTTCCTGTCCAACATTTTCCACATGCCTCACACCGACGCTCACACATACCAAACAACGTCACCCAATTCACTCCCTAGCAACCGGCCCGCCACGCCTGGAGACGCACGTGTCATCCCTGCACACTCCCTGCTAAAGACTCTGGCTGCCTAGCGACGCAGCGACCACGCCTGGCGACGGCCTTGTCGGTGACGTGTGTACACAGGTCTAATTCTGTCTGCTTCAATGTGTTTCAGCTTGGCTGTGACTGACTCTGGGCTGACATACATGCAGACACAGACTTCCGCACAGCCTCGATAGTCACTTCAGTTCCAGGGGGGCTGCAGTTCCAGTGAAGATGAGCTGTTTGTTTGTAGCTGTGTGCAGATGGGAGAATGTGTCTGCTTGTTCTGGGACTGCTCTGTGACAGACTATAACCAAGTGTGGGGCATGTACATGCGAGTGTGTGTGATGTATATATCTGACTTGTTATATGTATTATGTGTCCAGTTTAACTCAGTCTGCCTGCTTGTGTCTCAGTACTGACAGAATGGACCCTGCTGCTGCAACTGTTGTCTAGTTAGTGAGTTGATGAGTTGATGATTAACTGAGTAAAGATGTTAGTTAATGAGCTTACTAACCTGCCTGCTTGTGTTTCAGTACTGACAGAATGGACGCGTCCACTGTGGCCAGTATGTGCTGCTGCTGATGTAACTATTGTCTAGTTAGTGAGTTAGTTACTGATTTAATGAGTTAGTTGATAAGTGAGTTGATAACTTAGATAACCCTGCCTGTTTGTGTTTCAGTACAGACAGAATGGACCTGCACTTGGCGGCCTGTGTGCTCCTGCTGCTGTTACTGCTGTCTAGTTAGTTACTGAGTTACTGAGCTAGTTAGTGAGTTAGCTAACCCTCTGTGTTTATTATGTTCCAGTACAGACAGAATGGACCTCTACTTGGCGGCCTGTTCGCTCCTGCTGCTGTAACTGCTGGCTAGTTAGTTACTGAGTTACTGAGCTAGTTAGTGAGTTAGCTAACCCTCTGTGTTTATTATGTTCCAGTACAGACAGAATGGACCTCTACTTGGCGGCCTGTTCGCTCCTGCTGCTGTAACTGCTGGCTAGTTAGTTACTGAGTTACTGAGCTAGTTAGTGAGTTAGCTAACCCTCTGTGTTTATTATGTTCCAGTACAGACAGAATGGACCTCTACTTGGCGGCCTGTTCGCTCCTGCTGCTGTAACTGCTGGCTAGTTAGTTACTGAGTTACTGAGCTAGTTAATGAGTTATCTAACCCTCTGTGTTTATTATGTTCCAGTACTGACAGAATGGACCTCTACTTGGCGGCCTGTGTGCTCCTGCTGTTGTTGATCGTGCCCAGTGAAGCGACGCGCCAACATGGCGGCGCGCGGCGGTACATGTCGACGCGGCCGCTGGATAACCAGCAGTGCGCCTACACGTTTGTGGTGCCGCAGGCCGAGGGGGGCTGCCCGTACCAGCAGGACCCCGCCGCTAACGACTTTACTAACGACATCCAGCAGCTCAGGGAGCAGGTCTGTTTGTTTTTTTGTTTGTTTGTTTGTTTGTGACATAACGTTAAGCCATGGTCCACTGTTCATTGTCAAAAAGATGAATTTCCCCGATACAATGAACCTGTAAATACCGTACATACGTAGCATCTGTCTTCTCTGCCACAACCGGTAGAACGACCAGTGGAAGAAAAGCTCTGACTTCTGTTATCAGTGAGCTAAACTGGCTTGAGAGCATTTTCATTGTTTTCCCTTTCCCCTTGCGGCAGGTGTCGCAGCAGGGGAAGATCATCAGCGGAATGGCGACATCGATCCGCGCCAGCAAGGGCGTGGCCACCGCAGTACAGGTAGGCACATAGTTGATAAGGGCGTGGCCACCGCAGTACAGGTAGGCGCATAGTTGATAAGGGCGTGGCCACCGCAGTACAGGTAGGCGCATAGTTGATATGCAAGACTCAAAGTACTGGGTGCATGTGCCGTTGTGCACAAGAAATTGGAGCTGTGCACCTTATTTTTGACTGTGGGTGCATCAGTGCACCTGAGGTCATATTTTTGTAGGCTATGTAGACAGTGGTACTACAAATAGTTGTACACTATAAGTGTACAGAATTTAAGTATTAAAGAAAGCAACATAACCTTTAATCTATTGCTTATATAAAATTTTGAAGTTGGCTATAGAATTTCAGATTGAATTCTCAAGAGAAGCAGTAGGGCACCTATTCCCTAAAATGAATTTCGAGCCCTGATATGGGTATATGTACTAAGTAGATATGTGTAACCCTTGGCTTGCTGAAAAGTGTACACTGTGCAGGACTGTATGTATGACTAATCATGTACGAGTCTATACTAGGCTGTCCAGTGCCCTTGAGACTGTTACTCCCTCACCACATCCCTTAATGACTAATCCAGAAAAATGCAGAACCATGACTTGATCTGTCAAAAGACGTCCTATTGTGAAACTATGACATTAGGAACACAGTATATGTTAGCAAAGAGACTAGCCAACAAAGAGCCCCTAACTAATTCTGCCCCCCCCCCCCAGGCGTTAGAGAATGGTAAGCGGGTTGTGGAGGACCGCCTGACGTACCTGCAGATGCAGATGCTGAAGGATGAGGCCAACCGGAACGCTCATCGTGCCGAGATGGCCACGCTCGAGAAAACCATCATGAACCAGACTCTGCAGTATGTGCAGCTGTACCATATGTACCAGGAGCTCATGACGGCCTACAACAAGGTAACTAGCTAACTAGCTAGCTAGCTAACTTACCCTAACCAGACTCTGCAGTATGTGCAGCTGTACCACATGTACCAGGAGCTCATGACAGCCTACAACAAGCTAACTAGCTAACTAGCTAACTAACTAGCTTACTAACCCTAACCTGACACTGCAGGTTGTGCAGCTGCACCATATGTACCAGGAGCTCATGACAGCCTACAACAAGGTAACTAGCTAACTAGCTAACTAGCTAACTTACCCTAACCAGATCCTCCCCCCACGTGAACAGCGTGATGGAAAACCAGACAGCAACAAACACGGCCATGACAAAGACTGTGGTAAGACGGTTGTAAGACGGTTGTAAGACAGTTGTAAGACGGTTGTAAGACGGTTGTAAGACGGTTGTAAGACCGTTGTAAGACCGTTGTAAGATGGTTGTAAGACGGTTGTAAGACAGTTGTAAGATGGTTGTACTGTGCCCCCAGGTGAACAGCGCGATGGAGAACCAGACTGCAACGATAGAGGCGCTGATGAAGACAGTTGGGGGGCTGGTTGTAAGACAGCTGTAAGATGATTGTAAGACGGTTGTAAGACGGTTGTAAGACGGTTGTAAGACAGTTGTAAGACAGTTGTAAGACGGTTGTACTCTCCCCCCAGGTGAACAGCGCCATGGAGAACCAGACTGCCACGGTAGCGGCGCTGATGAAGACGGTTGGGGGGTTGGTTGTAAGACAGCTGTAAGATGATTGTAAGACGGTTGTAAGACAGTTGTAAGACGGTTGTAAGATGGTTGTACTGTGCCCCCAGGTGAACAGCGCCATGGAGAACCAGACGGCCACGGTAGAGGCGCTGATGAAGACGGTTGGGGGGCTGGTTGTAAGACAGCTGTAAGACGGTTGTAAGACAGTTGTAAGACTGTTGTAAGACGGTTGTAAGACGGTTGTAAGACAGTTGTAAGACGGTTGTAAGATGGTTGTACTGTGCCCCCAGGTAAACAGTGCCATGGAGAACCAGACTGCCACGATAGAGGCGCTGATGAAGACGGTTGGGGGGTTGGTTGTAAGACAGCTGTAAGATGATTGTAAGACGGTTGTAAGACAGTTGTAAGACAGTTGTACTCTCCCCCCAGGTAAACAGCGCCATGGAGAACCAGACTGCCACGATAGAGGCGCTGATGAAGACGGTTGGGGGGCTGGCGCGCGACAAGGAGGAGGTGACCCGGCAGCTGCAGCGCCTGAAGAAGTCCGGCCGACACGGCGGGGACAGGCACGGGGCGCGCAGCACGCAGAATCGGCAGGCGCAGGTCGCTTCCGAGGCCGTCGTCAGGATCGGGGACATCGAGGATATCGATGATGATGTGGGGTCAAATGTCGGCCGCGTAACACAGCCTCAGCAGAAGCCTCAGCCGAAGCCTCAGCCAAAGCTGCCAAAAGGTGAGCAGATGTACATGGGCACCCACTGGTTTATACAACAATCTTTATTGACACAACAACAGTTTATAGCTAGTTAGCAGTACCAAAAGGTGACCATGTCCTGTGAAGGTTGGCACTGTGGTTTAGTGAGCTGGCTGGTTTGTTAGCTGTAGTTAAAAACAGAGCAAACTGCCCCCCAGATTCTCCCCAAGGTCGAGGGACATCATTCCTCTTGGACAGGAGACATTCCAGCTGGAGCAGAAGGCACGAACACACAAAATGTACATGTCGGGGTGACAGGGGACAGGATGCATCTAGCAGTGTCAAGGCTGCCCTTTCATCAGCAAATAACAGGATGGAACCCTGAACGATCTTGCCTGACCTTGGGGATTGTCAGGGTGAGGGGTCTAATCTACTTACAGGAGAGGGGGACAGGATGGAACCTGTACTCACAGGGATCACCTTGTATGACCTTGGGGGTTTCTATGGGGGAGGGGGGCAGGATGGAACCTGTACTCACAGGGATCACCTTGTCTGACCTTGTGGGTTTCTAGTATGGGGGAGGGCGGGGAGGATGGAACATGTACTCACAGGGATCACATTGCCTGACCTTGGGGGTTTCTATGCGGGAGGGGGGCAGGATGGAACCTGTACTCACAAGGATCACCTTGTCTGACCTTGGGGGTTTCTAGTATGGGGGAGGGCGGGGAGGATGGAACCTGTACTCACAGGGATCACATTGCCTGACCTTGGGGGTTTCTATGGGGAAGGGGGCAGGATAGAACCTGTGCTCACATGGATCACCTTGTCCGACCTTGTGGGTTGCTAGGGGCATTTACAGTACTGAGTACTGTTTGTGTCATCATGAAGAAAGCAGTGATTCAGGACTGATTGGAACAGAATGAAATTATGAATCGTAAGTGAATGATTTTATTGCACAACTATTGCTTTGGTGGCAAGGTACAGACAGGAAAAACACTAGGCTTCACTCCACCAGGTGTGAAATCGTGCATATAAACATGGCAAATTACAGTCCCACAATAGGGCCAGTCCTACAATAGGGCCAGTCCCACCATAGGGCCAGTCCCACCATAGGGCCAGTCCTACAATAGGGCCAGTCCCACCATAGGGCCAGTCCCACCATAGGGCCAGTCCTACAATAGGGCCAGTCCCACCATAGGGCCAGTCCTACAATAGGGCCAGTCCCACCATAGGGCCAGTCCCACCATAGGGCCAGTCCCACCATAGGGCCAGTCCCACATTAAGGCCAGACTGTTGGTGGGAGGTCTGACCTATGATAATGGCAGCACCATTATACTAAAGAACAGTCTCAGAGTTGTAATTGTTCTCATCACCTATAGTTAGTAAGTCTGAAGGGAAGCAGACGCGGTCATCACCATGTTAGGCGTGAGGGGAGACCTGGAGCTGATGTACTTTTCAGAGACTTAAAGATGTACCGAGAGACTTCAAGATGTACGGACAGACTTAAACAAGTTAAAGACGAACTGACAGACTTAAAGGTGTACTGACAGACTTAAAGATGTACGAAGAGGCTTAAAGATGTTCTGAGAGACTTAAAGATGTACGGAGAGGCTTAGTGACAAACTGGCAGACTTAAAGATGTACGGAGCGACTTAAACAAGTTAAAGACGAACTGACAGACTTAAAGATGTATGGAGAGACTTAAACAAGTTAAAGACGAACTGACAGACTTAAAGATGTACTGACAGACTTAAAGATGTACGAAGAGGCTTAAAGATGTTCTGAGAGACTTAAAGATGTACGGAGAGGCTTAAAGATGTTCTGAGAGACTTAAAGATGTACGGAGAGGCTTAGTGACGAACTGACAGACTTAAAGATGTACGGAGAGACTTAAAGACAAACTGACAGACTTAAAGATGTACGGAGAGACTTAAAGATGTACGGAGAGACTTAAAGATGTACTGAGAGACTTAAAGATGTACTGACAGACTTAAAGATGTACGAAGAGGCTTAAAGATGTTCTGAGAGACTTTAAGATGTACGGAGAGGCTTAGTGACGAACTGACAGACTTAAAGATGTACGGAGAGACTTAAACAAGTTAAAGACGAACTGACAGACTTAAAGATGTATGGAGGGACTTAAACAAGTTAAAGACGAACTGAAAGACTTAAAGATGTATGGAGAGACTTAAACAAGTTAAAGACAAACTGACAGACTTAAAGATGTACGGAGAGACTTAAACAAGTTAAAGACGAACTGACAGACTTAAAGATGTACGGAGAGACTTAAAGACATACTGACAGACTCAAAAATGTACGGAGAGACTTAAAGATGTACTGACAGGCTTAAAGATGTACGGAGAGACTTAAAGACAAACTGATAGTCTTACAGATGTCCTAAGAGACTTATAAAGACATACTTTAGTGCCAATTATGTTGTTTCTCTGTGCATAAATGCATATAGAACAAAGTGCTAAGCATGCCAATGATGATTTTGTATAGGTGAAGTGAAACAAACCTAAACAGATCTGAAGTTAATGGTAATGATAAACCTGCATGTCGTAACGTTGCATGTTGTGTTGTTTGTGTTTGGTAAAAATGCACGGGTGAATTTTCCTTGTTTTCTATGTTTATGTAACGGTTGCTACGGTAACTTTTCTGTTTTCGATGTATTTACCTTTTCCTTTCTCTTGCCAAGTCTAGGAAACTACACTTGGAATGATACACTCCGTAAGCACTTTTACTTTCGTTTTCTCAACTCACCTCAAGTTTAACTGTTTTGCTTCTTTTCTGCTCCTTAACTTCGAATCCCCTACCATTTCTTCTTCTCTACCATTATTGAGTAAACCTTGCTATAAATTTGTCGTTTCTGTTCTCAGGTGTTCATTCAATGTCATCGTAAAAACCCATGTAAAACCCATGTAAAACCCAATGTAAAACCCACATGCCTCCAAACAGGCCGGTTAAATTCACCAAGTCAAGGAAATGAAGCAGAATGCCGCAGAATGCCGCAGCTAAAGTTGATCATTGTTACACACTAGTTGGTTAAAGTTCATTGATTAGTTAAACAATAACCATCTAACCCAGACCAGTTCTACCTAACTGCCTCACCCAACAGCAGCTTGTGAACAGGTCCCAAAGCTACAAATGTAACTGTCGGGAGTAAACAACACTGCCCCCCTCCCCCCACCAGCTGCACCTGGAATGTGCTCTTCCTAACCTCATGTGCTGATCTAAGGCGGTATGTAGGCTTTCTGGGCAGATGTGATGTTATAATATGTACTATACTTTAACCCCTCCCCTGCATGCCTCCAGCACAACCTGGCACATCACTACATGCTTATCATGACCTGCACGTAACCTTATCCACAGATCTAGATGCATAATCAAGAATCAATTAAAGCATTATTTCCCCCCAACCCCCAGCCTGTGCTGAACCTAACCCTACATGTACATCATGATGTTCAGATGTTTTATAACGAGGTTTATTTCCCCCCTGCAGCCAAACCCCGGCACTGTGCGGACATCCAGCGCGCGGGGAAGACTGTGAGCGGCGTGTATCGGATCTACCTGCCGGATCACCATGACAACCCTGTGCCGGTGTTCTGCGACATGGACACGGACCCGGGCGGCTGGACCGTGATCCAGAAACGGGCCAATGGGACGGTGAACTTCTTCCGCAACTGGGCGGCGTACAAGTCCGGGTTCGGGGACCCGCGGGGGGACTTCTGGCTGGGCCTGGAAAACATGCACCTGCTGACGGGGAGGGGGGGCTACAAGCTGCAGGTCAGCCTGCAGGACTGGAACGGCATCGTGGCCTACGCAGAGTACAACAGCTTCAAGGTGGAGGACGAGGCCAGCAAGTACCGCCTGCGGCTGGGCAAGTACCACGGCAACAGCGGCGACGCCCTCACCTGGCACAACAACATGGCCTTCACCACCAAGGACAGCGACAACGACCCGTTCATCGGGAACTGCGCGGGGTACCAGCGGGGGGGCTGGTGGTACAACGCCTGCGCCCACTCCAACCTCAACGGCATCTACTACCCGGGGGGGTACTACAGCAGCCGCTACCAGGACGCTGTCTACTGGGCAGAGTGGCGCGGCGGCAGCTACTCGCTAAAAACTGTCATGATGAAGGTCCGACCCTCGGGCAACCAGGCACTAACATAGCGCTACAGGATATAACAGGACAACTACAGCACAAGTACAGCACAACTACAGCACAAGTACAGAACAACTATGATACAACTACAACACAACTACAACACAGGCAACCAGGCACTAACATAGCGCTACAGGATATAACAGGACAACTACAATACAACTACAGCACGGGCAACCAGGCCCTAACATAGCACTTCAGGATATAACAGGCCAACTACAGCACAATAACAGCACAACTACAGCACAACTACAGCACAACTACAACACAGGCAACCAGGCGCTAACATAACACAACTGCAGAACAATAACAGCACAACTACAGAACAATGACAGCACAACTACAGAACAATAATAGCACAACTACAGAACAATATTATAGCACAACTACAGAACAATAACAGAACAACAGTACAACCACAGCACAACAACAACACAGGCAACTAGGCGCTAACATAGCACTACGGAACAATAACAGCACAACTACAGGACATTAACAGCACAACTACAAGACAATAATACTAGAAGCACAACTACAAGAAACAAACAATACGTCAGAACCAAATTACAGTGCCGAGGGAAAATCGCATCTCTGTAGGACAAATACAACATGAAAGTTCCACCACATCATCACAGCCATGTACAGTAAAAGTACATGCAGACATGAGGGGGGAGGGGGGCACGCAGACATGAGGGGGGAGGGGGGCATGCAGAGGGGAGGGGGGCATGTTCTCCAGGGACTTCCTTGCATTAGAAATAAGACTTGCCGACTATGTGCTGTGGTGTTGGATAACACCGCCATGCAATGAGCCAGCTAGATACGTAGACACATATTATAAGATGTGCTTCCAATACGTAGATATGCCGCCTGCATATTTAGTCTGGGAGGAGAAACTGTTGCGGATTGACATGAATGTAACAAAGTTGTAAAACCTGATCTTCAACATGTAATTAAAGAGCCTTAAAGTTTCTTCTGACATTCTATAGCAACCCACCCACTGGTCATAGCAACCTGAAACCCAGATATGTCGGTTTCCATGGTTATTACAGGTTATAGTTGTCATAGTAATTACCTATTAGAACTGCCATGGTAACCTCCCTACTTATCTAAGTTTAAGAAGAAACTTGCCATTTTTTGTTATTTTGTAAATATTTTGATGTTGAGATGAGAGGACTGTTGTCGCAATGACGATGAATGTACAATTATGTAGCTTTTAGACGAGGCGTCTTCTTAGCAAAGGTCTTTACCCTCCCTCCTGCTAAGGGAGAACCTAGACACCGGAGTTGTGCTGCTCACAGCAGAGCGCTGCAGGCGGGGGGTTAAACAGGGTCCAGGCTTTGTCATTATTGTTGTACATTAAGGAAAATCATCATGAATAATGTTGATAAGAACAGAGGATTTGATGTGCTTCTTTATACACTCTGTATTATGATATAATCATTTCACTTCTTCATTTTCCACATTAGATGTTTAAAACTTGCTGAATCATATCAGCTAGTGCTGCATTGGTGTTACCTGTTCAGCTAGTGCTGCATTGGTGTTACCTGTTCAGCTAGTGCTGCATTGGTGTTACCTGTTCAGCTAGTGCTGCATTGGTGTTACCTGTTCAGCTAGTGCTGCATTGGTGTTACCTGTTCAGCTAGTGCTGCATTGGTGTTACCTGTTCAGCTAGTGCTGCATTGGTGTTACCTGTTCAGCTAGCGCTGCATTGGTGTTACCTGCGCTAGTGCTGCATTGGTGTTACCTGCTTAAAGCTTGTTGCATTATGAAATTGGGGAAGTTTTCTAGCATGATTGTAGTGTAATGGTGGTGTGCCATCTGTAACTTGTAAGAGAGTCTAGAAATGTTGGTGTGTCTGTATTATAAGACTGAAGCTAAGCTTGGCTTTGTGATGTATATTGGTGCTAAAGTCTCCTCTGTGGTCCTGATGCAGTTGCCATGGTAACTCATACAGTATAGCAAATATCTCTTTCAAACTATGATGGAATAAAGAGTTGAATGTTGCACTGCGAGACTGGGTCTGTTGTAGTTGGTCAGTATCTGACGGTGTTTCTTCCTGTGTGGCATTGTGCTGACGTAGCGGTTAGGGTGTTTGGCCCAGAACCCAGGGGTCCTGGGTTTGAACCCCCGGGTATGCCACGATACAGTGCCCTTGGAAAAGGCACTTAACGCGACATTCCTCACTTCACCCAGGTAAAAAAATGGTTACCTGACTTTGGTTGGGGAGGTTAACGGCGGAAGGAGAGGGATGGGCCTCACCTTCCAATGACCTGCCCTAGACACAGATTAAATGAATGGATAAAAACCCACAGCCCAACAGCCAGGGGGGGAGTGCCAATCATCAAGGCCAGGAGAGGGGTTGGGTGGGAAGGCTGTTTATCCTCACAGTTTTGTCTGTCTGTCAAATCAGAGGCCTTTCCACAGGGAACTCACTAAGACTGGAACAGTCCTGCCGAAACATGACGTCCGTTCTCACAGGAAGCCGCTTGCCTGCTAACGGCAAAACAAACAGTGCAGGGCTGGACATACCAACTAAACCGTCTACACTGCCATTACTAACCGCACACAAACACTGTGGGCTGCACATATCAACCGTCTACACTGCCATTACTAACCGCACACAAACACTGTGGGCTGCACATATCAACCCTCTACACTGCCATTAACCCCATACAAACACTGTGTGCTGCACATATGAACCCTCTACACTGCCATTAACCCCATACAAACATGTGGGCTGCAGCTATCTAGACTTGCATCCTACTCACGACACACCAAACGCCGCTGGGCTGACAACAGGCAACTGTCTGCAGCTTTAATCAGCTCTGTTTGGGGGAAACCAACGGTCGTAACCTTAATGGTGCAACGGGAGACCTGCAGCAGGGACTACGGTTTGCTTTTCTCCTGTCTCCACAACATCAAGACCACAAACAGACAGGCTTGAACTGAAACACAGCGGGCGGACATACATTCCTAAAACCACTGCTGAATCAAAACTCTGTCAACCGAGTATTTAGATAATATCCAACATCCAATGGCTTAACTGATTCTGAAAACAGTTGATTAAGTGCTGTGAAACTTCCCAAGTGCTTCCTAACACCCTCCCCCAGGCTATCTTAATCCTCAGGGTTTGTTTGACCTTGATGACTTCCAAGGTTTTGTCCACACCATAAAATGGCGTCCCTGACAAGGCCGTGTGAAGGTCAAACCGTCAAACGTGCCAGGCTGTGTTGTCAATGGGAGACGCAATCAGCAGCCGGATACAAGAACAAGGGGAGGGGGCGTAACCCTTCAGAACAAGCCAGGGGGGGAGGGGCGTAACAATTCAGAACAAGCCAGGGGGGGAGAGGGGGGGCATAACCCTTCACAATAAGCCAGGGGGGTGAGAAGGGAGGGGGGCGTAAACCTTCAGAACAAGCCAGGGGGGAGAGGGGAGGGGGGAGTAACCCTTCAGAACAAGCCAGGGGGGGAGAGGGGGGTGGCAAAAACAGCCAGGGGGTGATTATCATTAGCCACAACGACCAGTCTGAGCTGTTTCAGTACTTGAACCTGCTATACAGTAATACTAGAGAGGTGAAATCATACAAATCTGAAAGGCTTAGATTGCTCACAAAGACGCTGCATAAACCAGACAATCGACACACATGTACAAATGTAACCGTGGCTCCTGGTATATCTGTTAGATCTGTGACAAGACACTGGTTGGTTTCATGCTCATACATAAGGAACATATGCACGGGGCTCTGGTTGTTTGTCTGTTTGTTTGTTTGTTTGTTTGTGTTTGTTTGTACTCACCTAGGTAAGGGATGCAGGGCAGCTTGATGTCCTCCATGTAATCTCTCAGCCTCTGTCTGTTCTCGTCTTCTGTCAGAACCTCCGCTAACCGCTCGAACACGGCCTTGTCTCTTCTGGACAGGAGCTGCAACAACACGGGGGGGTTAGCACAGGGGGGTACAGTAGGGGGGTGGAATTAATGCACAAGGGGTACTGTACAGGGGGCACTGTACAGGGGGCACTGTACAGGGGGCACTGTACAGGGGGTCAGAACCTCCGCTAACCGCTCGAACACGGCCTTGTCTCTTCTCGACAGGAGCTGCAACAACACGGGGGGGGTTACCACAGGGGGGTACAGTAGGGGGGGTGGAATTACTGCACAAGGGGTACTGTACAGGGGGCACTGTACAGGGGGTCAGAACCTCCACTAACACCTCGAACACGGCCTTGTCCCTTCTGGACAGGAGCTGCAACAACACGGGGGGGTTAGCACAGGGGGGTACAGTAGGGGGGTGGAATAAATGCACAAGGGGTACTGTACAGGGGGCACTGTACAGGGGGTCAAACCTCCTCTAACCGCTCGAACACGGCCTTGTCTCTTCTGGACAGGAGCTGCAACAACACGGGGGGGGGGGGGCACTGGGGGGGGTACCACAGGGGGGTACAGTAGGGGGTTGTACAGGGGGTACTGTACAGGAGGTTCAGAAACCCCACTTAAACACCGCCATATCTCAGAGGATATATCAATGGTTATATTACAATACATAATATTCAAGATCTTTCGTGCAAATCCTTCACATCTTTTTTTTGTTGTTGGTCTGTGATCTGATGTATGTAGACAATCTAAAAGCCCATTCCGCCTAACTCTAACAGCACCCCTACAATTCTGCCTAACTGTGCTAGAACCTCCACAATTCTGCATAGCTAAGCCGTAGCCTGGATGTCAGACTGTTACCAGGGCCTGCACAGTACAACTCCTTGGTCCCCTTAAGACAGATATAATAGAGATCAGGGGTCTGGCAACCAGGCTAAGCTAGTGGCTCGACAGGCCACAGCTCAGCTTAACAGTGCAAATGCTGCTATACTCCCACCAAACTGTGCTAGAATTCCAACACTTCTTTCTGCCTTACTGTGCTCTCATCCCTATATTCCTGCCTAACTGATTTAGCACCCCTGCACTTCTGCCTAACTGTGTGATATGCAGCGCCCCCTATCAGCCGGAGTACTTACTGCCCAAGTCTTGGTGAGTCTGAAGATGGGTGCGCTCCTAAGGCCCGACACCACCGCCATCGTGGAGTGGATGTTGTTCAGCTCAAATAGTTTCTGTAGAGGAGAGAGGAGACTTATATAGGGACCTGACTCTCTGGCCTGGCTTGTCAAATACAGCAGGTTAAGCCACAGAAATTTAATTCATCGGTTCTTGGATTGAAAAAACAATGCTAGATTGGAATATCATTGTGAAAACAGACTCTGACAGTCTGAGGGAAAAGTCTGTTTCAGGGAGTGAACAGAAGTCAGTTTTCCTCCCAGCCCTCTGTCTTCATGATGTCCGGTTGATAACATTGTAAAAAGAAAATTAATGTCAGAGAACCAACAAAGTGAAGCAAACTGCAGCTAGGCACTGTTCCACAGCCAGCATCATAACCTCTCACACCCAGCATCATAACCTCTCTCACACCCACTACATCTCACTGTTCCACAGCCAGCATCATAACCTCTCACACCCAGCATCATAACCTCTCTCACACCCAGCATCATAACCTCTCTCACAGCCAGCATCATAACCTCTCTCACACCCAGCATCATAACCTCTCTCACACCCACTACATCTCACTGTTACACAGCCAGCATCATAACCTCTCACACACCCACTACATCTCACTGTTACACAGCCAGCATCATAACCTCTCTCACACCCAGCATCATAACCTCTCTCACAGCCAGCATCATAACCTCTCACACACCCAGCATCATAACCTCTCTCACACCCACTACATCTCACTGTTACACAGCCAGCATCATAACCTCTCACACACCCACTACATCTCACTGTTACACAGCCAGCATCATAACCTCTCTCACACCCAGCATCATAACCTCCCTTCCAAACCTTTGTCTTAAGTAGGAAGCACAGTGGGCTGAAAGTGAACTTAGTATGGCCAGAGGGGGACATAATCCCGGATTAAGTCTACCCCTTTTTCCCTATCTGAGCACTTTTAGCGTGAAATTTGGTGGACCATGGTCTAGAGTGAGTCCTTCACACCAATTCGGATAGTGAGTCAATCTTCAGTCATCAGTGAGTCCAGATCATTAATCACCATAGCTGGAAGCAGACCCAGCACACCTATGTAGAAAACTGCCTACCTCAGGGGTTCATCATGGGTATAAATCAATTAGACATGCTTGATAGCTGACTTCTTCCCCAAGGCCCAAGTCTAGAGTGTGTCAACCTTCAGTCACCAGTGAGTCCACTGGTCACTTATCACCATAGCTGGAAGCAGACCCAGCACACACTACACAGATAAAGACTTCTCCCCCAAGGCCCAAGTCTAGAGTGTGTCAACCTTCAGTCATCAGTGAGTCCAGGTCACTAATCACCATATGGGTATAAATCAATTAGACATGCATGGCCCAAGTCTAAAGACAAAACTACAGATGGGAGGCTGGTTCCTTCCAATTCCATTTTTGTTCAATTTGTTGTTCTCAAGTCTGCAGATTTCTGTTGCAGAATGAACTACACGTTGGAACAAAGGCTTTACTAGTATCAACCTCCTTGCTAGTATATAGTACCTCACTCTTTGTAGAGCCATAATTATTGTTACTGCACTGATTCAACTGCGAATTGCTGGTACACATGAAAGTGATATAGATTTGAACACCACAAACATTTTTTTATTGATCAGCATACAGACATAGGGGGACATAGATGTTGCACTTGACCTGATGAGGACAGCAGATAGACCATGGTGATTAATAGACAGCCTGATTATCGATTAAGAAAGCAGCCCTCCCAGAGGTCATCCCACTGACAGGGAGAGATTGTGTAACTTGGAAACTAAAACTTAGTTAGTTAGGTACAGTACATGTACGACAATGTAATAAGTGGTAAGAAATTCACCGCTGTAAAAAACAACAACTGGTGTTTGTGAGATTTGGAAGAATACAATGCACTGAACCATCGATGGATTCTCCTGTTGGTACGACAGATGAGTAGGCTCACACGTGCACTGAACCATCAATCATGGTGTAAACAGCCTATGTGGCTGGAGCTGGTGATCTCAATTACATGGTAAATCTGGCATAACTAATGCAGGCACAACTCCAGCTACCCACAAGGGAACTCCATGGCCAGGCTCTGGGCTTGGGAGCTGGGTGACAGCTCTGATAGGTCTCAAGTGAGTCCAAGGGTGGAGCAGTTCAGTCATGGTCATTAAGCTCTCCTCCCAGAGTGAGTCCATCTTAAGTTCACAGGACTCACTTTAGGAATACGGAGGGCCATGGTCCACAATCAGTCTAAGGTTCGCTAGGGCTCTCTCACAGCCAGCATCATAACCTCTCACACACCCAGCATCATAACCTCTCTCACACCCAGCATCATAACCTCTCTCACAGCCAGCATCATAACCTCTCTCACACCCAGCATCATAACCTCTCTCACCCCCACTACATCTCACTGCTCCACAGCCAGCATCATAACCTCTCTCACACCCACTACATCTCACTGTTCCACAGCCAGCATCATAACCTCTCTCACACCCAGCATCATAACCTCTCTCACACCCACTACATCTCACTGTTCCACACCCAGCATCATAACCTCTCACACACCCACTACATCTCACTGTTACACAGCCAGCATCATAACCTCTCTCACACCCAGCATCATAACCTCTCTCACACCCAGCATCATAACCTCTCTCACACCCAGCATCATAACCTCTCTCACACCCACTACATCTCAGTTCTGTGCCCAACCAGACTTTTCCCATTCGCCAGCTCAAAAGCCCTCTAGTGCACAAATCAGACGAACCTTTTAAGGTGCGAAATGCCTCGATCTGTTTTACTGTGAAAAGATCCCCGGCCTACCTTGGCTATCTTTATAAAGTGCTTTACTGTGAAAAGATCCCCGGCCTACCTTGGCTATCTTTATAAAGTGCTTTACTGTGAAAAGATCCCCGGCCTACCTTGGCTATCTTTATAAAGTGGCTCAGAGTCTCGCCTCGGATCTTCAGAGTCTGCGCTGTCAGGATTTCTCGCACGACCCAGAAACTCACCTGTACATGGGTTAGAAAACTTCAGGTCAAGCTAGGTCAGGTTAAGCAAGGTCAGGTCAACCAAGGTCAGGTCACATTGATGAAAATGGACTTCATTAAGCCTGAAGGGGTTTTCTGTTTGATTCACACGTACGTGGTTAAATCTCCTGGTCATGTTGACGACATTCGGGCAGTGTCTAACTTTCTCCTTGGTGTTCCATGCACAGCTGAGCAGCTCCTGAAACCAAAACAACAGTGAACAACAACAGCAACAACAAACAATAAACAACAACAGCAACAACAAACAGTAAACAACAACAGCAACAACAAACAGTAAACAGTAAACAACGACAGCGACATCAAGATGGTCTCTACATGAAAAAGTTGTAGAAATCATGAGGAATCTAAGCTCCCAGAAAAGTTCCATCTTGGCAAGTATAGTAAATCTCTCCTGAGTTATTGTAGGACTAGCGGTTAAGCTGATATTGGTAAGTTATCACTCCTGCATGAGTTTAAACATTCTATTTTAAATACCGGAGTATTCAATCATGGCTAAACTAAATCCTGCAGGCCAAGTCTCAACACTGGCAGATGCTGGGACAACCGGCTACACTTACGAGCAGCTGGTGGAGAGGGCCCAGGAGTCAGGACCGTTTGAGACGGAGGATCTAACTCATGGCCTTGCCGAGGGGTGGGGGGGCGGGGGGGGGGCGGGGTGGGGTGGGTTGGGGCAGTCAGACTTAGTAAGTACATTTGTAAGTCTGAGACTGTTGCTTACCTCTGGACTTATGGCCTTGAAGACTGGCAGATCCAGCAACGAGATTTGGGACTGAAAAAAAGGAACAAGAATGGTTACAATTAATATTGGTGATGGGCTTGGTAACCTTGGTGATGTTGGACTGACAATGGTACAGACTCTCTACTCACGGCACACCCACAACCCATCCCCCGTTCCTACTCACAACAAACTCCCCAGACTTAACCCCCTTACCCCCGCCCCCACTCACGACAAACTCCCCAGACTTAACCCCCCTACCCCCGCCCCCACTCACGACAAACTCCTCTGGGGAGACTTTGAGCATCTAGCACCCCTCTTCCCTACTTACCCAAACTTCAACCCTCCAACCCCAACACATGCTCACACACACACACCGCACACACACTCACACTCACAGCGAACTCCTCGGGCGAGACTTTGAGCATCTAGGATCTCTTCCCTACTAACCCAAACTTCACCCCACCAACCCCAACACACGCTCATAGTCATATACACACACACTCACGGCAAACTCCTCCGGCGAGACTTTTAGAGCGTCGAACACGACGGCGTCGTAGCTCTTCAGCCGCGGGAGCGTCCATCGGGTTCCGGAGTCCCGCTGGCTCAGCGAGTCCGCACTGTGGCTGTTCTGTGGAACACAAATAATAAACAATAAACAATATACAACTATAGACATCTCATTAGAGCTGTGTACCGGTACACTGTACCCATACAGTACCAGGTACAATCAATTAGGTACTGGTCCAAAATACCTGACCCTGCTGTATCGGTACTGGACCTGACTCAGGGGATGGCCACTTTGACAGATAAAATTACTAGGAAATTACCGTGGCAGTGCTCTAAAGCCACTCTAAAGCACAGAAAACACATTTGCATGGCTGGAGTCAAATTTTCATCTGTGTTTTCATAAGAATAATACCTAGCACAATCGAATATTATGTTTTTACCAGTTCAAACATGCTTTTGTCCTTATTGAAAATCTAGCATTTTCTGAACAAGTAGTTTAGGTACAGGTTCAGGTCCGGACCTGTACCTGAACCCATGTACCCGTACCTGAACCTGTACCTAAAATTTGTTTAGGTACACAGCTCTACATCTCATAGCTTTCAAAAATATCTAGGTGCACCACAGTCAAAATTTGGTGCACAGCTGCAATTTTGGATGCACAAATTTGCACTTATTTCCTGCCCTGAAGACTGCAGCTGTTCTGTGGAACCTCAACACTCTCAAGTCTGTGCAAACACACCTGTAAGAATCACTGACTCTGACTTATGGCACCTTAACAACAAACAGGACTTCCTAATACTTCAAGATGCAGAGGAGACTTCTTAGAAACTTACATGTACATCTGACACCTTGAGGTAACGTTCAGGCGATGACCTCCCATGGTCGGGGTCGTCGCTATGGTAACCGTTGGTGAGCCTGTCGACCGGCGGTGAGTCGGGTGAGTCGTCATAGTGCAGCGGGAGGTGGGGCAGCCGGCAATCCATGGTAACCAACTAACTAACTAACTAACAAACACTAGTGCAGCGGCAGGTGGGGGGCCTGGCAGTCCATGGCTGCTTCTAGGGAACACACTAACTAACTAACAAACATCCATCTCTGCAAGGAGAACCTCCAGCCCTGAAATATACAGAGTTGCACACACTTAGTTTACACTGTTCACTATTACAATATACTGTCATTCATATAGCATACAGCAGTCTGACACTACAGGTTTTTTTTCTAGAAAAAGTGAACATGAGGGAGCACACACAGGCGAGGGAGAGAATTCTATGTATTCATGGAAGAATCAATTGCTGAGTGAAGGCTGTATGCTGGATATGTAGATAAAATCTGAATTTGACAAGGGGGTGCTGGGCTGAAACAAGAGGGCGCAGATTTAGAAGAACCCCTGCCAGACAGGTACTACAGGAAACAGCTGAATAAGACATACATGACAGAAACAGGAAGATCCCAGACTGCTCACTCATTCCTCTATATACTGTCACAGGCAGGAAAAGGAGAAGTGGAAGTGAACATATCCTGACAATAGAGCTGCATAGGCAGTCACTAATATTAGACCCCGTTCACACTCATTTTTTTCAATCGCGATTGAAGTATAATCGCGATTGCTCGATCCGATCGCGATTGAACGCCAAGAAACTTTTGCGTTCACACTGCTTTTCGCCAAGTGGATTAAAGTATGCCGTAATCCGAATGCGATTGAAGCACGATCCGCCAGTGATAGAATTGCTTGGAGATAACAAACCAGCACCACTCAGGTCATCGTAATAAACCTTCAAGCTTACGGTAGTTCTCAGGCCAGTCAATCTTTAACATGTTACAACTCTGGGTAGGACAGGGTTTCTCAGACCCAGGAACTTATGGTGCCGGTTAGACAAGTAACTACTTATATCCAGGTCACACTGGAACCTACACCAAACATGCGTTCTGCAGTTTATAAAAGTGCTTTTTTGTAATCTTACTGGCCTCTGCTGCTTTAAATTTATTCTGTTATGCACAATTTCAACATTACCTGTTGTGTAATATGTGTATAATGGACCCAAAACTTTCAAACCATGTGAAACTGAGAAGTAACACGTTTCAGTTGTTTGTAAACACTCCAAAACTTCCTGTTTCTGAGGATTGTTATCATACTGAAACCGCAAAACGTGAAAATCATAATTTCATCTTCACTTGTTTACTTGTATGATTTGCATATTTGCTCATAACGTCGACTGATCGTTAACTTCAGGCAAATATGACAACAATTCGGCGTGCCTCGGAATTCTGCCCCGGGATGTTGGCGGGATATCTGGGTGTAACGTTACCTCACCGGCCGTGTGTTGTTGTGGGTCCTTACCTCGCCGCTGTGCTGTCGTTCCTCTGTGCTGTTAGTTTCTGTGCGCCCGACAGTCGTGGCCCGTTCCGGTGGGGAGGGGGGCAGATTTCACACCTCAGCACGGGTCGACCCTGACGAGCGACGTGCTGTCATTGTTCCCGCCGCCTAAACACACAGGTGAGGTCACGCCTCCATTACGGCCACGTGCGTGAATGCGACACTTAAGACACGCCCTTCCGGACCTCTTGAGCTACTCCCCGAGCTAAGACGCAGGTCTAAGGTTCGTCAGAGAACAGATAACCCGGCTAACCTGACATCGGTGCTGCAGCCTGACCAAAACATCAACATCCCGCTTTCCGTGACGTCACCACGAAATGTGCACACGTACCGTTCCATACCCAAGGGAGTCAGTCATGTTGAGTACTAGGGACGGTTTCAGGAGGACATGAATATTAAATTTCCACTGCGTTTGTGGCACTCAAGTAATTGCAACTCTTCTGATCTTGTCCAGAGTTGTTTTATATCTTTGCAGGCTGATTTAGAGTTCATTGAACAATAGGGGAAATAATGACGCTTTTTTTACTTTTAGGAAGAGGCCCGAAAAATGATTCCCAAGCAAAAGAATGCATTTTTTGGCTGCCCTGGGAATTCATGTTATTTCGGAGGGAAACTGTGACTTTGCTCCATGTGCGTGCCTGCGTTGGTGTTCCACCCGGAGAAGCGATGTGTTGTATTGTGTGTCAGATGTTACAGTGGTATTAATAAATCAACTTTTGACTGAACTGTTGCGTGCACTTGGACAGGTAGGCAGAAGGCTACATGTTAAAAACTTGATCATATCTACTTCTATATGCTACTATAAAGAGAAAGCCCCTACAAGTAAATGTTTCCTTTATTCCCTCATTTAAGCCCCCAGATTCACTGTTTCCCCAGTTATTCATCGTTCTCTTCAGACTGAATTACCACTGAAATCCCCAATGACCAGTAGTCTCGCGCATTCTCGCCGTCTGCAGTCCGTGAAAAGGCGAGATTTCCCGGAGGAGTACAGACTCGCCTTTCCCTCAGCATCCCGATCTGACGCGGCGCCGAACCCGCTACATCTGCTCTTCCTGGGACATCTGACCGTCAGAGGCGCACAGAAAAGGTACGGCTCTTCTCCCCTCCCCCCAGGCTGCTGCCCGTGGGGCGGGGAGGCCTGTCCGCGCGCACGGCGCGGTGCGGGCGGGCTGTGTAGGGAGGCTGCCCGGCCGACATGTCTGGTCCTCCCGTTCATTCATTCTGGTCGCGTACAGTGATGCGGCGCAGCAGATGGCGCACACAGCCGCCAGATTCTCTCAGATTAGCGCAGATCGCGCGTTTCCCTCCGCTCTGGCCAGCCCGAATTTTCTCCTGACGACATGACGGTCCTGTCCGCCAATAATCATTGATCTTCTGTATTAGACACATCCGCAGGCTCCCCTTTCACTTTTTATTAATTTTTAATAGGGTGGAAAACGGGGAATATTCAGTGCGTTGCTTGTTTGTGTGCGGATGAGTCTTTGTGCCCGTATTGCGGGTCGCAGGGCGGGTGAGGTGCTATGCAGGTGGACAGTACGGCTCCCACCGGGCCCACACGCATGCAAATCTCATCTCTGCCGCAATTACTGCGCAAATCAATGGATCACTCTAAACAACATGTCTGCAGCCGAGGGTGTGCTGCCATCGCCGCGCATCATGTTATGTTGATGTGGGTTAAGGTTAGACACTAAGGTAATAAAATTCACAAGGTGATAGGCAGGCGAGCAACTGGATAAGAATTATCTATTGAGATAATTGGAAATCTAAATTTTAAAATCCTATCCAGTTGCTTGAGTGACTGTAACCTTGGGTACATCATGTTATGTTCAGCAGAGGCGTGTGCTCCAACCATCATATTATGTTGATGTGGGTTAACATTAGACATCCAGGTAATAAAATACACAAGGTAATAGTTAAGCAATGGGATAAAATTTGGAAATCTAAAGTTCAAAATCCTATCCAGTACTAGTACGTTGCTTGCGAGACTGTTTGTTACCTTGCGTCATGATCATGTGATATGTTCAGTAGAGGTGTCAGCTCCAACCGTCATTAGACTTCAGTAGATATAGAGGTGTTTACAAATTTTATCCAGTTAACTGAGTAACCGTCATTTGGCATATCTTATTCCCTGGATTACTCTCCAAGCAGAGGAGTGGGTCCGGCAGGTTTTTGGCGTGTTTTTAGGCGTTTTTGTTGGGCTATCTACTTTGTCATGGTTTCTTTATCTCTATGTGGGTTATAGAGATAAAGAAACCATGACAAAGTAGATAGCCTGACAAAAACGCCTAAAAACACGCCAAAAACCTGCCGGACTCACTCCTCTGCTTGGAGAGTACCCTGGATGTCTAGCCTTCATTGATGTGTAGACTGTGTACCTGCTTCATGTACAGCTTAGGTTTGTGCCCCAACAATCGCTCTACATCATGTATAAATCATGCACACTGTTTATGCTCTCCAAATCCATCATCCAAATGCAATATTCCAAATATGCAGTTGTGAGTAGATTAGAGCAGAGCCAATATTTAGTCAGGCGTTGGTGTAAGCCGCTTGTCGGGATGGCTCCAAATGCACTTCAGTATGACATCAGCCATGATGTAACGATGGACTGTCCTATGGGTGTGTAGGGGGAGGGGTTTACAATCAATCAATCAATCAATCAAGCTTGATTTCACCACAGCTGTAACGGATACCATGTATGGCAGTTCTTGAACAGTACTAAACGTCTACAACATCGAGACTAATAAAGTATAATATCAACACCTTAGATTGCTCTATTACAGTAGTAAGTAGTAATGTTACCTTATGCAACTAGAGACTGAAAACTTAGCTATTTTATCTGAATGGATGAATCTATATGGAACATGGATTACAGGATAGTGCAGAGGGTACAAGGGTCAAGTTCAGGAGCGAGATTCCTGGTGAAACTTGTTTGATTTGTGGCGGGATATTTGATACTGACAGGTGAGAAACGTCTATTGTCTTCGATCGGTGTGTTTGTTCGTTTGTCTGTTTGTTTGTTTGTCCTGGTGTGTGTCTGTAGTTGTCCCTGGTCATCCCCAGGTTGTCCAAATTTGTATTTGCCAAAAGAAATGCTTGACGCTGGGAAAAACTAAAGCCACAGTCAGATCAAAAGTACACCAGGAAATGAATGACATGGAGCAGAAAGAGGCAGATGGGCCTTATTGCCATCCACTCAGCTCGGGATCCTTCTGCTGCACATAGGAGGGTTTGCATGGGGGTAGCTGGGATCCTTCTGTAGTGCTTAGGAAGTTCTGCATGGGGGCAGCCTGCCTTATTGCCACCCACCCAGCTGGGGATCCTTCTGCAGTGCTTAGGAGGGTCTGCATGGGGGTAGCCGGGATCCTTCTGCAGTTAGGAGGGTCTGCTTGGGGGTAGCCTGGATGCCAGACCCTCAGGCTCTTAAAAGTAAAACATGTAGACAATATATGTATTTCATGCTAGCTTGGGGGTCCCCAAAGGCTTTAGCTCAGCTAGTTTGGACGTTTCTACATCTTTAGTCATGGATTTTTGTCCGTCAAGGTTGACAGAATGGTCTAAAAAAAATTCCCATCATATTCCCCAAAATTACGTCAAATTATGGAATCACGGTTGCTGGCTAGAACACTGAGCAGATCAATTAAACTTAAAGAGAACCCTTATTACGCTAAAATCAAGGAAGTCAAATTAAGCAAAATTCGGTTGCCTCGCTACAACTGACGTAAAAAAGGCAGCGTTTCCTCCAAATAACAGGAAATTGCAAGAGGCTGCCTACGCCTCCAGACCCTGAAGTTGGGCAGTCGTTAATCAGAGCCCAAATCCGTCAGCTGAATCATCGCCCAGCTGTCACTCAGGACAGGAAGTGGGACGGAAACTAATCCAGAAGGGTGGGGGGGGGGGTGCTGACAGGTGCAACTCAGCACAGGGGAGGTCCAAGCACAGGCTACGTGGGGGCGTCCTTCAGTACATGTACTCTCCAAGCAGAGGTTACATGGGGGTGGCCTCCAGTACTTGTACTCCCCAAGCACAGGTTTACTGACTCTTACCCACTTCTCATAACTTATTAAGCCAAGTTTCCTGGCAGCTGGAGGTGGATTGTGCCGGCTGTCAGAAAGCGGGCATTTGAGGTGCTGGCACATACAATGTTCCCACCCAACCTCTGCTTGGAGAGTAGGTCAACATTCCACCAATGTTGGACATGTGTTACACCAATGTTGGACATGTGTTACACCAATGTTGGACATGTGTTACACCAATGTTGGACATGTGTTACACCAATGTTGGACATGTGTTACACCAATGTTGGACATGTGTTACACCAATGTTGGACATGTGTTACACCAATGTTGGACATGTGTTACATGTGTTGACACTGGTCATCAGCTCACACTCTGGCGTTAGCCCTAGCAGGGCTGTCTCCAGGACCCGTCCCTCCCTCCCGGCACAGAATTCTGCTTCTTGGGATTGGACAAAAATTTCACACCGTACGTCCAGAAAAAAACAGAAAATCAATTTACAGGAAACTGATGAAAACGTTTTTTCGTAAATCTAAAATGACAGATTTTACAATGAAAAGCGACAACAGGGGCTCCCAAACAATGAGTGGGACTAACAGTAACAAAATGTAAAGCTGGAGGCATGTTCTGGCAGTGTTGTGTCTCCACCCTGGTGCACTGAGGAATGGTATGGCCCAAATGTGATGACACTATACCCCAGGGGGTCGTGCCATTCTCCCAGGGGGGTGGCTGCTCTATAAGGGGAAATGAGATGTTATCAGCAGGACTTGGCAGGTGGTGACAGATTGGTTTGTCTGGCTGCTGCTGGGAAGAGGAAACTGCAACATTTCTGCATGGCAAACCACCCGACCTGGGTCTGTTATAAACCATCTGACCTGGGTCTGTTATAAACCACTCGACCTGGGTCTGTTGTAAACCACTCGACCTGGGTCTGTTATAAACCACCCGACCTGGGTCTGTTATAAACCACCCGACCTGGGTCTGTTATAAACCACCCGACCTGGGTCTGTTATAAACCACCCGACCTGGGTCTCTTATAAACCACCCGACCTGGGTCTGTTCTAAACCATCTGACCTGGGTCTCTTATAAACCATCTGACCTGGGTCTCTTATAAACCATCTGACCTGGGTCTGTTATAAACCATCTGACCTGGGTCTGTTATAAACCATCTGACCTGGGTCTGTTATAAACCATCTGACCTGGGTCTGTTATAAACCATCTGACCTGGGTCTGTTATAAACCATCTGACCTGGGTCTGTTATAAACCATCTGACCTGGGTCTGTTATAAACCATCTGACCTGGGTCTGTTATAAACCATCTGACCTGGGTCTGTTATAAACCATCTGACCTGGGTCTGTTATAAACCATCTGACCTGGGTCTCTTATAAATCATCTGACCTGGGTCTGTTATAAACCATATGACCTGGGTCTGTTATAAAACATGAAATTGATAATTGATTCATCAGAATTTGATCCAAAGGACCAGAAACCTGCCAAAAGCTGCCAAGAATTCTGATCTGTCATTCTGTGTATCGAAAGAACGGTATTAAAACACATTTCTTTTTTAATTTGCGGGGATGTGATTTTGTGGTAGGGAGAAAATGGAGCATTCCCAGTGGTTTAACTTGAAGGTCGCATGTTCAACAATTGTAGCTACAGTTGCCAATCATTATGATCTGTGTATCCAAAGCATCTGTTGTCCATAGCAACAGCCCATCCATGGATCAAACCAACACACCTCCATGTCTGCCTGACAGGATGAGTTTGTGTCTTGGTTGCCATGATCAGTGGACCGTACCAAATGCCCCATCCCCGCAGGAGCCAGATTTCTGCACAGTGTGATTTGGATATGATTGGAAGGTTTTGAGGGAAGCATTTGTTATGGAGTCATTTGTCTGATCTACATGTAGCATGACATGGAGTATTATGGGTGAAGACTTAGTGGTACAGTTCAGATGTACCCCTCCAATAGTGGTACAGACCAGGTGTACCCCCCTAACAGTGGTGCAGTCCAGGTGTACCCCACTAACAGTGGTACAATCCAGGTGTACCCCCCTAACAGTGGTACAATCCAGGTGTACCCACTAACAGTGGTACAATCCAGGTGTTATGAGTGATTTTATTGCTATTTATACAGGCAGGGCCCTGAGTTTGTTATATATAATTATCAATCTGTATAAAACAGAGGAGATAGATAAAAGTGTCTATAGGTTCATAAAAGTTTACTATAATCAAGTTTCTATGGCTATTGTTGCAGGTGCACTGGTCCATTGTTTACAGTAGAGGCTAGTACCTAGAAATTGCAAGACTGTGACAGGTTTGTACATTTCTTGCAAACCTTTTTTTTCAGTTGCAGTTTTTTTGTGTTCATCCTACAGTCAGTAAAGGAGATTTTCCTCTGTATTCAGCTCTGCTGTGGTGGAGTCAGCCCCTCTGAAAATGAGGCTATTATAATGCACATAATTAAGAACGGTGCAGAATGCATCTCCTGTTACCCACAAAATAACAGGTCACCAGAAGTATAATCTACAATCCCATGAGATTGTGTGCCAGGCTGTAGCACTGCTCGTATTTAGTGGCACCAAACGACAGTAATTTTACAGGGTGGGGATCGCAGGGTGGGGGGATCGGAAGGGGGCTAATTGGGACATGCCAACATCAGTCAGCAGTGGGGATACTTCAGCCTCGGTATACGCGGAGCACTCCAGGCTTAAGTTAAGTAAGGAATGCCAGAGCTACATTACGAATAATGCAACAAGCCTGTATGGAGTCCTTTACTGATACTTACAACACGTCCCTGTATGGAGGATACTTCAAACAAGGCTCTGTATGGAGGATACTTACATGTACAACAAGGCTCTCTTGAAAGTAATGGAATTTGACTTTTGATGCTGCTGGATGGCCAGCTTGCGTCACACCAGTCCATAACTAGCACTAGATTCATCAGTCCTGCGCAATTTAGAATTTTACTAGGCAGTTTTCCCTGCAACTAGCTGAAGACTGGTTGGTACTGCATGACACATCAGCTTTGCAGGCGTGCGGCACGACAGCACCCGGTTATATTACCCTGAACGACCTGTCACTCCTGACATCTAGCTGCACGTGTTTTTTAAGAGCTTATTTCACCCTACTGTACTTGGTGATGATAAAATAATAATTTAGTTCTAATCTAGGAATTTTTAACACATCAATCCTGGTTTGAGGATTCAAGTACTCAAAGGCATGTCGAGTTGTGTATTTCTTGTTCTTTTTTGAACTGGTATTAGATGCTTATCAGTTGGTTCGTCTACCAGGTTATTAGTGATTTTGTACATTGCGGTTCCTCCATGTTTAAATGGCCTATTCGCTGGTTTATTAGTGATTTTGTACATTGCGGTTCCTCCATGTTTAAATGGCCTATTCGCTGGGTTATTAGTGATTTTGTACATTGCGGTTCCTCCATGTTTAAATGGCCTATTCGCTGGTTTATTAGTGATTTTGTACTTTGCGGTTCCTCCATGTTTAAATGGCCTATTCGCTGGTTTATTAGTGATTTTGTACATTGCGGTTCCTCCATGTTTAAATGGCCAATTCGCTGGTTTATTAGTGATTTTGTACTTTGCGGTTCCTACATGTTTAAATGGCCTATTCGCTGGTTTATTAGTGATTTTGTACATTGCGGTTCCTCCATGTTTGAATGGCCTATTCGCTGGTTTATTAGTGATTTTGTACATTGCGGTTCCTCCATGTTTAAATGGCCTATTCGCTGTTCCAGGTGTAGCTACATGCTGTAGTCGGACCCCCCTACTACAATGGCGTGTTCCGCCGCGGGCGGCCCAAGTGGGGTGGTCGAGATGAGCGAAGCGTTCCGCGAGCGTTCCCGGAAAGAACGAGAGAAACTGCGAACCAGCCTGGCCGAGCAGCTGGCCTGGGACATGATGAGGTGAGAACGGGCGAACATTTTCTAACATGTAAACACAAACATGTAAACATCATAACATGTAAACACAAACATGTAAACAATTCATAACATGTTAACACAAACATGTAAACACAAACACTCAGACGGTGGATACACAGCCCCAAACCCCACGCCCCCCCCCCCCCCCATGTGTAATGCTCTAACAGTTGTTAATGCTGTTACTGATGTCTGATGTTGTTAACCCCCCTGCAGGCTCTATGAGGAGGCCCAGACGGTGGATACCCAGTTCCTGGTGTCAGGAGTCCAGTTCCCGGCCCACCGCGCCGTCCTGCGAGCCAGGCTACCCCAGCTCAGCAACAAGTTCCTGCCGTCCCACGTCCCTGGAACCGTTACCGTGGTTCCCGTCTTCAAACATGTCAAACACGACGAGTTCAAGGACCTGCTCCTGTAAGTACATGGACCACTACTGACCTTTGCACTCTGACCACTACGCCTGTCCTGCTACTGACCTTTGCACTCTTACCACTACGTCTGTCCTGCTACTGACCATTGCACTCTGACCACTACGCCTGTCCTGCTACTGACCATTGCACTCTTACCACTACGTCTGTCCTGCTACTGACCATTGCACTTTGACCACTATGCCTGTCCTGCTCCGTCCTTTACAGACTGTTGTCTTCAGACCTATGACCATTACTCCCTGCTTTCTCCTGACCTTTGTACTCTCTGACCTTTACTCTCTACTTTCTCCTGACCTTTGTACTCTCTGACCTTTACTCTCTACTTTCTCCTGACCTCTGCACTGTTGTCTCCCCAGCTCGGTGTACACCAGGTAGGACTTGTGTGCGTGTCGTTTGTGCTCTCTGACCTTTACACTCTGCATTCTCCTGACCTCTGACCTCTGCACTGTTTTCTCCAGCTCGGTGTACACCGGGGAGGACCTGTGCTTGTGTCAGGAGAAGCTGCAGCGATGGATCGACCTGTACGGCAGCGCCGACACCATCCGCCAGGCCAGCCTCAGCGTCATTTCCGAGATAGACGAGGAAATCGCCGTGGAGACAGCGGCCGACGTTCCCGACGAGAACGCCAACCCTGCCGACCCCCGTCCTCCTGACCCCCGACCTCCCGACGGCAGCGACAGCGGCATCTCTCCGGAGGGGTGCGCTGCAGGTCATGCAGGGACTTTGCAGGCGAAGGATGATGGGATTGTTCCTCCTGTCAACGGTAACCTTGCCGACCACAGCGAGAGCCAATCAGACCTGGAGGATGATGATGACTCCTCCTCCACTGCCACCTACTCCAGCGAGGACTCTTCAGAGTCGGGGAGCTACAACATCGAGGACGGCGGGAGCCACTCGTCCGACCCTTCCCTGGAGAACCTGGGCGGCAAGAAGCACGACGTGGCCGGGAGTACCATCCTGGAGGAGGAGGAGGAGGAGGAGGAGGAGGGAGGCTGGGAGCAGAGGAAGCACACGGGGACCACAGCGGGTTGTGAGCTGCAGGTCAGATGCAGGAATATAAATAATCTGAATTTGATTTATTGATACAACTAAGAGCATGTCTTCTTTAAGGAAGTCCATTTGATTGTCCACTTAGATGCCAGGGTTCTACAGTGTGCAGAAAAGGCAATGTAGATTATTTGATCCAGTCACATATTCGTCCTCTATATGGAATAACTGCTGCCCTGTAAATGCTGACCTCTAACTGCTAACCTCTGACCTGTAACTGCTGACCTCTCCCCAGGCGGCGGCAGACTCCGGAACAGACTGTAAATCAGTGGACAACCTGCAGCTCCACAGAGGTGAGTCTACCTGCAGCTTCTCTGTGGAGCTTGTCTCTACATGTGGTATATTACTGGTTTGGAAACTCTTCTCCATGGGCTACCTGCAGCTTCTCTGTGGAGCTTGTCTCTATCTTGATCTTGATCTTGATCTGTTTACTAGACAACACCCCTCTTGTTGGGGTAACGCGCTCAGGGGAGTGCGCTGCGCTGTTATTGTCCTCTGAGGTGCTGGAGCACCGCCTCCTTGAACTTGGGAGGATCAGTTGTCTCCATGACCTCTTGTGGCAGTAAATTCCAGTTCCTCACAGTACGAGGGTAGTAAGAATATCTGTAACAGTCTTTGTGGACTCTTATATGAATTTTGGTTTGAGTGTCGCGATTGGCGCGGTGCAGGTGACTTCGACCGGTAGGGCTATCTTATGGTGTCTTGCCTCTTGCAGAACTGTAAGTCTACTAGCTATGCGTGGTATGTATGGCAATCACTCGTAAATCGAGTATGATGATACACATACATTACTGGTATGGAAACTCCTCTGCTGTTTGTGTGTTTGTTTACTGACGACGTGCTCCCCTGCAGGCCTACTGTAACTGCTGTGTTTGTGTGTTTGTTTGTGTGTTTGTTTGTGTGTTTGTTTGTGTGTTTGTTTACTGACGACGTGCTCCCCTGCAGGCCAGCGCACCGCCATGTTTGTCTGTGCGTGTTTGTTTGTGTGTTTGTTTGTGTGTTTGTGTGTTTGTTTGTGTGTTTGTTTGTGTGTTTGTTTACTGACGACGTGCTCCCCTGTAGGCCAGCCCACCGCCATGTTTGTCTGTGCGTGTCTGTGTGCCTGCTTGTTTGTGTGTGTGTTTGTGTGTTTGTTTGTGTGTTTGTTTGTGTGTTTGTTTGTGTGTTTGTTTGTTTGTTTGTTTGTTTGTTTGTTTGTGTGTTTGTTTGTTTGTTTACTGACGACGTGCTCCCCTGCAGGCCAGCCCACCGCCATGTTTGTCTGTGCGTGTTTGTGTGTTTGTTTGTTTGTGTGTTTGTTGGTGTGTTTGTTTGTGTGTTTGTTGGTGTGTTTGTGTGTTTGTTTGTTTACTGACGACGTGCTCCCCTGCAGGCCAGCCCACGGCCATGTTTGTCTGTGTTTGTGTGTTTGTGTGTTTGTGTGTTTGTTTGTGTGTTTGTTTACTGACGACGTGCTCCCCTGCAGGCCAGCCCACCGCCATGTTTGTCTGTGCGTGTTTGTGTGTTTGTTTGTGTGTTTGTTTGTTTGTGTGTTTGCTTGTTTGTGTGTTTGTTTACTGACAACGTGCCCCCCTGCAGGCCAGCCCACTGCTGCCTCCGCCCTGGCCGCCGACCTGCTCCAGCTGTTCATTAACTCCGTGGAACCCGACATCGACATCGTCGTCGAGAACCAGAAAATCAAGGCTCACAGGTAACCATGGAAACTAAGCCTACTCACAGGTAACCATGGTAACTAAGCCTACTCACAGGTAACCATGGTAACTAAGCCTACTCACAGGTAGCCCAGCCTACTCACAGATAGCGCAGTTATATCAGGGGAAGAGTGCTGTTCACATCTCATCCCTCAGTTATAGAAATGTAATGAAAGAGTTGGCTTCAGATTACAGTAAATCCAGCTGAATGAGGTTTTCTGAAAGAGTTGGCTTCAGATTACAGTAAATCCAGCTGAATGAGGTTTTCAGACTTGTTGCTTTTCTGTCTCAGGGCCATCCTGTGTGCGAGGTCCGGCTACTTTTCAGCCATGCTGAGCGGCAGCTGGGCAGAGAGCATGTCACAGGAAATCACTCTCCACGGGTAGGTCATAGGTTATAGGTCACAGGAAATCATACTGCACGGGTCAGTCATAGGTTATAGGTTACAGGAAATCACATTCCACGGATAAGTCATAGGTCACAGGAAATTACACTCTACAGGTAAATCATAGATTATGGGTCACAGGAAATCACAGTTCATGGTAAGTCATAGGTTATAGGTCACAGGAAATCACATTCCATGGGTAAGTCATAGGTCACAGGAAATTACACTCCACGGTAAGTCATAGGTTATAGGTTACAGGAAATCACACTCCATGCATGGGTAAGTCATAGGGCACAGGTCACAGGAAATCACACTCCACTCGAGTCATACGTCACAGGTCATACGAAATCACAACACACAGGTAAGTAAAAGGTCGTAGGTCGCAGGAAATTACGCTCCATGGGTAAGTCATAGGGCACAGAAAATCACACTCCAAGGGTAGGTCACATGTACAGGTCACCAAAATCACATATCAGTCCTAAGCCAGCGGTAACAGGAAATGACACTTTATTCTGTTTGTTTGCTTTAGTGTAACCCATGCTGGGGTGATGGCCCTGCTGTACTTCATCTATGGAGGAACCCTGGACCTGCCCAGCAACGTCACCCCCAGGTGAGTTCATGTCAGGTCGCAGGTGAGTTCATGTCAGGTTGCAGCTGAGTTCATGTCAGTTCATGTCTTGCCTTTAGCTAACATATTGTGCCTGCTTAGCTCCTCTCCGCACCAGCTCCCAGCAAGCCTGGTGCAGCTGTCTGATGGACGCCTGAGTCTCATGTAACTGTTTCCTTGTGTCCCTCTGCAGCGAGGTGGTTCCTCTGGCAGACATGTACGGCCTGGAGGGGCTTAAAGACGTGGCGGCCCTCGTCTTAAAGCACAACAACTGTCACCTCTTCCACAAGGTAAGCACACCTGTTGCCTTCCACAAGGTAAGTACACCTGTCACCTTCTACAAGGTAAGCACACCTGTCACCTTCTACAAGGTAAGCACACCTGTTGCCTTCCACAAGGTAAGCACACCTGTCACCTTCCACAAGGTAAGCACACCTGTTGCCTTCCACAAGGTAAGCACACCTGTCACCTTCTACAAGGTAAGCACACCTGTTGCCTTCCACAAGGTAAGCAAACCTGTCACCTTCTACAAGGTAAGCACACCTGTCACCTTCCACAAGGTAAGTACACCTGTCACCTTCCACAAGGTAAGTGATGCTGCCAGGGTACTTCTGTGGAGTTATGGGGTCTAAACTGTTGTTTAGTTTTACCTTGCACATTTGCCACTGTGTTTGCTCATTGGTTTCAGCCCTACCGGCTGTACAGATCCCTAATCTGTATTTCAGCCCTACCGGCTGTACAGTCCCCTAATGTGTATTTTCTCTGTTTTCCAGCCCTGCACAGGATGCCTGGCTGCAGTGCCAGACTGCCTGGCTCTCGCGCACACATTTGGGATGGAGGGGCTTTACACAGGCTGTCTCAAGTAAGTACACATTTGGGATGGAGGGGCTTTACACAGGCTGTCTCAAGTAAGTACACATTTGGGATGGAGGGGCTTTACACAGGCTGTCTCAAGTAAGTACACATTTGGGGTGGAGGGGCTTTACACAGGCTGTCTCAAGTAAGTACACATTTGGGATGGAGGGGCTTTACACAGGCTGTCTCAAGTAAGTACACATTTGGAATGGAGGGGCTTTACACAGGGTGTCTCAAGTAAGTACACATTTGGGATGGAGGGGCTTTACACAGGCTGTCTCAAGTAAGTACACATTTGGGGTGGAGGGGCTTTACACAGGCTGTCTCAAGTAAGTACACATTTGGGATGGAGGGGCTTTACACAGGCTGTCTCAAGTATGTACACATTTGGGATGGAGGGGCTTTACACAGGGTGTCTCAAGTAAGTACACATTTGGGATGGAGGGGCTTTACACAGGCTGTCTCAAGTAAGTACACATTTGGGATGGAGGGGCTTTACACAGGCTGTCTCAAGTAAGTACACATTTGGGATGGAGGGGCTTTACACAGGCTGTCTCAAGTATGTACACATTTGGGATGGAGGGGCTTTACACAGGCTGTCTCAAGTAAGTACACATTTGGGATGGAGGGGCTTTACACAGGCTGTCTCAAGTAAGTACACATTTGGGATGGAGGGGCTTTACACAGGCTGTCTCAAGTAAGTACACATTTGGGATGGAGGGGCTTTACACAGGCTGTCTCAAGTAAGTACACATTTGGGATGGAGGGGCTTTACACAGGCTGTCTCAAGTAAGTACACATTTGGGATGGAGGGGCTTTACACAGGCTGTCTCAAGTAAGTACACATTTGGGATGGAGGGGCTTTACACAGGCTGTCTCAAGTAAGTACACATTTGGGATGGAGGGGCTTTACACAGGCTGTCTCAAGTAAGTACACATTTGGGATGGAGGGGCTTTACACAGGCTGTCTCAAGTAAGTACACATTTGGGATGGAGGGGCTTTACACAGGCTGTCTCAAGTATGTACACATTTGGGATGGAGGGGCTTTACACATCAAAAAAAGAAATGTTTCTGGTCTTGAAAGTGATTTGAAATGATTTCCAAATAATTTCTGATGTTTTTCTTTTTTGTTGCACAGGTGGATTTCTAAGCATTTTGCAAAGGTTTGGCCGACCCAGACGTTTGCCAACTTACCCACCCAGCTGATGCACAAGTGCTTCTCAGCCATACAGGAGACCCTGGTTAGTATATGTACACATTACAGGTAGGTCATACATCACCCAGGTATCAGGTACAACCCATGCAAGTCATTGCACACCCAGGTCATCGGGTACAACCCATGCGGGTCATTGCACACCCATGTCATAGTACAGAACCAATCTGGGTCATTGCACACCCATGTCATAGTACAGAACCAATCTGGGTGTTAGAACACAGTACAGAAATCCACCCAGATTGTAGTACAGAAACCCACCCAGGTTGTAGTTCAGAAACCCACCCAGGTTGTAGTTCAGAAACCCACCCAGGTTGTAGTTCAGAAACCCACCCAGGTTGTTGTACAGAAAACCACTGATGCAGGTTGTAGCACAAAACTCACTCAGACCGAAACAATCCACCAACTAATAGTGATAACATGTGCGTTTCATCTGACATACACATGTTATCACTATAGAGAATGCTGTTGCCATGGTAACGAGCATGGTTTTCCTCCTGCAGACCAATGAGAATGCAGTTGCCATGGCGATAGAGAGTGACAAGCTGCAGGCGACGATCCCGGCTGTGAAGTGGGCGGAGCCTGTGCGCGACCTGTCATCGCAGCTGAGAGACGCCTGCGTCGCGTTTATCGTGGAGAACTTCGCCGCCGTGGTGGAGAACGGGACGTTCTGTGCGCTACTCAGGGTGAGGAACAAACAAACAAACAAACAAACAAACTACTGTTCGCTACTCAGGGTGAGGAACAAACAATGTTTGTGGGCCAGTTTGTGGGCCAGTTTGTGGGCCAGGTGTTCACAGCTGTGGTGGGCAGCCTGACTCCAGACAACTGCTTTTGTCCAACAGATGTGATATTGTACATTATATATCCCTACAGGGTATGGGGGATGTGATATTGCACATTATATATCCCTACAGGGTGATATTGTACATTATATATTCCTACAGGGTGATATTGTACATTATATATCCCTACAGGGTATGGGGGATGTGATATTGTACATTATATATTCCTACAGGGTATGGGGGATTGTGATATTGTACATTATATATTCCTACAGGGTGATATTGTACATTATATATCCCTACAGGGTATGGGGGATGTGATATTGTACATTATATATTCCTACAGGGTATGGGGGATTGTGATATTGTACATTATATATTCCTACAGGGTGATATTGTACATTATATATCCCTACAGGGTATGGGGGATGTGATATTGTACATTATATATCCCTACAGGGTATGGGGGATGTGATATTGTACATTATATATCCCTACAGGGTATGGGGGATGTGATATTGTACATTATATATCCCTACAGGGTGATATTGTACATTATATATCCCTACAGGGTGATATTGTACATTATATATTCCTACAGGGTGATATTGTACATTATATATCCCTACAGGGTGATATTGTACATTATATATCCCTACAGGGTATGGGGGATGTGATATTGTACATTATATGTCCCTACAGGGTGATATTGTACATTATCTATCCCTACAGGGTATGGGGGATGTGATATTGTACATTATATATCCCTACAGGGTGATATTGTACATTATATATCCCTACAGGGTATGGGGGATGTGATATTGTACATTATATGTCCCTACAGGGTGATATTGTACATTATCTATCCCTACAGGGTATGGGGGATGTGATATTGTACATTATATATCCCTACAGGGTGATATTGTACATTATCTATCCCTACAGGGTATGGGGGATTGTGATATTGTACATTATATATCCCTACAGGGTGATATTGTACATTATATATCCCTACAGGGTATGGGGGATGTGATATTGTACATTATATGTCCCTACAGGGTGATATTGTACATTATCTATCCCTACAGGGTATGGGGGATGTGATATTGTACATTATATATCCCTACAGGGTGATATTGTACATTATATATCCCTACAGGGTATGGGGGATGTGATATTGTACATTATATATCCCTACAGGGTATGGGGGATGTGATATTGTACATTATATATCCCTACAGGGTGATATTGTACATTATATATCCCTACAGGGTATGGGGGATGTGATATTGTACATTATATATCCCTACAGGGTATGGGGGATTGTGATATTGTACATTATATATCCCTACAGGGTGATATTGTACATTATATATCCCTACAGGGTATGGGGTGGAAGGGCCAGTTTGTAGGCCAGGTGTTCTCAGCTGTGGTGGGCAGTCTGACTCCAGACAACTGCTTTTGTCCAACAGATGTGATATTGTACATTATATATCCCTACAGGGTATGGGGGATGTGATATTGTACATTATATATCCCTACAGGGTATGGGGGATGTGATATTGTACATTATATATCCCTACAGGGTATGGGGGATGTGATATTGTACATTATATATCCCTACAGGGTGATATTGTACATTATATATCCCTACAGGGTATGGGGGATGTGATATTGTACATTATATATCCCTACAGGGTATGGGGGATTGTGATATTGTACATTATATATCCCTACAGGGTGATATTGTACATTATATATCCCTACAGGGTATGGGGTGGAAGGGCCAGTTTGTGGGCCAGGTGTTCACAGCTGTGGTGGGCAGTCTGACTCCAGACAACTGCTGCAGCAAGTTCCTGTCAGTAAACAGACTCAAGCAGCTGGCCATGACTGAAGACTGGAACTCCGTAAGTCACTAACTAACTTACTAACTAACAAACGGAACACTGAACTGGAGGTGCAAATATGGTGTTAATCGTGGTTGTAATGTCTACACTAAAACATTATTTTCCGTTTTCCTGAAATCAGCAGCAATCGCAGATAATCGCCAGAATTTGAATTTTTTTAAATATTTTTGGTTAAATTGTTGATCAAGACTTGATGAAAACCTTGTCCAATCGCCATCTTCGACCCAAAGGGCTCCAGGATTATCCATCTTCATCCTTAGTCTTGTTGGATTTGATTGTTTTACTGTGATTTCTGCAGTTCTCTTTGGTTTTGAAGTCACTGGAAGCCTTCTCATGATTTCAGTCTGCGGCAGGTTTTTTCTCTTCTGTTGTGTTTCAGTGTTTATTGTTTGTTTCAGTGTCTGCCGACATGTGGGCCAGCAGCCTTCAGCGCGGTATGACATTTGTCAACGTGGGCTTTTATAGTGAAGAACTTTATTGTACACGGTACCCGTTGTTGACATGCATGGTTGCGAAGGTGAACACCACCCATGAGTTGTGCCCCAGCTGACATGTTGTTAAAGCTGCCCCCTACCTGCAGGACATGGTGGTGCAGGTGAACACCACCCATGAGTTGTGCCCCAGCTGACATGTTGTTAACGCTGCCCCCTACCTGCAGGACATGGTGGTGCAGGTGAACACCACCCATGAGTTGTGCCCCAGCTGACATGTTGTTAATGCTGCCCCCTACCTGCAGGACATGGTGGTGCAGGTGAACACCACCCATGAGGTGTGCCCCAGCTGACATGTTGTTAACGCTGCCCCCTACCTGCAGGACATGGTGGTGCAGGTGAACACCACCCATGAGTTGTGCCCCAGCTGACATGTTGTTAATGCTGCCCCCTACCTGCAGGACATGGTGGTGCAGGTGAACACCACCCATGAGTTGTGCCCCAGCTGACATGTTGTTAACGCTGCCCCCTACCTGCAGGACATGGTGGTGCAGGTGAACACCACCCATGAGTTGTGCCCCAGCTGCCATGTATTAATGCTGCCCCCTACCTGCAGGACATGGTGGTGCAGTTGAACACCACCCATGAGTTGTGCCCCAGCTGACATGTTGTTAACGCTGCCCCCTACCTGCAGGACATGGTGGTGCAGGTGAACACCACCCATGAATTGTGCCCCAGCTGACATGTTGTTAATGCTGCCCCCTACCTGCAGGACATGGTGGTGCAGGTGAACTTGACCCATGAGCGGTGCTGGGCGTTCCTGGTGCAGAACGTGGCCCAAGTTCAGCACTCTGCCGGCTGGAACCTCATCCCCGCAGCCACCAAGGCCAAGGTCAAAGAAGGTGGGACCTCCTGTCTTTTCTTCAGGTGTTCTGGTATTTTTATCTGGTGACCTGAACAGTGATGTCTGTAACTATAGATGAATAAACCACATCTCCTGTGTGGACATCTGTAACCATAGTTACCACATCTCCTGTGTGGACATCTGTAACCATAGTTACCACATCTCCTGTGTGGACATCTGTATCATTAGTTACCACATCTCTTGTGGGACATCTGTAGCCATAGTTACCAGATTTCTTGTGGGACATCTGTAGCCATAGTTACCAGATTTCTTGTGGGACATCTGTAGCCATAGTTACCACATCTCTTGTGGGACATCTGTAACCATAGTTACCACATCTCTTGTGGGACATCTGTAGCCATAGTTACCAGATTTCTTGTGGGACATCTGTAGCCATAGTTACCAGATCTCTTGTGGGACATCTGTAACCATAGTTACCACATCTCTTGTGGGACATTTGTAGCCATAGTTACCAGATCTCTTGTTGGACATCTGTAACCATAGTTACGGCATCTCTTGTGGGACATCTGTAACCATAGTTACCAGATCTCTTGTGGGACATCTGTAGCCATAGTTACGGCATCTCTTGTGGGACATCTGTAACCATAGTTACCAGATCTCTTGTGGGACATCTGTAGCCATAGTTACCAGATCTCCTGTGTGGATGTCTGTAACCATAGTTACCAGATCTCTTGTGACAAGTTACCTTGACTTCTCTGCCATTGTGCACCAGAGAATGGTTGATATTTGTGACAACTAGAATCCCTTCCCATCTCTATAAACCATGTCACTATGCCTTAATAGTCTACTGCTTTTTGCTGACTTCGCACTTTTTGCTTTTTCTCTTTGCTCCTGCTTTGATTTCTGGGAGCACAGGATCACGTAAGCCCCTTGTTTCTGCCATACACAGCATGGTTTAACTGATAACAGCAGTCCAAGCCCACAGCATGGTTAAACTGGTGACAGTAGTCCAAGCCCACAGCATGGTTTAACTGATGACAGTAGTCCAAGCCCACAGCATGGTTTAACTGATGACAGTAGTCCAAGCCCACAGCATGGTTTAACTGATGACAGTAGTCCAAGCCCACAGCATGGTTTAACTGATGACAGTAGTCCAAGCCCACAACATGGTTTAACTGGTGACAGTAGTCCAAGCCCACAGCATGGTTTAACTGGTGACAGTAGTCCAAGCCCACAGCATGGTTTAACTGATGACAGTAGTCCAAGCCCACAACATGGTTTAACTGATGACAGTTGTCCAAGCCCACAGCATGGTCACAGCATGGTTGTCTTCAGCATGATCCTCAGTACTTTTTAATCCATGTGCATGGAGACACAAATGCATCAGCAGCTATACTAGTCGGTACATGTTAGTGTGTTCTCCTCGAATGGAGCATGGAATCCACAAAGAGGAATATTCTACTAGATATGTACATGAGAATGTTGAACATGTAGGATATCGAAGACATGTATCGTTAAGGTTTTTTTTTAAAAATGTACTTGTATTTATGAAAGCATACCTCAGCTCTGCCTTTTGACCAGATTGGTCTTGTAGAGTAGAATAAGTACATACATGTATGTAGACTAGTCAAAGTCATTTTTACGGCTTCTTGTGTCCAGAGTGGAATAAGTCGAATGTTGAAACTGATTGTTAATGATGATGATGATTTTATCTTGAAGATTTCTGTTTTTCCTCAAGCAGAAGTGTTTGTGGGTGTGTTGAAAGTGACAGGATGTAATTTGATCCTGTAATTTGATCCCTGCAGCTGCAGTGTTTGTGGATGATGTCGGACACATTCCAGCCAAGAAGCCAAAACTCTCAAGTGCACAGAGGGCAAAGGTCAGTACAGAGGGCAAAGGTCAGTACAGAGGGCAAAGGTGAAAAACTGTTCTGTATTACTGTGAAAGTTCAGAGGGCAAAAGTGAAGAACTGTTCTGTATTACTGTGAAAGTTCAGAGGGCAAAAGTGAAGAACTGTTCTGTATTACTGTGAAAGTTCAGAGGGCAAAGGTGAAAAACTGTCTCCATGTCTAACACAGTTCTTATTGCCGTACTCAGAAAGCCTCCAGCAGAGACCGACAGGCCTCCAACCGGCAGGGAGCAGCGAGGGCCGAAGGGACGGCTGCAAAGGGACCAACGAAACTGAAGAAGTCCGGAAATGCCCGGAGGTCTCCTTCCGGGAGAAAGTCTCGGCCGTCGGGAGGTTCTGCAGGGCCGAGTAAGGCCAGCGAGGAGCCGGCGACGATGAACGGCGTCCGGCAGAAATCAGCAGGCAGGACCAAGAGGCCAGGTACATGTGTGTGTACTCACTCTCCCACACATGAACCCACCCACACTCAAAACCCACCCACACTCAAAACCCACCCACACTCAAAACCCACCCACACTCAAAACCCACCCACACACAAAACCCACCCACACTCAAAACCCATGCCTGTACATGCACCTTACCGACTTCCCACACACGCAAAACCCACACACACGCAAAACCCACATGCACGTAAAACCCACACGCAAAACCTACGCCTGCACATGCACGTTACTGGCTCTCCCACACTCAAAACCCACCTGACACATGTATCATTAATGACTATTCCATTTATCTTAGGTTCTTCTATTCAAGTACATTTGTATTTTTGAGGGTCAGCCTTTACCAGAAGAGCTGTCTGGCTGACCCAGTGTAACGACTTGTTTCACTGCTGATAGTAGTAGTAAATTCAGATGATAAACTATTGTAACCCAACCCAGGCTTGGCTGACCCAGTGTAACGACTTGTTTCACTGCTGATAAATAATGATAAACTATTGTAACCCAACCCAGGCTTGGCTGACCCAGTGTAACGACTTGTTTCACTGCTGATAAATAATGATAAACTATTGTAACCCAACCCAGGCATGGCTGACCCAGTGTAACGACTTGTTTCACTGCTGATAAATAATGATAAACTATTGTTACCCAACCCAGGCTTGGCTGACCCAGTGTAACGACTTGTTTCATTGCTGATAAATAATGATAAACTATTGTAACCCAACCCAGGCTTGGCTGCTCCAGTGTAGCGACTTGTTTCACTGCTGATAAATAATGATAAACTATTGTAACCCAACCCAGGCTTTGGCTGCTCCAGTGTAGCGACTTGTTTCACTGCTGATAAATAATGATAAACTATTGTAACCCAACCCAGGCTTGGCTGACCCAGTGTAACGACTTGTTTCACTGCTGATAAATAATGATAAACTATTGTAACCCAACCCAGGCTTGGCTGACCCAGTGTAACGACTTGTTTCACTGCTGATAAATAATGATAAACTATTGTAACCCAACCCAGGCATGGCTGACCCAGTGTAACGACTTGTTTCACTGCTGATAAATAATGATAAACTATTGTTACCCAACCCAGGCTTGGCTGACCCAGTGTAACGACTTGTTTCATTGCTGATAAATAATGATAAACTATTGTAACCCAACCCAGGCTTGGCTGCTCCAGTGTAGCGACTTGTTTCACTGCTGATAAATAATGATAAACTATTGTAACCCAACCCAGGCTTTGGCTGCTCCAGTGTAGCGACTTGTTTCACTGCTGATAAATAATGATAAACTATTGTAACCCAACCCAGGCTTGGCTGACCCAGTGTAACGACTTGTTTCACTGCTGATAAATAATGATAAACTATAATTGTAACCCAACCCAGGCTTGGCTGACCCAGTGTAACGACTTGTTTCACTGCTGATAAATAATGATAAACTATTGTAACCCAACCCAGGCATGGCTGACCCAGTGTAACGACTTGTTTCACTGCTGATAAATAATGATAAACTATTGTAACCCAACCCAGGCTTGGCTGACCCAGTGTAACGACTTGTTTCACTGCTGATAAATAATGATAAACTATTGTAACCCAACCCAGGCTTGGCTGACCCAGTGTAACGACTTGTTTCACTGCTGATAAATAATGATAAACTATTGTAACCCAACCCAGGCTTGGCTGACCCAGTGTAACGACTTGTTTCACTGCTGATAAATAATGATAAACTATTGTTACCCAACCCAGGCTTGGCTGACCCAGTGTAACGACTTGTTTCATTGCTGATAAATAATGATAAACTATTGTAACCCAACCCAGGCTTGGCTGACCCAGTGTAACGACTTGTTTCACTGCTGATAAATAATGATAAACTATTGTTACCCAACCCAGGCTTGGCTGACCCAGTGTAACGACTTGTTTCATTGCTGATAAATAATGATAAACTATTGTAACCCAACCCAGGCTTGGCTGACCCAGTGTAACGACTTGTTTCACTGCTGATAAATAATGATAAACTATTGTAACCCAACCCAGGCATGGCTGACCCAGTGTAACGACTTGTTTCACTGCTGATAAATAATGATAAACTATTGTAACCCAACCCAGGCTTGGCTGCTCCAGTGTAACGACTTGTTTCATTGCTGATAAATAATGATAAACTATTGTAACCCAACCCAGGCTTGGCTGACCCAGTGTAACGACTTGTTTCACTGCTGATAAATAATGATAAACTATTGTAACCCAACCCAGGCTTGGCTGACCCAGTGTAACGACTTGTTTCACTGCTGATAAATAATGATAAGCTATTGTAACCCAACCCAGGCTCAGCCTCCAGGAGCGGCAAGAAGAGAAGCTCCTCCAAGACGAAGGCTGAGAAGCGCCGAGACGCCTCGGGCGGGGCTGAGAAGGGACGAGACGCCTCGGTCGGGGCAGGGCCAACCGACGGGGAGGAACGGGAGGAGAAGGCCGACAGCATGAAGCAGGACGAGTCGTCACGGCAACGCAGCCCCACCCGGAAACCGCTGGCGCCCTTCATCAAGCAGACGCGCACCAGCAGCCTGCGCAGCTGCAGCGCCGGCTCCAACCCCGGCCGCCCCCGGAGCCGATCACGGGAGTCATCGCTCACCCGGGAATCATCGCTGACCCGCATCTCCGCTTCCAGCTCCAAATCTGACGACATGGACGCCACCAAGGGCAAGGTGGGTACACCTTTCTTACACCTGTCTTACCGAACTTAATATGTGGACTGCAACTGCACTGCAACTTCTCTATACCGGTCTTAGTACCCGTAATTCAATGTCTCCCTGCAAATCATATTTCAGTAAATACATCTTGCATGAATCTTGACAGGTGGCGTCCAAGAAGTCGCTGAAGAAGAAGCGTCTGTCCTCCCGGTCCAGAAGTCGAAGTCCTGCGGTGGTGATTAAGGAGGGTGAGGGCGTGGTGTTGCCGGGATACATGCGGCCTCGCTCCCGAACGCGCAGCCCGCGCCCCGCCGGGTTCAGCGACAGAGACATCAGGTCTTCTTCTTCTACGGACTCAGTGACCGAAGGAAAGCCTCCGAAGAAGAAGAAATCTCCGAAGATCAAGCCGGACTCACACCTGCTGTGCCCGACGCTGGCGTTCCAGCAGAAGTCCCGAAACTTTGCGCTGTCCGAGGACGAGATGGACTCAGCGGCAGCTAAGAAGAGCCCGCCGGCTAGACAGGTGGCCGGCCTCGAGGCCAGCCCAGCCAGAAGAGATGACGAGACCAAAACTAGCCCTGCTAGGCATTCTGTAGAAACTAGCCCGGCTAGGCATCCTGTGGAAACTAGCCCTGCTAGGCATCATGTGGAAACTAGCGCCGCTCGTCATTCTGTAGAAATAAGCCCTGCTAGGCATCGTGTGGAGAGTAGCCCTGCTAGGCATCCTGTGGAAACTAGCCCTGCTAGGCAGACTGCCAAGGGGGAGACTAGCCCTGCTAAGCATCGTGTGGAGAGTAGCCCTGCTAGGCAGAAACTGGGTGGAGAATCGAGCCCAGCTAAGAAGTCAGGTGTGCAAGCTAGCCCAGCTAGAAAGCCAGCTGGGGAAGCTAACGCAGGAAAGAAATCAGCTGACACTAGCTCAGCAAAAAAGCTGATGAGCCCTTCCAAAAACCCAGCAAGCTCGATGAAGAAAACAAAACCTGCCGGGCGACAGCCAGCCCCGAAGAGGTCAAGTGCTGCGGAACATGTTGCAAAAGGGAAGTCACCGAAGAAGGTCAACATCAGGAAAGAAAAGGGCGATGTCTCAAAGTCTCCAGCAAAAGGAAAAAACATGCAAAATGGGCCACCCAATGCTGCAGTGCCAACAGAGAAGACAGGGGGCGCTGATACTGCAGCACCAACAGAAGAGACAGGGGGCGCTGATACTGCAGTGCCAACAGAGGAGTTGGTTGTCTCTGAGAAGGCAGAGACTGAGGAGAGTGAGAAGGAACTTGAGTCAGCTAGCAGGGAGAACCACATGGAACAGGGCCTGGTTAGCACAGAACAAGGCGTGGTTAGTACAGAACAGGGCCTGGTTAGCACAGAACAGGGCCTGGTTAGCACAGAACAGGGCCTGGTTAGCACAGAACAGGGTGTGGTTAGTACAGGAAATGGCCTGGTTAGCACAGAACAGGGTGTGGTTAGTACAGAACAGGGCCTGGTTAGTACAGAACAGGGCCTGGTTAGCACAGAACAGGGCCTGGTTAGCACAGAACAGGGTGTGGTTAGTACAGGAAATGGCCTGGTTAGCACAGAACAGGGTGTGGTTAGTACAGAACAGGGCCTGGTTAGCACAGAACAGGGCCTGGTTAGCACAGAACAGGGTGTGGTTAGTACAGGACATGGCCTGGTTAGCACAGAACAGGGCGTGGTTAGTACAGAACAGGGCGTGGTTAGTACAGAACAGGGCCTGGTTAGCACAGAACAGGGTGTGGTTAGTACAGGACATGGCCTGGTTAGCACAGAACAGGGTGTGGTTAGTACAGGAAATGGCCTGGTTAGCACAGAACAGGGTGTGGTTAGTACAGAACAGGGTGTGGCTAGCACAGAACAGGGCCTGGTTAGTACAGGACAGGGCATGGTTAGCACAGAACAGGGCGTGGTTAGTACAGGACAGGGCATGGTTAGTACAGGAGCAGCTCTAGACCAGACACAGTTACCTGATAAGACAGAACATTCCAAACTGCAGATGACCGGTACAGATGAAGAGCCTGCCTCAGAACCTGGGGTGACTTTGACCAAGGTCACAACTGCAGTACCCAGTGCCCCACCCTTACAGGCAGGTGTACCTAGTGCCCCACCCTTACAGCCAGGTGTACCCAGTGCCACATCCTTACAGCCATGTGTACCTGTAATGGAAGATGTCACAGATGCCCCACCTGTGGTGGCAGGTGTATCAGGTGAGCCACCTGTGGAACCAGCTGGGAGTCTCCCTGGTGAGGAAAGGGAGGATCTGTCCAGCCCCAGAACCGCAGTGGGTCCAGATCCCCCCAATGGGAGACCTACAGAGAGAGAAACTCCCACCAAAAAGAAAGGTTCCGCTCTCCAAACTGCTGCAGCAGAGAAAATAAGCAGGAGGGGGAAACCGGCAGCCAATGGAAGCAGATCAGCACTGAAGAAGAAGGATGACGTCACCAAATCAACAGCAGCACCTGGAAAAGCAGGAACAAAAAAGTCAAGCAAAGAAACCAGCAAAGCAACTCCAGCCAGACAGGCAGAAACAAGACTGAAAACAAGCGAATCCAGCAAGAAGGCAGAAAAAGCTAAAGGTAAAGATGAGACAAAGACAAGTGTTATGGTATCTGGTGCCAGGTCAAAGGTCACCAGTTTGGAAACTAAGGTCAAAATTTCTGTGTCACAGAAAGACAAGGTCACCATGGCAACTATCAAACAAGCTAGCAAACAAGCTGTAGGCAAGAAAAACGTCAGAGAGAAAGAAAAAGTTACTGTACACGAGAAAAGGAAGGTAACGGAAGTAGCAACTGTCACTGTGGACCAGACTAAAACATCTACTAAGACAACTGCAGCAAGAAAGGTTGGAGCTAGACCAGCCACCAAAAAGGCACCGGCAGCAGATGGAGCTAAAACAGCCAGCAAAAAGGCACCGGTTGCAGGTGGAGATAAGTCGGCAGCCAGTAAGGGTACAGGCAGAGAGAAACCTGCCACCAGCAAAGCAGCAGCTGCAAATGGAGACAAACGTGCCCCCAAAACGGCACCAGCTGCCAATAAGCTGGTGAAAAAAGTTTCAGACACTGAAAAACAAGCCATAAAAAAGACTTCTGCAGAAAAAACAACTCCAAGGAAAACACCTGTCCAGACAAAAGTATCTTCAACACCTCGGGAAGCAAAGACTAAAGTAACTTTTAAGAAACCTCAGAGGCCTTTAGTAACAGCAAAGGTGCATCCAGCCTCTGTTTCTCCATCTGAAGGTGGGGCTCCAGATAAAGCAGTGGAAGCTGAGAAACCTCCAACTCCCCAGGCCAGCATCAGCACCGAGGAGCTGGTCCCTGTCACAAGGAACCACGTGACTGTGGCAGGGCCAATGGACTTCTCGCCTGCAGAGCACATGGTACAATCTGCAGAGCACATGGTACAACCTGCAGAGCACATGGTACAACCTGCAGACTCTACACATGCAGAGCACATGGTACAACCTGCAGAGCACATGGTACAACCTGCAGAGCACCTGGTACAACTTGCAGACTCTACACATGCAGAGCACATGGTACAACCTGCAGAATCTGCAGATGACCAGAAGGAGCTCCCACGCCTGAAGGACGCCACGCCAGCAGGGCTTCCCTCAGGAGGGACAGAGTCTCCAGAAAGCCTGCAGAAGGATGTCACAGGCATAGAGGAAAGTCCTGGTGCCATGGAGGAAAGTTTGGCAGCAGCAAATGATGTTCCTGCTGCTAAGATTGAGGTTATTGGAAAGGACGGTTGTGATGTTCTCGGCCAAACAGAAAAAGAGGCAGCTGAAATGGAGACTCCCACCCAGCCAGACGAGACAGGTTCTGTTGTTCAGCATGGGGAAGCTGCAGGTGCTGACGGTGGGGAGACCAAACAGGAGGCTACTCCGGACTATCAAGAACGAGCATTGATTATTGAAACAGCTCCATCACTAACAGTATTTGACGAAGCTGCAACAGAGACTTCACAGCCAGCAGAAGCAGACGTGTCTTCAGAGGAGCCAACAGCGCAGCCAGCAGAGGTAGAGAAATCTGCAGAGGAGCCAGCAGAGGCAGACGTATCTGCAGAGGCCCACTCACCTGTGGCAGCAGAGGCCCGCTCACCTGTGGCAGCAGAGGCCCGCTCACCTGTGCCAGCAGAGGCCCGCTCACCTGTGGCAGCAGAGGCCCGCTCACCTGTGGCAGCAGAGGCCGGTTCACCTGTGGCAGCAGAGGCCCGCTCATCTGTGCCAGCAGCGGCCAGCTCACCTGTGGCAGCAGAGGCCCGCTCACCTGTGCCAGCAGAGGCCCGCTCACCTGTGCCAGCAGAGGCCCGCTCACCTGTAATCTCACCTGCAGGAGAAGAGGAGGAGGAGGAGGATGTGTTTGCTGAAGATGCTGCAGCTCCAGCTCAACTGGCCATCTCAGATTCTGACCAATCAATAGAAGCTTTTCCCCCCTCCGAGTCGCCCCCCTCCCCTCCCCCGTCCCCTGTGTCTGATAGTGAAGAAGCCAGGCGAGTGTCAGCTCTTCCTCCCATATCTGTGGACGCTGCAGTCAGTCTACTGGAGGCCGAGCTAGTACAGAGCACTCAGGCTGCAGGGATTGCTGCAGGGTCAGACCTACAGAGCACTCAGGCTGCAGGGATTGCTGCAGGGTCAGACCTACAGAGCACTCAGGCTGCAGGGATTGCTGCAGGGTCAGACCTACAGGGCACTCAGGCTGCAGGGATTGCTGCAGGGTCAGACCTACAGGGCACTCAGGCTGCAGGGACGGCTGCAGGGTCAGACCTACAGGGCACTCAGGCTGCAGGGATTGCTGCAGGGTCAGACCTACAGGGCACTCAGGCTGCAGGGACGGCTGCAGGGTCAGACCTACAGGGCACTCAGGCTGCAGGGATTGCTGCAGGGTCAGACCTACAGGGCACTCAGGCTGCAGGGATGGCTGCAGGGTCAGACCTACAGGGCACTCAGGCTGCAGGGATTGCTGCAGGGTCAGACCTACAGGGCACTCAGGCTGCAGGGACGGCTGCGGGGTCAGACCTACAGGGCACTCAGGCTGCAGGGACGGCTGCAGTGGATGCCGGGTCAAATCTGCAGGATGATAGAGAAACCAAACCTGGGCTCCAACAAAAGGACATGTCCAGGGCAGATCAAGTAAACAACAAGACAGAAGCTGTTGAAATGACTCCATCCAGAAGAGACGTTACAGAAATGTTGGGAAAAGACAGAGCAGGGCCAGAAGCCACTGCAGACTTGACAACAGGCCCGGATGGCAAATTTCAAGAACCAACGGCTCATCAAGACCTACAACCAGGACTGTCTGTAGAACAACATTCCGGACAAACAGTTGTGCATTCAAGTGAATCGGAGGACAGTAGATTAGAAACTGCCGCCGTTGTACCTGGTGAATCTGTGGATGAGCAGAATAAGCTCCAGAGACAAATGGCTTTAGTTACATCCTCCAGCTTTGAGCAGCAGGCAGCAGGGCCTCCAGCTCAGCTGTCTGACGGGAAACATCAGCAGTCAGCTGGGGAGCAGCAGCAAACAGCAGGGGAACAGCAGCAGACAGCAGGGGAACAGCAGCAAACAGTAGGGAAACAGCAGCAGACAGCAGGGCCTCCAGCTCAGCTGCCTGATAGAGAACAGCAGCAGACAGCAGGGGAACAGCAGCAGACAGCAGGGGAACAGCAGCAGACAGCAGGGGAACAGCAGCAGACAGCAGGGTCTCCAGCTCAGTTGTCTGATGAGGAAGAGCTTTTTGTGCCTCGGTCAGCAGAGACAGAGGCTGTCCAGGACATCCCGGCAGACGGAGACGTGAGGCCAGAACTGGGGCGTGCGGAGTCGGACATCCTGTCTGACCACGACACGTTGGAGGAGGAGGAGGAGAAGGCTGTGGAGGCTGATGACGAGATGTCGTCTGTAATGTCCTCTGAAGCTGGTACTGAGGAGAGGCAGGATGGGGAGGAGCCCTGCCGGCTGGGGGAGATGGACGCATCCTGGGAGTACACCAACAGCTTCGTGTACCACACCAGCGGCGTGCGCAGCCTGAGCGACTCCCAGACAGACAGACCAGAGGACACTGCAGAGGACTTCACCTCCAAACTGCTGCTGCGCTCCGAGTCCGAGCCCTGGACCAGGATCGACCCCAGCGAGGAGGATCTCACACCAACTGTGGCGCCTGAGGATGACGTCACGTACAGGGAAAGCCTGGAAGATCTTGCAGAGTCACGGGAAGAAAGCCCGGATATCACTCCTGTATCAGCAAAGGACTTTTTACAGGAGAAGACTGACCCGATGGACGGGTCGGTAAGAAAGGCTTATGAAGAGCCTGCTTTACAAGTGAAAAGATCAGAAAGGCCAAAAGCGCCGCTGAGGTCCTTGTCCATGGGTCAGCCTCCAGACACTCCTGTGAGATACGACTCAAAACACGAGGGTTCCAAATATGGGACCAGCTGGGACTTGAGAAGCGCGTCCATCGAGTCGTTTGAGGAGGAGTCTGCCAGCTTCATGAGCAGGTCGTTAGACAGCGCGCAGATGGAGGAGCTGCTGAGCGACAGGATTTCCCCTGACTCGCCCCCGGGGGTGCAGGAGGCCCCGGATGGGATATGTCCTCAGCTCATGGCCAGGGCCGCCAGCCCAGTGGTGCATGAAGAACAGCAAACACGAAGTCTGGGAGGAAACATGGATGTACCTCAGGGGGGCACTGACCCAGCATCTTCAGCTAACACGGATGTCAAGATATTTAATGATGATAGACAGACTGACTGTACTGATAAGTTTGAATCGTCTGATGAGGGCATGAAACACTCGTCAGGCAGAGACTCTGAACACTTATGTGATGCTGTAGATCCTGCACGGGGCCACGCAGAAAGGAAACTCGCTAAAGAGAAGAGACAAGAAGTCCTGTTGCTGAGATCCCTGCAGCCTGTTGCAGAGGAACACGATGTGAGCAGTAAGCAGAGTGAATCACAGACCGGCACTGTCTCCCACCAGCTGGAGATCGTTGTCCCCTCGGTGATTGAAACTGACTCTGATCTGAAGGACAGTCCGTCTGCGGATCCCAAAGAGTCGCCTGAGCCGAGAGACTCTCCGGAGAGCGAGGGGTCGCCCAAGGACTCGCTGAAGGAGTCGGACTCGTCTGGCGGGGCGAGCGGCGGGTCTCCGGAGGTGGACAGTGGGTTCGTGTTCGTGTCGGCGGCGGACATCCCGCGGGAGCTGCACGGGCTGAACGTGTCGTTCCCTCGCGGCCGGCCGCCCATGCTGATGATGAAGGAGGCGGAGCCGGAGTGCGGGACGGGCGTGGAGGACCTGCTGGCGGAGCACCTCTCGGACGTGTCCGGGCAGGAGTCCGACGCGGAGTTCGACCAGGTGGCGGAGCTGATGTCCCCGGAGTCGCCCCTCCCCATGTTCACCAACCTGCCCGGAGTCAGCGAGTTCGTGCCCGAGGCCGCCATCGAGGAGTCGCTCCCCGAGCCCAGCGACACGGTCGACCCGCACGCGCACTTCACCGAGGCGCGCTTCACGGACTCGGGGCATCGCCACATCTTCTCCTGCAGGCCCAGCGAGGCCGTGTCCGCCTCACAGATCCACGAAGACATGGTGGTCATCGAGACTGCACAGCAACGCCCCCTGGTGATGCTGGAGAGTACTGCAGGGCCCGGCAGGGACATGGTGGTGATAGAGAACCCGATGCCCGGCAGGGAGACCCAACTGGTCCTGGAGCCGTGTCCAGCTCAGGCGGACGTGTCCCGCCCTGCAGGAGGCATGACCCAGGCAGACATTATGTCTCCACCAGAGGAGGTGGTTCAAAACGAGGCCAATGAAGGGATCGAATCGGGACAGACCTTCCTGAGGGTGGAGCCTCGGGCAGTCGAGCGGCAGACCGAACCTGACAGCTCCCCCGGCAGCCTCAACCCCACAGCAGAGGAGTTTGTGCCCAAACTCGGGGGAGTGCCGGATGTGGTCGCTGATGTTCCGGGCTCCCATCTCAACCCTGAGGCGCTGGAGTTCCAGCCACAAACAACAGAGCCCCCTGGCAGAGAGCATGTGAACTGCAGAGCAGACCCCGCGGGCACAGAGCAGGCTAACTGCACAGCAGAGCCCCCTGGCATAGAGAAGGCTAGCTGCACCACAGAGCCCCCTGGCAGAGAGAAGGCTAGCTGCACCACAGAGCCCCCTTACAGAGAGAAGGCTAGCTGCACAGCAGCGCCCCCTGACAGAGAGAAGGCTAGCTGCACGGCAGCGCCAGCTAGCGGAGAGAGGGTGCTCCCCACCTACACAGCCCACCAGGTCCTGACTAGCGACACCACCGTTGACGAGTTTGTTCTGAATCCGGGCGCTCCGGAGTTCGTCCCTCACCCCGGAACGGTGGAGTACATCCCCATGCCTGTGGAAGAGGACAGGTCTCCTTCTCCCAATGACTCCGAGTCTGTTCTGGACTACTGGACATCGGAGAGCTCCGGCACCATCAAGCGCCGGCCGCCCATCATGTGCACCGCGGAGGGAGCCGTGCTGGAGGGCGGCGCGGAGGACGGGACCCCGACTTCTCCCGGAACCGCACAGGGGAGGGCAGAGGTCATCACCATGACAACAAATCCCCTACAGAGGAGGGCAGAGGTCATCGCCATGACAACAGAACCCCTGCAAGGGAGGTCGGAGGTCATCACCATGGCACCAAAACCCATGCAGAGAAGGTCAGAAGTGGATGGAGTACCTAAAGAGTTTGTACAACCAGAGCCTCTCCCGGATGCCATTGTGGACGATAGATCACCTGACACACCAGTGAGGGGAGTCGTCCCTGGTCTAACCGAAACTAAAACTGCCTCCAAGTCTGAAGACAAGAAACCAGCACCGAACAGCTCTATGGCAGAGGGGCGGGGCAGCTCCATGGCAGAGGGGCGGGGCAGCTCCATGGCAGAGGGGCGGGGCAGCTCCATGGCAGAGGGGCGGGGCAGCTCCATGGCAGAGGGGCGGGGCAGCTCCATGGCAGAGGGGCGGGGCAGAAGCTCCGGAGAGACCAAACACGTCACCTTCAAACTGGAGGACGAGATCTGCGGCTACACTGAAACGGAAATGTTTGAAGAGATTCGAATTTCTAAAAAGACCGAGTCTGACGGCGACGAAGCAGCCAGGAGGTCGAACATGGCGGAGGTGATGGCGGAGATCCAGGGAGATGAAGTCCAGCAGCTTCTGGACTCAACAGCCGACCCGGCGGTTCAGGGGCTTCTCGACTCCACAGCCGACTCTACAGCAGACCCGGCAGGAGGCTCTACAGCCGACCAGGCAGTGCAGGAGCCTCTGGACCCGGCAGGAGGCTCTACAGCCGACCCGGCAGTGCAGGAGCCTCTGGACCCGGCAGGAGGCTCTACAGCCGACCCGGCAGTGCAGGAGCCTCTGGACCCGGCAGGAAGCAGCAGCGAGGCCGAGGAGGAGGCACATCAGGACAGGGCAGAGTACAAACATGTCGTGCACGTCAGCTTCTCTGTTTGTGAGAAATCTGAGGACAGTCAAAACCCTGAGGACTCTGCAGATGAGGAGAATCCAGATGAGCCAGATGTTCCTCGGCATGAAGGACAGGGCAGCAAAAATGAGTCCCATCTGGACAGCACTGAACTTCTCCACCAGGATATCCAGTCACGTAACAAAGAAAGACCAGATCTGTCCCAACAGGACAACACTGGTCCTTCCCACCAGCATAGCACTGGCCCGTCCCACCAGGATAGCACTCACCCATCCCAACAGGACAGCACTGGCCCGTCCCAACAGGACAGCACTGACCCGTCCCACCAGGAAAGCACTGGCCCGTCCCAACAGGACAGCACTGGCCCGTCCCAACAGCATAGCACTCACCCGTCCCACCAAGATAGCACTCACCCATCCCACCAGGACAACACTGGCCCGTCCGACCAGGACAGCACTGGCCTGTCCCAACAGGACAGCACTGACCCGTCCCAACAGGACAGCACTGGCCTGTCCCAACAGGACAGCACTGCCCCGTCCCAACAGGACAGCACTGGCCCGTCCCACCAGGAAAGCACTGGCCCGTCCCAACAGGACAGCACTGGCCCGTCCCACCAGGAAAGCACTGGCCCGTCCCACCAGGACAGCACTGGCTCTGACACGGATGACTCTGATGGGCCTCCTGAGGGAATCTACCGAGTCACACCTGTGGACGACCTCTACTCCGCCGTCAACTCCGACTCAGCAGAGGAGGAGGAGGAGATGGTCTCTGGGGGTCATCAGGAGATGGTGTCTGGGGGTCATCAGGAGTTCGTGTCTTGGGGTCATCAGGAGACGGTGTCTGGGGGTCATCAGGAGATGGTGTCTGGGCGGCATCAGGAGATGGTGACTGGTCGGCAGGAGACGGTGACTGGGGGTCATCAGGAGATGCTGTCTGGTCGGCAGGAGGTGGTGACTGGTCGGCAGGAGGTGGTGACTGGTCGGCAGGAGATGGTGACTGGTCGGCAGGAGGTGGTGACTGGTCGGCAGGAGATGGTGACTGGTCGGCAGGAGATGCTGTCTGGTCGGCAGGAGGTGGTGACTGGTCGGCAGGAGGTGGTGACTGGTCGGCAGGAGATGGTGACTGGTCGGCAGGAGATGCTGTCTGGTCGGCAGGAGGTGGTGACTGGTCGGCAGGAGATGGTGACTGGTCGGCAGGAGGTGGTGACTGGTCGGCAGGAGTTGGTGACTGGTCGGCAGGAGATGGTGACTGGTCGGCAGGAGATGGTGTCTGGTCGGCAGGAGGTGGTGACTGGTCGGCAGGAGATGGTGTCTGGTCGGCAGGAGATGGTGACTGGTCGACAGGAGATGGTGACTGGTCGGCAGGAGTTGCTGTCTGGGGGTCATCAGGAGATGGTTTCTAATCGGCAGGAGGTGGTGACTGGTCGGCAGGAGATGGTGACTGGTCGGCAGGAGATGGTGTCTGGTCGGCAGGAGATGGTGACTGGTCGGCAGGAGATGGTGTCTGGTCGGCAGGAGATGGTGACTGGTCGACAGGAGATGGTGACTGGTCGGCAGGAGGAGGTGACTGGGCGACTGGACCAGGAAAAAAGGGAGGAAGCGCGGGTAAACTCAGCTGTAGATGCCGAGAGCTCGGACTGCATAAATGGCAACATCATCCCCAACGGTCACACGGATAACAAATCTCCGGAAGGCGAGAACGATGTAGAGAACGGCAACTCCACTTCCCACGACAGGGAAGAGGACTCCCACGGGTTCCGGGACTTCCCCGTATACGAGACCGTCACGTCCTTCCGATTCCAGGCCAACACCATCAGGTGATTCTAAAGATCTTAAATGCCTATTCTCGTGCCCTTGAAATGGAATGCTGACCACAAAGTCGACATGAATGCTTATTGCTTGCTCATCTGCATGAATTTTGTAGTAATGGAAATTAAAGACTTTACAAACGTAAGGCATCCTCTCTACGTGTCAAGTATGCGACCCTGTGCAGAAAAGCCACTTCAGCCCGTTGATAACCGGTTGTAGTTCTTAGGACAGGACTGTTCCTGTAACAAACTCCAACTATCAGTTATCAGCCTTTTTCTCACTCCCCCTCTTCTGTCTACCCAGGAAAGACCCGGAAGGGCCAGACTCTGAGTCCACCTACATCAACGGCATGTACGACTTCTCCTTGGAGAGCGCCGGAGCCGTGCGCATCCTGCCCAGGTAGAGAGGTGCAGTTGGTTTTAGTTCCCCTGTACCCTAACCATCACTAATGTTCGCCCCTGCCCAGGTAGAGAGGTGCAGTTGGTTTTAATTCCCCTGTACCCTAATCATCACTAATGTTAACCCCTGCCCAGGTAGAGAGGTGCAGTTGGTTTTAATTCCCCTGTACCCTAATCATCACTAATGTTCGCCCCTGCCCAGGTAGAGAGGTGCAGTTGGTTTTAGTTCCCCTGTACCCTAATCATCACTAATGTTAACCCCTGCCCAGGTAGAGAGGTGCAGTTGGTTTTAATTCCCCTGTACCCTAATCATCACTAATGTTCGCCCCTGCCCAGGTAGAGAGGTGCAGTTGGTTTTAGTTCCCCTGTACCCTAATCATCACTAATGTTAACCCCTGCCCAGGTAGAGTGCAGTTGGTTTTAGTTCCCCTGTACCCTAATCATCACTAATGTTCGCCCCTGCCCAGGTAGAGTGCAGTTGGTTTTAGTTCCCCTGTACCCTAATCATCACTAATGTTCGCCCCTGCCCAGGTAGAGTGCAGTTGGTTTTAGTTCCCCTGTGCTCTAACCATCACTAATGTTCGCCCCTGCCCAGGTAGACAGGTGCAGTTGGTTTTAGTTCCCCTGTACCCTAATCATCACTAATGTTAACCCCTGCCCAGGTAGAGAGGTGCAGTTGGTTTTAGTTCCCCTGTACCCTAATCATCACTAATGTTCGCCCCTGCCCAGGTAGACAGGTGCAGTTGGTTTTAATTCCCCTGTCCTCTAACCATCACTAATGTTAACCCCTGCCCAGGTAGAGAGGTGCAGTTGGTTTTAGTTCCCCTGTACCCTAACCATCACTAATGTTCGCCCCTGCCCAGGTAGAGAGGTGCAGTTGGTTTTAGTTCCCATGTACCCTAATTATCACTAATGTTCGCCCCTGCCCAGGTAGACAGGTGCAGTTGGTTTTAGTTCCCCTGTACCCTAATCATCACTAATGTTAACCCCTGCCCAGGTAGAGAGGTGCAGTTGGTTTTAGTTCCCCTGTACCCTAACCATCACTAATGTTCGCCCCTGCCCAGGTAGACAGGTGCAGTTGGTTTTAGTTCCCATGTACCCTAATTATCACTAATGTTAACCCCTGCCCAGGTAGAGAGGTGCAGTTGGTTTTAGTTCCCCTGTACCCTAATCATCACTAATGTTCGCCCCTGCCCAGGTAGACAGGTGCAGTTGGTTTTAATTCCCCTGTCCTCTAACCATCACTAATGTTAACCCCTGCCCAGGTAGAGAGGTGCAGTTGGTTTTAGTTCCCCTGTACCCTAACCATCACTAATGTTCGCCCCTGCCCAGGTAGAGAGGTGCAGTTGGTTTTAGTTCCCATGTACCCTAATTATCACTAATGTTCGCCCCTGCCCAGGTAGACAGGTGCAGTTGGTTTTAGTTCCCCTGTACCCTAATCATCACTAATGTTAACCCCTGCCCAGGTAGAGAGGTGCAGTTGGTTTTAGTTCCCCTGTACCCTAACCATCACTAATGTTCGCCCCTGCCCAGGTAGACAGGTGCAGTTGGTTTTAGTTCCCCTGTACCCTAATCATCACTAATGTTAACCCCTGCCCAGGTAGAGAGGTGCAGTTGGTTTTAGTTCCCCTGTACCCTAATCATCACTAATGTTCGCCCCTGCCCAGGTAGAGTGCAGTTGGTTTTAATTCCCCTGTACCCTAACCATCACTAATGTTCGCCCCTGCCCAGGTAGAGAGGTGCAGTTGGTTTTAATTCCCCTGTACCCTAATCATCACTAATGTTAACCCCTGCCCAGGTAGAGAGGTGCAGTTGGTTTTAGTTCCCCTGTACCCTAACCATCACTAATGTTCGCCCCTGCCCAGGTAGAGAGGTGCAGTTGGTTTTAGTTCCCATGTACCCTAATTATCACTAATGTTCGCCCCTGCCCAGGTAGACAGGTGCAGTTGGTTTTAGTTCCCCTGTCCTCTAATCATCACTAATGTTCGCCCCTGCCCAGGTAGAGTGCAGTTGGTTTTAGTTCCCCTGTACCCTAATCATCACTAATGTTCGCCCCTGCCCAGGTAGAGAGGTGCAGTTGGTTTTAATTCCCCTGTACCCTAATCATCACTAATGTTCGCCCCTGCCCAGGTAGACAGGTGCAGTTGGTTTTAGTTCCCCTGTACCCTAACCATCACTAATGTTCGCCCCTGCCCAGGAAGAGAGGTGCAGTTGGTTTCGCCCCCCATTCCTGCATGTTTGTGTTATTTTGTTTGTTTGTTTGTTTGTTTGTTGACCACTTGTCTCCGTCCCCAGACACGAGTCCTCTCCCTACGAGCCAGCCGTCCGCAGTGACGTCATCAGCACGGCGGCCCGCCTGTCTCGTGAGGAGATGCAGAGCGAACAGCTGACCACCACCACGCGCATGACTCGCGAGGACATCAAGTTCATCGATGACGACGGGGAAGAGACCCACACCACCACGTTCCTCTCTCTCCGGCAGCCGCCCCAGCCCAGCCCCAGCAGCTCGCGAGCAGCCCCCAAGGCCGGGAAGTTTGTGCGGTTTGCAAAGAGAGAGGAGTATGTTGACATAGACGATGATGAGGGGGAAGCTGAGGATTCCCAGCAGGCCGATGGGGAGAGAGTTTCCCCCGCAGCCACGCCCACCCAGGAGGAGGATAAAGAGAACCTGGAGATCACGCGGGAGTTCGACAGTCTGGAGCACGAAGCCAACAACATCGAGGCCTCGGAACTGGACAGAAACGGTCAGGAGGAGGACAGCGACGCCGTCAGGATCGTTGTGACCGCCAGCCACACCCTCTGCCAGCCGCTGTCTCCCGTCACTGTGCCCGTGGACGGCATCGTCCGCGCTCCGCTCGCGCACGAAGAGGAGGATGAGGATACAGCTCAAGTCCAAAGTGGTCAACAAGGAAAGAAGGAAAGTCCACGTGGGGATCGGGAAATCGTTGTGGTGGCAGAGATTCATCAGTCTAGTGTTGGTCCAGAGGAACACCAAAGCTTCATCCCTGCTGAGGGGACAGCAGCGATGTCCAGCCCTGACCAGCCGGATGAGGGGACAGCAGCGATGTCCAGCCCTGACCAGCCGGATGAGGGGACAGCAGCGATGTCTAGCCCTGACCAGCCGGATGAGGGGACAGCAGCGATGTCCAGTCCTGACCAGCCGGATGAGGGGACAGCAGCGATGTCCAGCCCTGACCAGCCGGATGAGGGGACAGCAGCGATGTCCTGTCCTGACCAGCCGGATGAGGGGACAGCAGCGATGTCCTGTCCTGACCAGCCGGATGAGGGGACAGCAGCGATGTCCAGCCCTGACCAGCCGGATGAGGGGACAGCAGCGATGTCCTGTCCTGACCAGCCGGATGAGGGGACAGCAGCGATGTCCAGCCCTGACCAGCCGGATGAGGGGACAGCAGCGATGTCCAGTCCTGACCAGCCGGATGAGGGGACAGCAGCGATGTCCAGTCCTGACCAGCCGGATGAGGGGACAGCAGCGATGTCCAGTCCTGACCAGCCGGATGAGGGGACAGCAGCGATGTCCAGTCCTGACCAGCCGGATGAGGGGACAGCAGCGATGTCCAGCCCTGACCAGCCGGATGAGGGGACAGCAGCGATGTCCTGTAGTGAGGACACAGAGGATGAAGGCAAGAGCCCCCAGTCTGACAAGACTAAGGGGTACCAAGAGGTGGTGATGGGGACGTATTATTCGGAAGGCTGTATACTTAAAGTGGTGAAGACCAAAGTCAGTTCGGAAGCAGACTGTCAGAGTGACGAGCAGCCGACTGAAGCAGTTGAGAACCAGCTTCAGTCCAGAGTGTCCCCTGCTGACGTCACTTCTGCTGACGTCACTTCCGCTCCAGGCACGGAGACGACACCAGAGCAGGCCGGGAGGGAGGGGGAGACCTTCTGTGACCAGGAGGGGAACGTCGGATTGGTCCCCGGGAATCTGTCGGACAGACCAACATTCGTGACCTTCGGGAAAGGGAGCGATGACGCGAAGGAGGGTGGGGACGGCTGTGAGCTGACTGGTTAACTCAGACAAACTTCGGGAAAGTAACCGATGACGCTAGGGAGGGTGAGGGGTCTGTGAGTTGACTGGTTAACTCAGACAACCTTCGGGAAAGGAACTGATGACGCTAAGGAGCATGGTGAGGGGTGTGAGCTGACTGGTTAACTCAAACAACCTTCGGGAAAGGAACTGATGAGTGGAAGTGTGACTCACAAGAGTAAGTGCAGTGCCATCGGGGGATACTCTCACCATAGCCAGTTTCTGCAGGATTGCAGATTCACCGATGTTCATTATAGTAGGATTATATGTTTGTATAGAGTCCTGAGTGTAAATCAGTAGGAATAGTTGTAAAGATTGATTTTATGATGATAAGATTGCGAAAGCAAGATAAGCTAATAATATCGACAGCCATGTGTTCAGTAGAGCTCCTGTAGTATTGTAACTCACAAGCCTGTCTTACTTGTGTCTAATCTAGTATCACAACATAATGATATAATATATGTAGGATTGTAGACTTTAGTTAGTACAAAGGTAGAAATGTGGAACCGATGCTTGTACAGACGGTGTATATCAGGTTGGGCTTGTGTTGACCGCTGGGAGGATGTTAATGATGCCGAGATTTCTGCAGAGTTGTGAATTTTATATTTGAAATCATTTCACAAAGAGGCTGTTCAGACGTGTATTGATACTGATGTTGGATGTTTGCAATGCTGCCTGTAATTGTTAGTGTAGTGCCCGTAATCATAGGCGCTACCTACACTCGGCTGGAGCTGCAGTGCCCGTAATCATAGGCGCTATCTACGCTCGTTTCAAGCTGAATGAAGTACAGTTCCATTAGAAGCAGGTTCCAGTGGTACGTAACAGCATGACGTCACGAGCAGTGCAATACAATGCTTCGGTTGTAAAGTATGGACACGAATGTTGCATGTTTTCAAAACGCTCAACTTTATCGGCCATTCGGACACGGATTGATGTTTATTATTTCAGTCAATATTGCTGGAGAGAACGTCTCATGATGCAGTAATGCTTAGCTGTAGTTTTATATATTCTACTATTTTAGGCCGCATGAAATTTTTAATAACTTGCATAATTTACGGGATTTGTTACAGTATCATGTCGACTGATGTAGGGTTGGATCCGATCGTAATGCAGAAGTAGTTCCTGCCGTGTGTGTTGATGTAGAAGGATCCCACACATAAATATTTGTGTGCTGTGGGTTGATTAGAACTGTTCAGCTACGTAACTGTCATGTACGCCGCACAGCGGGCGGTTACGGAACTGTCATGTACGCCGCACAGCGGGCGGTTACGGAACTGTCATGTACGCCGCACAGCGGGCGGTTACGGAACTGTCATGTACGCCGCACAGCGGGCGGTTACGGAACTGTCATGTACGCTGCACAACGGGCGGTTACGGAACTGTCATGTACGCCGCACAGCGGGCGGTTACGGAACTGTCATGTACGCCGCACCTGTAAATACTTCAGGACACATTCCGCTGATGACGTCTGTTGCAACATGATAACCTGGTAGCCATGGTAGCCATGTCGTCACTACATTATTTATTGAATAATTATTTGTCGATAGCGTCACAGTAGAACTAGTCGAAGAAATAGCAAATGAGATGTAGTCAGCTGGTAACGTAAGGAAACTCATAGGCATCTGTGGAGAACTTAATGACGTCACAATGACCTGTTAGTTACATTCCTGTGTTCGATGTGAAGGCGTGCCTGCGAGCAGACGTGCTGTTCTTGCTGAAATAAGAACACGCTTGAGGCTTAGGGCAGCAATGTTGTGCTGTCGTGCAATGCAACACTGGCTGAGATTTGTAACAATTTTTGATCAAATGGAAGCTTTTGACGGAGCTGGAATAATTGTGTACAAGAGATACAATTGTATAGAGGACGATGACTTGCCGTGATAAGAACCATGTATCATAATACCGGATGTGTTTACTAATGTCCTGTAGCGTGAGTGCAAGAGTGAATGTACGAGACAACACAGTGCATGTTACACCCACAACAGCAGTATGTCACACCCACAACAGCAGTACGTCACGCCCACTACAGCAGTATGTCACAACCACCACAGCAATATATGTTACACCCAAAACAGCAGTACGTCACACCCACTACAGCAGTATGTTAATTCTATAAGGCGCTATTGACAACATGGTGGAATAATCAACCCCCAAACAACAACAGTTTAAAGTTGGAGGAGGCTTAGTTCATGAACCTCCCCAAACCGTATCTTTATCAGGGGTTTTAGTGTAAATACCTTACATTACCTTTGTAAAATTCGAAAATGGAACTTTACAGCAAACCAGCCACCCCCCCCCCCCATATATAGTGCCAAAGCTACCACCGTACCAGGTTGCAGGTCATTTGGCTTTCGTTTGATGACGCAGGTACCCAAAGTACACATTTTCGGTCCGAATATAGAAAAATCCCTTATTGGATCACCTTAGTGGTGAATATATGCCAAACGTGTAACTGAAGTCCCGTGGGCAGGTGTCCAGTGCACGAACAGTGAACATGCGGACTTCCTCTTTGTTGAAACTCAGTCTGCGGAGGAGGCTAGTTTTCTATGTCGAATGAAAGTCCGCACTCCAGACTAGTCTTTACTGAATCCATTGTTCGGTTGTTTCCCGTAACTATGTAGATTGAAACATCCATCTCATTCTATTTTCATTCAGTGTCTGTCGAGAGGAAGGCCAAACTCCAGGCAAAGCGGTTAAACTTTCTTGCTCCAGGCTACTCTGCAGTCCATGTTAAGTCCCCGCATGACTGCACACGTATGGCCCAGTTGGGGGCTTTGCCAAGTTCGAAAGAGATGTAGATGTAGAGCTCCAGTATCTAACGGCCACCTGTTTTAAACGGCCACAGTGCTGCCAGTTTCCCCGGTCCGTCTGTTGCCGTGTATTTCTAACCTGGAACATAGAAACCCAGTCGTTCACATCTCAGCCGAACTTTGGACCCCATGCGATAACATCTCAGCTGAACTTTGTCTTTTCATTCCAATCAGCGGGCTTCGTGTGTGATGGCGGCATTGCCATGTGGTGGCCTTTACTTTGCTTGTCCTTCCGCCGCTAAATGTCAAAGGGAGAGCCGATCGTAGATAACGCCATTGTGCACACCATTGAGGTCGGTAGAAACCTTAGATAACGCCATTGTGCTCACCATGGTGATCGGTACAAACTTTAGATAACGCCTTTATCAGCCATCTATGTCGCTTCATAACGCCATGGAAAAGGTTGAACCAGATTCCAACACAAGACTCACACGAAATGCCGTAGTTCGCGTGCCGAATACGACACCATGTAGTTGCGCGTCGATCAAAGCGATATGGGCGCCTATATAAGACTGCATATCAATTTTGAAGCAAGACCCACTGAGTTAGACCAAGGTGTGCAGCTCCGTTGAGCCTTACCCAGGTTTAGAGCTCCGCAGAGCTAGGCCAAGATTTAGCTCCCTCGCTAAGCCTGACCAGGTTTAAAGCTCGCTGAGACGGACCCTGGTATAGAGACCCGCTGAGACGGACCCTGGTATAGAGACCCGCTGAGACGAACCCTGGTATAGAGACCCGCTGAGACGGACCCTGGTATAGAGACCCGCTGAGACGAACCCTGGTTTAGAGACCCGCTGAGCCTGACCAGGTTTAGAGACCCGCTGAGCCTGACCAGGTTTAGAGCTTCGCTGAGCCGAACCCTACTTAAGGGAGCCGCTGAGCCGACCCTGGTGTGGAGACCAACCCCTGGATTCTGTCCGAGAGGAGATGCCCAGCGATGTCCCAGGAACCCGTGTCGCTGTCCGTGTACCTGCTGGGCGCCGTGGCTATCCTGGTGCGCAGCCACACGCACTGGCTGGTCGGGCCGGCTGACCGCAGCCACACGCACTGGCTGGTCGGGCCGGCCGCCCGCCCGCTGCCGGACCGCGCGCTGGTCGGGCATGCCTTCAGCCTCGTGCCCCACGCACCGCATCCGCTGTACTGCAGCGCCGCCTGTAGTCTTCAACAGAACTGCAGGTCCTTCAACCACCTGGTTTGGCAGCGCTCCTGTCAAATAAACAACTCCAGCCGGACCGACAGCCCGCAGGACATGGTGGTCAGGCCGGGCTACAACTACTATGACAGACACGTCTACACACAACTTACGGTAAGAACAGGCACGTCTACACATGACTTGCGGTAGGTGTCTGTAAGGACTTGCACGTCTGCACACGGCTTACGGTAAGGACAGGCACGTCTACACACGGCTTACGGTGGGACATGCATGTCTACTGGGTCCTACTGTCCGTATCCGTATATATAGAACCACGATACGCATATACATGGTCAGCAAGTCCGTTGATACAACTGTGCGAAATGCAAACCTATAACTATTATCCCAGACGTGCGGTAAGAACCATGCGCAATGTGTTTGTACATTGACGACATATTGTGCCCCAGCAGCAGAACATGAGCGGCGGCGCGTGTGCGGGGTCGAGCGGACACGCTGGCGTGTGCCGGCGGGGATGTGGCGACTCCAGCCCCGTCCACTGTCTCTGCACCCACCCGGGGTGGACAGGACCCACCTGCGAGCAGCCAGGTGAGAAAATTAGCATACCTGAATGATGTTCTGACTTCATCCTGAAGCCCCGCCCACCGCCATGAAATTGCTCAAATACGTTGAGTAAGTGAGTAAATACGTCGTTTATCAAACCCGCGTCATGAGCTAGTTTGATTTCCTTTTGCCGCAGTTCTTCTGGCCCGTTGGTCGGAGTGGCAGGCCTGGGGCCGCTGTTCCGCCAGCTGCGGGGGAGGGCTGCAGTCGCGCCGCCGGACGTGTTCGGGACCGGACCCGGCCGGGCAGCACGACACCTGCTTCGGGCAGGACCGAGACTTCCGGGCTTGCAACCTGCAGCTCTGCCCGTGTGAGTAAAACCTTAACCCTTCCAGACCAGGGGATCGTGACAGTTTTCGTGCCAGGGGGATGAGGCAGTTTTCATGCCAATGTGATAGTTTTCATGCCAAGGGGATGTGACAGTTTTCAGGCCTGGGGAATGTGACAGTTTTCAGGCCTGGGGAATGTGATAGTTTTCAGGCCTGGGGAATGTGATAGTTTTCAGGCCTGGGGAATGTGATAGTTTTCAGGCCTGGGGAATGTGATAGTTTTCAGGCCTGGGGAATGTGATAGTTTTCAGGCCAGGGGGATGAGGCAGTTTTCATGCCAAGGGAATGTGACAGTTTTCATGCCAAGGGAATGTGACAGTTTTCAGACCTTGAGAATGTGGCAGTATTCCTGCCAGGAGAATGTGACAGTTTTCAGGCCAAGGGAATGTGACAGTTTTCAGGCCTGGGGAATGTGATAGTTTTCAGGCCTGGGGAATGTGACAGTTTTCAGGCCTGGGGAATGTGACAGATTTTTGCCTTCGCTACAGTCTGGTCAGAGTGGAGCAGCTGGAGCACCTGTTCTGCGCAGGCGCCGTGTGGGAAGCGGAGGAAGAGCCGGCAGCGGACCTGCCTTCACGCCGGCGCAGTAGACCGAGACCCAGCATGCACCGGTGACGTCACGCAGGACGGCGCCTGCCCAGAATTCTCCTGTGACGGTGGGTCCCTGACGTCACAACACGTCATTTATCCGTGCTTGCCTTCCTCCCCAAAGTTATATGTTAATCGTAAGCAACACCCACCTGTACTTACCCGGCGTTCTCCCCAGCTCCCGTCAGGCTGTTCGGCGGCGCCCAGTTCGGAGAGGGGCTCGTGCAGATGTACGACCGGATGTCTGGGCGGTGGGGTCACGTGACTGCTGTCACCTGGGACAGGGCAGCCGCTAACGTCACCTGCAGGCAGCTGGGCATGGAGTCAGGAGGAACAGGTCTGTTTTACAGTTAGGCATGTTTTACAGTTAGGCATGGAGTCAGGAGGAACAGGTCTGTTTTACAGTTAGGAATGGGGCCGGGAGGAACAGGTCTGTTTTACAGTTAGGCATGGAGTCAGGAGGAACAGGTCTGTTTTACAGTAAGGCATGGGGCCAGGAGGAACAGGCCTGTTTTACAGTTAGGCATGGAGTCAGGAGGAACAGGTCTGTTTTACAGTTAGGCATGGGGTCGGGAGGAACAGGTCTGTTTTACAGTTAGGCATGAGGCCGGGAGAAACAGGACTGTTTTACAGTTAGGCATGGGGCCGGGAGGAACAGGTCTGTTTTACAGTTAGGCATGGGGCCGGGAGGAACAGGTCTGTTTTACAGTTAGGCATGGGGTCGGGAGGAACAGGCCTGTTTTACAGTTAGGCATGGGGCCGGGAGGAACAGGCCTGTTTTACAGTTAGGCATGGAGTCAGGAGGAACAGGTCTGTTTTACAGTTAGGCATGGGGCCGGGAGGAACAGGTCTGTTTTACAGTTAGATATGGGGCCGGGAGGAACAGGTCTGTTTTACAGTTAGACATGGAGTCAGGAGGAACAGGTCTGTTTTACAGTTAGGCATGGGGCCGGCAGGAACAGGTCTGTTTTACAGTTAGATAAGGGGCCTGGAGGAACAGGTCTGTTTTACAGTTAGGCATGGGGCGGGGAGGAACAGGTCTGTTTTACAGTTAGACATGGGGCAGTGAGGAACAGGTCTGTTTTACAGTTAGACATGGGGCAGTGAGGAACAGGTCTGTTTTACAGTTAGGCATGGGGCCGGGAGGAACAGGTCTGTTTTACAGTTAGACATGGGGCCGGGAGGAACAGGTCTGTTTTACAGTTAGACATGGGGCCGGGAGGAACAAGTCTGTTTTACAGTTAGACATGGAGTCAGGAGGAACAGGTCTGTTTTACAGTTAGACATGGGGCCGGGAGGAACAGGTCTGTTTCACAGTTAGGCATGGGGCCGGGAGGAACAGGTCTGTTTTACAGTTAGACATGGGGCCGGGAGGAACAGGTCTGTTTGACAGTTAGGCATGGGGTCAGGGGGAACAGGTCTGTTTTACAGTTAGGCATGTGGTCGGGAGGAACAGGTCTGTTTTACAGTTAGGAATGGGGCCGGGAGGAACAGGTCTGTTTTACAGTTAGGCATGGCTGGGGTCTGGAGGAACAGGTCTGTTTTACAGTTAGGCATGGGGCCGGGAGGAACAGGTCTGTTTTACAGTTAGACATGGGGCCGGAGGAACAGGTCTGTTTTACAGTTAGGCATGGAGTCAGGAGAAACAGGTCTGTTTTACAGTTAGGCATGGGGCCGGGAGGAACAGGTCTGTTTTACAGTTAGGCATGGCTGGGGTCTGGAGGAACAGGTCTGTTTTACAGTTAGGAATGGGGCCGGGAGGAACAGGTCTGTTTTACAGTTAGGCATGGGGCCGGAGGAACAGGTCTGTTTTACAGTTAGGCATGGAGTCAGGAGAAACAGGTCTGTTTTACAGTTAGGCATGGGGCCGGGAGGAACAGGTCTGTTTTACAGTTAGGCATGGCTGGGGTCTGGAGGAACAGGTCTGTTTTACAGTTAGGAATGGGGCCGGGAGGAACAGGTCTGTTTTACAGTTAGGCATGGGGGCGGGAGGAACAGGTCTGTTTTACAGTTAGGCATGGGGCCGGGAGGAACAGGTCTGTTTTACAGTTAGGCATGGGGCCGGGAGGAACAGGTCTGTTTTACAGTTAGGCATGTGGTCAGGGGGAACAGGTCTGTTTTACAGTTAGGCATGGAGTCAGGAGGAACAGGTCTGTTTTACAGTTAGGCATGGGGTCAGGGGGAACAGGTCTGTTTTACAGTTAGGCATGGAGTCAGGAGGAACAGGTCTGTTTTACAGTTAGGCATGGGGCCGGCAGGAACAGGTCTGTTTTACAGTTAGGCATGGGGCCGGGAGGAACAGGTCTGTTTTACAGTTAGGCATGTGGTCAGGGGGAACAGGTCTGTTTTACAGTTAGGCATGGAGTCAGGAGGAACAGGTCTGTTTTACAGTTAGGCATGGGGTCAGGGGGAACAGGTCTGTTTTACAGTTAGGCATGGAGTCAGGAGGAACAGGTCTGTTTTACAGTTAGGCATGGGGCCGGCAGGAACAGGTCTGTTTTACAGTTAGGCATGTGGTCAGGGGGAACAGGTCTGTTTTACAGTTAGGCATGGAGTCAGGAGGAACAGGTCTGTTTTACAGTTAGGCATGGGGCCGGCAGGAACAGGTCTGTTTTACAGTTAGGCATGTGGTCAGGGGGAACAGGTCTGTTTTACAGTTAGGCATGGAGTCAGGAGGAACAGGTCTGTTTTACAGTTAGGCATGGGGCCGGCAGGAACAGGTCTGTTTTACAGTTAGGCATGAGGCCGGGAGGAACAGGTCTGTTTGACCGTTAGACATGGGGCAGTGAGGAACAGGTCTGTTTTACAGTTAGACATGGAGTCAGGAGGAACAGGTCTGTTTTACAGTTAGGCATGGGGCCGGCAGGAACAGGTCTGTTTTACAGTTAGGCATGGGGCCGGGAGGAACAGGTCTGTTTTACAGTTAGGCATGGGGCCGGCAGGAACAGGTCTGTTTTACAGTTAGGCATGAGGCCGGGAGGAACAGGTCTGTTTGACCGTTAGACATGGGGCAGTGAGGAACAGGTTGGTTTACATTCAAACGATAAATGATATCCCAGAGGCCCGGGATGTATTGCAATGTACGTCGACTGAGCTGGCAGTGCGTGTTGGACTTGCTTAACGTTGTGTAAGGCATTTTGTGGTTGAACCCAACAGCTTTGCCGAGTGACGTCACCGACAACTTTTCCCCTGTCGTCTTCAACCTGACGTCATGCAACGGAACGGAGCGTCGGTTGACGGAATGCGATCACGTGTTCAACGATGTCGCCATGACAACTAGCAGCTACCCAGGGCGTCGTGGCACGCGAGTCGTCTGCAAAGGTCTTGACTGTCCTTGTTCCTCCTATTCTTTAAGCATTTCCTGGACTGGACCTTTACCCTTATATGTAATGAAAATAATAGATACAGTTAACTACAAAATAGTCCTGGCCGTTCATCGCAGATTGACAGTCTAGTAAGCAAAACCTGAGCTATTCGTGGTTTCGCCAGTTTCGACTGTGACGGATATTCGAGCGAACGCTGCGGCAAAACTGACCAGCTTACTGCTGATATGTGAACTTCTGGAAACGCCAGTTTGAGACTTGTGGAAACGCCGGTTTGACAAACACCGGTTTGAGACTTATGGAAACGCCGGTTTGAGACTTATGGAAACGCCGGTTTGAGACTTATGGAAATGCCGGTTTGAGACTTATGGAAACGCCGGTTTGAGACTTATGGAAATACCGGTTTGAGACTCCATGATTATGCCTTTGGTGGACACATGATTTTTTTCTTATTAACATTTTCAGGTGTCGGCAGCTGTGGCCCGGGTAGTTATTATTATGTAAACAGAGCCGCGGGTGATATTGGTGTAGATCATATGTAAACAGAGCCGCGGGTGATATTGGTGTAGATCATATGTAAACAGAGCCGCGGGTGATATTGGTGTAGATCATATGTAAACAGAGCCGCGGGTGATATTGGTGTAGATCATATGTAAACAGAGCCGCGGGTGATATTGGTGTAGATCATATGTAAACAGAGCCGCGGGTGATATTGGTCTGTTCTCTTCAGTGGATGGCAGCTGGGGCCCGTGGACACCCTGGAGGGGCTGCAGCTGTCCGGATAGCGGCCAAAGTCCGGATGGGATCCAAAGTCCGGATAGCGGCCAAAGTCCGGATGGGGTCCAAAGTCCGGATGGGCTCCAAAGTCCGGATGGGGTCCAAAGTCCGGATGGGGTCCAAAGTCCGGATGGTATCCAAAGTCCGACTAGGCTCCGAACCCGCCAGCGCAGCTGCACATCCCCACCTCCTCTGCACCACGGGGGGAACTGCACCGGAGTCGCTGAGGAGGCCAAGTATGCGCATGCTCATTGCTGAATTCAGGATTTAATTTGCCAAGAGATCCTGTCGTTTTTCAGAAAATTAGACGATGGAAGTAGCGAGAGGGCCACGTGAAATGATTTATTCCCTACAGTATGATTTAAAGCGCACAGGGTTATAGGATTGCCTATGGTCTTTGGTATTAGAATATCACCGACTGGCGTTGCCTGTTTGCCTAACGTGTGCCTGTCCGTTTGCCTAACGCGTGCCTGCATGTTTGTACAGACCCTGTGTGGATCCTTGTCCGGACACGTGCGCTGTGCTGAGACGGGCGCTCTTCCCGCGCTGTGAGAACAGCGAGGCCGCTGACGCCACCTGCGTCTGTCTGAGGGGAAACACGTCTGCTTGTGCAGGTATGGCTTCCAGTGATGTACAGATGTAAACTTGCAGTCCGCCTAAACTGTGAACAAGTATGGCTTCCAGTGATTTACAGATGTATACTTGCAGTCCGCCTAAACTGTGTGCAAGTATGGCTTCCAGTGATGTACAGATGTATACTTGCAGTCCGCCTAAACTGTGTGCAAGTATGGCTTCCAGTGATGTACAGATGTATACTTGTAGTCCGCCTAAACTGTGTGCAAGTATGGCTTCCAGTGATGTACAGATGTATACTTGCAGTCCGCCTAAACTGTGTGCAAGTATGGCTTCCAGTGATGTACAGATGTATACTTGCAGTCCGCCTAAACTGTGTGCAAGTATGGCTTCCAGTGATGTACAGATGTATACTTGCAGTCCGCCTAATCCGCCTAAACTGTGTGCAAGTATGGCTTCCAGTGATTTACAGATGTATACTTACAGTCCGCCTAAACTGTGTGCAAGTATGGCTTCCAGTGATGTACAGATGTATACTTGCAGTCCGCCTAAACTGTGTGCTGCAAGTATGGCTTCCAGTGATTTACAGATGTATACTTGCAGTCCGCCTAAACTGTGTGCAAGTATGGCTTCCAGTGATGTACAGATGTATACTTGCAGTCCGCCTAAACTGTGTGCAAGTATGGCTTCCAGTGATGTACAGATGTATACTTGCAGTCCGCCTAAACTGTGTGCAAGTATGGCTTCCAGTGATGTACAGATGTATACTTGCAGTCCGCCTAATCCGCCTAAACTGTGTGCAAGTATGGCTTCCAGTGATTTACAGATGTATACTTACAGTCCGCCTAAACTGTGTGCAAGTATGGCTTCCAGTGATGTACAGATGTATACTTGCAGTCCGCCTAAACTGTGTGCAAGTATGGCTTCCAGTGATGTACAGATGTATACTTGCAGTCCGCCTAAACTGTGTGCAAGTATGGCTTCCAGTGATGTACAGATGTATACTTGCAGTCCGCCTAATCCGCCTAAATTGTGTGCAAGTATGGCTTCCAGTGATTTACAGATAACTTGCAGTCGGGCCAAACTGTTGTTGTATGTTATCGGGATGTCCATGTGCTTCTCTAAATCCAGCCCCACCAACTTACAACACAGACAGGAAAGTAAGAATGAAACTAATGCAGTGCCTAGATCAGTCTGAGACGTTTTCTGTTGATTAGTGGGTTCTGAATTCTTCAGCACCCGCTGTTGGTCACTGGTCGTGTAGCACCTGTTGTGGCTGTTGAGTTAGACACATTTAAACATAAGTATGGTTGTAGCTGCTAATCGTGATCGCATCAAGGATCAACGGTTTATAGTTTTGGTCAAAGATGTATTTTTGCGAAGTTCACACCTTGTTGGCAATTAAAGAACATCAGCGGCTGAATTGAAACTGTGATTCCATACGAAAACAAAGATTCTTCAACTACAGTTCATGTTACTAACGCCAAAGCAGCTTCTTTAAATTAATAAAAACTGCCATATCTCTGCCGTTATACCAGCTGTGCTTCCCCTGTGGCAAGGCGGGCCGAACGGAACGCATGTAACTTCTGCCCACAGCTCAGCCGGAGACAAAATCTTGGACCTGAACTTCAGAATCGTCAGCGGCGTCAGCTGGACAGACGACTTCCTAAATCAGAACTCGTCAGCTTCCCTGTGTCTCCACTGGACCCTTGTAACGTTGGTAAGTCGGCATTGCCGCCTCTGCTAGAGTTAGCGAGTAACACGACTGCTTTGTCCTAAAACATGTTCAACACACATAACGTTACACACCCGCCTGTTGTTGCTCAGCTGCAGGAGGTGTACAGCAACAGCACAGTGTCCCGTCAGTGCCACGACATCCATGTCCACGAGCTCAGGCGTCCTTAAACATGTCCCACATGCATAACGTTACACACACCCCCATTGTTGCTCAGCTGCAGGAGGTGTACAGCAACAGCACAGTGTCCCGTCGACACAAGCTCTTAACCATGTCTCACACATAACGTTACACACCCGCCTGTTGTTGCTCAGCTGCAGGAGGTGTACAGCAACAGCACAGTGTCCCGTCAGTGCCACGACATCCATGTCCACGAGCTCAGGCGTCCTTAAACATGTCCCACATGCATACCGTTACACACCCCCCATTGTTGCTCAGCTGCAGGAGGTGTACAGCAACAGCACAGTGTCCCGTCGACACAAGCTCTTAACCATGTCCCACATGCATAACGTTACACACCCGCCTGTTGTTGCTCAGCTGCAGGAGGTGTACAGCAACAGCACAGTGTCCCGTCGACACAAGCTCTTAACCATGTCCCACATGCATAACGTTACACACCCGCCTGTTGATCAGCTGCAGGAGGTGTACAGCAACAGCACAGTGTCCCGTCAGTGCCACGACATCCATGTCCACGAGCTCAGGCGTGGCAGCGTCGTGGTGACGGTCAGGTTCGCGTGCAGGGCCTCTGCGGGGGGTCCTCAGCTGGCCTCAAGCATAGAAAACATCTTAAAGAACTACGTCACCAGCAATAACGGCAAACTCCGTCTCTTTGTCTTGGAGAGGGCCTCTATAAAGGCACATGGTAAGCCACATATAGGCACATGGTAAGCCACATACAGGCACATGGTAAGCCACATATAGGCACATGGTATTAGCCACATACAGGCACATGGTAAGCCATCCACATACAGGCACATGGTAAGCCACATACAGGCACATGGTAAGCCACATATAGGCACATGGTAAGCCACATATAGGCACATGGTAAGCCAGCCACATACAGGCACATGGTAAGCCACATACAGGCACATGGTAAGCCAGCCACATACAGGCACATGGTAAGCCACATACAGGCACATGGTAAGCCAGCCACATACAGGCACATGGTAAGCCACATACAGGCACATGGTAGACCATATACACATGCAGGCAAATTTTAAGCTATAAAAATGTGTAGAATGGGCTTTATACAATCAAACATATTCTAGGCTGATGGTATGACGAACAGACGTGGCGCTGTGTTCCACGGTATCATCAATGTTTTTTGTCCTTTTTCGTGGCAGACATTTCTCCCGGGGAAGCAGCTGCGCAAACAGACGGCCCAGCACCACACGTGACCACAGAGGCTGCTGTCCAACAGGCACCAACAGAGCCTCCGGGTGGAACCAGAGCTCCAGTCAATAAGGGCGAGACCACCGCCGTACACGCCGTCACCGCCCGCTATCCCACCTCTCCACCACAGCCATTCACCCCGACAACAACCACAGAACAAGTCACCACAGAACTGGCAACAACCTCTAACCATCGCACCTCAGCCAGGGTCACTTCGCCAAGGAAATCCACACATACATCAACACCACAAAAAACATCAATACCAATAGCACAGACTGTCCAACAAGGTACAACTCTGCCTGTAACAACGCAGCAAGGTACAACTCCGCTTGCAACAGCACGGAAGGGCACAACTCTGCTTGTAACAACACAGACTGTCCAACAAGGTACAACTCTGCCTGCAACAACACAGCTAGATACTACTCTGCCTGCAACAACACAGCAAGTTACAACTCTGCCACTAATAACCCAGCAAGGAACAACTCCGCCTGTAACAACACAGACTACTACAACACCGCCTTCCACTAAGGGCACTACACATGCCACAAGTACAGCTCAGCCGGCTGTATTCACTACAACACAGCCTTCCACTAAGGACACTACACATGCCACAAGTACAGTTCAGCCGGCCGGATTCACTACAACACAGCCTTCCACTAAGGACACTTCACAAGCCACAAGTACAGTTCAGCCGGCTGTATTCACTTCAACACAGCCTTCCACTAAGGACACTACACAAGCCACAAGTACAGTTCAGCCGGCTGTTTTCACTACAACAACACAGCCTTCCACTAAGGACACTACACAAGCCACAAGTACAGTTCAGCCGGCTGTTTTCACTACAACAACACAGCCTTCCACTAAGGACACTACACAAGCCACAAGTACAGTTCAGCCGGCTGTTTTCACTACAACAACGCAGCCTTCCACTAAGGACACTACACATGCCACAAGTACAGTTCAGCCGGCTGTATTCACTACAACAAAGCCTTCCACTAAGGACACTACACAAGCCACAAGTACAGTTCAGCCGGCTGTATTCACTACAACACAGCCTTCCACTAAGGACACTACACATGCCACAAGTACAGCTCAGCCGGCTGTATTCACTACTACAACACAGCCTTCCACTAAGGGCACTACACAAGCCACAAGTACAGCTCAGCCGGCTGTATTCACTACAACAACACCGCCTTCCACTAAGGACACTACACATGCCACAAGTACAGTTCAGCCGGCTGTATTCACTACTACAACACCGCCTTCCACTAAGGGCACTACACATGCCACAAGTACAGCTCAGCCGGCTGTATTCACTACTACAACACAGCCTTCCACTAAGGACACTACACATGCCACAAGTACAGCTCAGCCGGCTGTATTCACTACTACAACACCGCCTTCCACTAAGGGCACTACACATGCCACAAGTACAGCTCAGCCGGCTGTATTCACTACTACAACACAGCCTTCCACTAAGGACACTACACATGCCACAAGTACAGTTCAGCCGGCTGTTTTCACTACAACAACACAGCCTTCCACTAAGGACACTACACAAGCCACAAGTACAGCTCAGCCGGCTGTATTCACTACTACAACACAGCCTTCCACTAAGGACACTACACAAGCCACAAGTACAGTTCAGCCGGCTGTATCCACTACAACAACACAGCCTTCCACTAAGGACACTACACATGCCACAAGTCCAGTTCAGCCGGCTGTATTCACTACTACAACACTGCCTTCCACTAAGGACACTACACATGCCACAAGTACAGCTCAGCCGGCTGTATTCACTACAACAACACAGCCTTCCACTAAGGACACTACACATGCCACAAGTACAGCTCAGCCGGCTGTATTCACTACTACAACACAGCCTTCCAATATAGACACTACACATGCCACAAGTACAGCTCAGCCGGCTGTATTCACTACAACAACACAGCCTTCCACTAAGGACACTACACATGCCACAAGTACAGTACAGCCGGCTGTATTCACTACTACAACACAGCCTTCCACTAAGGACACTACACAAGCCACAAGTACAGCTCAGCCGGCTGTATTCACTACTACAACACAGCCTTCCACTAAGGACACTACACATGCCACAAGTACAGTTCAGCCGGCTGTTTTCACTACAACACAGCCTTCCACTAAGGAAACTACACAAGCCACAAGTACAGTTCAGCCGGCTGTATTCACTACAACATTGCCTTCCACTAAGGACACTACACAAGCCACACGTACAGTTCAGCCGGCTGTTTTCACTACAACAACGCAGCCTTCCACTAAGGGCACTACACATGCCACAAGTACAGTTCAGCCGGCTGTATTCACTACAACACAGCCTTCCACTAAGGACACTACACAAGCCAAAAGTACAGTTCAGCCGGCTGTATTCACTACAACAACACCGCCTTCCACTAAGGACACTACACATGCCACAAGTACAGTTCAGCCGGCTGTATTCACTACTACAACACAGCCTTCCACTAAGGGCACTACACAAGCCACAAGTACAGTTCAGCCGGCCGGATTCACTACAACACAGCCTTCCACTAAGGACACTACACAAGCCACAAGTACAGTTCAGCCGGCCGGATTCACTACAACACAGCCTTCCACTAAGGACACTACACAAGCCACAAGTACAGTTCAGCCGGCTGTATTCACTACATCACAGCCACCCACTAAGGGCACTACACAAGCCATAAGTACAGTTCAGCCGGCTGTATTCACTACTACAACACCGTCTTCCACCAAGGACACTACACAAGCCACAAGTACAGTTCAGCCGGCTGTATTCACTACTACAACACAGCCTTCCACTAAGGACACTACACAAGCCACAAGTACAGGTCAGTCGGCTGTATTCACTACTACAACACAGCCTTCCACTAAGGGCACTACACAAGCCACAAGTACAGGTCAGCCGGCTGTATCCACTACAACACAGCCTTCCACTAAGGACACTACACAAGCCACAAGTACAGGTCAGCCGGCTGTATTCACTACTACAACACCGCCTTCCACTCAGGGCACTACACATGCCACAAGAACAGTTCAGCCGGCTGTATTCACTACAACACAGCCTTCCACTAAGGACACTACACAAGCCACAAGTACAGTTCAGCCGGCCGGATTCACTACAACACAGCCTTCCACTAAGGACACTACACAAGCCACAAGTACACTTCAGCCGGCCGGATTCACTACAACACAGCCTTCCAATAAGGACACTACGCAAGCCACAAGTACAGTTCAGCTGGCCGGATTCACTACAACACAGCCTTCCAATAAGGACACTACACAAGCCACAAGTACAGTTCAGCCGGCTGTATTCACTACTACAACACCGCCTTCCACTAAGGGCACTACATATGCCACAAGTACAGTTCAGCCGGCTGTATTCACTACAACACAGCCTTCCACTAAGGACACTACACAAGCCACAAGTACAGGTCAGCCGGCTGTATTCACTACTACAACACCACCTTCCACTAAGGACACTACACAAGCCACAAGTACAGTTCAGCCGGCTGTATTCACTACAACACAGCCTTCCACTAAGGGCACTACACAAGCCACAAGTTCAGTTCAGCCAGCTATATTCACTACATCACAGCCTTCCACTAAGGACACTACACATGCCACAAGTACAGTTCAGCCGGCTGTATTCACTACTACAACACCGCCTTCCACTAAGGGCACTACACATGCCACAAGTACAGTTCAGCCGGCTGTATTCACTACAACACAGCCTTCCACTAAGGACACTACACAAGCCACAAGTACAGTTCAGCCGGCTGTATCCACTACAACACAGCCTTCCACTAAGGACACTACACAAGCCACCAGTACAGTTCAGCCGGCTGTATTCACTACAACACAGCCTTCCACTAAGGACACTACACAAGCCACAAGTACAGTTCAGCCGGCTGTATTCACTACAACACAGCCTTCCACTAAGGACACTACACAAGCCACAAGTACAGTTCAGCCAGCTGTATTCACTACAACACAGCCTTCCACTAAGGACACTACACAAGCCACAAGCACAGGTCAGCCGGCTGTATTCACTACAACAACACCGCCTTCCACTAAGGGCACTACACAAGCCACAAGTACACTTCAGCCGGCTGTATTCACTACAACACAGCCTTCCACTAAGGACACTACACATGCCACAAGTACAGTTCAGCCGGCTGTATTCACTACTACAACACCGCCTTCCACTAAGGGCACTACACAAGCCACAAGTACAGTTCAGCCGGCTGTATTCACTACAACACAGCCTTCCACTAAGGACACTACACAAGCCAAAAGTACAGTTCAGCCGGCTGTATTCACTACAACAACACCGCCTTCCACTAAGGACACTACACATGCCACAAGTACAGTTCAGCCGGCTGTATTCACTACTACAACACAGCCTTCCACTAAGGGCACTACACAAGCCACAAGTACAGTTCAGCCGGCCGGATTCACTACAACACAGCCTTCCACTAAGGACACTACACAAGCCACAAGTACAGTTCAGCCGGCCGGATTCACTACAACACAGCCTTCCACTAAGGACACTACACAAGCCACAAGTACAGTTCAGCCGGCTGTATTCACTACATCACAGCCACCCACTAAGGGCACTACACAAGCCATAAGTACAGTTCAGCCGGCTGTATTCACTACTACAACACCGTCTTCCACCAAGGACACTACACAAGCCACAAGTACAGTTCAGCCGGCTGTATTCACTACTACAACACAGCCTTCCACTAAGGACACTACACAAGCCAAAAGTACAGTTCAGCCGGCTGTTTTCACTACAACAACACAGCCTTCCGTCAAGGACACTACACTGGTCCCGGGCACTTTTTCAACACTTAGTAACACAGGAAGGAAATCTGCAAACCATTCGGAAACTACAACTCTGCATACGGGAACTTGGTTTCAGACATCTACATCTTTCCGCAATTACGCAACGACAAAGCGAGATATATCTCCAGCGCCGACGTCACATCATGAAGGCAAATCTACAACACCGACGTCACATCCTGGAGGCGAATCTACAACACCGACGTCACATCCTGGGGGTGAATCTACAACACCGCCGTCACATCCGGGAGGCGAATCTACAACACCGACGTCACATCCTGGAGGTGAATCTACAACACCGACGTCACATCCGGGAGTCGAATCTACAACACCGACGTCACATCCTGGAGGTGAATCTGCTTTCACAGAAAATACCTCAACTGGAAAAACCCACGTCACCATGGCAACAGACCCCATCCCATCCCTGCCGTCCACTGACAAGCAGGTCACAGATGAGCAGATCTCCACGGGTGGGTTACATGGCTAGCCTTTGCCAGTACAGCTGTCCTATCTCCACGGGTAGGTTACATGGCTAGCCTTTGCCAGTACAGCTGTCCTATCTCCACGGGTGGGTTACATGACTAGCCTTTGCCAGTACAGCTGTCCTATCTCCACGGGTAGGTTACATGATTAGCCTTTGCCAGTACAGCTGTCCTATCTCCACGGGTGGGTTACATGACTAGCCTTTGCCAGTGCAGCTGTCCTATCTCCACGGGTAGGTTACATGATTAGCCTTTGCCAGTACAGCTGTCCTATCTCCACGGGTGGGTTACATGACTAGCCTTTGCCAGTGCAGCTGTCCTATCTCCACGGGTGGGTTACATCACTAGCCTTTGCCAGTACAGCTGTCCTATCTCCACGGGTAGGTTACATGACTAGCCTTTGCCAGTGCAGCTGTCCTATCTCCACGGGTGGAATACATGACTAGCCTTTGCCAGTACAGCTGTCCTATCTCCACGGGTGGGTTACATCACTAGCCTTTGCCAGTACAGCTGTCCTATCTCCACGGGTGGGTTACATGACTAGCCTTTGCCAGTGCAGCTGTCCTATCTCCACGGGTGGGTTACATGACTAGCCTTTGCCAGTACAGCTGTCCTATCTCCACGGGTGGGTTACATGACTAGCCTTTGCCAGTACAGCTGTCCTATCTCCACGGGTGGGTTACATGACTAGCCTTTGCCAGTACAGCTGTCCTATCTCCACGGGTGGGTTACATGACTAGCCTTTGCCAGTACAGCTGTTCTATCTCCACGGGTGGGTTACATGACTAGCCTTTGCCAGTACAGCTGTCCTATCTCCACGGGTGGGTTACATGGCTAGCCTTTGCCAGTACAGCTGTCCTATCTCCACGGGTGGGTTACATGACTAGCCTTTGCCAGTACAGCTGTCCTATCTCCACGGGTAGGTTACATGACTAGCCTTTGCCAGTACAGCTGTCCTATCTCCACGGGTGGGTTACATGCCTAGCCTTTGCCAGTACAGCTGTCCTATCTCCACGGGTGGGTTACATGACTAGCCTTTGCCAGTACAGCTGTCCTATCTCCACGGGTGGGTTACATGACTAGCCTTTGCCAGTACAGCTGTCCTATCTCCACGGGTGGGTTACATGGCTAGCCTTTGCCAGTACAGCTGTCCTATCTCCACGGGTAGGTTACATGGCTAGCCTTTGCCAGTACAGCTGTCCTATCTCCACGGGTGGGTTACATGACTAGCCTTTGCCAGTGCAGCTGTCCTATCTCCACGGGTAGGTTACATGACTAGCCTTTGCCAGGACAGCTGTCCTATCTCCACGGGTAGGTTACATGGCTAGCCTTTGCCAGTACAGCTGTCCTATCTCCACGGGTGGGTTACATGGCTAGCCTTTGCCAGTACAGCTGTCCTATCTCCACGGGTGGGTTACATGGCTAGCCTTTGCCAGTACAGCTGTCCTATCTCCACGGGTAGGTTACATGGCTAGCCTTTGCCAGTACAGCTGTCCTATCTCCACGGGTGGGTTACATGACTAGCCTTTGCCAGTGCAGCTGTCCTATCTCCACGGGTGGGTTACATGACTAGCCTTTGCCAGTACAGCTGTCCTATCTCCACGGGTAGGTTACATGACTAGCCTTTGCCAGTACAGCTGTCCTATCTCCACGGGTAGGTTACATGGCTAGCCTTTGCCAGTACAGCTGTCCTATCTCCACGGGTAGGTTACATGACTAGCCTTTGCCAGTGCAGCTGTCCTATCTCCACGGGTAGGTTACATGACTAGCCTTTGCCAGTACAGCTGTCCTTTCTCCACGGGTGGGTTACATGGCTAGCCTTTGCCAGTACAGCTATTCTATCTCCACGGGTGGGTTACATGACTAGCCTTTGCCAGTACAGCTGTTCTATCTCCACGGGTGGGTTACATGACTAGCCTTTGCCAGTACAGCTGTCCTATCTCCACGGGTATGTTACATGGCTAGCCTTTGCCAGTGCAGCTGTCCTATCTCCACGGGTGGGTTACATGACTAGCCTTTGCCAGTACAGCTGTTCTATCTCCACGGGTGGGTTACATGACTAGCCTTTGCCAGTACAGCTGTCCTATCTCCACGGGTATGTTACATGGCTAGCCTTTGCCAGTGCAGCTGTCCTATCTCCACGGGTGGGTTACATGACTAGCCTTTGCCAGTACAGCTGTCCTATCTCCACGGGTGGGTTACATGACTAGCCTTTGCCAGTACAGCTGTCCTATCTCCACGGGTAGGTTACATGACTAGCCTTTGCCAGTACAGCTGTCCTATCTCCACGGATGGGTTACATGACTAGCCTTTGCCAGTACAGCTGTCCTATCTCCACGGGTGGGTTACATGACTAGCCTTTGCCAGTACAGCTGTCCTATCTCCACGGGTGGGTTACATGACTAGCCTTTGCCAGTACAGCTGTCCTATCTCCACGGGTGGGTTACATGACTAGCCTTTGCCAGTACAGCTGTCCTATCTCCACGGGTATGTTACATGACTAGCCTTTGCCAGTACAGCTGTTCTATCTCCACGGGTGGGTTACATGGCTAGCCTTTGCCAGTGCAGCTGTCCTATCTCCACGGGTGGGTTACATGGCTAGCCTTTGCCAGTGCAGCTGTCCTATCTCCACGGGTGGGTTACATGACTAGCCTTTGCCAGTACAGCTGTCCTATCTCCACGGGTGGGTTACATGACTAGCCTTTGCCAGTACAGCTGTCCTATCTCCACGGGTAGGTTACATGACTAGCCTTTGCCAGTACAGCTGTCCTATCTCCACGGGTGGGTTACATGACTAGCCTTTGCCAGTACAGCTGCCCTATCTCCACGGGTAGGTTACATGCCTAGCCTTTGCCAGTACAGCTGTCCTATCTCCACGGGTAGGTTACATGCCTAGCCTTTGCCAGTGCAGCTGTCCTATCTCCACGGGTGGGTTACATGACTAGCCTTTGCCAGTACAGCTGTCCTATCTCCACGGGTGGGTTACATGCCTAGCCTTTGCCAGTACAGTTGTCCTATCTCCACGGGTAGGTTACATGCCTAGCCTTTGCCAGTACAGCTGTCCTATCTCCACGGGTGGGTTACATGACTAGCCTTTGCCAGTACAGCTGTCCTATCTCCACGGGTGGGTTACATGCCTAGCCTTTGCCAGTACAGTTGTCCTATCTCCACGGGTAGGTTACATGCCTAGCCTTTGCCAGTACAGCTGTCCTATCTCCACGGGTGGGTTACATGACTAGCCTTTGCCAGTACAGCTGTCCTATCTCCACGGGTGGGTTACATGCCTAGCCTTTGCCAGTACAGCTGTCCTATCTCCACGGGTAGGTTACATGCCTAGCCTTTGCCAGTACAGCTGTCCTATCTCCACGGGTGGGTTACATGACTAGCCTTTGCCAGTACAGCTGCCCTATCTCCACGGGTAGGTTACATGCCTAGCCTTTGCCAGTACAGCTGTCCTATCTCCACGGGTAGGTTACATGGCTAGCCTTTGCCAGTGCAGCTGTCCTATCTCCACGGGTAGGTTACATGACTAGCCTTTGCCAGTACAGCTGTCCTATCTCCACGGGTAGGTTACATGACTAGCCTTTGCCAGTGCAGCTGTCCTAGAACTGGGCTTCTGCATAGTACACCTCTACATGACTGTGGACATGACCCAAAGTGGACGCTAATAGCAGCATATTGTAGTTTTATCTATTTCAGTACAAGGAACACGGTGGTACGGTCGTCAAGCAAAAATCCGCGTCGCTATGGAAATTAGCTCCGCCCACCGCACCACGGGGTACCCACCGGGACCCTGCATTCATAGCTTTACACCAGTACACGGTACAAAATGTATCTCAAAATAACGCATGAACCGATGGCCGGGTCAAGAAACAGAAAGAAGTACCTACAGAGACGATATGTTGGCTTTTCAAATACATTTAAGAATAAAAGTGACAGCTATACACTGCGTTCAAAATAGTACATTATTTAGGAGAACGTAAGCTAGGCTACGTCCGGTGATTGAACTTTCAACTTTGTAGCCGCTGCTCAAAGGATTTTTTTCTGATTTACGTACTAAACATTAGTTGAAGTCCTAGTCAATGTTTATACCAATAATTTTTCAATTCTATGAAACTTGAGTCGATGTCTGTGAAATCTAAAATCATTCTACGAAATTTTGAAGAATTTTGGGTCACATTTCCTTCCATATCTCCCGTGAGCCCCCATGGAACAGACAGCCTACGTCATCAAAATGGCGGCGCGTTTTTGCTCTTCCGATCATGGTGTTTTTGTCAAATTATCCTTTGTAGATCAAAAGATATGGGCCAAAATATGAAGCGTACGCTATGTTCAGATAGCACACGTGGTGGAAAGGACATGTTTGGCCAGTATAATGAAGGCGTCGGCGAAGATCATAAGATTTCGCTAGGCCCTGTCACAAGCCAGATGCAAATGAGCGAGAAATACTGCCATTGTATTTGTTCCGGCCCAAGCGAGATAATTGCCCGCGATTTTCAACTACCAAAGAACTCAATAGTATATTCTCATTCACTCCTCTCAAGAAATCAGTATATCATTTATTCTTCAATATTTTTTTGGTACTGCAAAGCAAACTGTGAGAATGATTCAATCGTCCAAAAACTTTCATAGAAGACATTTCATGAAAATGTTGTGTCGTTACTAGACATTGAAACATTGTTATGATTGTATCGACCGGGTGACCGGAGTTTGTAGAGATAGAAACGAGTACACTTTCTAATGATATATAACTGTACACCCAAATGGTCCATTTTCGGATTGGAAGACACGTGGGTGAAATGTAAAAATACATTGACTCGATTGAGACCCAAAAGTATGTTTCATGAAGAAAACAGACGTGGCGTCGGTAATTGTAAACAAAAGAAATTTCCGCGTCAATCCAGTTCTGCTGTCAAAGAAAAACGCAGCCTTCATATTTCCCAGCATTTGATTTACTTATGTGTATTTCGTTATAATTTTCTCTTCATAAGAATGCACTGTTTTTATTTTTCAACCATAGCCGTCAGAAAGTTTGTATGTAACGTTATGTCGGCGCAACATTCGGCACATCAATCTCAGACGCTGGCGCGAGCGTTGTTACCACCCGTATTGAATTACGTACTTTGACCTTGTTCTATTACAAAAAATGACGAAAACGTAAGGTGTTTGTTACTAAAAAGGATGTGTTACTAATTCGGAAAACGTAGGTTCTGATTATTGATCATGAGTCGCTGTGTAGGACAGGGTCAGACACGCCGGTACTGTCACGATTTCCTGATCAAAGACGCCATATATAAAGGGGAGCGTTGCGTTATCGGGCCGCACGTTTTCACACGGGGTTTATCTTAAATAAAAACATTCGACTTCGTCAATCATTTTTCGGAATTCTATCGGTTAATTTTGACTGTGTGTTTAAACAAAGGCGCAGAAAATGTACGTAGGAAATGCCGTTTTTTGTTTGGCCCCGTGTCCAGCGGTCAGGCGCGGAATCAAGAACCCGGGAATGTCGGTGAGTTATAACGGAAACTGCGATTTCTAAGTGGCTTTAGTTTTTGTGTGGTAAGATGGACGAAAATTTAGCTCAGGAAGAATTGAAAAGGTGGTGTCTGTACGAAGCTTGAGCGTGGGATTTATTGAAATGAAAGCTGGGGTATTGTTTATGTGTTAACCGGAGAACAATAGGGGCGGAGACAAGGCGCGCATTTGAAAAGGACAAGTTCGCGGGGCACATGCTGCACGGCTTGGTACAACCAAAACAAATCTGGATCCCGCCTGCAAAGGAGTGAACCAATCAGCTACTGTTGCCAATAGTGAAAGGAGTGATTGACATCGAGTCCTTATTAATATTCATGTTTTCCAAGTTAGGAAAAATCGAGGCCTTTTTGACCACCGTGGAACCTACCTGTTGTAAATCTGTACATGTTGCAGATTTATACAAGTTGTAAATTTGTACATGTTGCAGATTGGACTGAACCTACCTGTTGTAAATCTGTACATGTTGCAGATTTGCACAAGTTGTAAATTTGTACATGTTGCAGATTGGACTGAACCTACCTGTTGTAAATCTGTGCGTGTTGCAGATTTGTACAAGTTGTAAATTTGTACAAGTTGTAAATTTGTACATGTTGCAGATTAGTACAAGTTATAGATTTGTACATGTTGCAGATTGGACTGAACGTACCTGTTGTAGCTTTGACCTGGGCTGTTTCATGCAGGGTTTGCCGCAGACGTGAGTTCAGACGCGACGCCGACGTGGACCACTGCCCGGCCTGTGGACGAGTTTCTGCTCGATTTCAAAATACTGGTTGGTGTGCATGTCTTTAGAAGTTGGCGTGCATATCTTAAGGAGTTGGTGTGCATGTCTTAAGAAGATGGTGTGCAAGTCTTAAGAAGTTGGTGTGCATGTCTTAAGAAGTTGGTGTGCATGCCTTAAGGAGTTGGTGTGCATGTATTAAGAAGTTGTCAATATAAACCGGAGAGAGCGAAGTGACGGTTCGGATGTAGTATGATGTTCTCTGATCCCAGGTTCTGTCAGCCTGATTTGGCGATAGATGTCACAATTGTACAATAGCCGGAATATAATGAGACTGGATTTTGTCGGATTTCTGCTGACCAATTAACGCGATGAATAAGCCCCACCCCGTCGTCAGCCTGACTTCCTGATTTCCCTACTAGTATTTGTTTGTTTGTTTGTTTGTTTGTTTGTTTGTTTGTTTATTTGCAGGAAGGGCACAACTGGACCGACGGTCTCCTGGATAACACCACGGAGGAGTTCCGGAACTTGACCTCTGCCCTCCGCAACGCGGTATGTACGGGCTGATATGATATACTATTACACTATACAGGCTGATATGATATAGTATAGGCTGAAATATATAGATAATACAACACGGTGTATTCTGTATCACCCGCGGGAGGGCTGGGCCCGACTGGGTTGCGGAATGCGCTATGTTGTATTTTATCTATGTCATGCCCCCCCCCCCCCCCCAAAAAAAAACAAACAAGTCAATGAAAAATATGCCAGAAGTGGAGAAAATTTCGTATCCTCTACCAAAAAAAAATTTAACAGGATCAATTCCAACGTCCGGATCCCGTATGTTAATTTTCGACAGCGGCGCACGCGAAGCGCGTTCGAATCATTCAATAGGATCCCGGGCAATACCGTAAAACCGGTCCGGAACTCCCGTATCGAACGTTACCCTTACCCAGATATGACATAAGATATACTACAGGCATACATGACCATCACCGTCCCCCCCCCCCCTCCAGCTGTGGGAGATGTACGGAAACAGCTCGCTGGCGGGCGACATCGATGACATCATCATCGACGGGTTCACGTGAGTTGTGCAGAGCAAAATAATGGTTCATGTGCGTTACGTGTTCAGCTGGGGTGGCAGTTTAGATAATGGTTCATGTGCGTGACGTGTTCAGCTGGGGTGGTAGTTTAGATAATGGTTCATGTGCGTTATGTGTTCAGCTGGGGTGTTAGTTTAGATAATGGTTCATGTGCGTTACGTGTTCAGCTGGGGTGTTAGTTTAGATAATGGTTCATGTGCGTTATGTGTTCAGCTGTAGTGGTAGTTTAGATAATGGTTCATGTGCGTTATGTGTTCAGCTGTAGTGGTAGTTTAGATAATGGTTCATGTGCGTTACGTGTTCAGCTGGGGTGTTAGTTTAGATAATGGTTCATGAGCGTTACGTGTTCAGCTGGGGTGGTAGTTTAGATAATGGTTCATGTGCGTTACGTGTTCAGCTGGGGTGGTAGTTTAGATAATGGTTCATGTGCGTTACGTGTTCAGCTGTAGTGGCAGTTTAGATAATAGTTCATGTGCGTTATGTGTTCAGCTGTAGTGGTAGTTTAGATAATAGTTCATATGCGTTATGTGTTCAGCTGGGGTGGTAGTTTTGATAATGGTTCATGTGCGTTACGTGTTCAGCTGTAGTGGTAGTTTAGATAATGGTTCATGTGCGTGACGTGTTCAGCTGTAGTGGTAGTTTAGATAATGGTTCATGTACGTTATGTGTTCAGCTGTAGTGGTGGTTTAGATAATGGTTCATGTGCGTTACGTGTTCAGCTGTAGTGGTAGTTTAGATAATGGTTCATGTGCGTTATGTGTTCAGCTGTAGTGGTAGTTTAGATAATAGTTCATATGCGTTATGTGTTCAGCTGGGGTGGTAGTTTTGATAATGGTTCATGTGCGTTACGTGTTCAGCTGTAGTGGTAGTTTAGATAATGGTTCATGTGCGTTATGTGTTCAGCTGTAGTGGTAGTTTAGATAATGGTTCATGTGCGTTACGTGTTCAGCTGTAGTGGTAGTTTAGATAATGGTTCATGTGCGTTACGTGTTCAGCTGGGGTGTTAGTTTAGATAATGGTTCATGAGCGTTACGTGTTCAGCTGGGGTGGTAGTTTAGATAATGGTTCATGTGCGTTACGTGTTCAGCTGGGGTGGTAGTTTAGATAATGGTTCATGTGCGTTACGTGTTCAGCTGTAGTGGCAGTTTAGATAATAGTTCATGTGCGTTATGTGTTCAGCTGTAGTGGTAGTTTAGATAATAGTTCATATGCGTTATGTGTTCAGCTGGGGTGGTAGTTTTGATAATGGTTCATGTGCGTTACGTGTTCAGCTGTAGTGGTAGTTTAGATAATGGTTCATGTGCGTTACGTGTTCAGCTGTAGTGGTAGTTTAGATAATGGTTCATGTGCGTTATGTGTTCAGCTGTAGTGGTAGTTTAGATAATAGTTCATATGCGTTATGTGTTCAGCTGGGGTGGTAGTTTTGATAATGGTTCATGTGCGTTACGTGTTCAGCTGTAGTGGTAGTTTAGATAATGGTTCATGTGCGTTACGTGTTCAGCTGGGGTGGTAGTTTAGATAATGGTTCATGTGCGTTACGTGTTCAGCTGGGGTGGTAGTTTAGATAATGGTTCATGTGCGTTATGTGTTCAGCTGTAGTGGCAGTTTAGATAATGGTTCATGTGCGTTACGTGTTCAGCTGTAGTGGTAGTTTAGATAATGGTTCATGTGCGTTACGTGTTCAGCTGTAGTGGCAGTTTAGATAATAGTTCATGTGCGTTATGTGTTCAGCTGGGGTGGTAGTTTAGATAATGGTTCATGTGCGTTACGTGTTCAGCTGTAGTGGTAGTTTAGATAATGGTTCATGTGCGTTACGTGTTCAGCTGGGGTGGTAGTTTAGATAATGGTTCATGTGCGTTACGTGTTCAGCTGGGGTGGTAGTTTAGATAATGGTTCATGTGCGTTACGTGTTCAGCTGTAGTGGTAGTTTAGATAATGGTTCAGGAGCGTTACGTGTTCAGCTGTAGTGGTAGTTTAGATAATGGTTCAGGAGCGTTACGTGTTCAGCTGGGGTGGTAGTTTAGATAATGGTTCATGTGCGTTACGTGTTCAGCTGTAGTGGCAGTTTAGATAATGGTTCATGTGCGTTACGTGTTCAGCTGTAGTGGTAGTTTAGATAATGGTTCATGTGCGTTACGTGTTCAGCTGTAGTGGTAGTTTAGATAATGGTTCATGTGCGTTACGTGTTCAGCTGTTGTGGCAGTTTAGATAATAGTTCATATGCGTTATGTGTTCAGCTGTAGTGGTAGTTTAGATAATGGTTCATGTGCGTTACGTGTTCAGCTGTAGTGGCAGTTTAGATAATAGTTCATGTGCGTTACGTGTTCAGCTGTAGTGGTAGTTTAGATAATGGTTCATGTGCGTGACGTGTTCAGCTGTAGTGGTAGTTTAGATAATGGTTCATGTGCGATACGTGTTCAGCTGTAGTGGCAGTTTAGATAATAGTTCATATGCGTTACGTGTTCAGCTGTGGTGGTAGTTTAGATAATGGTTCATGTGCGTTATGTGTTCAGCTGTAGTGGTAGTTTAGATAATGGTTCATGTGCGTTATTTGTTCAGCTGGGGTGGTAGTTTAGATAATGGTTCATGTGCGTTATGTGTTCAGCTGTAGTGGTAGTTTAGATAATGGTTCATGTGCGTTACGTGTTCAGCTGTAGTGGTAGTTTAGATAATGGTTCATGTGCGTTACGTGTTCAGCTGTAGTGGCAGTTTAGATAATGGTTCATGTGCGTTACGTGTTCAGCTGGGGTGGTAGTTTAGATAATGGTTCATGTGCGTTACGTGTTCAGCTGTGGTGGTAGTTTAGATAATGGTTCATGTGCGTTACGTGTTCAGCTGTAGTGGTAGTTTAGATAATGGTTCATGTGCGTTACGTGTTCAGCTGTAGTGGTAGTTTAGATAATGGTTCATGTGCGTTACGTGTTCAGCCGGGGTGGTAGTTTAGATAATGGTTCATGTGCGTTACGTGTTCAGCTGTAGTGGCAGTTTAGATAATGGTTCATGTGCGTTACGTGTTCAGCTGGGGTGATAGTTTAGATAATGGTTCATGTGCGTTATGTGTTCAGCTGTAGTGGTAGTTTAGATAATGGTTCATGTGCGTTATGTGTTCAGCTGTAGTGGTAGTTTAGATAATGGTTCATGTGCGTTACGTGTTCAGCTGTAGTGGCAGTTTAGATAATAGTTCATGTGCGTTACGTGTTCAGCTGTAGTGGTAGTTTAGATAATGGTTCATGTGCGTTACGTGTTCAGCTGTAGTGGTAGTTTAGATAATGGTTCATGTGCGTTACGTGTTCAGCTGTAGTGGTAGTTTAGATAATGGTTCATGTGCGTTACGTGTTCAGCTGTAGTGGTAGTTTAGATAATGGTTCATGTGCGTTACGTGTTCAGCTGGGGTGGTAGTTTAGATAATGGTTCATGTGCGTTACGTGTTCAGCTGGGGTGGTAGTTTAGATAATGGTTCATTTGCGTTACGTGTTCAGCTGGGGTGGTAGTTTAGATAATGGTTCATGTGCGTTACGTGTTCAGCCGGGGTGGTAGTTTAGATAATGGTTCATGTGCGTTACGTGTTCAGCTGGGGTGGCAGTTTAGATAATGGTTCATGTGCGTTACGTGTTCAGCCGGGGTGGTAGTTTGGATAATGGTTCATGTGCGTTACGTGTTCACCTGGGGTGGTAGTTTAGATAATGGTTCATGTGCGTTACGTGTTCAGCTGGGGTGGTAGTTTAGATAATGGTTCATGTGCGTTACGTGTTCAGCTGTAGTGGCAGTTTAGATAATGGTTCATGTGCGTTACGTGTTCAGCTGTAGTGGTAGTTTAGATAATGGTTCATGTGCGTTACGTGTTCACCTGGGGTGGTAGTTTAGATAATGGTTCATGTGTGTTACGTGTTCAGCTGTAGTGGTAGTTTAGATAATGGTTCATGTGCGTTACGTGTTCAGCTGGGGTGGCAGTTTAGATAATGGTTCATGTGCGTTATGTGTTCAGCTGTAGTGGTAGTTTAGATAATGGTTCATGTGCGTTACGTGTTCAGCCGGGGTGGTAGTTTAGATAATGGTTCATGTGCGTTATGTGTTCAGCTGGGGTGGTAGTTTAGATAATGGTTCATGTGCGTTATGTGTTCAGCTGGGGTGGTAGTTTAGATAATGGTTCATGTGCGTTATGTGTTCAGCTGGGGTGGTAGTTTAGATAATGGTTCATGTGCGTTATGTATTCAGCTGTAGTGGTAGTTTAGATAATGGTTCATGTGCGTTACGTGTTCAGCTGGGGTGGTACTTTAGATAATGGTTCATGTGCGTTATGTGTTCAGCTGGGGTGGTAGTTTAGATAATGGTTCATGTGCGTTACGTGTTGAGCTGTAGTGGTAGTTTAGATAATGGTTCATGTGCGTTACGTGTTCAGCTGTAGTGGTAGTTTAGATAATGGTTCATTTGCGTTACGTGTTCAGCTGGGGTGGTAGTTTAGATAATGGTTCATGTGCGTTACGTGTTCAGCTGGGGTGGTAGTTTAGATAATGGTTCATGTGCGTTACGTATTCAGCTGGGGTGGTAGTTTAGATAATGGTTCATGTGCGTTACGTGTTCAGCTGTAGTGGTAGTTTAGATAATGGTTCATGTGCGTTATGTGTTCAGCTGGGGTGGAAGTTTAGATAATGGTTCATGTGCGTTACGTGTTCAGCTGGGGTGGTAGTTTAGATAATGGTTCATGTGCGTTACGTGTTCAGCTGGGGTGGAAGTTTAGATAATGGTTCATGTGCGTTACGTGTTCAGCTGGGGTGGTAGTTTAGATAATGGTTCATGTGCGTTACGTGTTCAGCTGTAGTGGTAGTTTAGATAATGGTTCATGTGCGTTACGTGTTCAGCTGGGGTGGTAGTTTAGATAATGGTTCATGTGCGTTACGTGTTCAGCTGGGGTGGAAGTTTAGATAATGGTTCATGTGCGTTACGTGTTCAGCTGGGGTGGAAGTTTAGATAATGGTTCATGTGCGTTATGTGTTCAGCTGTGGTGGTAGTTTAGATAATGGTTCATGTGCGTTATGTGTTCAGCTGTAGTGGTAGTTTAGATAATGGTTCATGTGCGTTACGTGTTCAGCAGTAATGGTAGCTTAGATAATGGTTCATGTGCGTTACGTGTTCAGCTGTAGTGGTAGTTTAGATAATGGTTCATGTGCGTTACGTGTTCAGCTGTGGTGGTAGTTTAGATAATGGTTCATGTGCGTTATGTGTTCAGCTGTAGTGGTAGTTTAGATAATGGTTCATGTGCGTTACGTGTTCAGCTGGGGTGGTAGTTTAGATAATGGTTCATGTGCGTTACGTGTTCAGCTGTGGTGGTAGTTTAGATAATGGTTCATGTGCGTTATGTGTTCAGCAGTAATGGTAGTTTAGATAATGGTTCATGTGCGTTACGTGTTCAGCTAGGGTGGTAGTTTAGATAATGGTTCATGTGCGTTATGTGTTCAGCTGTAGTGGTAGTTTAGATAATGGTTCATGTGCGTTACGTGTTCAGCTGTAGTGGTAGTTTAGATAATGGTTCATGTGCGTTATGTGTTCAGCTGTGGTGGTAGTTTAGATAATGGTTCATGTGCGTTACGTGTTCAGCTGTAGTGGTAGTTTAGATAATGGTTCATGTGCGTTACGTGTTCAGCTGGGGTGGTAGTTTAGATAATGGTTCATGTGCGTTACGTGTTCAGCTAGGGTGGTAGTTTAGATAATGGTTCATGTGCGTTACGTGTTCAGCTATAGTGGTAGTTTAGATAATGGTTCATGTGCGTTATGTGTTCAGCTGGGGTGGCAGTTTAGATAATGGTTCATGTGCGTTACGTGTTCAGCTGGGGTGGCAGTTTAGATAATGGTTCATGTGCGTTATGTGTTCAGCTGGGGTGGTAGTTTAGATAATGGTTCATGTGCGTTATGTGTTCAGCTGTAGTGGTAGTTTAGATAATGGTTCATGTGCGTTATGTGTTCAGCTGTGGTGGTAGTTTAGATAATGGTTCATGTGCGTTATGTGTTCAGCTGTGGTGGTAGTTTAGACAATGGTTCATGTGCGTTATGTGTTCAGCTGGGGTGGTAGTTTAGATAATGGTTCATGTGCGTTATGTGTTCAGCTGTGGTGGTAGTTTAGACAATGGTTCATGTGCGTTATGTGTTCAGCTGGGGTGGTAGTTTAGATAATGGTTCATGTGCGTTACGTGTTCAGCTGGGGTGGTAGTTTAGATAATGGTTCATGTGCGTTACGTGTGCTGTACCCGGGATGTAACAGGTTGTGTTTGTGCTGTTCTGTACAGAGAGGGGTGTGTGGAGGTGCACAGCCGGCTGTTCCTGGCTGTTCACACCGCGACAGCAGCAGAGCTGACGCAGCTATTCCGGCGTGCTGTCACCTCGGGCTGTCCGGCTCTTGCCAGCTACACCATCCGCCTGGACTCCATCCGGGTCCTCGGTAGGCACTTCATGTAGCTTCGACCACCGTATCGTAACAAGCTGACAAAGGTGCCCTGCCACACCAAGGCAGACGCCAGAGGGCAGCGCATAGTGAGTTGTGGGTCTGGATCTGCAGACCCCAAATGATATATGAAATCAGAGGGGCCGGATATAAAACTTTTTCGCCATGCAGTTTTTGTCACATTTGAGTTAACCTTTTGACAGTTACGTGGTAACTGCGACATTTGATTCTATTTTCAGCGAAGGGCTCCCGTTTTTTTTTGGTTGGCCCCGGCCAATAATATGGACTGGGCCCATTGACCCATCCGGCGAACACTGATTAGGCCAGTGGCAGAGTGCCTGCACGTGCACTGATTAGGCCAGTGGTAGAGTGCCTGCACGTGCACTGATTAGGCCAGTGGCAGAGTGCCTGCACGTGCACTGATTAGGCCAGTGGCAGAGTGCCTGCACGTGCACTGATTAGGCCAGTGGCAGAGTGCCTGCACGTGCACTGATTAGGCCAGTGGCAGAAGGCCTGCACGTGCACTGATTAGGCCAGTGGCAGAAGGCCTGCACGTGCACTGATTAGGCCAGTGGTAAAGTGCCTGCACATGCACTGATTAGGCCAGTGGTAGAGTGCCTGCACGTGCACTGATTAGGCCAGTGGTAGAGTGCCTGCACGTGCACTGATTAGGCCAGTGGTAAAGTGCTTGCACATGCACTGATTAGGCCAGTGGCAGAGTGCCTGCACGTGCACTGATTAGGCCAGTGGTAAAGTGCCTGCACGTGCACTGATTAGGCCAGTGGTAGAGTGCCTGCACGTGCACTGATTAGGCCAGTGGTAAAGTGCCTGCACGTGCACTGATTAGGCCAGTGGTAGAGTGCCTGCACGTGCACTGATTAGGCCAGTGGTAGAGTGCCTGCACGTGCACTGATTAGGCCAGTGGCAGAGTGCCTGCACGTGCACTGATTAGGCCAGTGGTAGAATGCCTGCACGTGCACTGATTAGGCCAGTGGTAGAGTGCCTGCACGTGCACTGATTAGGCCAGTGGCAGAGTGCCTGCACGTGCACTGATTAGGCCAGTGGTAGAGTGCCTGCACGTGCAATGATTAGGCCAGTGGTAGAATGCCTGCACGTGCACTGATTAGGCCAGTGGCAGAGTGCCTGCACGTGCACTGATTAGGCCAGTGGCAGAGTGCCTGCACGTGCACTGATTAGGCCAGTGGTAGAATGCCTGCACGTGCACTGATTAGGCCAGTGGTAGAGTGCCTGCACGTGCACTGATTAGGCCAGTGGCAGAGTGCCTGCACGTGCACTGATTAGGCCAGTGGTAGAGTGCCTGCATGTGCTGATGCAGCTGGGGTGCCGCTGTTTTGCTGGTCGAATACTTTTGACCAACCTTCTAAAGACAGGCCTTCTTTTTCTCCTCGGGGACAAGACGTCTCACCCATCAAATGAGGGCTGCATGCCTCAAACAAGATGGGGAAAAAGAAGATAAACTGCTAGATGGTTATTCTCAGTGAGCTATAACGCTTTCTTTCTTTTCCAGCTATGAACGTCACTTCTATGCCGAGCATGCGCCCTGGCTCTCACCTGCGGAACGGCACGACTTACACGTCATCAACTCCTGCTGGCAACATGGCGACTGCGTGTCAGATTTCCACAGTGCGGCTGTGAACTCTGTAATCTGATATTGTTACACATTCCTTTGTATCCATGGTTTCCAGCACAATAAGGTTAACTACTTAACAGCTCTAATATGGTAAAAGTAGGGATGTAACATTAATGACCGATGTCACATTGTGATGTGTCCTGAGCAGGGATGTAACATTAATGACCGATGTCACGTTGTGAATAGTTCCTGAGCAGGGATGTAACATTAATGACCGATGTCACATTGTGAATAGTTCCTGAGCAGGGATGTAACATTAATGACTGATTTCACATTGTGATGTGTCCTGAGCAGGGGTGTAACATTAATGACCGATGTCACATTGTGATGTGTCCTGAGCAGGGATGTAACATTAATGACCGATGTCACGTTGTTAATAGTTCCTGAGCAGGGATGTAACATTAATGACTGATGTCACATTGTGATGTGTCCTGAGCAGGGGTGTAACATTAATGACCGATGTCACATTGTGATGTGTCCTGAGCAGGGGTGCAACATTAATGACCGATGTCACATTGTGATGTGTCCTGAGCAGGGGTGTAACATTAATGACCGATGTCACATTGTGATGTGTCCCGAGCAGGGATGTAACATTAATGACTGATGTCACATTGTGATGTGTCCCGAGCAGGGATGTAACTTTAATGACCGATGTCACATTGTGAATAGTTCCTGAGCAGGGATGTAACATTAATGACCGATGTCACATTGTGATGTGTCCCGAGCAGGGATGTAACATTAATGACCGATGTCACATTGTGATGTGTCCTGAGCAGGGATGTAACATTAATGACTGATGTCACATTGTGATGTGTCCCGAGCAGGGATGTAACATTAATGACCGATGTCACATTGTGATGTGTCCCGATCAGGGATGTAACATTAATGACCGATGTCACATTGTGATGTGTCCCGAGCAGGGATGTAACATTAATGACCGATGTCACATTGTGAATAGTTCCTGAGCAGGGATGTAACTTTAATGACCGATGTCACATTGTGAATAGTTCCTGAGCAGGGGTGCAACATTAATGACCGATGTCACATTGTGATGTGTCCTGAGCAGGGATGTAACATTAATGACCGATGTCACATTGTGATGTGTCCCGAGCAGGGATGTAACATTAATGACTGATGTCACATTGTGATGTGTCCCGAGCAGGAATGTAACTTTAATGACCGATGTCACATTGTGAATAGTTCCTGAGCAGGGATGTAACATTAATGACCGATGTCACATTGTGATGTGTCCCGAGCAGGGATGTAACATTAATGACCGATGTCACATTGTGATGTGTCCCGATCAGGGATGTAACATTAATGACCGATGTCACATTGTGATGTGTCCCGAGCAGGGATGTAACATTAATGACTGATGTCACATTGTGATGTGTCCCGAGCAGGGATGTAACATTAATGACCGATGTCACATTGTGATGTGTCCTGAGCAGGGATGTAACATTAATGACTGATGTCACATTGTGATGTGTCCCGAGCAGGGATGTAACATTAATGACTGATGTCACATTGTGATGTGTCCCGAGCAGGGATGTAACATTAATGACCGATGTCACATTGTGATGTGTCCTGAGCAGGGGTGCAACATTAATGACCGATGTCACATTGTGATGTGTCCCGAGCAGGGATGTAACTTTAATGACCGATGTCACATTGTGAATAGTTCCTGAGCAGGGGTGCAACATTAATGACCGATGTCACATTGTGATGTGTCCCGAGCAGGGATGTAACATTAATGACCGATGTCACATTGTGATATGTCCCGAGCAGGGATGTAACATTAATGACCGATGTCACATTGTGATGTGTCCCGAGCAGGGATGTAACATTAATGACTGATGTCACATTGTGATGTGTCCCGAGCAGGGATGTAACTTTAATGACCGATGTCACATTGTGAATAGTTCCTGAGCAGGGATGTAACATTAATGACCGATGTCACATTGTGATGTGTCCTGAGCAGGGATGTAACATTAATGACCGATGTCACATTGTGAATAGTTCCTGAGCAGGGATGTAACATTAATGACTGATGTCACATTGTGATGTGTCCTGAGCAGGGATGTAACATTAATGACTGATGTCACATTGTGATGTGTCCTGAGCAGGGATGTAACATTAATGACCGATGTCACATTGTGAATAGTTCCTGAGGAGGGATGTAACTTTAATGACCGATGTCACATTGTGAATAGTTCCTGAGCAGGGATGTAACATTAATGACCGATGTCACATTGTGATGTGTCCTGAGCAGGGATGTAACATTAATGACCGATGTCACATTGTGAATAGTTCCTGAGCAGGGATGTAACATTAATGACTGATGTCACATTGCGATGTGTCCCGAGCAGGGATGTAACATTAATGACTGATGTCACATTGTGATGTGTCCCGAGCAGGGATGTAACTTTAATGACCGATGTCACATTGTGAATAGTTCCTGAGCAGGGGTGCAACATTAATGACCGATGTCACATTGTGATGTGTCCCGAGCAGGGATGTAACATTAATGACTGATGTCACATTGTGATGTGTCCCGAGCAGGGATGTAACATTAATGACCGATGTCACATTGTGAATAGTTCCTGAGCAGGGATGTAACATTAATGACCGATGTCACATTGTGATGTGTCCTGAGCAGGGATGTAACATTAATGACAGATGTCACATTGTGATGTGTCCCGAGCAGGGATGTAACATTAATGACCGATGTCACATTGTGAATAGTTCCTGAGCAGGGATGTAACATTAATGACCGATGTCACATTGTGATGTGTCCTGAGCAGGGATGTAACATTAATGACAGATGTCACATTGTGATGTGTCCTGAGCAGGGATGTAACATTAATGACTGATGTCACATTGTGATGTGTCCCGAGCAGGGATGTAACTTTAATGACCGATGTCACATTGTGAATAGTTCCTGAGCAGGGATGCAACATTAATGACCGATGTCACATTGTGATGTGTCCCGAGCAGGGATGTAACATTAATGACTGATGTCACATTGTGAATAGTTCCTGAGCAGGGATGTAACATTAATGACCGATGTCACATTGTGATGTGTCCCGAGCAGGGATGTAACTTTAATGACCGATGTCACATTGTGAATAGTTCCTGAGCAGGGATGTAACATTAATGACCGATGTCACATTGTGATGTGTCCTGAGCAGGGATGTAACATTAATGACAGATGTCACATAGTGAATAGTTCCTGATTAGGGATGTAACATTAATGACCGATGTCACATTGTGATGTGTCCTGAGCAGGGATGTAACATTAATGACCGATGTCCCATTGTGATGTGTCCCGAGCAGGGGTGTAACATTAATGACCGATGTCACATTGTGAATAGTTCCTGAGCAGGGATGTAACATTAATGACCGATGTCACATTGTGAATAGTTCCTGAGCAGGGATGTAACATTAATGACTGATGTCACATTGTGATGTGTCCTGAGCAGGGATGTAACATTAATGACCGATGTCACATTGTGATGTGTCCCGAGCAGGGATGTAACATTAATGACCGATGTCACATTGTGATGTGTCCCGAGCAGGGATGTAACTTTAATGACCGATGTCACATTGTGAATAGTTCCTGAGCAGGGATGTAACATTAATGACCGACGTCACATTGTGAATAGTTCCTGAGCAGGGATGTAACATTAATGACCGATGTCACATTGTGATGTGTCCTGAGCAGGGGTGCAACATTAATGACTGATGTCACATTGTGATGTGTCCCGAGCAGGGATGTAACATTAATGACCGATGTCACATTGTGATGTGTCCCGAGCAGGGATGTAACATTAATGACCGATGTCACATTGTGAATAGTTCCTGAGCAGGGATGTAACATTAATGACCGATGTCACATTGTGAATAGTTCCTGAGTAAATTTTGTGCCTCAAGCTCAATAAATATGTCCTCTGGAATTCACAGCCGTGATGTTTATCTTTCATGTGCTGGTCCTGATATCAGCTAAGATAGAGCCTTTACTGCGTGCACCCCTGGGCAGCATAACGTCAGATTGAGTCCTGATATCAGCTAAGATAGAGCCTTTACTGCGTGCACCCCCGGGCAGTATAACGTCAGATTGAGTACTGATATCAGCTAAGATAGAGCCTTTACTGCGTGCAACTCCGGGCAGTATAACGTCAGATTGAGTACTGATATCAGCTAAGATAGAGCCTTTACTGCGTGCACCCCCGGGCAGTATAACGTCAGATTGAGTACTGATATCAGCTAAGATAGAGCCTTTACTGCGTGCACCCCCGGGCAGTATAACGTCAGATTGAGTACTGATATCAGCTAAGATAGAGCCTTTACTGCGTGCAACTCCGGGCAGTATAACGTCAGATTGAGTACTGATATCAGCTAAGATAGAGCCTTTACTGCGTGCACCCCCGGGCAGTATAACGTCAGATTTAGTACTGATATCAGCTAAGATAGAGCCTTTACTGCGTGCACCCCCGGGCAGTATAACGTCAGATTGAGTACTGATATCAGCTAAGATAGAGCCTTTACTGCGTGCACCCCCGGGCAGCATAACGTCAGATTGAGTACTGATATCAGCCAAGATAGAGCCTTTATGCGTGCAACTCCGGGCAGTATAACGTCAGATTGAGTACTGGTATCAGCTATGATAGAGCCTTTACTGCGTGCACCCCCGGGCAGTATAACGTCAGATTGAGTACTGATATCAGCTAAGATAGAGCCTTTATGCGTGCAACTCCGGGCAGTATAACGTCAGATTGAGTACTGATATCAGCTAAGATAGAGCCTTTACTGCGTGCACCCCCGGGCAGCATAACGTCAGATTGAGTACTGATATCAGCCAAGATAGAGCCTTTACTGCGTGCACCCCCGGGCAGCATAACGTCAGATTGAGTACGGATATCAGCCAAGATAGAGCCTTTACTGCGTGCACCCCCGGGCAGCATAACGTCAGATTGAGTACTGATATCAGCCAAGATAGAGCCTTTACTGCGTGCACCCCCGGGCAGTATAACGTCAGATTGAGTACTTCAGTGGGCTGGGGCGTGGGGCGTTTATCTAGTTTACTCTCTACATTGCCGAGAGGGGTGTGAAAAAAGCACAATGATGACGAAAACAACTTCCAGCCTCAGTGGGAGTTTTCATCTGAGATCAGTCAGTCACTCGCAGTCATAAAACAAGCTGAAGAAACGACCATCACAGTTTCATCATTGTCTGAATTATTCTACTCTTCTATAGATTACTATAATCCCTTTTATATCAGCTCTGCAGCGACATCATAGTCCTAAACAGCCGGTCACTATCACAAGAATAACAGTTAAGTGTTGACAACACATTTATGAAAACATATCATGAAAATAAAACGTTTTATCACATAATTCTTTTCTGATTTAATAAAATTTCCTGTCATATTGTTCTAAATATACATATAATATCCATACACAAACAAACGTGTAAATAAGACCCTATAAATGTATGGAATCTTTGGACACAAACAAACGAGATATCACAAAATGAATGCACATCACATTTTAACAGAAATAGCAGCATCGTGCAAATAAAGGTTTTAGAACAGACCAAGGTCCTGCTCTGCTGACTGCAGGCGAGTATGGGACTGTAAGTACAGGAATGATCGGCCGAGGTTCACTATAAGTACAGGAATGATCGGCCGAGGGTCACTATAAGTACAGGAATGATCGGCCGAGGTTCACTTAAAGTACAGGAATGATCGGCCGAGGTTCACTATTAGTACAGGAATGATCGGCCGAGGTTCACTTTAAGTACAGGAATGATCGGCCGGGGTTCACTATAAGTACAGGAATGATCGGCCGGGGTTCACTTTAAGTACAGGAATGATCGGCCGGGGTTCACTATAAGTACAAGAATGATCGGCCGGGGTTCACTATAAGTACAGGAATGATCGGCCGGGGTTCACTATAAGTACAGCAATGATCGGCCGAGGTTCGCTATAAGTACAGGAATGATCGGCCGGGGTTCACTATTAGTACAGGAATGATCGGCCGAGGTTCCAGGCTGGTTACCTGAGGCAAATCTGCTCTCCTAATGGCCTTCTAATCAATGTCATGCTTAACAGGCCTCAGTTCCATCAGGGATTTCCACTGCACAGCTACGTTGCTTCAGTGCTTTTGTTTGTATACTAAAAGCAGCCACCTGGCAAGACTGCAGAAGCATGCTGAGTTATGAGTTTGTATGAAAATGGAGGAGCGATGAGCTATATACTACTGCTGCAACTACTGTCAGACCGCTAAATTAGCTATTATAATACTACTACTGGTTAGATGAGCTATGGCAAGGTGCTTATTGGCTGGGCTTGCATCCCTTATGGAATGTCCCTGGTGCAGTTGCCTCCCATACGGAATGTCCCTGGTACAATTTCTCCCCATACAGAATGTTCCTGGTACAGGTGCTTCCTATATGGAATGTCCCTGGTACAGGTGCTTCCTATATGGAATGTCCCTGGTACAGGTGCTTCCTATATGGAATGTCCCTGGTGCAGTTGCCTCCCATACGGAATGTCCCTGGTACAATTTCTCCCCATACAGAATGTTCCTGGTACAGTTACTTGGTAGTCCACTGTTTTCTGCTGCTGCAGTAGTCGAAACACCCTGCAGCAGCAATCAGTCTTCCTTCAATCTTTTCCACTTAGTCCTTAGCTGACACAAGCTTCCTCAGCTCCCGTAGGTTTATTTCTGACCGCAACGGTCCTTCAGTCCTACAGGTACTTCCTATACAGAATGTCCCTGGTACAGGTGCTTCCCATATGGAATGTCCCTGGTACAGGTGCTTCCCATACAGAATGTCCCTGGTACAGGTGCTTCCTATATGGAATGTTCCTGGTACTAATAACTAAGGAATGTCCCTTGTACAGTCCTATTGGTAGAACTGGCACCAGTATCAAACCTGCCCGTGACTCGACTGTACCGTAGACAACATAGTTTAGTAAACCACAGTTCTGTTCACCATATGTTGTTTGCTCTTTGATTATTCTTGCTGTCCTTCAGACCTGTTGTTGGAACCCCCATGACGTTCCAGAAGCTGTTCTCCCTCCTGGCCTGCTGCGCTGTTAGAGTGTAGCTCAGGTCCCCTTCCTTCAGAACTGCATCACTCCGGAGGGAGGGACTCCCAGGGCTGGAACAGCCACCTATGTTTGCAGCTGGAACCTTTGCTGAGGGCGGGTGAATGCCAGATACAACAGCTTTGTTGTCTGGTATTCTCTGCCTGTAAAACAACAAACAAACACAATGTTAATGCACAGTTTGCCGCAGAGTATACCCTTGCCACACACTCATTATTCAACACACTCATTGCAATTTCTACCTGTATGCATCCATTGTTTCAAACACAAATTACAAACCTGTCCATTGTTTCACACACCTGGCTACATACCTGTCGAGAGGAGCTGTTTGTTGTGAGGACACCTTCAGGTGACCATTGCGAGTGGTGATGTCCCTGTAGTGCATGTAACCAGCTGTCGACCCAGGCTGCCCTGCTGTCGACCCAGGCTGCCCAGCTGTCGACCCAGCTTGCCCTGCTATTGACCCAGGCAGCCCAGCAGTCAACCCAGTCAGCCCCGCTGTTGACCCGGCCTGCCCAGCTGTTGACCCGGCCTGCCCAGCTGTTGACCCGGCCTGCCCAGCAGTCAACCCAGTCAGCCCCGCTGTTGACCCGGCCTGCCCAGCTGTCGACCCTGCCAAGTTCTGGGCACTTGCCCTCCGACCCTGCGTGCCGTCCTGAGCATATCTGCTGTACCTGCTGGCCTGAGCTCCCATCCTCCGATCCTCACTCAGCTCTACAGCAGCCAGGTTACCTAGGGAACTGCACAGAACAGAACAGTCAGTGGCGGTGGGTTAGCTGACCTTGACACTAAAGGTGTGAGTTAGGCTGACCTTGACACTATTGGTATGTGTTAAACTGACCTTAATACTGTTGGTGTGGGTAAGACTGACTTTGACACTGAGGATTAGGCTGACATTGACCCTGCTGGTTAGACTGACCTTGACACTGTTGGTGTGGGTTAGAATGACCTTGATACTGTGTGTGTAAGACTGACATTGACACTGTGTTAGACTGACCTTGACACTGGGTAAAAATGACCTTGACACTGTGGGTTAGACTGACCTTGACCTGTTCCTGTTGACTTCATGCTGCTGAAACCTGGAGATGAGGAGTCCAGTGGACGAGGGCCGACCTTGGTTCACAGCAATGTTCTGCAGAGCTGCCTTTTCCTGCTGCAGGTTCCTGGCAGATCCCCGCTGTCTGCTGGACATAGTAGAACCTAAAGAACAGCACAGAGGTGAGCTGTCTGCTGGGCACAGTAGAACACAGAGGTGAGCTGTCTGCTCGGAACAGCAGAACCAAAGAACAGCACAGAGGTGAACTGTCTGCTGGACACAGTAGAACCTAAAGAACAGCACAGAGGTGAGCTGTCTGCTGTACACAGTAGAACCGAAAGAACAGCACAGAGGTGAGCTGTCTGCTGGACACAGTAGAACCTAAAGAACAGCACAGAGGTGAGCTGTCTGCTGGGCACAGTAGAACCTAAAGAACAGCACAGAGGTGAGCTGTCTGCTGGACAGGGTAGAACCGAAAGTACAGCACAGAGGTGAGCTGTCTACTGGGAACAGCAGAACCAAAGAACAGCACAGAGGTGAGCTGTCTGCTGGGCACAGTAGAACCAAAGAACAGCACAGAGGTGAGCTGTCTGCTCGGAACAGCAGAACCAAAGAACAGCACAGAGGTGAACTGTCTGCTGGACACAGTAGAACCTAAAGAACAGCACAGAGGTGAGCTGTCTGCTGTACACAGTAGAACCGAAAGAACAGCACAGAGGTGAGCTGTCTGCTGGACACAGTAGAACCTAAAGAACAGCACAGAGGTGAGCTGTCTACTGGGAACAGCAGAACCAAAGAACAGCACAGAGGTGAGCTATCTGCTGGGAACAGCAGAACCAAAGAACAGCACAGAGGTGAGCTGTCTGCTGGGCACAGTAGAACCTAAAGAACAGCACAGAGGTGAGCTGTCTACTGGGAACAGCAGAATCAAAGAACAGCACAGAGGTGAGCTGTCTGCTGGGAACAGTAGAACCTAAAGAATAGCACAGAGGTGAGCAGTCTACAGGGAACAGCAGAACCAAAGAATAGCACAGAGGTGAGCTGTCTGCTGGGAACAGCAGAACCAAAGAACAGCACAGAGGTGAGCTGTCTGCTGGGCACAGCAGAACCAAAGAACAGCACAGAGGTGAGCTGTCTGCTGGACACAGTAGAACCTAAAGAACAGCACAGAGGTGAGCTGTCTGCTGGACACAGCAGAACCTAAAGAACAGCACAGAGGTGAGCTGTCTACTGGGAACAGAAGAACCAAAGAACAGCACAGAGGTGAGCTGTCTGCTGGGAACAGCAGAACCAAAGAACAGCACAGAGGTGAGCTGTCTGCTGGGCACAGTAGAACCTAAAGAACAGCACAGAGGTGAGCTGTCTGCTGGGAACAGCAGAACCAAAGAACAGCACAGAGGTGAGCTATCTGCTGGGAACAGCAGAACCAAAGAACAGCACAGAGGTGAGCTGTCTGCTGGGAACAGCAGAACCAAAGAACAGCACAGAGGTGAGCTGTCTGCTGGGAACAGCAGAACCTAAAGAACAGCACAGAGGTGAGCTGTCTGCTGGACACAGTAGAACCTAAAGAACAGCACAGAGGTGAGCTGTCTACTGGGAACAGCAGAATCAAAGAACAGCACAGAGGTGAGCTGTCTGCTGGGAACAGCAGAACCAAAGAACAGCACAGAGGTGAGCTGTCTGCTGGGAACAGCAGAACCAAAGAACAGCACAGAGGTGAGCTGTCTGCTGGGAACAGCAGAACCAAAGAACAGCACAGAGGTGAGCTGTCTGCTGGGCACAGTAGAACCTAAAGAACAGCACAGAGGTGAGCTGTCTGCTGGACACAGTAGAACCTAAAGAACAGCACAGAGGTGAGCTGTCTGCTGGACACAGTAGAACCGAAAGAACAGCACAGAGGTGAGCTGTCTGCTGGGCACAGTAGAACCTAAAGAACAGCACAGAGGTGAGCTGTCTGCTGGACACAGTAGAACCGAAAGAACAGCACAGAGGTGAGCTGTCTGCTGGGAACAGCAGAACCAAAGAACAGCACAGAGGTGAGCTGTCTGCTGGGAACAGCAGAAACAAAGAACAGCACAGAGGTGAGCTGTCTGCTGGGAACAGCAGAACCTAAAGAACAGCACAGAGGTGAACTGTCTGCTGGGAACAGCAGAACCAAAGAACAGCACAGAGGTGAGCTATCTGCTGGGAACAGCAGAACCAAAGAACAGCACAGAGGTGAGCTGTCTGCTGGGCACAGCAGAACCTAAAGAACAGCACAGAGGTGAGCTGTCTACTGGGAACAGCAGAATCAAAGAACAGCACAGAGGTGAGCTGTCTGCTGGGAACAGTAGAACCTAAAGAATAGCACAGAGGTGAGCTGTCTACTGGGAACAGCAGAACCAAAGAATAGCACAGAGGTGAGCTGTCTGCTGGGAACAGCAGAACCAAAGAACAGCACAGAGGTGAGCTGTCTGCTGGGCACAGCAGAACCAAAGAACAGCACAGAGGTGAGCTGTCTGCTGGACACAGTAGAACCTAAAGAACAGCACAGAGGTGAGCTGTCTGCTGGACACAGCAGAACCTAAAGAACAGCACAGAGGTGAGCTGTCTACTGGGAACAGAAGAACCAAAGAACAGCACAGAGGTGAGCTGTCTGCTGGGAACAGCAGAACCAAAGAACAGCACAGAGGTGAGCTGTCTGCTGGGCACAGTAGAACCTAAAGAACAGCACAGAGGTGAGCTGTCTGCTGGGAACAGCAGAACCAAAGAACAGCACAGAGGTGAGCTATCTGCTGGGAACAGCAGAACCAAAGAACAGCACAGAGGTGAGCTGTCTGCTGGGAACAGCAGAACCAAAGAACAGCACAGAGGTGAGCTGTCTGCTGGGAACAGCAGAACCTAAAGAACAGCACAGAGGTGAGCTGTCTGCTGGACACAGTAGAACCTAAAGAACAGCACAGAGGTGAGCTGTCTACTGGGAACAGCAGAATCAAAGAACAGCACAGAGGTGAGCTGTCTGCTGGGAACAGCAGAACCAAAGAACAGCACAGAGGTGAGCTGTCTGCTGGGAACAGCAGAACCAAAGAACAGCACAGAGGTGAGCTGTCTGCTGGGAACAGCAGAACCAAAGAACAGCACAGAGGTGAGCTGTCTGCTGGGCACAGTAGAACCTAAAGAACAGCACAGAGGTGAGCTGTCTGCTGGACACAGTAGAACCTAAAGAACAGCACAGAGGTGAGCTGTCTGCTGGACACAGTAGAACCGAAAGAACAGCACAGAGGTGAGCTGTCTGCTGGGCACAGTAGAACCTAAAGAACAGCACAGAGGTGAGCTGTCTGCTGGACACAGTAGAACCGAAAGAACAGCACAGAGGTGAGCTGTCTGCTGGGAACAGCAGAACCAAAGAACAGCACAGAGGTGAGCTGTCTGCTGGGAACAGCAGAAACAAAGAACAGCACAGAGGTGAGCTGTCTGCTGGGAACAGCAGAACCTAAAGAACAGCACAGAGGTGAACTGTCTGCTGGGAACAGCAGAACCAAAGAACAGCACAGAGGTGAGCTATCTGCTGGGAACAGCAGAACCAAAGAACAGCACAGAGGTGAGCTGTCTGCTGGGAACAGCAGAACCTAAAGAACAGCACAGAGGTGAGCTATCTGCTGGGAACAGCAGAACCAAAGAACAGCACAGAGGTGAACTGTCTGCTGGGAACAGCAGAACCAAAGAACAGCACAGAGGTGAGCTATCTGCTGGGAACAGCAGAACCAAAGAACAGCACAGAGGTGAGCTGTCTGCTGGGCACAGTAGAACCTAAAGAACAGCACAGAGGTGAGCTGTCTGCTGGACACAGTAGAACCTAAAGAACAGCACAGAGGTGAGCTGTCTGCTGGACACAGTAGAACCGAAAGAACAGCACAGAGGTGAGCTGTCTGCTGGGCACAGTAGAACCTAAAGAACAGCACAGAGGTGAGCTGTCTGCTGGACACAGTAGAACCGAAAGAACAGCACAGAGGTGAGCTGTCTGCTGGGAACAGCAGAACCAAAGAACAGCACAGAGGTGAGCTGTCTGCTGGGAACAGCAGAAACAAAGAACAGCACAGAGGTGAGCTGTCTGCTGGGAACAGCAGAACCTAAAGAACAGCACAGAGGTGAACTGTCTGCTGGGAACAGCAGAACCAAAGAACAGCACAGAGGTGAGCTATCTGCTGGGAACAGCAGAACCAAAGAACAGCACAGAGGTGAGCTGTCTGCTGGGAACAGCAGAACCTAAAGAACAGCACAGAGGTGAGCTATCTGCTGGGAACAGCAGAACCAAAGAACAGCACAGAGGTGAACTGTCTGCTGGGAACAGCAGAACCAAAGAACAGCACAGAGGTGAGCTATCTGCTGGGAACAGCAGAACCAAAGAACAGCACAGAGGTGAGCTGTCTACTGGGAACAGCAGAACCTAAAGAACAGCACAGAGGTGAACTGTCTGCTGGGAACAGCAGAACCAAAGAACAGCACAGAGGTGAACTGTCTGCTGGGAACAGCAGAACCTAAAGAACAGCACAGAGGTGAGCTATCTGCTGGGAACAGCAGAACCAAAGAACAGCACAGAGGTGAGCTGTCTACTGGGAACAGCAGAACCTAAAGAACAGCACAGAGGTGAGCTATCTGCTGGGAACAGCAGAACCAAAGAACAGCACAGAGGTGAGCTGTCTGCTGGGAACAGCAGAACCAAAGAACAGCACAGAGGTGAGCTGTCTGCTGGGAACAGCAGAACCAAAGAACAGCACAGAGGTGAGCTGTCTGCTGGGAACAGAACAGCGAAGTGGTGATAATTCTGTTCTCATTCTTTAATATACGTCGTTCATCGTGTCATAGTTTAACCATGTTGCACAGGCTCAAGCAACTGCCTGTGGTGCAACCAAAAGACCTTAGACCTCATTATGTCTATTCTTTTTCATATCTACAGATATTTCGTACATTGCAAAATGACAGAAATGCAAGACAAAATATGAGTGTAGCAGCATAAGCTCTATGGCGTGTTCTATCATAAGCTATATGGTGCGTGTGTACTAACTAAGGTACAAGGGAGGGTTAGGGTTAAAGTTAGGGTGTGGGTTGTTAGATAGCTATATAACATGTAAGGGGGGAGGGTTAGGGTAAAAGGTAGGGTGTGGGTTGTTATATAGCTATATAACATGTAAGAGGGGAGGGTTAAAGTTAGGGTAGTAGAGCTGTGTATAATTCTATAGCTGTATGTTACATGTACCGTACCCTCTCTCCTGTAAGGGTAGAGGGGAGGGTCAGGGTTAAAGTTAGGGTAGAAATGGTGTGATAGTTCTATAGCTTATGTATCATACCCTCTCTCCTGTAAGGGTAGAGGGGAGGCCTGTTGCGGGATGACTGCTTTCTTCCATATCTCGTGGCTGGGAGGAAAAAGGGTAAAACAAGTCTAAAGAAATAATAAAACATAAAAACTAAAGTGTAACTATGCACAGCCGTGAAAGTTTCCGATCTGATGATTCGTTAATCAGCTCTATTTGACTAATAATTACACGGCAGAAAAATCAAGCCTAAGAAATATGATAAAAGAACAACTTGCCACTGACCAGACCAGATTGGAAGGCTTTTATTTCAGCTTCCTCCCAAACCGACATTTGGTGAAATCAAACAATAATCGAAGGAACTTGTACAACTCTCATTACTCCTTCCATGTTAGTCACCCTTCTAACTGCAGGTGTATGTAGGAGGTACATGTTGAACCTACATGTGTAGGATGTGTATGTTGTACCTACATGTGTATGTAGGATGTGTATGTTGTACCTACATGTGTATGTAGGATGTGTATGTTGTACCTACATGTGTATGTAGGATGTATATGTTGTACCTACATCATACATGTGTATGTAAGATGTGTAGGTAGGGTGTACTCAGGGTGTACATGTTGTACCTACCAGGATTGTCTCTGAAGAAACCTTCAAACACCACAAAGTTGTTGACCTGTGGAAGATGCAAACAGAATGACATGACATATGGGCCTAAGGAGCAAGATTTCATGTTCTATTACTGATTTCATAGGCTCTGTACCACATAACATAGGCTCAGTACCACATTACATAGGCTCTGTACCACATTACATAGGCTCTGTACCACATTACATAGGCTCTGTACCACATTACATAGGCCCTGTACCACATTACATAGGCTCTGTACCACATTACATATAGGCTCTGTACCACATTACATACAGGCCCTGTACCACATTACATAGGCTCTGTACCACATTACATAGGCTCTGTACCACATAACATAGGCTCTGTACCACATTACATAGGCTCTGTACCACATTACATAGGCTCTGTACCACATTACATAGGCCCTGTACCACATTACATAGGCTCTGTACCACATTACATAGGCTCTGTACCACATAACATAGGCTCTGTACCACATTACATATAGGCTCTGTACCACATTACATACAGGCCCTGTACCACATTACATAGGCTCTGTACCACATAACATAGGCTCTGCATCCAACTGCATCAACCAGCTCCTAACGTCAGTCTCAGGTACTGCTGTTATCTAGGAGGTCTCAAAAACTTAAGCGTTCAAACTATTAAAAATTGAAAATTATATAACAGTCCATTTTGTTCGTACAACAGTCTATAGTGTTGCTTACCTGAGGGACAGTACCGGACAGTCCGTAGTGTTTCTTCAGGAATTTTGTAAACTTGTTGGAGGGTCTGTCGATAGCCAGGTGTTGGGGAGAAATTTTCTCCATCTGAAAAGACAAAAAGCTGACAGTAAATATCATGAGAGTGAGGACTTCACTCAGTCTGAACCAACCAGGCCTTACTAAAGAACCAACTAGACCTTACTAAAGAACAAACTAGGCCTTACTAAAGAGCCAACCAGGCCTTACTAAAGAACCAACCAGGCCTTACTAAAGAACCAACCAGGCCTTACTAAAGAACCAACCAGGCCTTACTGAAGAACAAACTAGGCCTTACTAAAGAACCAACCAGGCCTTACTGAAGAACCAACCAGGCCTTACTGAAGAACCAACCAGGCCTTACTGAAGAACAAACTAGGCCTTACTAAAGAACCAGCCAGGCCTTACTAAAGAACCAACCAGGCCTTACTGAAGAACCAACCAGGCCTTACTAAAGAACCAACCAGGCCTTACTGAAGAACAAACTAGGCCTTACTGAAGAACCAACCAGGCCTTACTGAAGAACCAACCAGGCCTTACTAAAGAACCAGCCAGGCCTTACTGAAGAACCAACCAGGCCTTACTGAAGAACAAACTAGGCCTTACTGAAGAACCAACCAGGCCTTACTAAAGAACCAACCAGGCCTTACTGAAGAACCAACCAGGCCTTACTAAAGAACCAGCCAGGCCTTACTGAAGAACCAGCCAGGCCTTACTAAAGAACCAACCAGGCCTTACTAAAGAACCAACCAGGCCTTACTAAAGAACCAACTAGACCTTACTAAAGAACAAACTAGGCCTTACTAAAGAACAAACTAGGCCTTACTAAAGAGCCAACCAGGCCTTACTAAAGAGCCAACCAGGCCTTACTAAAGAGCCAACCAGGCCTTACTAAAGAACCAACCAGGCCTTACTAAAGAACCAACCAGGCCTTACTAAAGAACCAACCAGGCCTTACTGAAGAACAAACTAGGCCTTACTAAAGAACCAACCAGGCCTTACTGAAGAACCAACCAGGCCTTACTGAAGAACCAACCAGGCCTTACTAAAGAACCAACCAGGCCTTACTGAAGAACAAACTAGGCCTTACTAAAGAACCAACCAGGCCTTACTGAAGAACCAACCAGGCCTTACTAAAGAACCAGCCAGGCCTTACTGAAGAACCAGCCAGGCCTTACTAAAGAACCAACCAGGCCTTACTAAAGAACCAACCAGGCCTTACTAAAGAACCAACCAGGCCTTACTGAAGAACAAACTAGGCCTTACTAAAGAACCAACCAGGCCTTACTGAAGAACCAACCAGGCCTTACTGAAGAACCAACCAGGCCTTACTGAAGAACAAACTAGGCCTTACTAAAGAACCAACCAGGCCTTACTGAAGAACCAACCAGGCCTTACTGAAGAACCAACCAGGCCTTACTAAAGAACCAACCAGGCCTTACTGAAGAACAAACTAGGCCTTACTAAAGAACCAACCAGGCCTTACTGAAGAACCAACCAGGCCTTACTAAAGAACCAGCCAGGCCTTACTGAAGAACCAGCCAGGCCTTACTAAAGAACCAACCAGGCCTTACTAAAGAACCAACCAGGCCTTACTAAAGAACCAACCAGGCCTTACTAAAGAACAAACCAGGCCTTACTGAAGAACAAACTAGGCCTTACTAAAGAACCAACCAGGCCTTACTGAAGAACCAACCAGGCCTTACTAAAGAACCAACCAGGCCTTACTAAAGAACCAACCAGGCCTTACTGAAGAACCAATCAGGCCTTACTAAAGAACCAGCCAGGCCTTACTGAAGAACCAGCCAGGCCTTACTAAAGAACCAACCAGGCCTTACTAAAGAACCAACCAGGCCTTACTAAAGAACAAACTAGGCCTTACTAAAGAACAAACTAGGCCTTACTAAAGAACCAACCAGGCCTTACTGAAGAACCAACCAGGCCTTACTGAAGAACCAACCAGGCCTTACTGAAGAACAAACTAGGCCTTACTAAAGAACCAACCAGGCCTTACTGAAGAACCAACCAGGCCTTACTGAAGAACCAACCAGGCCTTACTAAAGAACCAACCAGGCCTTACTGAAGAACAAACTAGGCCTTACTAAAGAACCAACCAGGCCTTACTGAAGAACCAACCAGGCCTTACTAAAGAACCAGCCAGGCCTTACTGAAGAACCAACCAGGCCTTACTAAAGAACCAACCAGGCCTTACTAAAGAACCAGCCAGGCCTTACTAAAGAACCAGCCAGGCCTTACTGAAGAACCAGCCAGGCCTTACTAAAGAACCAACCAGGCCTTACTAAAGAACCAACCAGGCCTTACTAAAGAACCAACTAGACCTTACTAAAGAACAAACTAGGCCTTACTAAAGAACAAACTAGGCCTTACTAAAGAGCCAACCAGGCCTTACTAAAGAGCCAACCAGGCCTTACTAAAGAGCCAACCAGGCCTTACTAAAGAACCAACCAGGCCTTACTAAAGAACCAACCAGGCCTTACTAAAGAACCAACCAGGCCTTACTGAAGAACAAACTAGGCCTTACTAAAGAACCAACCAGGCCTTACTGAAGAACCAACCAGGCCTTACTGAAGAACCAACCAGGCCTTACTAAAGAACCAACCAGGCCTTACTGAAGAACAAACTAGGCCTTACTAAAGAACCAACCAGGCCTTACTGAAGAACCAACCAGGCCTTACTAAAGAGCCAACCAGGCCTTACTAAAGAACCAACCAGGCCTTACTAAAGAACCAACCAGGCCTTACTAAAGAACCAACCAGGCCTTACTGAAGAACCAACCAGGCCTTACTAAAGAACCAACTAGGCCTTACTAAAGAACCAACCAGGCCTTACTGAAGAACAAACTAGGCCTTACTAAAGAACCAACCAGGCCTTACTAAAGAACCAGCCAGGCCTTACTAAAGAACCAACTAGGCCTTACTAAAGAACCAACCAGGCCTTACTGAAGAACAAACTAGGCCTTACTAAAGAACCAACCAGGCCTTACTAAAGAACCAGCCAGGCCTTACTGAAGAACCAGCCAGGCCTTACTAAAGAACCAACCAGGCCTTACTAAAGAACCAACCAGGCCTTACTAAAGAACCAACCAGGCCTTACTAAAGAACAAACCAGGCCTTACTGAAGAACAAACTAGGCCTTACTAAAGAACCAACCAGGCCTTACTGAAGAACCAACCAGGCCTTACTGAAGAACCAATCAGGCCTTACTAAAGAACCAGCCAGGCCTTACTGAAGAACCAGCCAGGCCTTACTAAAGAACCAACCAGGCCTTACTAAAGAACCAACCAGGCCTTACTAAAGAACAAACTAGGCCTTACTAAAGAACAAACTAGGCCTTACTAAAGAACCAACCAGGCCTTACTAAAGAACCAGCCAGGCCTTACTAAAGAACCAACCAGGCCTTACTAAAGAACAAACTAGGCCTTACTAAAGAACCAACCAGGCCTTACTAAAGAACCAGCCAGGCCTTACTAAAGAACCAGCCAGGCCTTACTAAAGAACCAGCCAGGCCTTACTAAAGAACCAGCCAGGCCTTACTAAAGAACCAGCCAGGCCTTACTAAAGAACCAGCCAGGCCTTACTAAAGAACCAGCCAGGCCTTACTAAAGAACCAGCCAGGCCTTACTAAAGAACCAACCAGGCCTTACTAAAGAACCAGCCAGGCCTTACTAAAGAACCAGCCAGGCCTTACTAAAGAACCAGCCAGGCCTTACTAAAGAACCAACCAGGCCTTACTAAAGAACCAGCCAGGCCTTACTGAAGAACCAGCCAGGCCTTACTAAAGAACCAACCAGGCCTTACTAAAGAACCAACCAGGCCTTACTAAAGAACCAACCAGGCCTTACTGAAGAACAAACTAGGCCTTACTAAAGAACCAGCCAGGCCTTACTAAAGAACCAACCAGGCCTTACTAAAGAACCAACCAGGCCTTACTAAAGAACCAACCAGGCCTTACTGAAGAACCAACCAGGCCTTACTGAAGAACAAACTAGACCTTACTAAAGAACCAGCCAGGCCTTACTAAAGAACTAACCAGGCCTTACTAAAGAACCAACCAGGCCTTACTAAAGAACCAACCAGGCCTTACTAAAGAACCAACCAGGCCTTACTAAAGAACCAATCAGGCCTTACTAAAGAACCAGCCAGGCCTTACTAAAGAACCAACCAGGCCTTACTAAAGAACCAACCAGGCCTTACTGAAGAACCAACCAGGCCTTACTGAAGAACAAACTAGACCTTACTAAAGAACCAGCCAGGCCTTACTAAAGAACTAACCAGGCCTTACTAAAGAACCAATCAGGCCTTACTAAAGAACCAGCCAGGCCTTACTAAAGAACAAACTAGACCTTACTAAAGAACCAACCAGGCCTTACTAAAGAACCAACCAGGCCTTACTGAAGAACCAACCAGGCCTTACTGAAGAACAAACTAGACCTTACTAAAGAACCAGCCAGGCCTTACTAAAGAACCAACCAGGCCTTACTAAAGAACCAATCAGGCCTTACTAAAGAACCAGCCAGGCCTTACTAAAGAACAAACTAGACCTTACTAAAGAACCAACCAGGCCTTACTAAAGAACCAACCAGGCCTTACTAAAGAACAAACTAGACCTTACTAAAGAACCAACCAGGCCTTACTAAAGAACCAGCCAGGCCTTACTAAAGAACCAATCAGGCCTTACTAAAGAACCAGCCAGGCCTTACTAAAGAACCAGCCAGGCCTTACTGAAGAACAAACTAGGCCTTACTAAAGAACCAGCCAGGCCTTACTGAAGAACCAACCAGGCCTTACTAAAGAACCAACCAGGCCTTACTAAAGAACCAACCAGGCCTTACTAAAGAACCAACCAGGCCTTACTAAAGAGCCAACCAGGCCTTACTAAAGAACCAACCAGGCCTTACTAAAGAACCAGCCAGGCCTTACTGAAGAACCAACCAGGCCTTACTAAAGAACCAACCAGGCCTTACTGAAGAACCAACCAGGCCTTACTAAAGAACCAACCAGGCCTTACTAAAGAACCAGCCAGGCCTTACTGAAGAACAAACCAGGCCTTACTAAAGAACCAACCAGGCCTTACTGAAGAACCAACCAGGCCTTACTGAAGAACCAGCCAGGCCTTACTAAAGAACCAACCAGGCCTTACTGAAGAACCAACCAGGCCTTACTAAAGAACCAACCAGGCCTTACTGAAGAACAAACTAGGCCTTACTGAAGAACCAACCAGGCCTTACTGAAGAACCAACCAGGCCTTACTAAAGAACCAGCCAGGCCTTACTGAAGAACCAACCAGGCCTTACTGAAGAACAAACTAGGCCTTACTGAAGAACCAACCAGGCCTTACTAAAGAACCAACCAGGCCTTACTGAAGAACCAACCAGGCCTTACTAAAGAACCAGCCAGGCCTTACTGAAGAACCAGCCAGGCCTTACTAAAGAACCAACCAGGCCTTACTGAAGAACCAACCAGGCCTTACTAAAGAACCAGCCAGGCCTTACTAAAGAACCAACCAGGCCTTACTAAAGAACCAGCCAGGCCTTACTGAAGAACCAACCAGGCCTTACTAAAGAACCAATCAGGCCTTACTAAAGAACCAGCCAGGCCTTACTAAAGAACAAACTAGACCTTACTAAAGAACCAACCAGGCCTTACTAAAAAATCCAACCAGGCCTTACTAAAGAACAAACCAGGCCTTACTAAAGAACCAACCAGGCCTTACTAAAGAACCAACCAGGCCTTACTGAAGAACCAACCAGGCCTTACTAAAGAACCAATCAGGCCTTACTAAAGAACCAGCCAGGCCTTACTAAAGAACCAGCCAGGCCTTACTGAAGAACAAACTAGGCCTTACTAAAGAACCAGCCAGGCCTTACTAAAGAACCAACCAGGCCTTACTAAAGAACCAACCAGGCCTTACTAAAGAACCAACCAGGCCTTACTAAAGAACAAACTAGACCTTACTAAAGAACCAGCCAGGCCTTACTAAAGAACCAGCCAGGCCTTACTAAAGAACCAATCAGGCCTTACTAAAGAACCAGCCAGGCCTTACTAAAGAACAAACTAGACCTTACTAAAGAACCAACCAGGCCTTACTAAAGAACCAACCAGGCCTTACTAAAGAACAAACTAGACCTTACTAAAGAACCAGCCAGGCCTTACTAAAGAACCAGCCAGGCCTTACTAAAGAACCAATCAGGCCTTACTAAAGAACCAGCCAGGCCTTACTAAAGAACAAACTAGACCTTACTAAAGAACCAACCAGGCCTTACTAAAGAACCAACCAGGCCTTACTAAAGAACAAACTAGACCTTACTAAAGAACCAACCAGGCCTTACTAAAGAACCAGCCAGGCCTTACTAAAGAACCAATCAGGCCTTACTAAAGAACCAGCCAGGCCTTACTAAAGAACCAGCCAGGCCTTACTGAAGAACAAACTAGGCCTTACTAAAGAACCAGCCAGGCCTTACTAAAGAACCAACCAGGCCTTACTAAAGAACCAGCCAGGCCTTACTGAAGAACCAACCAGGCCTTACTAAAGAACCAGCCAGGCCTTACTGAAGAACCAACCAGGCCTTACTAAAGAACCAGCCAGGCCTTACTAAAGAACCAACCAGGCCTTACTAAAGAACCAACCAGGCCTTACTGAAGAACCAACCAGGCCTTACTGAAGAACCAACCAGGCCTTACTAAAGAACCAGCCAGGCCTTACTGAAGAACCAACTAGGCCTTACTAAAGAACCAGCCAGGCCTTACTGAAGAACCAACCAGGCCTTACTAAAGAACAAACTAGGCCTTACTAAAGAACCAGCCAGGCCTTACTAAAGAACCAGCCAGGCCTTACTAAAGAACCAGCCAGGCCTTACTAAAGAACAAACCAGGCCTTACTAAAGAACAAACTAGGCCTTACTAAAGAACCAACCAGGCCTTACTAAAGAACCAGCCAGGCCTTACTAAAGAACCAGCCAGGCCTTACTAAAGAACCAGCCAGGCCTTACTAAAGAACCAGCCAGGCCTTACTAAAGAACAAACCAGGCCTTACTAAAGAACAAACTAGACCTTACTAAAGAACCAACCAGGCCTTACTAAAGAACCAGCCAGGCCTTACTAAAGAACAAACCAGGCCTTACTAAAGAACAAACTAGGCCTTACTAAAGAACCAACCAGGCCTTACTAAAGAACCAGCCAGGCCTTACTAAAGAACCAGCCAGGCCTTACTAAAGAACCAGCCAGGCCTTACTAAAGAACAAACTAGGCCTTACTAAAGAACAAACTAGGCCTTACTAAAGAACCAACCAGGCCTTACTAAAGAACCAGCCAGGCCTTACTAAAGAACCAACCAGGCCTTACTAAAGAACCAGCCAGGCCTTACTGAAGAACCAACCAGGCCTTACTAAAGAACCAACCAGGCCTTACTAAAGAACCAGCCAGGCCTTACTAAAGAACAAACCAGGCCTTACTAAAGAACAAACTAGGCCTTACTAAAGAACCAACCAGGCCTTACTAAAGAACCAGCCAGGCCTTACTAAAGAACCAGCCAGGCCTTACTAAAGAACCAGCCAGGCCTTACTAAAGAACAAACCAGGCCTTACTAAAGAACAAACTAGGCCTTACTAAAGAACCAACCAGGCCTTACTAAAGAACCAGCCAGGCCTTACTAAAGAACCAGCCAGGCCTTACTAAAGAACCAGCCAGGCCTTACTAAAGAACCAGCCAGGCCTTACTAAAGAACAAACCAGGCCTTACTAAAGAACAAACTAGGCCTTACTAAAGAACCAGCCAGGCCTTACTAAAGAACCAGCCAGGCCTTACTAAAGAACCAACCAGGCCTTACTGAAGAACCAACTAGACCTTACTAAAGAACAAACTAGACCTTACTAAAGAACCAACCAGGCCTTACTAAAGAACCAACCAGGCCTTACTGAAGAACCAACCAGGCCTTACTGAAGAACCAACCAGGCCTTACTGAAGAACCAACCAGGCCTTACTAAAGAACCAGCCAGGCCTTACTGAAGAACCAACCAGGCCTTACTAAAGAACCAGCCAGGCCTTACTGAAGAACCAACCAGGCCTTACTAAAGAACCAGCCAGGCCTTACTAAAGAACCAACCAGGCCTTACTAAAGAACCAACCAGGCCTTACTAAAGAACAAACTAGGCCTTACTAAAGAACCAACCAGGCCTTACTAAAGAACCAGCCAGGCCTTACTAAAGAACCAACCAGGCCTTACTGAAGAACCAACCAGGCCTTACTGAAGAACCAACCAGGCCTTACTAAAGAACCAGCCAGGCCTTACTGAAGAACCAACTAGGCCTTACTAAAGAACCAGCCAGGCCTTACTGAAGAACCAACCAGGCCTTACTAAAGAACAAACTAGGCCTTACTAAAGAACCAACCAGGCCTTACTGAAGAACCAACCAGGCCTTACTGAAGAACCAACCAGGCCTTACTAAAGAACCAACCAGGCCTTACTAAAGAACCAACCAGGCCTTACTGAAGAACCAACCAGGCCTTACTGAAGAACCAACCAGGCCTTACTAAAGAACCAGCCAGGCCTTACTGAAGAACCAACTAGGCCTTACTAAAGAACCAGCCAGGCCTTACTGAAGAACCAACCAGGCCTTACTAAAGAACAAACTAGGCCTTACTTAAGAACCAGCCAGGCCTTACTAAAGAACCAGCCAGGCCTTACTAAAGAACCAGCCAGGCCTTACTAAAGAACAAACCAGGCCTTACTAAAGAACAAACTAGGCCTTACTAAAGAACCAACCAGGCCTTACTAAAGAACCAGCCAGGCCTTACTAAAGAACCAGCCAGGCCTTACTAAAGAACCAGCCAGGCCTTACTAAAGAACCAGCCAGGCCTTACTAAAGAACAAACCAGGCCTTACTAAAGAACAAACTAGACCTTACTAAAGAACCAACCAGGCCTTACTAAAGAACCAGCCAGGCCTTACTAAAGAACAAACCAGGCCTTACTAAAGAACAAACTAGGCCTTACTAAAGAACCAACCAGGCCTTACTAAAGAACCAGCCAGGCCTTACTAAAGAACCAGCCAGGCCTTACTAAAGAACCAGCCAGGCCTTACTAAAGAACAAACTAGGCCTTACTAAAGAACAAACTAGGCCTTACTAAAGAACCAACCAGGCCTTACTAAAGAACCAGCCAGGCCTTACTAAAGAACCAACCAGGCCTTACTAAAGAACCAGCCAGGCCTTACTGAAGAACCAACCAGGCCTTACTAAAGAACCAACCAGGCCTTACTAAAGAACCAGCCAGGCCTTACTAAAGAACAAACCAGGCCTTACTAAAGAACAAACTAGGCCTTACTAAAGAACCAACCAGGCCTTACTAAAGAACCAGCCAGGCCTTACTAAAGAACCAGCCAGGCCTTACTAAAGAACCAGCCAGGCCTTACTAAAGAACAAACCAGGCCTTACTAAAGAACAAACTAGGCCTTACTAAAGAACCAACCAGGCCTTACTAAAGAACCAGCCAGGCCTTACTAAAGAACCAGCCAGGCCTTACTGAAGAACCAACCAGGCCTTACTAAAGAACCAACCAGGCCTTACTGAAGAACCAACCAGGCCTTACTAAAGAACCAGCCAGGCCTTACTAAAGAACCAACCAGGCCTTACTAAAGAACCAACCAGGCCTTACTAAAGAACCAACCAGGCCTTACTAAAGAACCAGCCAGGCCTTACTGAAGAACCAACCAGGCCTTACTAAAGAACCAACTAGGCCTTACTGAAGAACAAACTAGGCCTTACTGAAGAACAAACTAGGCCTTACTAGAGAACAAACTAGACCTCCAAAACCTATGGTGGAATGCAGGGATGCAGAAGGACCCCCCCCTTGAGCATGTGGGTTAGGCAGGACCCACCTTGAGCATGTGGGTTAGGCAGGACCCCCCTTGAGCATGCGGGTTAGGCAGGACCCACCTTGTACATGTGGGTTAGGCAGGACCCACCTTGTGCATGTGGGTTAGGCAGGACCCCCCTTGAGCATGCGGGTTAGGCAGGACCCACCTTGAGCATGTGGGTTAGGCAGGACCCACCTTGAGCATGTGGGTTAGGCAGGACCCACCTTGAGCATGTGGGTTAGGCAGGACCCACCTTGAGCATGTGGGTTACGCAGGACCCACCTTGAGCATGTGCTGGAACAGTTTGTGGCCACACCCTGTCCTCTGCCTTGACTCGTGAACGTAGAAGTCCAACACACACAGAGGGGTCAGCTCCACCTGCGCGCCATGGTGGTCCTGGGGGGATAAACAGGGTTAGCTCAACACAACTTGCACACCCACTGTGAGAGTTACAACACAACTTGCACACCCACTGTGAGAGTTACAACACAACGTGAACACCCACTGTGAGAGTTACAACACAACTTGCACACCCACTGTGAGAGTTACAACACAACTCGCACACCCACTGTGAGAGTTACAACACAACTTGCACACCCACTGTGAGAGTTACAACACAACTTGCACACCCACTGTGAGAGTTACAACACAACGTGCACACCCACTGTGAGAGTTACAACACAACTCGCACACCCACTGTGAGAGTTACAACACAAATGGCACATCCACTGTGAGAGCTACAACACAACTTCCACACCCACTGTGAGAGTTACAACACAACTTCCACACACACAGTGAGAGTTACAACACAACTTCCACACCCACTGTGAGAGTTACAACACAACTTGCACACCCACTGTGAGAGTTACAACACAACTTGCACACCCACTGTGAGAGTTACAACACAACTTGCACACCCACTGTGAGAGTTACAACACAAATGGCACATCCACTGTGAGAGCTACAACACAACTTCCACACCCACTGTGAGAGTTACAACACAACTTCCACACACACAGTGAGAGTTACAACACAACTTCCACACCCACTGTGAGAGTTACAACACAACTTGCACACCCACTGTGAGAGTTACAACACAACTTGCACACCCACTGTGAGAGTTACAACACAACTCGCACACCCACTGTGAGAGTTACAACACAACTCGCACACCCACTGTGAGAGTTACAACACAACTTGCACACCCACTATGAGAGTTACAACACAACTTGCACATCCACTGTGAGAGCTACAACACAACTTCCACACCCAATGTCACAACTCTGTACTTACAAGTATGAAGAGTTTCTTGGTGCCAACTTTGATGAAGCCCACTGCTGCTCCTTTCCCACTATGGGAAAAATAGAAAAAAGAACATTAGGGAATGTTCCACTTCTCCCACCTTTGACCTTTCCTTGGCATAAAACCTGACCTTGACCTTGGTCAGAGTTCCTAACCCGTTAGCCTGTGCATCCTTCAGGACATACATGCGATGGTCGGAGTTCCTTACCCGTTAGCCTGTCCATCCTTCAGGACATACATGCGATGGTCGGAGTTCCTTACCTGTTAGCCTGTGCATCCTTTAGGACATACATGCGGTGGTCGGAGTTCCTTACCTGTTAGCCTGTCCATCCTTCAGGACATACATGCGGTGGTCGGAGTTCCTGAGTTTGTAGGTTGCGGTGATGGGTCCGTGCAGACCCTGTGCCTGGGGGACAGACAGAAGAGTGAGTTTGTAGGTTGCGGTGATGGGTCTATGCAGACCCTGTGCCTGAGGGACAGACAGAAGAGTGAGTTTGTAGGTTGCGGTGATGGGTCCGTGCAGACCCTGTGCCTGGGGGACAGACAGAAGATTGAGTTTGTAGGTTGCGGTGATGGGTCCGTGCAGACCCTGTGCCTGGGGGACAGACAGAAGAGTGAGTTTGTAGGTTGTGGTGATGGGTCCGTGCAGACCCTGTGCCTGAGGGACAGACAGAAGAGTGAGTTTGTAGGTTGCGGTGATGGGTCCATGCAGACCCTGTGCCTGGGGGACAAACAGAAGAGTGAGTTTGTAGGTTGCGGTGATGGGTCCATGCAGACCCTGTGCCTGGGGGACAGACAGAAGAGTGAGTTTGTAGGTTGCGGTGATGGGTCCGTGCAGACCCTGTGCCTGAGGGACAGACAGAAGACTGAGTTTGTAGGTTGCGGTGATGGGTCCATGCAGACCCTGTGCCTGGGGGACAGACAGAAGAGTGAGTTTGTAGGTTGCGGTGATGGGTCCGTGCAGACCCTGTGCCTGGGGGACAGACAGAAGAGTGAGTTTGTAGGTTGTGGTGATGGGTCCATGCAGACCCTGTGCCTGAGGGACAGACAGAAGAGTGAGTTTGTAGGTTGCGGTGATGGGTCCATGCAGACCCTGTGCCTGGGGGACAAACAGAAGAGTGAGTTTGTAGGTTGCGGTGATGGGTCCATGCAGACCCTGTGCCTGGGGGACAGACAGAAGAGTGAGTTTGTAGGTTGCGGTGATGAGTCCGTGCAGACCCTGTGCCTGGGGGACAGACAGAAGAGTGAGTTTGTAGGTTGCGGTCCGTGCAGACCCTGTGCCTGGGGGACAGACAGAAGAGTGAGTTTGTAGGTTGCGGTGATGGGTCCGTGCAGACCCTGTGCCTGAGGGACAGACAGAAGAGTGAGTTTGTAGGTTGCGGTGATGGGTCCATGCAGACCCTGTGCCTGGGGGACAAACAGAAGAGTGAGTTTGTAGGTTGCGGTGATGGGTCAGTGCAGACCCTGTGCCTGGGGGACAGACAGAAGAGTGAGTTTGTAGGTTGTGGTGATGGGTCCATGCAGACCCTGTGCCTGAGGGACAGACAGAAGAGTGAGTTTGTAGGTTGCGGTGATGGGTCCATGCAGACCCTGTGCCTGGGGGACAAACAGAAGAGTGAGTTTGTAGGTTGCGGTGATGGGTCAGTGCAGACCCTGTGCCTGGGGGACAGACAGAAGAGTGAGTTTGTAGATTGCGGTGATGGGTCCGTGCAGACCCTGTGCCTGGGGGACAGACAGAAGAGTGAGTTTGTAGGTTGCGGTGATGGGTCCGTGCAGACCCTGTGCCTGGGGGACAGACAGAAGAGTGAGTTTGTAGGTTGCGGTGATGGGTCCGTGCAGACCCTGTGCCTGAGGGACAGACAGAAGAGTGAGTTTGTAGGTTATGGTGATGGGTCCATGCAGACCCTGTGCCTGGGGGACAGACAAAAGAGTGAGTTTGTAGGTTGCTGTGATGGGTCCGTGCAGACCCTGTGCCTGAGGGACAGACAGAAGAGTGAGTTTGTAGGTTGCGGTGATGGGTCCGTGCAGACCCTGTGCCTGGGGGACAGACAAAAGAGTGAGTTTGTAGGTTGCTGTGATGGGTCCGTGCAGACCCTGTGCCTGAGGGACAGACAGAAGAGTGAGTTTGTAGGTTGCGGTGATGGGTCCGTGCAGACCCTGTGCCTGGGGGACAGACAGAAGAGTGAGTTTGTAGGTTGCGGTGATGGGTCCGTGCAGACCCTGTGCCTGAGGGACAGACAGAAGAGTGAGTTTGTAGGTTGCGGTGATGGGTCCGTGCAGACCCTGTGCCTGGGGGACAGACAGAAGAGTGAGTTTGTAGGTTGCGGTGATGGGTCCGTGCAGACCCTGTGCCTGAGGGACAGACAGAAGAGTGAGCGGAGATCTGTGGTGAAGATTTCTCCTCGCTAGTTCCGGCATTGAACAGTAACATCTTCGTAATTATTGTAACAAGTTTATTTACAAGAATCAAAGCTGAGATTTTAACAACACAAAGTTGAGCGGATAATCTGCAACCTACCTTAGCTGAAGCCTCGCCCAAGTCATCAATCACCTTCGCCAGGTTTTGGTCCAGCGGCTCATTGCTACTAACAGGTGTCAATCATGTTAAAATGTGTCAATCATGTAAACACAGATGTCAATCATGTCAACACAGGTGTCAATCATGTCAACACATGTGTCAATCATGTTAAAACACATGTACAGGTGTCAATCATGTTAAAACACAGGTGTCAATCATGTTAGAACACAGGTGTCAAACATGTTAAAACACAGGTGTCAATCATGTTAAAACACAGGTGTCAAACATGTTAGAACACAGGTGTCAAACATGTTAAAACACAGGTGTCAATCATGTTAAAACACAGGTGTCAAACATGTTAAAACACAGGTGTCAGACATGTTAAAACACAGGTGTCAATCATGTTAAAACACATGTCAATACAGTGGTAGAAATACTTTTTTTCAGTGTTCTGCAATATTGCAGAATGTCAAAAAAATTTTCTGCAATTTGAAAATATTTTCTGCAAATACATATTCCTCCAACCTTCTCAACTTCATAATGCCTACCTATTTACATTATATCTAACTTTGCAACATTGCTGTAACGTTAATTCTTTATTCTCACTCTATCTTTGATTATCACTAGCAAAGTTTCAAAGAGGAACATGCATGTGTGTGTAAAATATTCAAATTAATAGCGAAAATTGCAACAGCAAAAGCATATTTATTCAATCAAATCAAATATTCGTTTGATACAGTATGTGTATTAGAATTAAAAACAAATTCAACAACCTGCCAGATAAGGAGGACAAGGGCATTATATCCTTGCGAGAAATGCATGTTCTGATTCGTATCATAATTAATATATAAGATCACACGACCTGACTGGCACAGCCACGGCCCACAGAAAAATATGACAAAAAACGAGAAAAAATGTAAAATTCAATATAAAACGCCTTTACGCAAACCTTAGCCTCTGTGTAGTTTTTGGTATAAATCTGAAACATCGCTATCGGTTTCAAATATCGGACTCAGACTTCGGACATTCGGGGAGACTCCGGAGGCGGCCCGGCGATGTTAGTTTTTCACGGTGGGTGCCCCCCTCCCCAATGTCTTGGTACAGGAGAAAGTGTTCCGCCTTTTCCACACAAGGCGGTGCTCAATGGCTATCCGAGAAGTTCTCAACCTCATCGCTGCCATCTGGGCTTCAAGGACCACGGGCTAATGTAGTGGCCACCGTTTCGTTCCTTCTGTCATCGCGCCCATGCCCCGAGTTCGGGCTCTGAAGAAAATCGCATGCTTGCAACATACTTTACGCTAGAAACATCCAGGAATTGTTCTCCCGCCTTTTGCCGTCCTCGAGATCGTGACTGCGGAGATTAGCAAGGGTTGACGGAAATGCATGAATTTGACATTTTCTCACATGATTCGTCTTCAAAGTCATCACGGAAAGTGTCGAAACACCCCGAAAAAACTGACTCAAGTAGCACAGGGCAGTGGGAAAGCACCGAAACGCCGCCATCTTGTGCAGCGCTTTGGGTTTCAGTTTATATTTCAATGCCGCTAGTTTGCTTACTAGTAAGTTTATAGAAATTATTATCTCCTGAATTGAGAGCCATTGAATCCCGAGTCTGACCATTTTTCTTCTGCAAAATTGCAGATTGTTTGATTTTTCTTCTGCAATCTTGAAAATCTTTCTGCATTTTGCAGATTGTAGATGGGTATTTCGAACGCTGCAATATATGTGTCAACTATCTCTAATTAACATCATTTGCATACTTGGGACAAGTGAAATGGTCTCGATCCAAAGTAGCACCCAGCTTTGCCGCTTTTTCAGTATTAAAAAATGCCTAAGATGTTGATGTGACCAAAACATTGACACGTGTGATATGATAATAACGCTGTAGTGATAACAAACATGGCGACATTGACATGTGTGATATGATAATAACTCCCAGGACCATTGATATGTGGATACCATCATGCATACATTTATCTATGTCAACATAGTATACTATGAGTATTTAAACCTGCGATGTTTACGGATCAATACATACTGTGTTATAGCAGATTTTACCCCTTGCCATATGTTTAATCTATCCGGTGGATTCGGCAACACTCCGGTAATTAAAGAGGACCGAAAGATAAATGTACCGTTACACAGGATATGATGATTATAATCCCGTGGGACTTCATGTCACATGAGATAATTTACCCGTTCTGGGAACACGGCTGCCAGCCGAAGTGAGCTCATAAGAAGCTATCCCCAGCTCCTTGAACCCCACAAGCTAGTTTACGTGTCGTTAAGTCCGACTCGGCCTTGCCACAACAGACTACACCCAGGTTCGCCCGTTTCCAGGCAATCACAACAAACCAGACATTATTTTCACCTGACTTTCCGGAACGGCGCAAGGTTGCTATCCACGAGCGAGATTTCCTCCCCGAACAGACCATGAATGTTGAAGGGAAACTCCATGGCTTCCCAAGTCTCGCCCAAGGTCTACAGTTTGCCTAACAGTTGCCAAACACAGGAAAATCGCCGAATATAAACACCGTTCCTCAAAACTCGCCCGCCTTGCGTCTACCTGCCGCCATACTGGTAATAACTCCCGTCATGCACCGCGGCTGGGAGCGTCCATTATTTAAAAAGGGGGTTTCCGATGAGAGGTTGATGGAGCCGTCAGTATCGGGCCGAAAATACTTGCAGAAATCGTTCAGAAATGAGATAGTTAATGGGCATTTAGACTTGCAATATAGCTTGACTCCTAACTCAAAAGCTTCCAGTCAAACTATCACCATAATTGTCTCATCAGGTTGGTATTCAAACCTTTTCTTCCCTATAGCTACCGGCGGTTTCTGCAGCTACTCCGCTGCCGCCAGGAGGCATATGTGTTGCTGATTACTCTTCAAGACTGTTGGATCCAGTTACAGTCTTTAAATATCCATGCTTTCCTTCACAGTAGGGAAACAAATCGTTTTCGCTACTTTTCTTAAGCTTCTTCCGTTCCAAACGAATAAGGTCAACGTCCGGAACCAGACTGTCACCATGGTTACTGGTAAAGTAGCAGACAACCCGTGCCGGTGGTGTTCGATTACATTATGTAGCAACTAGCAACAGAGCTGGTCGTCATATATATCAATGTCTTTGAGTTACGATAAACAGAGTAGTAGTTTTGTAAGGCTAGACGATGTGGAGGGAAACATTATGCATTTGCTGGCAAATGTTACCTTGCACAGTCTGTTTCGGTGATGATTGGTACGTTTTCATCACGATTCTTCGGTCGGGAGATAAGAGTGTCATGAACACGTATTTCATCCAGTGTAGATAAAAGTACCATAAACTCGCATTTCATCCAGTATAGATAAAAGTACCATAAACTCGCATTTCATCCAGTATAGATAAAAGTACCATGAACACGCATTTCATCCAGTATAGATAAAAGTACCATAAACCGAAAACAGTAACCACAGCAGACAGTGTGACCTTTGTACCGTTTACTAAAGTCCATTTGATTGTCAGCACATTTGTATGGTCTTCGTGTATGTATGTTTTTGTTCTGCACGTTTTATTCTCCTGTTATCAAAATAGAGTGCATTTCAAACATAACGTTATACTAATTATACTTCCCATCATGATACGTAGCGGAGCATTTGCAATGTACAATAGAAAGATATGCTGTGAACTACTTGCTATTAAAGCATAACAAAACTTGCTGTGACAAATTGCAATGCAGAATCAAATATTTGCTATCAAACGTTTGCTATGTATACTAGAGTACTAGTAGCAATGTTTGCTTCAAAACTTTTCAAAAGGACAATAACCATATTTGCCGTTTAGCATTTGCTCAATACATGTAACAACATTTTCTGGGAAACATGATTTCTAACGCACAGTAGCAATATTTGCAATGAAATATCATCAACATTTCCCATGCACAATAACATTGATATGAGTAGTGAAGCAATCTTACTGATAATGATTATCACTAATATCAGCATATATTTGATTATCAGCATATATAAAGATAGATATATATATATAATACATAGAGTAGATATTGCCTAGTCAGCAGAGACTAATAAGGCACCGGCGGCAGAGGTCATAGTTCATCCGATGAAGAAGCTTCAACAAGCCGGAAACAATCTATTCTGTTGTGACATCTCACCTTGACATTTCTTGTGACAATTTGTGTGCTGTGACGTCACAGCTTGTCTGTTGTGACGTCACGGATTGTGTGCTGCGACGTTCAGCTTGTGTGCTGTGACGTCACAGCTTGTGTGCTGCGACGTCATGTATTGTGTGCTGTTACACCACAGCTTGTGTGCTGCGACGTTACAGCTTGTGTGTAGTGTAATGCGCGGTCTGCACGACAGTCAGCACGAAGAAGGCGAGGTAGAGCGCGTGGCAGACCACGGTCAGCGCGACGCCCCGGCCCCGGTAGAACGTCTTCTCCCGCACCGCCACCATGCTGCCATGGTAACTCCGCTTGTACATGCGCAGTCCGTGCAGGAAGGTCACCGTCAGCAGCCCCACCCAGCCGCTGAACATGGCCCAGAATGCCGCGCGGCCGCGGATGACGCTGGTGACGTAGGTGATGATGCGGAGGGGGATCTCCTCCAATGAGAGGACGAGGATGAGGGTGAGCTCCACGTCGAGGTGCGGCATGGCGCAGTACTCCAGCAGGTTGTTGAGCAGCGTTTCCCAGAGGAACAGCAGCGTGCCGACCGCGCAGAACACGAACAGCCCCCAGCGCTGCGGGAAGGTGGGCGCCGGGTCCGCCGTGTCGAACACCAGCTGCCCGTACGCCTGCCAGTCCGAGTAGCAGTCCACGGCGCCCAGGATGAAGCAGCCGATCAGCAGCATGGAGGTTAGCCACAGGCGGGACCTGCAACACAGCAACACTCTAGTTAGAACTACTCAGGAACACTGTAGTTAGAACTACTTCCCGTACGCCTGCCAGTCCGAGTAGCAGTCCACGGCGCTCAGGATGAAGCACCCGATCAGCAGCATGGAGGTTAGCCATAGGCGGGACCTGCAACACAGGAACACTCTAGTTAGAACTACTCAGGAACACTGTAGTTAGAACTACCCAGCAACACTCGAGTTAGAACTACCCAGCAACACTCGAGTTAGAACTACTGCCAGTCCGAGTAGCAGTCCACGGCGCTCAGGATGAAGCACCCGATCAGCAGCATGGAGGTTAGCCACAGGCGAGACCTGCAACACAGGAACACTCTAGTTAGAACTACTCAGGAACACTGTAGTTAGAACTACCCAGCAACACTCGAGTTAGAACTACCCAGCAACACTCTAGTTATAACTACTGCCAGTCCGAGTAGCAGTCCACGGCGCCCAGGATGAAGCACCCGATCAGCAGCATGGAGGTTAGCCATAGGCGGGACCTGCAACACAGCAACACTCTAGTTACACCCAGGAACACAGCCTGTATGGAACACCCCTGTCAGTCCACCAGTCTAGCGGTCATCCATAGACGGGACCTGCAACTCAGCAGCGCTTTGGTTTATATTAGGGACACAGGTGAATTACAGACTAGTCCGAGCATGCGTACTAGAGGTTTACCGACCTGTCGGAGCATGCGTACTCGGGGCAGATGGAGTCCAGAGCATCCCTCCCCTCCGGCACTATGAGCACGGGTTCCAGCCGCTTCAGCGAGGACACTTCTGCAACAACAACAACAACAAATAAACAAACAAACAAACAAACAAACAAATAAATAAACAAGACAAACAGCGCCACAAGCATGGGCTCCATTCGCTTCAGCGAGGACACTTCTGCAACAACAACAACAAATAAACAAACAAGTCGTTCATGTACAAACCACTGATTGCACCTCGGCAAGAACGATGAAAACTGTATTTGCCTGCAAATAATTTCTATTGTGTAAACTTTCCTGGTAGGGACCATTTGCTGTCTTTGTGGATCAAATGTTGTAACAAGTAGCTCTGTAGCAACCTGGATGTTACAGGGAAGCAGCGAGCTGTTACCGAACAAGGCTTTTACATCAATACTCGCTGCGGCCAGTAGCTTCATATACATTCGCAGTATGCATGATGTACATAACAGGTTTAGGTCACTCTGTGAATGGACGTATGCAGTTTTAGGTGACTGTGTGTATGGACGTATACAATCTTAGGTGACTGCGTATGGACGTATACAATTTTAGGTGACCGTGTATGGGGATATACAGTTTTATGTGACTGTGTATGGGGGTATACAGTTTAAGGTGACCGTGTATGGACGTCTACAGTTTTAGGTGACTGTGTATGGGGGTATAAAACGTGACTATGCATGGACGTCTACAGTTATACGTGGACACATACAGTGTTAGGTGACTGTACGTACTTCTACTGTATGTAGTTTTAGATGACTATTAGCGGACGTACACAGTTTTATGTTTCCGTGTAAATATCTCATACCATATATCTTATATCATGAATACACGTACTATGAATTAAACCATATTCATATATCATTTACAGTAATGTATATATATATATATATATATATATATATATATATATATATATATATATATATATATATATATATATATATATATATATATATATATATATATATATATATATAAATATAAATATCTGCCTGAGGCCGCGCCCCGCTGGGGAATGTGAAGCCTGAAGCGGAAGTCAGGCCGGAATGTGACCTACACGACCGGAACTTCTTATTTCGGACGCGTCCTGCGGCTTGTTGTCATGACATAGCTACATGTATACTCAATAGTTTCTTCTCAAACCGTTCCACATCTTACACGGGCACAACTGATAAAGTTTAGAACAGCCCATGGTAAATAAACAACATGGCGTCCGCTGCCCAGTCGCCCGGAGTAACCAGGCAGGTAAGGCAGGTAGGCGCACCTGTGTCGCTGTCGGAGACGTCGTCCCGGCGTGAGTCGTCACGGCGCCCGTTCTCTCGTGCGGCGGGCATGGCGGCGAGCGGGGTCCGAACTCGGGACCGTAGGTAGTAGGAAGCGAACCCGGGACAGCTGAGGCAGAGTCGGGCGGCGCGACCTGTTGGAGGTCACAAACTAAAGTGGGTCTGGCGAGTCGGATTTCTGTGAGCGCAGACAAACGCAAGACAAGAGGGCGATGAATAATTGATAAGTCGGCCGAGGCAGGGCGGGGTTTAGCCGGATTGTTTTGTTCCCGGCGCAACAGGGCGATAACTCGGCACGCAACAGGGCGATAACTCGGGACGGCAGGTCCCACCTCGCGTGACGGCTATAATCACCGGACACGCCTCCGCGCGTGCGTGTTGATGCTGTCAGGCGGAATGTTGACACGTTGTCAGGCAAGTCGCGCCACGGGGTCAACGACCTGTCGGCTGCAGGCGCGGTCCTGTGTTTACAACAAGTTTATCTTACTCTCCAAGCTGAGGAGTGGGTCCGGCAGGGTTATCTTACTCTCCAAGCAGAGGAGTGGGTCCGGCAGGGTTATCTTACTCTCCAAGCAGAGGGGTGGGTCCGGCAGGTTTTTGACGTGTTTTTAGGCGGTTTTGTCGGGCTTTCTACTTTGTTATGTTTTTTTTGTCTAGCCAACCCACACGACAAAGTAGAAAGCCTGACAAAAACGCCTAAAAACACGTCAAAAACCTGCCCGGACCCTTGTCCTCTGCTTGGAGAGTAGTTTATCTCAGGCCCAGGCTGACACAATACGCATATCACACGTATCTCGGTCGATTTGTGTAAGTTTTATGTACGCGGCCATACGCACAATATGGCCCAGTATAATGATAGTTTGGGGTAATAACGAATTACGCTAATACGCAAGTTATTCGTCATAAATAGTTTTCGATTGTTTTGATGAGTGCGTGAGGTACATCTAACATGTGAATAACGATATGTGAGTCAAACATTCGTCAAAACAAGCGAAATACCACAACTGTTGTGCGTACAGCTGCGTATTGTATTTTGTCCGTGCGCGGCTCACACGCGGCGTTTGTGGACTGTAACGGTTATCTCAGGCGCAGTGTTAGGGTTAGGGTTAGCCGTGGGATGATCGACGGTCCAGCTGCCATGTTGCTTTGGTAATGGCGTTACTATGGCACAACCTATAGAAGGCTATTGAGAAGTCTGTGAGAATTAAAGTTGTCTCTGACGCTTACCTTGGTCTCCGGACAAGTATCTTAAACCCGAAAACTGTTGTCAGATATCGTGTTAAAATAAGAACAGGGACCTCATTAAACCATTTTGTTCATTTGAATGGGCCAGGGGTACAGAAAAATCGACGATTAAGGTGAGTTGAGTTGAGTTGCGGATTGATACATGACCGAATCGCATCCGTCATAGACTGATCACTCGCGTAGTGATTTGTATTGACTCGTCCAAATCCAGTTTTCTTCATACCAAAATTCCCCGTCTACTTTGCATCTATGAGGAGGTAACTGCTTTACGGCATGCCAGACATGCCCGTATTTACATATCAACGGTCTGTTCCCAACAAGAGCAGAAACCTTGCTGATAGAGTGTTGGTCGGCCTTTGTGCCTCTCGCTCTACTTCGCCGTCTCCATGCTCCAACGTTCAGAAGAACCAGAGAGGTCGAGTCAGTCAGGGGGATACGAAAATGCTGGCAAGGCGAGGATTTGTTAACTGGGATGAAAGATGTGGAGCTTACTGCTGAGTTCGCTGTATTATTAGCTGGCCATCCTTGGACCCGTAGTGTTGGAAGAAGCTGGATTTAACGCCGAATGTATAAACGCACTGGTAGGTGACGAATCTGGCGGGAGGATCACGGTGTGATAGGCAGACAACGACAGGCCATTTATGCGTCCGGAAGACGACAAGGAACCATAAGTAACGGTAGCTATTGTGTACGACTTGTGTCATAACAGTTATCACAAATTAGAGTTAAGGGAGTTCTAGAAAAGCCAAAAGTAGTGTTGTAACGTCCTTTTGCGTTATAAAAGGAGCTGCATATATAGCACACATCTGGCTTCGATTATGGTTGCTGGCCTGGAGAAGAAACCAGACATTCCAAAGGTGCTAGAGGGCACACTGGCCGTTTCAAGCAAAGAAGCTGTCTCGTGTTCCCGTGTTTTGGGGTTTTCGTGTTTTATGGTGTTCGAGTTTTAGGGCAAGGTTAGGGTTCCGGTTAAGGGGTTCGGGAGTTAGGGGGTTCGGGAGTTAAGGGGTTCGGGAGTTAGGGGGTTCGGGAGTTAGGGGAGGGTCTGCATGCCCTATTTCGTTAAGCGTTACGGTCGATTTTAATTCACCGTTAATCGTTACCGGCCGCCCTGAATTTACCGTTAAGGGTTATCGGTATATTAATCGTGAAGCGTTACTGGTCGTTTTAATTCCTCGTTAAGCGTTATTTGTCATCCTGAATTCAACGTTAAGCGTTATTGAGTAATTCCTCGTTACACAGGAAAAGGCATTTCAGTGGGTCAAGATTTCAAAATTTTCTCCAGGGAGCACACGGCTCTGGCGAAAATATGTCGGTAGGGCACCCCCAGCCCCCCACAAAATTTCAAGCTGAAACACTTCTATTTTTCACTCTACCAGCAAAGTTTTCTCCTCAAAACTCAGGAAATTAAGCGTTTCGCGGTTCAAGATTTCTCCCGGGTGCATGCCGGGCCTCCGTCGAAAAATATTGTCAGGAGGGCGTCGACCCCCAAAACTCAAGCTGAAACTCGTCTGTATTTTTTCACAAATAGAGATATCATTAAACCTAACTTACATTACCAGTAATATTTGCCCGTCGAAATGCAAGAAATAGCGTTTCAGGGTGTCAAGAATTTTCCCCGGGAGCATGTCGCAGCTCCGGCGAGGTCTGGAGGGCGTGACGCCCCTCAAAAATCAAGCTGAAACTCTTCTGTATTTTTTTCAAATAGAGATGTCATAAAACTTTGCTTACTCTTGAGCAAAATCCCCCCTCAGAATGCAGGAAATAGCGTTTCAGAGGGTCAAGATTTCAAAATTTTCGTCGCGCCTTCGGCGCTCGTCATCGTGATCATGAACATTTCGTATTGGTGGGTAATACGAAATTTCCTGTCGCCGCCGAATTTAAAGGGTTCGGAGCAGGCGTGCGAGAATGGCATAGCGTAATAGTCTCTTGCCACAAGATCGAGACGACTAGTGGCTAAAAACCGTCGTCTTCAGGGGTATCTCATGTTCTAAAAATGATGAATTTACCGTGAAGCGTTATCGGCCGGCCTGAATTTACCGTTAAGCGTTATCGGCTGGCCTGAATTTACCGTTAAGCGTTGCCAGGACCCCCCCCCCCATGCAGACCCTCTTAGGGGGTTCTACGTTGGTTTCTACGTTGTATGGAGTAAGATCAACCCAGACACATTCACCACGGTGATAATGTTCCATATATATTGCCGCACTTATTAAGTTTTTCAAAACTGCAATTGCGAGTGGAGAAGTACCTTTGGTAGCTGGCTTTTTTTGTAAAGATTCGTAAACGGTCTAGGTGTGCAGTTTTACCTTAAAGCGGCGAAAACCCGCATTCTATATGATCCTATATGCAAACAGCATTTGTCGAACTCACTCACTCACTCACTCACTCACTCACTCACTCACTCACTCACTCACTCACTCACTCACTCACTCTCTCACATAGCTTAGTCAGCCGTCGGGGCAGCATGGCTCTCAGTGAAAGCTCTCCACTGCTGGCGGTCTTCCGCCAGTCTGGTAATCTGGTTGGCTGAGTGACCAGTCCACTCCTTTAGATCTGTGATCCATGACCGACGGGGACGTCCCCGCGGCCGCGCACCCTCCGCTTTTCCCTGAAGAATTGTGTGTGAAAGTCGAACACCATCATCAAAATCAGATAAGGCAACAGCGGCCTCCAGCGATTTAGGTTCAAAGTGCAGATTGAAAATGGAGTGAAAGTCCTAGAGGCTCATTAGTCTTATAAGAGCTCCTTACTTTGACTGGATAAGATAAAAGGTCACGAATGATAACGAATATATTTCAATAAGAAGACTCTTTAAAGATGTATCTAAATAATTACATCCAATTTTCTTGGCCAATCAGAGACGCCCCTGCCTAAGTACCTCATGTACTATTCAAATTTTTCCCGCCGAAATGACGTCATGTTGGCCAGGTGCAGCATTCTTCATGTACATCAGTTCCTCGTGAATGGCATGTCGACAAATTCAAACTTTCGACACTCCAAAACTTGCAATTTTCTCACGTTTTCGCGAAATTTCTTTCTCAAAAATTGCGAAGAAGGGCTTCTGGAATACCATGGGCGAGGATGGCCGGGTGATGTTTGAGGAAGACCTTGGAATACCGGTCCGATGGCAACGGGTTCAAAACTCAGTGATTCACAGCCATAATGTTACAGGTAGGCTTCTGGAAAATTCTTCTTAGCATTTTTGACGTTTCATTTTTGACAAAGCGTTCCATGTATTATAACAATACAATGTGGCCAGGAAAATGTGCTTTTTAATCATGCACCTCTTGTGTTTTGTATCTTGTCCCCTATTTTCGAAAATGGCAATAGTGTAAGAATCCAATCATGGTAGTCAAAGAAGATAGGAGACGAATGTGACGGGAAGAAGGTCTATAATCAGGAACACAACATAGAACAAAGAATCTCTCTTTTTCTGGGTCGTACCACTCTCCGCCCGGGGGGTGGCGGCTTCAACTATTCGAACTTTACACTCTTCCCCCCTATCTAAAATAAAATTCTCCTGAATTTCAAACAAGTTATGTGTATCTTTAACATCCTGTATCTTTGTTTTAAACATAACCAACATTAATAACAGCTAACGACTTCTCTTTCTTTAATATCCTGTATCTTTGTTTTAAACATAACCAACGTTAATAACAGCTAACGACTTCTTTTTCTTTGGCATGACTACTATGCGTGGACAACATAATTCCGTGACAAACAGTTCTAACTGTATTCTAGCAGGTATAGAATTTGACATGGAATGTTCTGGTATCTAACACAGGTTGCTTCGTGAACTCAAGTCCCAGTGTTGAAAGTCCTAGCATCTGGTCGACGAGAATACCTCTGACATAGTCCAGGTTAAGCGGCGGCACTTTAGACTATAACACAGTCAGCGAACCTTGATGGTCTGGTTACTCGGCGGCCATGCCGGGTGGTGTGCTGATTAGTGTCTCCTACAGAAGTCGCCTGTTGAGGAGCTTGGTCCTCAAAGCTGTCGCATGCCAGTTGTGACGTCGGCGCGTCGCCGGTGGGCACCGGCTGACGATCCCGATGCTGCGCCTCGGTTGGCAGTGTGTAGCAAGGCTTCAGTCTGTTATAATGCACTATTTTCCTGCGGTTGCTTCGAGCGTCCTTGATCCTGTATGTAACCCCCGGTTCTCCATCGGAGTGTAGTCGTTCCATGACTACAAATGGACCTTTCCAACGGGGTTTGAGTTTTCGGCGTAGCGCCGTAGGATCGTTGACCCACACCTTGTCGCCTGTCTTGTATGGCCTGTGGGACGTAGTGGAGTCGTATGCAGCTTTCTGGCGACTGCTTGCTTGTTGCATGTTTTGTCTTGCGTGAGCGAAGGCTGTGCGAAGACTGCTTGTCAGAGTTTTGACGTGCGACCTTGCCGTGGTTGTGGGCGGCGCTCCCGGTGGGGTCGTGCCAAATATCACATCAGCGGGAAGATTTGCCTCTCTTCCATGGGCGAGGAGGAAGGGCGTGTAGCCGGTGGAGGCGTGCACAGATGTGTTATATGCCAGTAGAACATGAGAGAGATGGTCGTCCCAGTCGTCGCCCATAGGCGATACATACTTCGAGAGCATTGCTTTCAACGTTCGATTGAAGCGCTCCACTAGTCCATCCCCTTGGGGATGGTAGGGGGTTGTGCGGCTTTTGGCGATACCCAGTGCAGCGTACAGTTCTTTCATTAAATCTGCCTCGAACTGACGACCTTGGTCGGAGTGCAGAGAGGACGGGACACCATGTTCTCTGATGTAGTGGGTAAAGAGGACTTGAGCCACTGTAGGGGCATCTTGGCGCGGAATAGCATAGGCGTTAGCATATTTAGTGAAGAAGTCCTGTAACACTAGGCAGTACCGATTTCCTTTTATTGATTTCGGAAGTTCGGTCAAGTCCATGGCCACCTTCTTGAACGGGCCATCGGCCCGAATGGGTTTCAGAGGTGCTCGAGCTGAGGGTGTCGGTGCTGTCCTTGTGGCACAATGTTGGCAGGCGCGACACCACCTCTTGACGTCTTGGTTCATGCCCGGCCAGTAGAAGCGGATATATACCCTTCTCAGTGTTTTTGTGATTCCCAAGTGTCCCGAGCAAGAGCCATTGTGTAGTTCCTGCAGAATGGCGGGCCTTAGGCTTGCAGGTGCCACCCGTTGATAGATCACGTGGCAATTTGCGTTGGGTTTCCACCGTCGGTACAGGACACCGCGTTTGACCACGAGCGAATGGTACTGGTCCCACAAGGCTTTCAGAGATCGGCCTCGTCGACTGATGGTGTGCCATGGGGGCCTGCCCTGGCGTTGTCTCTTCCATTGTATGATATCTGAAATATCCTGATCCGCCTCTTGTGCCTGTTGTACCTTATGAGGTAACGAGTGTCCGTCGGGGGAATCCGTCGGCGGGGGCGGCAGTTGACCATCAGGCGGATCGTCAAGTGGCACTGTTGGCTGTTCGGCCGAAGGATCGTGGGGTAGGGTCGGTGGTTGGTCGACAGCGGCGACTGACGCTGGCAGGCGCGATAGAGCATCGGCACGGGGTAACAAGTGTTCATCTGGGGGATCCGTTGGCGGGGGCGGCAGTTGACCATCAGGAGGGTTGTCAAGTGGCGCTGTTGGCTGTTCAGCCGAAGGATCTTGGGGTAGGGTCGGTGGTTGGTCGACAGTAGCCACTGACGCGGGCAGGCGCGAGAGAGCATCGGCGTTGCTGTTGGCTTTTCCCGCACGGTAGGTAAGGTCGAACTCGTATGTAGACAGTTCCACAGCCCATCTAGAACGCCGTCCTGTTGGATCGTGCGTAGTGAGCTTGTTGGACCACCCGAGTAAGGGCTTGTGGTCAGTCATGACAGTAAAGCGCCGTCCCGCGAGGTAGGTGCGGAAGTGACGGATGCTCCACACGACGGCCCACATCTCCCGGTCGAACGTAGCCCATCGCCTCCCTTGTGCAGTGAGCGTACAACTGGCGTATGCGACCACTTGTTCGCCATGGTCGGTGGTCTGGGATAGCACTGCTCCAACTGCGGAATCCGACGCATCAGTGTGTAGCGTAAATGGTCGGCTGAAATCTGGGTATGCCAAGATCGGTGGAGACGTCAACGCTTCCCGTAGGGTCTCGAAGGCTGCCTGACAATCTGAAGTCCAGGAAAAGGATGAGCCCTTTCTTGTCAGGACGTGCAGAGGCTCGGCAATCTTGGCGAAGTGGCGTACGAATTTCCGATAGTAGGACGCCAGCCCTAAGAAGGATCTTACGTGAGCGATTGAGGTAGGGGTAGGCCAATTGCGGACTTTGTCCGTGTTGGTTGGATCGGGTTGGACGCCATGTCGGGAAACCACGTGGCCAAGGAAGTGGACTTTTGGCTGCGCAAACTTGCACTTCTCGGCGTTGAGTTTCAAGTTGGCAGAGCGGAATCGGGAAAGAACTTCCTCCAGGACCGTGAGATGATCCTCGAAGGTGCGTGAAAAGAGGATAATGTCATCAAGGCAGGCTAGACATGACCTCCAGTCTAATCCCGCCAGGAGGAGTTCCATTAACCGCTGAAATGTCGATGGCGCGTTCGTGAGGCCGAACGCCATGACTGTGAATTGGTACAGGCCACGGCCGGTGGTGAAGGCCGTCTTCTCACGATCGTCCGGATGGACGGGGACCTGCCAGTAACCGGCCGTCATGTCCAATGTTGTGAAGTATGCTGAGCCCGACAGGGCATCGATGGTGTCGTCCGTCCGGGGAAGGGGATGAGCATCCTTGACTGTTGCGTGGTTCAATTTTCGGTAGTCGACACAGAATCGATGGGTGCCATTTTTCTTTCGGACCAGGACTACGGGTGCGGCCCATGGGCTTTGACTGGGCTCGACCACACCCGCATCCAGCATCTCCGCGACTTGGCGTTGTACCTCGGCCTGGCGGTGGATGGGCATTCTGTGTGGTCGTTGTTTAATTGGCCGGTCATCATGGGTAAGTATGCGGTGTTGAGCGAGGGACGTGCGACCTCTGTCCCCTGGATGACGACTGAACACGTCAGAATAACGCTGGAGGAGGTCAGAGAGTTGGCACGCCTCATCCGGGGAAAGGTGGGTGGTGTCGACACTGGGAGGAGTGGTGCTGGCCAAAGGATCTTGTTCGGCGATGTCATCATCGTCTAATGGCAGGAAGGATCCCAGTGGCATGGCTGCTTTCAGCGTGACAGGTTCATCTGATGTGTTGGTCACCTCACAAACGGTTTCAGAGTTGTTGACTGTGGCGACAGTTCTGGCAATGGCGAACCCTTTGTCGGTGTAGGGGCGTGGTTCTAATAAACCAGCGTAGTCATTAGGGATGGGGCGTGTCGCCATTCCGGGTGTAAGGCGGACCGGTATCGCCATGACGGAATGCGGGGGCACTAAGGTGGTGCGACATACAGCGGCATGGCAAACTGTGGGAAGCAGCTGAGATGATGTTAGGAGTGGTAGGGGTTGTCCCCCGATAGTCAGTGTACCCCTGCCAGCATCAAGGATGGCCTGTTGGGAAACGCAGAAGTCCCAACCGAGGAGGGCAGGTTGATCTGCATCACGGACGACATGGACGGGATGAGTTGCTTCACGGTCGCCCAGGTGGATGTGTAGGTCAATAACTCCAATAGTGTCCAACACTTGACCGGTGACTGACCGCGCCGGAGTAAATTGCTTCATCAGGGGACGACACCGCAGATGGGGGATGGAGTTATACAGTTGTTCGCTAATGAGGGAAATGGCTGATCCTGTGTCAATAAGTGTGTTCGTGGCTGACCCCTCCAAAATGGCGGAAATGTGGGATGTGGGCGGGAATCGGTGGGAGGGGTGCTGTGAGGGGGCCTGCGGTTGGTCTACTGATGCCCGGCCCGCGGCATCAGAGGAAGGTCGTTTCCCTGGTCAGCAAAACGGACTGATCTGGAAGGTGAGCGGGAGTGGTTGCGGTCTGAAGACGGCTGGCGGTATGGAGAGCGAGACCGCGAGCCAGTGGAGTGACGGTACGGGGAGTTGGGGCGGTCTGAAGACGACTGGCGGTATGGCGAGCGAGACCGCGAGCCAGTGGAGTGACGGTACGGGGAGTTGGGGCGGTCTGAAGACGGCTGGCGGTATGGCGAGCGAGAACCCGAGTCAGTGGAGTGACGGTACGGGGAGTTGGGGCGGACATTGTCCGATGGGTGAGATGGGGAACGGGTACGAGTGTCGGTAGTTCCGCGGTATGGTGAACGTGAACGGCTGTTGGCGAAGGAACCGTTACGGTACGGCGAGCGGGAACGATCGGCAGGCGGTTGGCGGAAAGGTGAGGTGGAACCGGGGCGGGCTTCGTAGTAGGGCCTGGGTGCTGGGGACAGATGCTGGCTTCGGAACAGGTTGGTGAGGATAGAGACCTGCTCGGTCAGGGTGGCCACGGCTGTGTGCAAATCGTCTCGCTGGACGGCATTCACCGGTTGCTCTCGAGTTTCCCGCGGGGCAGAGGTGGCCACTGCTTGCTCGTAGAGGGTGGCAATCTCTGCAGCCTCTTCGATGGTGGCAGGGTTTCGCCCCATCACTCGGAGGCGCGTGGCAGCATCAATGCCTTGTGTAAAGTATTGGAGGGCAACCCCCTTGATGGCTGGCTCGTTGTAGCGTTTTGACGCGTTTTGATGCGTTGTAGCGTATGCACGCCGGACCAGTTCTTCTAGTTCTGCTGCGAATACGATGAATGACTCACCAGGTTGGCGTTTCCGTTGCGCTAGGGATTGTTGGAAACTGAAGGTAAACCTGTCTTGCGAAAAGGCATGTGACAGCATCCCGAGGAGGTTGGTGTAATCGCGGCGGATGTCCTGTTGGAGGCTCTGGAAGTATGTTAATGCAGGTCCATCCAGGAAGGTGGGGAGGATACGTGCTCGTACGTCAGGGGTGTACTGATGGGCGTCTGCGTAAACCTCAAATTTACCAAGCCAGACATGGAAGTCTTCCTCCCCCTTGCCAAGGAAGTGCGCTGGTAGGTGCGTTTTGAGGTGTAGTGGGGTAGCTGGAACCGGCCCGGAACCTGTCTGTGGTGCGGGTGGTGGCGGTTGTTTCCATGTAGCACCTGACGACATACCGGGTGGTGGTAGTTGGTATGTAGCACCTGCGGACGTCCCGGGTGGTGGTGGTTGTTTGAATGTGGCACCTGGAGCTGTACCGGGTGGTGGTAGTTGGTATGTAGCACCTGCGGGTGTACCGGGTGGTGGTGGTGGTTGTTTCCATGTAGCACCTGACGACATACCGGGTGGTGGTAGTTGGTATGTAGCACCTGCGGACGTACCGGGTGGTGGTGGTTGTTTGAATGTGGCACCTGGAACTGTACCGGGTGTTGGAAGTCGGTATGTAGCACCTACCGAAGTACCGGGTGGTGGTGGTTGGTATGTAGCACCTGCCGAAGTACCGGGTGGTGGTGGTTGGTATGTAGCACCTGCCGAAGTACCGGGTGGTGGTGGTTGGTAGGTAGCACCTGCCGAAGTACCGGGTGGTGGTGGTTGGTATGTAGCACCTAATTCTAACGATGTACTAGGTGGTGTTGGTTGCTGGACTGTAGCACCTGAAGGCGTAGGAGCGGTTAAAGCTGGTCCGGGGAACCGCTGTGTGAGACCCGCCTGAGTAGGCGAAGCCACTAGAGGTGCACGTGAGTTTGTCGATGTCATCGGGTTATAATGAGGAAACGAAACTTCAGAGTCAATGACAAATTCCCCCGGATTGTTAGTCGATGT